>NC_084798.1:58632275-59832275 GCF_963169125.1 Humulus lupulus
TTAATCAGAGCTTGAGTCTCTATAAATGTGCATGGTCATAATTATGCTAGCGAATGTTGAGTAAGCATGCTGAATGCCTTATATTTGGATATTTGACATATGATATATGCCTTGGTGCATTGCTTACTTGTGAGTGGCACTGACTCATCAGTCAGAAACGGCACGATTCATATGGAATTGATCTATGAGTCAAGAGCGACATAAGCATATTGAACGCAGAGCCGAAATGATTAGATATAATAAACACAAGCATTAAATGCTTGACCGATCCCAAGTTCGATGAAAACTAAAATCGCTTGTCTAGTCTAAAGGCTAGTTACTTAGAGCAGGGGTGAAAAGGCTCAGGTGATTGTAACGTAACATGGTTTAGGGTGAAGAGCCCAAGTGCGTGACTTATTTGACACTTATCTGGTTAGGGTGCGAAGCCTAAGTGCATGACTCATTTGTCACTTATCTGGTTAGGGTGCAGAGCCCAAGTGTGTGACTCATTTGTCACTTATATGATTAGGGTGCGGAGCCCAAGTGTGTGACTCATTTGGTTAAGGTGCAGAGCCAAGTGCGTAACTCATTTGTCATTTATCTGATTAGGGTGCGGAGCCCAAGTGTGTGACTCTTTTGTGACTTATTAGATTATGGTGTGGAGCCCAAGTGCGTGACTCATTTGTCACTTATTTGATTAGGGTGCGGAGCCCAAGTGCGTGACTCATTTGTCACTTATCTGATTAGGGTGCAGAGCCCAAGTGCGTGACTCATTAGTCACTAGTCTGATTAGGGTGCAGAGACCAAGTGTGTGAGTCATTAGTCACCTATTCAAAGATGGACACATTAGCCATCTATTCCCAGAGTGCCTTGATAGTCATCTATACAGGGGGCAGAGCCAGTAATCATTTATTTGAACTTGCTTGCATGCATGAATAGGGTTATTATTCTTAGGCATGCCTATTATGATTCAGTGACATGATTACCTGTTCATGAGCATATTGAGTTTTCTTGCTGAGCCTCAACTCACGGGTGCTATGTGGTGCAGGTAAAGGCAAAAGAAAGTTGGACCATCCTTGTGTTGAAGAGCTTAGGTGACGATGTGTACATATGCAGCTGCTCGACCACCACGGTTGAGGGTTTAAAGAGGAACTAGGGTTAAACCCTATTTTGCCTCTTATGTCAGCTGGTTGTAAATATTTTGTTGTAATTAACCTTTAAAAATATATTTTGGGATCCCAATGTATGCAGTTTATGTTTTAGTGAAACATTGTATTTTTAACCCTAAACCGTTAATCACATGGCTAAATGACTTGGTTAGCAAGTTTAGCACTGTTTAAAATGCAAAACATAACGGTTCCTGGGTAGTAGGGCGTTACAGATACCCACACAATAATTAACGTATGCTTGGATTAAAGATGGTTCTGGTACTAATTGTTAGGAATAGTTCCTAGTGCGTAACAAAAATTGCGGTAATGATAGTATTGTATACAACAAATTTTTTTTCATATAAACAACTTTATATGAGGATCCTTTAATATGCAATATGTTAATCAATATAATATGTATATGTAAAAATAATACGAAACGATTTACCTCTTGTAGCCTATCAAGAATGCTTGAATTTTTTTGTATATATTTCGATCTTCCTATCCTCGCTAGAGTATTCAGACCTAGATCTTCCAAGATGTTCTCTCCACCTCAAAATGTGGGTGGGCACATAGAGAACAAGAATCAATATTTGTGAATCAAAAGTATTCTCAACACATGAGACTCTTGATTATAGGCTAGAGAGAAAGGTTTTTCTTTTGTGTGAAAAAGATGATAGTTTTTCTTCTCTATGTAAAACTTGTTGTTATTCTATTTTCTATCATATATAAAATTGATCTTCTTCTTTAATAATAATAATAATAATGATTAAAGACAAAGTCTTACATTTCATTTTAAAACCATTTTCAAAATGTTTTTAATTAATTAAATAAAATAAAAAACCAATAACTGATCACCGTCAGTAGGGGTACACATATAGGGCAGTCCAAGAAGCCCTATGCGTGTGGCACTCTCCTTGAAAAATGTGATTTGATTTTTTCATGTATTTTTATTTTTATTAATTAATAATTAGAAATTCAAATAAGGTATCATCTTTTTAAGGAATAGATAACAACTTAAATTTCAAAATTTGAATTTCCATGATCATCTTATTATCAATTATATAAATATAATAATCAAAACCAATTTTGACTATCCATATTCATCCTTTCACACTTAAATAACATAATTGATTGAAATCAATTTCTTTTATTTCTACACAATTTCTAAAATTTCACAAATGCAGTAATAAATTGTGCAACTTCAATTATCACATAATTGCACATTTATCCCGAAGAATAAATATTCTCTCAAACAGCCCATTCACAGTTTGACCCTTGTATCAAATCTAACCTTGATTAATGTTGATAGAGCCGTCTCGGAGACCTATGGACCAATAATTCCAAGCTCCAATAAATAAAAGATTATTAACCAAAACTCTTTGATTCAATACTCATATTTATTAATCTCATGATTATTCCACTATAAATAGGGGACTGCACTCTTGAGAATTAAAGGCATATATTTACTGAGTACTTTATTGTAACCATAAAGTGTCCATTGATATAATCATTACATACAAATTAATCCTCTATTGATGATTCATAATTAAGTGAGAATAAAATTACCGTTTTACCATTTTAATTATATCTTGATTCCTAGTGTACCATTGACTTTACTAGTGAAGGTTAATTCATAATATGATGATGAATTTGACGTCAATAACCTTTTCAGTTCCAAAAGCCAACCCAATAGGGAACCATCATTCAATCTATAAGAAGGTATAGATTCCATATATTTTAAGCTATGTCCCCAGCCATATACATCATTAAGTCCCCAAAACAATAGTTCTTAGCCTGATCATTCTGACAAACCGTAACACATGAGCCAAATGATAAAATAACATATATAGGAGTTCATAGTAACTTCAGGATAAAGATCAGTGTGTATATGATCATCAGTAGATGTGTTTTATAATACTACGAAACAATATTTAAACAAGTATTATTAAACCACATCTACTCTAGTTCTACATACTCTCAACATGCAAAGTACCTCCACTAAAGTGTCCTACTACTCTAGTAACCCTGATCTAGGTCACATGTATTCATAATACTACTGGATTGTACTAGCAGTAATTAATCTAAAGATTCCATAACTTTATTTTACTGTGAACTATTTAAGTTCATTATCTCTATCTTGATCCTCTCATACCAATATGAGAGTGAGACCACATAGATGAACTTGAGAATTTTATGATATTTACTTAATATTATTAACAGTAATATAGTACATAAGCTACATATATACAATAATTCAATTCATTCATTGATTTCATTAAAACCACTGTCAACTACAATTGCTTTAATGGAACAATTCCCAACACAAGTTTGCTTGTTGAAGACTTAAGAGATAGCACCTCCTCCAAGATTAAACACCCAACCGGTGGTGGAGAGAATATCTCCCACTCCTGATATCCAACTAGCGTCAGAATATCCTCCAAGTATCATTGAAAAATTTGAATAGTGAAGGATATATTCTTTGGTACTCTTCAGCTATCCAAGAATTCTCTCAATAGCCTTCCAGTGCTTAATACTTGGATTGCTATTAAACCGACTAAGTTTACTAACTGCATATGCAATGTCCGCTCTTGTGCAATGAGTTGTGTACATTTGGCTTCCTATTTCCCTTGCATATTCCAATTGAGCCACTGCTCTTCATTCTTTTCAGCTTCATGTTTGAATCGAATGGTATATTTTCCTCCTTGATTTGGAGATGATTAAATTTGTCAAGCACTATCAGTAGCGCACCAAATTTTTATTTATTTATTTAATTTTGTGCTTTATTTTATTATTAAAAGTTAACTGTTAGGAATTTACTTTTAAATTTTTTGGTAGAAATTATGGGACTTAAAATTGTTAATTGTTTTAATTTGTGAATTATTGAGATTTGGTTGTGTGCACCAAGGTGCATGGTTAGTAGAAATGCACCCTAGAACTTGTGTGTGTGCATGTGCATGGTATGCATGGGGAGCATGCATTAGTTTTCTATGCATAATGTATTATTTATTTATTATGATTATTATTATAAAAAGATAAAATAAGAGAATAAAAAGGTAAGTTATATATGTAGACTTGTACCCATTTTGGAAGGTTGGAGAAATTGGGAAATGGGTGAGGATGGCCTTACTTGGCCGAGTAGAGAGAGAGAGAGAGAGAGAGAGAGAGAGAGAGAGAGAGAGAGAGAGAGAGAGAGAAAGGAAGTGGTCGGCTAAGGAGGGAGTGAATAACGAGATTTGGTTTCCATCTTGGTGTTGTTGACTTATCCTTCGAGTTGGCACCATTACTCCAAGGAGATTTCAAGGCGAGAAATAAGGAAATGATATTTAGGTAGTATCCATTTCCTATTAGCTTAGGGTTTTGGCCATTAGGGCCTTTATAAAAGCAAGGAGAAATGAGGGCCTTGATTAGTGTGCTTGGAGGGAAATAAGTGATTTATTATTATAATGTGTGAATTTGTATGAATATGTGATTAGAGATGCATGTTTAGGAGAATTAAATATGCATGTGGGCCCTGTTTTGTTATTAGAGGCATGTTTGTAATTTTAGCCTGTTGAGGGTATAAATGTGATAATTTTAATAATTGTGATATACTTGTGATATATCTATGTTGCACGATTTGAGACAGTCCTAGGGAGCGGTGAGCTAGAAAGTCACAACGGGGTCGAAAACCCGACTCGGGCTGAGTCGAGGGGTATTTCGGGTATTAGACGTTTCATGGGGTTATCGGGTTATGGAAATAAATATTTGGAGATATATTTGAGGTTAGAATATTTAGGAGGGAATATTGGGGAAATTTACCATTTTGCCCTCGGGGACGTTTTTGGCACCCGAGCCTTTGAAGTAACCTTAGAAACTTAAGTTAAATAAAACAAAACCAAAGAAGCTTTTAGAAAATTAGAAACCGACCCTCTTTCGTCCTCTCTCTCTTGGATTTTTCTCCCTTTGGAAACTTGGAGCATTTTGGTGGAAACTAACCAAAGATTGAGGATTTTGAGTTGGGATTTTGGGAGCTAGAAGCTTGGAGCTTAAGGAACTAATTCAAGAATTCATTTCAGCTCAAGGTAAACTCTTAACTTAGTGAATTGTATTGAATTGATGATGGTATTTTAGAGTTTGCATGTGAGTAAAGTTATGAATTGCTCTTGATTATTTGGGTGAGTTTTGGGGTTAGTTTCTGTTGGGTTTTGTTGCTAGGATTACTCTGGAAATGTTGTGATGATTGAGTGGGATTGTTGGGGTAAATTAGCTGGGTTTTTGTGGCAAAAATGGAGGATTTTTCTGGGTTCGAAGGGTTGGGCCGCGACATTGTTCTTGCTGAGCCGCGGCTTTCTAGAGAAGTTTGGTGGCCAGGAAGAAGGGCGGGCCACGGCATGCCCTAGCTTGGGCCGCGACGTGCCTGCTTCGTTTTGGGGTTGGAGCACTCTGGTTGGGGGCGGGCCGTGGCATGGCCTCATGGGGCCACAACGATTAGTGCATTTTTGCGCTTTAAAGAGGTTTTAGGCTTGGGAATCCAAAAGTTAAGGCTCGGGATGGATTTTATCACCTGGATTGATAGAATTCAAGGTCCCGGAGACTAGAATTAAGACTAAAAGTTATTTAATGGATTAGAACTTGATGGATGGATATTGTTGGTGCATTGTGACTAGGGTTTCAGTGAGGCTCAGACTACGGGACTGTGCTTGGAAAGCTCGGGACACAGGTAAGAAAACTGCTGTTCCCGTAGAGCTTGTGTTGCAGGGCTTAACCCTATATGATTGTGTTGCAGGGGCATAGCCCCTTTGATGAGGTTATACGTGTTTAAGTATCTGCTTAATTATGCTATGGGTGTGTATATGTGAATGAACGGCAAGAATCGGGAACGACGAGGGTCGGGAACGATGAGGATCGGGAACGGCGAGGGCCGGGAATGGCGAAAGTTGAGAATGGCAAGGGGCCGGAGCAACGTTTAGCATGCGGAGTGCGAGTTGTCAAGGAGAGACCCTAAAGGATACCTGGGATATCCTCACGGTGTGGACCGCAAACCCAGGGCCTGGTAAAGCACCTAGGATGGCATGGTCGTACGTGTTTAGCCTGATGATGGCTTGATTATATGTTGACTGTGAATTATGCTTATGTTATCTACTTGTGAGGATTTTTTTGTTGGGCTTTGGCTCAAGGGTGCTTTGTGGTGCAAGTAAGGGAAAGGGGAAAGTCGACCAACCATGAGTACGGAGAGCATGAAGCGGCGCGTACATGTTTGGCCTGCCTGGCTGCCACAACCAGGGGTATTTTGGGAGATGGTTGTACTAAACCTAGATTTTGTCGTTTATCCGACTTTAGTTATATTTTTGAGTTGTAAATATTTTGAAACAGTATCTTGGGATCCCAAATGTTAAATGCTTTATGATTTTCGATGAATGGAATTACTTTCAAAGTATAAGATTTTGTTTATGGTTTAATTACACTTTTGTCTTAAAACCTCGATTAGCGAGTTGATTGCACATTTTAAACTCACTTGGTAACGGCTCTAAGGAAATAGGGCGTTACAACTTGGTATTAGAGCGAGCCAAGGTTAATGGTTTCTGGAGAATGACCGAACATGTATGCTCGTTGTTAGTGATAAGCTCGACTCAGGGTTGGTTGGTAATGATTGACTTATATGCTTGAATATGTGCTTAAATGCCTTGTTTGCCTACTTATTTCATATAGAGCATGATGAATTAGTTAACTTATGCATGATGCCAGGGCATGGCCCGTTGAGTGTTATATGCTATCTGTATGTTATGCGGATTGTTGTTTATGGTTGACTATTATGATCTGGGAGGTGCTTTTGGATGTTGTTATCTTGCCTGATGAGCGGTGTCGTTGATTGCAAGCATATTGTTGAGATGCCTCGACAATCATTGAGACTCCGTGGCAGTAGGGCTGAGGATGACAACCAGGGTTAGGACCCTCCACATGCCCCACAGAATTGGCAACAGATGTTTTCCGAAATGGAAGAAAGATTGCAACGAACAGAGGAGGAACTTCGACAGTTGAGGCAGTAGACCCCTCCACAGGTCACTGGGTTGTCAGTTTAGCAGGCTGTGGCGCCAGTGCCAGTTCAGCCTGTTGCAGAGAACAGGTGGGAACCTTTGTGTGAGAGGTTCAGGAAGCAACATCCTCTCACCTTTGAGGGTGGACTAGACCCACTGTAGGCAGAACAGTGGATGAATATGATCTCCTCCATTCTGGATTTTATGAGGGTTGAAGGGAATGAGAGGGTAGCTTGTGCCAGCTACATGTTCAGAGAGGATGCCCACATCTGGTGGGATGTAGTAGTTCAGAGGAGGAATATGGCAGTTATGACTTGGGAAGAGTTCAGGAACATCTTCAACGAGAAGTATTATAGTGTTGCAGTTCGAGCTGTGAAGGTTGACGAGTTCATCAACCTGACTCAGAACTGGTTGACAGTTACTGAGTATGCTTTGAAATTTGACTGGTTGGCTAAATTCGCGCCGGATTTGGTGCTGACTAATGCGGCAAGGAGAGACAAATTTGTACCGGGGTTGAATGTTATGATCACCCACCATGTGAAGATTACCTTAGATCCAAAGACTACTACCTATGCTCAAGTTGTGGATAAGGCCCTTATAACTGAGGGGGGCGAGGATCACATTTGGAGAGAGAGCACTGTTAGGCGCGATGCCCGGAGGACGGTGCCTCCTGTTATTGGATCTAGTCGAGGTAGTGGCTCCATTGAGTAGAAGAGAAAGGCCCCAGATTCTTTTGTTCCTCCTAGCTCGGACAAGAGGGCACGGGGTGGTTTTGGTGGCCGTCAGGGCAGAGGTGACAACTAGAGGAGTTTTCCAGTGTGACGTCAGTGCAGACGATGACACCAGGGTGAGTGTAGGATTAGGGCCTGTTTTGTCTGTGGGAGGGCCAATCATCTGAAGAAGGACTGCCCACAAGCCAGGAAAGAGGAGCCGAAGCAGGGTGACAACCTCGCTCTTGCCAGAGTGTTTACTATGACTCAGACTGAGGCGAAGGCTAGCCCCTCGGTTGTGATAGGTCAGATTTCTAGTGCTGAATTTTCTTATACTACATTGATTGATTTGGGAGCTACTCATTCATTTGTATCTGCTAGAGTGATAGATCAGCTGTGTAGACCTAGTGTTTTGTATGCTAGGGGTTTTCAAACTTTGTTACCAACTGGGGAACTGGTAGTCTCTAGGAGATGGATTAGAGCTTTACCTGTAGAGGTAGATGGTAGGGAATTGTCTGTTGATCTGATTGAGCTTGTGATGGATGACTTCGATATGATCCTAGGGATGGATTGGTTATCAAAGTATGGGGCAACGATTGACTGCAAGCGTAGGTTGGTGACTTTTGAACCAGAAGGGGAGGTACCCTTTGTATTTGTAGGGACAACTAGTGGATTGCGAGTACCTGTGAATTCAGCATTGAAGGCTAGAGACCTGATGTAGGAAGGTTGCATAGGATTCCTAGCGAATGTTGTGGATACCTCTAGGGTTGTGTCGGTTGGACCGGGGGAGACCAGATTGATATGTGAGTTTCCAATTTATTCCCAGTAGATCTGCCAGGGTTGCTGCAACAACGGGAGATTGACTCTGTTATAGAGTTGACACCAGGGGCGGAGCCAGTATCTAGGACACCTTACAGAATGGCTCCAGTGGAGTCGAAGATTCAGTTGCAGGAGTTATTGGATTTGGGGTTCATCAGACCGAGTTTTTTGCCATGGGGTGCTCCAGTGTTGTTTGTCAAGAAGAAGGATAGATCTCTTAGGATGTGTATTGAATATAGGGAGCTGGACAAGTTAACCATTAAAAACAAGTATCCACTGCCTAGGATCGACGATTTATTTGATCAGCTACAGGGAAGGACAGTGTTTTCCAAGATTGATCTCCGATTAGGTTACCACCAGTTAAGGATTAAAGAAGAGGACATACCAAAGACCGCTTTCCGAACGAGGTATGGACACTATGAATTCCTGGTTATGTCCTTTGGATTAACCAATGCCCCGACAACTTTTATGGATATGATGAATAGGGTTTTCAAAGACTATTTGGATAAGTTTGTGATTGTGTTCATCGATGACATTTTGGTGTATTCTCAGTCAGAGAAAGAGTATGAGCAGCATATATGTTTGGTGCTGCAACGGTTGAGGGAGCATGAGTTATATGCTAAGTTCACCAAGTGCGAGTTCTGATTACCATAAGGAGGGGATTCTGGTTGACCCAAGTAAGATTGAGGTAGTGAGAGATTGGCCTAGACTGAGCAGCGTTCCTGAAGTTAGGAGTTTTCTGGGATTGGCGGGGTATTATCGGTAGTTTGTTGAGGGGTTCTCCAGGATAGCTACACCGTTGATAGAATTGACAAAGAAGAAGACAAAGTATGTTTGGATAGGCAGATGTGAGAACAATTTCAAGGAGTTGAAGCGGCGACTAATCACCGCACCAGTGTTGAGTTTGCCGACAGATAATGAAAAGTTTGTAGTTTATTGTGATGCCTCCAGACAGGGTTTAGGGTGTGTGCTGATGCAAGCTGGAGAGGTGATAGCCTACGCATTGAGATAGTTAAATGAGTATGACTAGACATATCCCACGCATGATCTGGAGTTGGAAGCGGTGGTATTCGCACTTAAAATTTGGAGACATTATCTATATGGTGAGAAGTGCGAGTTATACACCGACCATAAGAGTTTGAAGTATTTCGTCACTCAAGAAGATCTGAATATGTGCCAGAGACGGTGGTTGGACTTGGTTAATGATTATGATAGTGATATCCTATACCATCCTAGGAAGGCGAATGTAGTGGCTGATGCATTGAGTTGGAAAGGCCCAGGACAGTTGTTCAGTTCAAGACATATATCTGATAAGTTAGCAGAGAAGATGACCAGAGCGGGTGTAGAGTTGGTGGTTGGTCGGTTAGCCAACATCACTCTCCAGTCTACACTCATTGAGAGAATCAATGAGGCGTAGGGGAAGGATTCCTAGTTGAGAGGTCACAGGGAGAATGTCTTAGTCGGAGCGCCTAAGGACTTCTCTATCTCAGAGATGGGGTTACTGAAGTACAAGGGTCGGATCTGTGTTTAGATGGATTCTGATATCCGGCGAGAGATCTTAGATGAATCTCATACCACTCCCTATTCCTTACATCCAGGTACGACAAAGATGTACCAAGATCTGAGAGCTTTGTATTGGTGGTTGAGCATGAAGAGGGATGTGGTGGATTATGTGTCCAAGTGCTTAACTTGTCAGCAGGTCAAGGCTGAACATCAGAGGACAGCTGGGTTGCTGCAGCCTTTAGGGATTCCAGAGTGGAAGTGGGAATATATTACCATGGACTTCGTGGTTGGCTTGTCAAAGACCATGGGACAACATGACTCGGTGTGGGTGATTGTGGATAGGTATACCAAGTTCGCACACTTTTTACCTGTGAAGATGAATTATACTGTGGAGCAGTATGCCGAGTTATATGTGAAAGAAATTGTTCGACTTCATGGGGCTTCGAGGTCGATAGTATCCGACAGGGACCCCACCTTCACCTCCAAGTTTTGGGAGAGTCTGCAGAAAGCTATGGGCATGCAGTTGCGGTTTAGTACCGCTTATCATCCTCAGTCAGATGGACAGTCTAAGAGGAAGATTTATATACTCGAGGACATGCTACGAGCTTGTGTGCTAGATTTTGGGGGATCTTGGAGTAAGTATCTCCCTCTGATTGAGTTCTCGTACAATAACAATTATCAGGTGACTATCGGAGTGGCTCCGTATGAGATGCTTTATGGGAGGAAGTGCAGATCACCTATCCTTTGGGATGAGACAGGTGAGAGGAGTTATTTGGGTCCTAAGATAGTTCAGAGGACCAATGAGGCGATTGAGAAGATTAGAGCTCGAATGCTCGCCTCCTAGAGTCGCCAGAAGAGTTATTCGGACTTGAGACGCAGAAGCGTAGAGTTTCAGGTCGGTGACCATGTATTTCTTAGGGTTTCACCTTTGAGGGGAGTGAAACAGTTTGATGTTCGGGGCAAGCTGAGCCCTCGGTTTGTTGGCCCCTTCAAGATTCTGGAATGGGTTGGAGAGGTAGCTTGCATATTGGCCATGCCTCCAGCCTTATCAATGGTTCATAATGTTTTTCACATATCCATGCTCCAGAAGTATGTATTAGATTTGACACATGTACTGAGTTATGAGAATTTTGAGCTGGACCAGGATTGGTCTTATGAGAAGAAGCCGGTTCAGATTCTTGACCGGAAGGAAAAAGTCTTACGGAGCAAGACCATCGCCTTGGTGAAAGTGTTGTGGAGGAATAGCAAGGTTTAGGAGGCAACGTGGGAACTTGAATAAAAAATGCAGGAGTGGTATCCCGAGTTGTTTAGGTAATTTCGAGGATGAAATTTCTGTAAGGAGGGGATAGTTGTAGCGTCCCGAATTTGCTAATTAGGCTTAGGGACTCGATTAGTGTGCCTGGAGGGCAATAAGTGATTTATTATTATAATGTGTGAATTTGTGTGAATTTGTATGAATATGTGATTAGAGATGCATGATTAGGTGAATTAAATATGCATGTGGGCCCCGTTTGGTTATTAGGGGCATGTTTGTAATTTTAGCCTGTTGAGGGCAAAAATGTGATAAATGTGATAACTGTAATAATTGTGGTATACTTGTGATATATCTGTGTTGCACGATCCGAGACAATCCTAGGGAGCGGTGAGCTAGAAAGTCACAACAGGGTTGAAAACCCGACTCGGGGTGAGTCGAGGGGTATTTCGGGTATTAGACGTTTTATGGGGTTATCGAAATAAATATTTGGAGGTATATTTGAGGTTAGAATGTTTAGGAGGGAATATTGGGGAAATTTACCATTTTGCCCTCGGGGACGTTTTTGGCATCCCGAGCCTTTGAGGTAACCTTAGAAACTTAAGTTAAATAAAACAAAACCAAATAAGCTTTTAGAAAATTAGAAACCGACCCTCTTTCTTCCTATCTCTCTTGGAGTTTTCTCCCTTTGGAAACTTGGAGAATTTTGGTGGAAACTAATCAAAGCTTAAGGATTTTGAGCTAGGATTTTGGGAGCTAGAAGCTTGGAGCTTAACGACCTAATTTAGGGATTCATTTCAGCTCAAGGTAAGCTCTTAACTTAGTGAATTGTATTGAATTGCTGCTAGTATTTTAGAGTTTTCATGTGAGTAAAATTGTGAATTGCTCTTGATTATTTGGGTGAGTTTTGGGGTTAGTTTCTGTTGGGTTTTGCTGCTAGGATTACTCTGGAAATGTTGTGATGATTGAGTGGGATTGTTGGGTTGATTTTGGGGTAAATTGGCTGGGTTTTCGTGGAAAAAATGGAGGATTTTTCTGGGTTCGAAGGGTTGGGCCGCGAAATTGTTCTTGCTGAGCCGCGACCTTCTAGAGCATTTTGGTGGCCAGGAAGAAGGGCAGGCCGCGACATGCCCTAGCTTGGGCCATGACGTACCTACCTTGTTTTGGGGTTGGAGGTCTCTGGTTGGGTGCGGGCCGCGACATGGCCTCATGGGGCCGCGACGCTTAATGCATTTTTCGGCTTTAAAGAGGTTTTAGGCTTGGGAATCCAAAAGTTAAGGCTCGGGATGGATTTTATCACCCGGATTGATAAAATTCAAGGTCCTGGAGACTAGAATTGTGACTCAAAGTTATTTAATGGATTTTAACTTGATTGATGGATATTGTTGGTGAGTTGTGACTAGGGTTTCAGTGAGGCTCAGACTAGGGGACTGTGCTCGGGACATCAGTGCTTGGAAAGCTTGGGACATAGGAAAGAAAACTACTATTCTCGTAGAGCGTTTGTTGCAGGGCTCAGCCCTATATGATTGTGTTGCAGGGTGTAGCCCCTTTGATTGAGGTTATATGTGAATGAACGGAAAGAGCCGAGAACGACTAGGGCCGGGAACGGTGAGGGTCGGGAACGGCAAAGGCCGAGAATGGCAAGGGGCCGGGAGCAGTGTTTAGCACGCGGAGTGCGAGTTGCCGGGACGAGACCCTAAAGGATACCTGGGATATCCTCACGGTGTGGATTGCGAACCCAGGGCCTGGTAAAGCACCTGGGATGGCATGGTTGTACGTGTTTAGCCTGATGATGGCTTG
This sequence comes from Humulus lupulus, assembly GCF_963169125.1. Classification (NCBI taxonomy): domain Eukaryota; kingdom Viridiplantae; phylum Streptophyta; class Magnoliopsida; order Rosales; family Cannabaceae; genus Humulus; species Humulus lupulus. The sequence goes on from NC_084798.1 coordinate 58,645,504, forward strand.
ATTATATGTTGAATGTGAATTATGCTTATGTTATCTGCTTGTGAGGGTTTTCTTGCTGGGCTTCGGCTCACATGTGCTCTGTGGTGCAGGTAAGGGCAAGGGGAAAGTCGACTAACCATGAGTACGAAAAGCGTGAAGCGGCGCGTACATGTTTGGCCTGCCTGGCTACCACGACTAGGGGTATTTTGGGAGATGGTTGTACTACACCTAGATTTTGTCGTTTAGCCGACTTTAGTTATATTTTTGAGTTGTAAATATTTCTAAATAGTATTTTGGGATCCCAAATGTTATATGCTTTATGATTTTCGATGAATGGAATTATTTTCAAAGTATAAGACTCTGTTTATGGTTTAATTACACTTTTGTCTTAAAACCTCGATTAGCGAGTTGATTGCACATTTTAAACTCACATGGTAACAGATCTAAGGAAGTAGTGCTTTACAGAGAAGAAGAAGAAGAGTAGGGTTTTCGAATCCTTAGGTATGTGATCTTGTATTAGTGCTTTGAAACATCTAAGCTATCATTCTTTTCCTTAATTCTAAGAGTTTTCTCTTTTCTCTTTGATGTGGATTTCGAAAATCCTTAGGTGTCCAAGGGGGTTGATCATAGTTTTGTGTCTTTGATTACTATCAAAGGAGGTAATAGAACCTATATTATTTTTATTGTTCACATTGTTGCTATGATCTTTTGGATATGATCTTGGTTTATTGTTGTAATGGTTGATTTATTTTGTTTTCCTATATGTGTTGGTAATAGTTTTTTTCTTTCAAATTCATTGAAACATGCTAGCGTTGTGCATGCAGTTTATTTTCAATGAATAAATGCATTTATAAATGTATGTATGTATGCATGTGGTATGGGTGTGTGTTGCTTTATGTGTAGGCCTATGTGTGTTTTTTGTGTACAAACATGAGAGTTAAAAGTATAGATCTATGGATATGGTGGAGTGTATAAAATATTGTTTGTACTATATAACAATATGTGGGATTTTTTTATTTTATTTTAATTGATTTTCTATCAACTTTTTGATGTTATTGGAGATAGGAACATGTTAGGGTTTTTCTTGAAAATCTATAAGAGTTTTAATTTTTTTTATTCTTGGAAGATTAATATGGGTGTTATCCAAACAATTGGCATATCTGACGTGGCACTAATCTTGAACACATGTAGTAGACAGGGTAGACCCCCGGTAGGTTGGTCGGTGTGTACCTATAGGGTACACGACAAGTTACTGCTCGACATACTAGCTCTAGAGGCTCAGCTGCTTGGCAGAACCACCAGAAGCTTGTTGGTCAGTATGACAGGCAGACTGGTCGGAATACACTTGACAAATGAATATCAGTCACTGCTCAGCATGCTTTCCAGGAGAACAACTGGTCAGTATGATGAACAGACCTACCTGCTCGGATGGGAGTAGTTACACTCTCCATTAGCACTCCGAAAGAATCGTCCAACCACTCTTAAAGAGCGCCTAACAGCCCTGAAGACTCGGTCAAACCTCCTAAGAAATTGGGCTGTAGGTACCTGCGAGAAGGAATGGATATTTCCCCATCAGTTATGCTCAGGTGCTACCCTTGGCCGAGAGGAACAGTATAAATGCAAAATCTTCACCATAGTGGAGGGGGGAGATAAAAAAGTAGGCTACCATCAGCCCCAGAAACATACCGAGCATCCTAGCTTGGAACTTAGCAGTGAACCCTTCCATGTTGTATTGTCTTTAACACATAAAAATCCACTTGTAAACCCTTGTGATCTTGTGTAAGCCTTTGATATTAATACAAATCTAAGAGGACGTAGGTCATTACTAGTCTTTGAGGTCGAACCTCTATAAATCATGGTGTTCTCTATTATTTATCGCTCATTATTACTAGGTTCTTAGCTCATTTATAGTTCATTGATTGTCTAATTGAAAGCTTCCTAATTAATTATTTGACTCCGCTTCAGTTGCCTAAAAATCAAGTGAACATTGTGGTGCTTTCATTGAGAGCCTAAGTCAATCACATTCAGATTCTATTGCTGCAAGGATGGTAATCTCAACCAGAAGGTCAAGCTAAGAGCCTCCAGAGCCCGAGGCTGAAGTCTCTCACCAATTTCCATATGAGCAATTTCAATGGGCAGCGAAGTGACTTGCTACCTAGGAATCCATCTGGTGTTGGGGGAAAACTGTTGGGCTCACCGCACCAGGACGCGGAGCTGCTACCTCTGCTAGAATCACCCATGCAGGAGCGTCAGGTGGAGCTGCTACATGGGGTACCGACCAGCCAGGACCTAGAGCCGAAGGTCCTGGACGGTATGAGCCCCCCATAGATAATGAAGGACTTGACCCTAAAATTGATCAGATAAGGGAAGTCATTGGGTAAATACAAGATCAACTTGCCTCCATGAACCAGGGGTGAGCCACTGCGTAGGAGGCCCTTAATGAAGCTTTTGAAAAACAAAGGAGATATTTTCAAGAATGGATGGATCAACATGATCGAGAGGTGCAGATCCGTCAAGAGGACATGGAGCGCCGAGCTCGGGAAACGGCTGAATCTATCCGCAACTATATGCAACAGCACCAAACCCAAGGTATGGGAACTGTAGATGGAACTACTGCCCAAAACAAACAACGTCCTCCCATTTTTTGTTTCCGTGAAGGTGTCATGAATGGACCAGAGGCTCAACCTTAGAATGGGAATCATGGGCCAACTAGGAGTCACAGATCTAGTCGAGGTGCCCAAGCGAAGAATAGGCGACCCTTACCAGCTGATGAGCAGGTCTTGTCGAGGCGTGGCATTGGATAGGACCAAGCAGGAAATTTTCAGCCAAGATCTCAAAATAGTGGCCATGACAAAAATCCTAGTGCTGCAGGGTAAGATGGCAACCCCCAAGCTCCAACACCGAATAGGAGTGGTCAACCCCATAACTACCGGCAACAACCTGGTCGGTATAGACAACATCAAGAATACCGAAAAAGGTCCTGAAGAGATGACCAGGAGGTTAGTAGCGCATGCATTCCCCATTATGCTGATGGGTATGACCATGGTGAGGCAGCAAGCCAAGTTCGCCAATAGAATAATCAAGATTAGAGAGGTAACCTGCCCGAAGGACTGTTTGTCCCACAAGGGTAGGATGTCCCAAACAACCAACCACCTCAAGGTGCGGGGTGCTAGGGAGTACCTCTAGTACCGGCCCGAGCAAACAACCAGAATGTCGGGGGCAGACCTCAACCAAACTCTATTTTCAATCGAATGGGCCCCATGGGAGGTGATGTCGTTCGGGATGCTTTTAATCACAAAAGGGAAAATCGGGATTTGATCAACGTAGCTCCGCTTGAGCCTGTTCGGGACCCAAGAATGGATGAGGTTCGTAATGCAGCACAACCCTAGGTAGCTGCAGACCCTAACATCCAAGCCCAGCTGGATCTGTTAACCCGATTGGTAAGGGACTTGATAGCCCCCAAGTTAACAGATAATGGAAAGGCATAGAGGTTCCCCATTTTCAGACCGTATTAATCAACTGCCCATACTTGTCAAATTTAAAATGCCAACGTGGAAAATGTATACGGGGCTGGATGACCCAGTATCTCATGTTCATCACTTTGAACTACAGACTGATTTATAGGGAGTTAGGGATGATGCCAGGTGCAGGATCTTCCCAGCCACCCTATTAGAAATTTCCCAGCAATGGTTTTTTAAGTTACCACCAGGATCGATTACATCATGGGATGGATTTGTACGCAAGTTCTATTCCAAATTCTCCTCAGTAATGCCCCTTCCCTCCAAGTCGAATGACCTGGTGGACATAAAACAGAAAGATAATGAACCTTTGAAGGAGTACATTCAACGTTTTATGCGGGAAGGCACCAGGGTGAAATCCCTTAGTGATGACGGTAAATTAATAGCCATCAATTCAAGAATTAAGGTAAAGAGTTTGTTTTGGAGCAGCTTGAAAAGGAATGCTGCACGTACCACACATGAGTTCCTTGATCAGGCAGAGGAATTTATCAAGCTAGAGGATTTCAAGAGGAAGGTGGATAATCCAACTTAGGCAGTTACCGAGCAAGGGAAAAAAGATGTTGGAAATACCACCAATCCTACAGAAGAAGACAACAATGAGGCTAAGAATGGAAAACACAACAATGGGAGTGGAAATAGTGGTAACCATAACGACAATAAAAAGCCTAAAACCGCCGAGCAACCCAAACCACAGGAATATGTTCCCAAGTTTACTACTTACTCCATCCTGCTAGAAACCCGGGCGAACGTTTTTAATGCTGCACATGCTGTCGTACCGTACAAAAGACCTCCACCAATGACGACGGGATATGACCAAGTTCTGTCAGTTTCACAATGACTATGGTCATGAAACCAATGAATGGAACCAATTGAAGGAGGAAATATAATTCCTTATTAGACAAAATAATGCTCATCTGAAGAGGTATGTATGACCGTCTGTCGACCAGCATCCTTAACAACATCCTCAACAATCTCCTCAGCAACAGTCTCTGCAATATCAGAGTAGTCAACCTCTCCTACCACCACCAATTGTTGGTCGGCTAGATATGATCTGTGACATGCCACATTTGATCGGAAACTCTGGTAAGGCTCGAGAAAGGTTCGTTCGTTCCCTTAGGCCCGAGCAAGAGGAAGATGTACTGGCTGTCCAGGACCGTACTCCCAAACAACCTCGCTATGAGTGTGAGCCTATCACGTTCAGCGAGGAAGACACAAGTCATGTACATCATCCACACAATGATCCTTTGGTGGTAGAATTACATATAGCTAATATGATCATATCCCAAACGATGATTGATCATGGATAATCTTCCGACATCTTATTCAAAAGTACCATGGACATGATGAATTTAAGCATCAAAGATCTGGAACCGTGTGAGCAGTTGTTGTACGGGTTTATAGGGAATGGCATGACCCTGGAAAGAAGCATAAGGTTGCCTTTGACAGTGGGAATGACACCTGACAACAACACTGCAATGGCTTTGTTCGTGGTAATCGACATCCTATCCCCGTACAATGCCATGATAGGCTGCCAGCCCTGTATGACCTCCGAGCAGTTACTCCAATCTTCCATCTGCTCATCACATTCCCAACTTGGGCAGGTATAGGATGTCTTAAAGGGAACCAACTGGTGGCCATAGAATGTTATAATTCGTCAGTAAAAAAGGCAAGGAAGGCAGCCTACACCGCACAGCCTGCATGGCCCAGTCACCAAAAATAGGATGTAGCCCAAAACAGGGTGAGGGGGGAGGCGCATAGACCCTCATTTTGGGGATATTGATGCGGGGGTGGGCCCAGTCGAAGAATTAGAAGAGGTCTCGCTTGATCCAAAGAACCCCACCAGGGTAGTCAAAGTAAGGAAAGGGTTGTTTGGGGACATAATATCTGCTCTGATCCAGTTCACATGGAATAACCAAGATGTATTCGCCTCGTCTCATGATGGTATGGTAGGGATCTGACCAACCATTATAAGCCATGCCCTCAACATCGATACCGAATACTTCAAGCTCGTACATCAGAAAATAAGGTTACTGGATCCAACGAGGGCAAAGCCATTGAAGGAAGAAGTGGAGAAGCTATGAAATCAAGACTTCATTAAGGAAGCTTTTTACCCAGTATGGGTGTCTAATCCTGTATTGGTAACGAAGCCTAATAACAAGTGGAGGGTGTGCTTAGATTTCACCTATTTAAATAAGGCATGCCTAAAGGACTGCTTCCTACTTCTAAGAATTGACCAATAGGTGGATGCTACAGGTGACCACGAGATCTTAACTTTTATGGACGCCTATTCAGGGTACAACAAGATAAGTATGCATCCACCCGACCAGGAGCACACCAGCTTCCACACGGATGTAGGGTTGTACTGTTATAAAGTTATGCCATTTGGCTTGAAAAACGTTGGAGCCACGTATCAATGGCTGGTAAACCATATGTTCAAAGAAAAAATAGGAAATAATATGAAGGTTTACGTGGACGATATGTTGGTGAAATCTAAAAAGGGTGGGGGGCATATTGAAGACTTGGAGGAATGCTTCAAACTCCTGAGGCAGTATAGAATGAGGTTGAATCCCCTAAAATGCTCATTTTAGGAATTTTTTTTAGGGTTTATAGTGAAATCTTTGGGAATTGAAGCAAACCCCAAAAAGATAAAGGCACTGCTGGACATGCCCTCACCAGCCAGAATCAAGGACGTGTAAAGTCTAACAGGACGCATAGCAGCACTCAACAGATTCGTGTCTAAATCAACTGATAGGTGTATTCCGTTTTTAATATCCTCAATGGCATAAAAAATTTTTGAATGGACTAAAGATTACGAACAAGACTTCCAAGCTCTAAAACAACAACTGGCACAACCCCTGATCCTTTCAAAACCTCTGGAAGGTGAAGAACTGTTCATATACCTGGCAGTAAATCAACACGCTATTAGTGTAGTCCTGGTCAGGGAAGAAAACAAGATCCAACCTCTAGTATACTATGTAAGTAAAAGGTTGGTCGAAGCCAAGAGCAGGTATCCTCTAATTGAAAAATTAACTTATTGCATGCTCCTGTCATCCAGAAAACTTCGCCCATACTTCCAAGCTCATACCATAAAGGTTCTTACCGACCAACCATTGTGCCAAGTCCTACTAAAACCAGACACCTCTGGTTGGTTACTAAAATGGTCTATAGAGCTCGGACAATATGAAATCACTTACCAGCCCCGAACAGTAATTAAAGGCCAGGCTTTCGCATATTTTCTAGCCGAGTGTACTGATAATACAGAGGCAGACGAAGAAATGGCCGAACAGTAACAGGAGTCTGGACCACTGCCCAATACAGGTGTTGAACAGAACATCGAGAACCCAATGACCAGTACTGTTCATTCAGAGGAAGAACCCCAGGTATGGTAGTTGCACGTTGATGGCTCATCTACCGATCAACTGTCTGGGGCCAGTTTAACATTAATCACTCACGAAGGGAAACACATCCATTGTGCACTTTGTTTTGGATTTAAAGCATCCAATAATGAAGCAGATTATGAGGCATTAATCACATGGCTGAGGTTATCAAGGAAAGTAAGTTTGAAGTCTTAGACATGTATAGTGATTCACAATTGGTTGTCAATCAAGTCCTTGGTGAGTACACTGCTCGGGGGAAAAATGATGGCCTATCTTGATAAGATCAAAGACCTGCTTGCTTAGCTTAAGAGGTACAATATCAAACAGATACCAAGAGAACAGAATGCCACAGTAGATGCACTGGATAGACTAGCCACCAGTGTTGTAATGGAAAAGGCCAACCTAGTCCCTATTGAATACCTGGCCGAACCAAGTATCAACCTGCCAGAACCAATCTTTCTTATAGACAACACTCCATCCTGGATTACCCCCGATTGCAGCTTATTTGGAACATGACATCCTACCCGATAGTCGCAATGAATCTAGAAAATTAATGAGGAAAACTGCTTGGTATATAATCCTCGACGAAGTTATGTATAGAAGGGGATTCTCCATGCCATTACTCAGGTGTGTCAACCAAAATGAATCAGGATGGCTGCTGGAGGAAGAACATGAGAGTTTTTGTGGGAACCATGCAGAGGGCAAAGTCTGTCTATGAAGATTTTAAGGCAAAGCTACTTTTGGCCAACTATGAACGAGGATGCCTTTGTATATGTTCGAAGATGTGATAAGTGTCAAAGATTTTCCAAGATACTCGGAGCAGCACCAAACAAACTTACTCAAATGCAGAGCCCGTGGCCCTTCACTATTTGGGGGATTGATCTAATTGGTCGATTACCGAAAGGAAAGGGAGGAGTACAATATGCAGTCGTGGCAGTTGACTACTTCACCAAATGGATGGAAGCCGAGCCTCTGGCAACCATCACTTTCAAAAAAGTACTAGACTTTGTGGTGAAAAATATAATCTACAGATTTGGTGTACCCAAGAAGATAGTGTCCGACAATGGCACCCAGTTTGACAGTCAACTTTTTACGGATTTCTGTGCCAAGCATGGCATCACAAAAAGTTTCTCAACAGTCTCGCACCCTCAAGAAAACGAGCAAGTCAAAGTAGTTAACAAGATTCTCAAAGACACCTTGAAGAAGCATCTAGAACTGGCCTGAGAAATTTCCTGAGGTACTCTAGTCACACAGGACTACCGAGTGAACAACTACTGGTGATACCCCTTTTGCACTCACATATGGGTATGATGTAATGTTGCCAGTTGAGATGACTTCACCTTCTCATAGACGTACGGTTTACGACCAAGATTGCAACCACCAATTGCTGGCCGAGTCCTTAGACCAAATTGGAGAAAGACACGAAAAGTCCAATATATTCCTGGATGCCCTCCAGCAAAATGTTGCTTGATACTTCAATTCTAGAGTTAAGGAACGAAAGTTTGACATGGGAGATCTAGTCCTACGAAGAATATTCCCAGAAACTCGAGATGCCTTAGCAGGAGTGCAAGGGCCAAGCTGGGGAGGCCTCTACCAGGTCACGGGGATAGTACCACCAGGCACGTACAAGCTAGCACGGTATACCAAGATCTTTAGTTAGTACCTGTTCCTTGTTACTGGAATGGGGAACACCTGAGGAAGTAATACCAATAAAGATCACTTTTAAGTGATCGTTGACTGGACGATACATGCACGAACTGCCCATACCACCGACCAGCTCAATTTAGCTATATTAATTGTGCACATGCACAATTTTCCCATTTATTGTAATAATTAATATTTATGAATGTAAGCTACGATTGTAGTGACGCAACTTGTATGGTTAATTTTGAACCAATAAGACATGATTTTTGTCCATTTTTACAAGCCTTACTTTTACAATGATTATCTTGCTATCTAATGATTTATTTCACTGATTGTCGGCAGTGTATGAAACCTTTATAGGTTTTGGCACACCCAAGTGGTCCAAAATAGGTTATTACGAGCAACTCTGGTCAGTTAGCAAGTGACCAAGAGGATAACCCAAGAGTTTTGAATCATGCTCGGTCATTTGGGGGGCACCATAGTCATACATGGACAAATAGAGGAAAAAGCGTGTCATTAAAAGGACTTAGAAACATTAATTCTTATTAATGTTAAAGTGCTTGCGCGTTGCTCGGTATGTACCAAGAAACAAAAAGAGCCTTAAAACAATTTCTGTAGATAGGGTTGAATAGTTTTTGTTTACAACTCATTCGAAAAAATTGAACAGCTCTGATTTACAGAGCCACACAGCTCCAAACAGTGCCGCATAGCTCCAAAACTGCTCTGATTTATAGACAAGGAAGAATACCACTTTCCTCCTAGGCATTAATGGAACCACCCATTCAGCGGTCCCCTCAACTGTTGCAGGCATGTCCCTCCAATCATGTCTCCTCAACCGCCGCACACATTAACCCATTATTCTGTGATTGCACAACCGTCAGTACAATTATTAAGAGAATCATCATGACACTTTATGGTATCAAAAAGAGGCGGGAAAGAGTGAAAAGTCATTTCTTGGAAACTTGAAGAAAGAGAAAGTCTATTAACTATACCAGATGCTATGCCACGTAGCAAGGAGCATATACTGCTAACCAGGCTGGACGGGGTGACCTTCAGAACAAAGTTACCATGCTGATTAGCACCATTGCAAACTTGGGGGACAAATGTTATTCCAAAAATTGGCATATCTGACGTAGCACTAATCTTGAACACATGGAGTAGACAAGGTAAACCCCCCGACAGGTTAGTCAGTGTATACCTACAAGGTATACGACAAGTTACTGCTTGTCATACTATCTCCAGAGGCTCAGCTGCTTGGCAAGACCACCAGAAACAAGGTGGTCAGTATGCCAGGCAGACTGGTTGAAATACACTTGACAAATGAATATTAGTCATTTCTCGGTACGCTTGCCAGGAGAACAGTTGGTCAATATGACAAACAGACATACCTTCTCGGATGGGAATAGTTACACAATCTGTAGCACTCCACAAGAATCACCCAACCACCTGTAAAGAGCACCTAACAACCCTGAAGACTCGGTCAAACCTCCTAACAAATAGGGTTGTAAGTACCTGCGAGAAGGAAGGGATATTTCCCCATCAGTTATGCTCAGGCGCTACCCTTGGGTGAGAGGAATAGTATAAATGCAAACTCTCCACCATAGTGGAGGGGGGAGATAAAAAAGTAGCCTACCAGCCAGGCTTGGTACTTAGCAACGACTCTGCCATGTTGTATTGTCTTTTACAAATAGAAACCCACTTGTAAACCATTGTGATCTTGTGTAAGCCTTTGAGATTAATAAAAATCTAAGAGGACGTAGGTCATTACCAGTCTTTGGGGTCAAACCTCTATAAATCTTGGTGTTCTCTATTATTTATCGCTCATTATTACTAGGTTCTTGGCTCATATATAGTTCATTGATTGTCTAATTGAAAGCTTTCTAATTAATTATTTGACTTCGCGTCAGTTGGCTTAAAATCAAGTCAACAATGGACATATTGTTGCTCTTTAGAACATGATGTTTGGGGAAATGTTATGCCAGACACTCGGCCTAGGGTATTTAAATAGGGATTGTGAGTATGTTTTGTTTCTTGATTCTATTTTTAAAAACCATCGATTTAGAGCATGTCAATTTGTAGTATTTTTCATGTATTGCGCTATGTGGGTTTTAGCTATGTGGGTGTAGTGTGATTGGAGTAACTTGATTTTGGTTATTGATTTGATTTGCATGCTAAATTGTCATATTGAAATGCATAAAGTATAAAAACCATGTTAAGTTAATTTGTTTAATTATTGTGATAGATTCAAAGTATTTGTTAGCATTCTAGGTGGATTTATGCTTGCTGAATTTTATTAATTCTAAAAGAGTAATTTGTGAATTAATTAGTAATAAAGAAAACTATGACTTAAAATTCATATTTTAAAACCAAGACAACCAAAAGGGTGATTTTCACATGCTAATTAAGTATATTTCTTCAATCAAGTGCATGTATTTTTTTTTTAAGTTTGAAGGAAACTAGATATTTTAATTATTAATTTATTTATAAAAAAGAAAATAATGTGATATAATGGTTGCTGAAATTTTTAGGTTCATGTAAAAAGTCCCTTTTAAAATAAAAGATATAAAATATATGTTTGATTAATTTAGGCATTAGACTTTATAGATGAAAAATGCATTTGTTCACAATTTTAAAAATATAATTTCTCATTCTTATTAATGCAGTTTTTTTTTATTTGATAATAATTAAAGAAGTAAAACTATTTTAAAATGAGACTAAAGAATTTATTTAAGTGAATGGGTGTATAGTTTGAATTTTCAAACTTATTTTATCAGTTAGATGTGAAATGTGGTGACCTCAAAGTCTTAAATTGTTAAAATGTTAAATTACTTATTTATTCTATTTATTAATTTAGAAACATTGACAAAGAAAAAAGAGTATATATATATATTTATTTGAAAATTAATTAATTATGTTAAATTAATTATTTTGTGAGAAATAGAAAGATTGTCATATTTTACCTTTATTTAAAATAATAATTGGAATTATATTATTTTAAAACAAATGTGACTTAAGTGTTACTTAAATAAATAATTTTGTGAAATAAAATCTAGAATAAAACCCTATGACCTAAGAAGGTAATATGGTAATGTTAACAAATTAGTAAACTAATTCTAGCTGAATTTTTAGAAAGTGGCAATAAAATGAACAAGTAGAATTTATCAACTTCAACACTAATTTTAAGAACACTCTCACGTATGGATGTTACTTGCAAGTTTATTTTTACATTCAAGCGTATGCCTATTAATCAAACGTATGATTTCTGTTTTGTAAGTATGGAGGATTTTTTAGTAGAATTGACATTATTCTCTTATGGTTTTATGTGAAATTATTGAATGTTTGTAGTGTGGTGTAGCACGTGCCACGTGTGCATGGCCCATGCACACGTGGGGTATGTATGTTGGGTATGTGTAATCTTACATAATTTTAAAACGAAAGTTTGATTATGATTTTAGACTCATTATGAAGTACCCCGCACTTTATATTTTGTTTGGACTTGAGGTAAGGAAGTTAGCTAGAATTTATATGAATTATGTTATGAAAAGTATGCACTGATATGATTGCAGGAATTATGATGTTATGGAAAGTATGAACTATGGTAAGCTAAAGTGTTATGAAAAGTATGCATTATTATGTTATGATATGAGTTGTGTATGTCTGCTTATATGTTGTATGAATAGAAGTATGTAGTTAGCGTGCTGAACACGACACAACAAATGAGTTACTAAGGATATGATGTAACTCATAGGGCAGATGTGTTGTGGTTATTCGAGGACCTGCGATCTTGTTTACCTCATAGAGGAGGTCTTACCAGTTTATGCTTTGGCTGGTTACCTCATGATGTGACATGGACAACAGGGGTGCCATGATCACATGATGTATGATGTATGATTATGATTATGAATAAAAATTATTATGATTATGATATATGAGTATGAATAAGATATGGTTACGATATGTTTTGCCATGAGTTTATGATACGAATATAGTCTTCTTGTGCTCTCTTGAATACTGCTGTATTTTTTTGTACTTTCTTATTGGACTTTTAGCTCACCCCTTACTTTTCCCCCTTTTAGGTAGGTAATATGGTTTCTCCTTAGCATGCACAGTGATGTGGGAGGTTTCGAAGTCTAGGCATGTATGACACGGGGTGTCCTATGAGCGATTAACAATCAAGATGAGCGCCAATAAATAATTAAGACCTTATGTTATGGTTTATGTTTTAAATTTCGTCAGTGGATTATTTTTATTTTATTTTTAATTACTACATAAAGACACAATATTTTTATTTTCAAACTGACGGGCCCAAATTACATGTTTTATCAAGTTCTCGCTGAACCTTTTATCTAAGATGGTATTTTTCTAATAAATATGAGTTGAGTGTCACTTTTAGAAGGAAATAGATTAGGGCGTTCTTACAAATGGTATCAGAGATGATCGCTCATGTTTCCAAGGAACCTCCGCATACATGTTAAGGACGGGAAAATCTCACCTCACCGTGTCGTAAGTATTTGCTTTCTTTGTTTTATATATCTAGTTTTGTAGCTGCAGTATAGAAAAGATGCCTTCTATCAATAGGACCACTAAGAAACAATTACTATAAGAGATCCGTGCTATACCTAAAGTGCAACTCGACGAGTATAGAGAATATTGGAGGATCGCCTTACTGAAGACAACTACAGGAGTTTGTGAGCGTACTCAGGAAATGATTAACAATAGAGGCGCACTGCTTTGGCCTATTGAGCAATACTGGGTGCTAAGGAAATCACTATTGATACACCCCAAGGCTTTCCTTCAATTGACCATAGTGTGGCATGATGTCGTCTAGGATGACTTGGACTTCGATACTATTGAGTACACAATTTACTAACTCGTGGACAATTATGAATTCAATCGTTTAGAGGCGCTCCTAGTTAAGAATGATGACAGAGAGATGGAGGAATGTTTCGAGATGGTACATGACATGGAAGGGGAAATGGTGCGACAAGAAGCAATACTCTCCATACCAAAAGTGAGTGTCAGGATGAGGGCGATGGCTAGTACCCCTGACTACTTCCACATCTCAGAAAACATCTTCGATTACAATTCAGGGGATGAGTCCACAATTAAGGACTAGAGTCCGTCTCAAATTTCCATCAATAAATACTATTTAAATAAAATGGGACTTCCTTAAATACCATTTTGTGGTTATGGATTTTTATGGTTTTATTTAGACATTTTGTTGGATGTTTGATTTATGGGGTACTTTTTAGCAAACTTTGTATATTATAAGTTTGATCTTTTCTCTCTCTTGCAAACTCTAAATGTTGTATGGATATTTGTATGTATGAAAACTTGTATGACTAGCTCTTAAAGTAACCAAAATATTATGCGAATTATCCTCTCTTATGATTTTGTTTTGGTTCCTTAGAATTTCATAATGTCGACAAGAGGAAGAGGAGCAAGAGGTGGCAGAGGAAGGGGAAGAGGCTGAGGAAGAGATGCCTCTACAAACCCTAAAGCTGAAGAAATCCCTGACCTAAGAATGCCATCAGCCCAACCAGCAGCCTCTGCTGCACCATGTGTGGATTTGGCTGTAGAGATAGCTAGATTGAGGGAACAGTAAAGGCAGAGGGACAAAGAGTTGTCTTAATCTAGGAAAGTACCTCAAGTGCCCCAGGTACCGTTGGTACAACCTGAGCCTCCAATACCACCACCTGCACCATTGCTAATTATTTACGGTTTCAAACCGGTCTATGAACGTTTTAGGAAGCAAGCCCACCTAGCTTCGAAGGGAAAGTCGACCCTATGGTGGTGGAAGATTGGTTAAAGTCGATATAAGCTATATTTGACCACATGGAGTTGAACGACCATCAAAAGGTTTTGTGTGCAACTCACCTACTTAAAATGGATGCAAGTATATGGTGAGATGTGGTGAAGTAGACCCGTGACCAAAACATTATGACCTGGGTAGATTTTGTTCGAGCGTTTATCAAAAAGTATTATAGTGAAATTGTACTAGAAACCAGGGTGGATGAGTTTGTGACCTTGGTTCAAGGAAACCTTTCTGTTACTGATTACGCTCAGAAGTCTGATAGATTGGTGAGGTTTGCACTTGAAATAGTACCAACTGAGGTCATGCGAGTCCAGAGGTTTATGAGAGGACTTAAGCCCACGAATGCTACAGATGTCAAGATGACCAGTGTTGAGATGGTTAGTTACGTTGAGGTTTTGGATAAGGCTCTTGATGCAAAATACTTGGAGGACCGAATATGGAAAGATAGTGCTACATGAAGGGAGGCCAATAGAAACAAGGGTTTCCAGGAGGGTAACAAGAGGAAGGCCCATGAGGGATAGAGTTGTAACGCCTCGCGTTTCAGGCACTGGGTAGAATTTTGGTTGCAGGAAGTTTAGAAAGTGTTTGGCTCTTTAACTAAAAAACATTTTTTCGTTTTCCAAAGCTAAAAACTATTTTTTGAAAACAAGTTAGGGTGTTTGGCGTTGTTTTCAGAAAACAATTTTTAAAAACAAAGTTACAAAAAATTGAAAATTTTGAGAACAACAAAAAGTTGTTTTCTATTATTCTCAATATTTTTTGTCTATCTTTTTTTTTCTCACATCACTTTTTTTTAACTATTATTATCTAACATCATTTTCTCTCTCATTAGTTTCTCTCTCTTCACTTTCTCTCACATCACTTTCTCTCTCCTTATTTTCTATCTCATCACTTTCTCTCTCCTTACATTTTCTCTCTTCACTTTCTCTCTTCTCACTTTCTATATTTTCATTTTCTCTTTCATCAGTTTCTATCTCCTTATTTTCTTTTGCATCACTTATTATGTCATCATTTTCTCTTTCATCACTTACTATATCCTCACTTTCTCTCTCATCACTTAATATATCATCATTTTATCTCTCATCATTTTTTCTCTCTCGCCATTTTCTCTTTACTCACTTCTCTCTCTTCACTTTCTTTCTCATCACCTTCTCTCTCAATTTTTCTTGCATCAATTTCTCTCTTCTCAATTTTTATTTCTCCAAATTTTCTCTCCTTACTTTCTCACTCCTTATTTTTTATCATTTTTTCTTTCAAATTATTTTATCTCATTATTTATTACAAACTTTTTTAAAAAAATTCTCTTTGTAATTATATTTGTTAATTTTTTATTTAAGATTTAAAAGAAATAAAACTAAAAAATTATGTTTAGAAAACATTAACCAAACACCTCTTGTTTTTCGAAAACTACAAAAACTATTTTCTGTTCTCATTTCTGAGAACACAACTTTGAAAACAAAAAATAGAAAACAATGCCAAACAAGCCCTTAATTCTCGAGAAATCTTATATTTCCAAGTATGTGAATACTTGTGAGGGATATTGTATGTTTTGTATGAATGTTATGTTGTTAAGTATTAGCCATTATGTGATAAGATTGGTTTTTCGATTAAACCAAGACCTTCAGTCTTGGACCGGGTCAAAAACCCCTAACGGGTAAAAATCTCGGATAAAATATTCTGTGAGAAAATAATTATGGAAAATTAAGAAAATTGAGCAAACACTATTATAAAGTTGGAAAATGGAAATGGAAATAAAGTTTTATGGAAATTCCAATTTTTGTGGCATTTTGAGTAAAATGCTCAATTTCGCCTAAGTATGTGATTAGGATAAAATAAATAATTTTGAATTAAATAATGGGCATAAAAATTTATCTATGTGTGTGACAATATTTTTAAAATATGGTCACCAATTTTTATTAGGATTAATTTTTCCAAAAACTATGTAATATTAGGAAAAATTAAAAATAAGATGAAAATTAAAAAAAAAAAAAAACGACTTGTGTTTAAAAGCTTGGCTTGGAAAGAAAATAAAATGGGAGGGCATTTTGGTCTTTCTGTAGGGGGCGACCACAATGGAATTGAAGAGTCTATTGTATTTTATTTTTTTATTTAATTATGTAATCACTACACACATTTTCTTAAACCCCAAGTTAAATTTGAGAAACTCAAAAACCTATCTTCTACTCATTTCCCTTCTTCTTCTTCTTCTTCTCTCTCTCTCTTCCACTCCAATAAAAAAAAAAAAAAGGCCAGACCCTTTTCTCTCCATTTCTTCTGAAAATTTCGTGCTCCCTCTCTCTCTAAGGAAAGGAAGAGCCTCCATTGAGGCTCCTAGGTCATCTTGAAAAAACAAGTCCCAAAAGAGGTATTGTTCATGAACATTTCTTTTCTTCTCCCTTATGCCGAACCTAGGGCTCTCTTTTTCCTCTTTTTTTTCTGAGTATCCACTCTTAAAAACACTCGTTGATATTTGATATAGAACCTAAGAGTGTTTCATGCAAGATCCAAGAGCTTTTAGGGCATACTTGGAGCTTTGGACACTAACAAGGTAAGCTTTTGTTAGGGTTTTGAAATCTTGGTGTTTCTTCTCTTTTTTCTTCTTTTTATTGAATCAAATCTGATCTTGAAGAGGCATTGGGGAGATGTTGGAAGTTGGAAAGCATTTGGGAAGCTTAGAACCAAACAATAGAAGCCAAACTTAACACTTTAATACAAAGGTAAAATCTTGACTCTTCACCTTAAATATTTTTAAATGATCCTACCATCTGAGTTTTTGGGTCATGTTTAGTGTTAAAACAGGTGGGTTGATGATTATTATTTCTTTTATGGACGTTTGGTTTGCATGCATGCAAGTTGTGGTTGTTGGTAGTGGAAATCCAAAGTTTCCATAGGTTTTTTTGAAGATGGCTTGCTGCCAAAAGCGTTACAGTAGCTTTGAACTAGTTTTACAGTGCCTAAATGACCTAGTTTATAAATGGGATTTTCACTAATACATTATTTAGAAAGAGTACATGATTTTAACATCTTTAACCACTGAAAAAGTTTTGTATTACTCAAGTTATGAGCATTTTGGGATTTCATGGGCAATCTGAAATGTTGACTGGCAGTTTTAACACTGAGACTTTGAGCAACAATTTGAATGGATTAAACTAATTATTTATGGCTAAAATTTTAAATGGAAACTTTTACTATATTAAATATTAACTTTATTAAAAATTTAATAAAAAATCACTATAGGTTGGGAGTTATAATTTTTCTATGTTGGAAGAATAAAACTGCAATTTGTATAAAATGTGGACAACTTAAACTAGAGTTTTGAGAACGAGTTTCACCTTGAATGAGAGCTCAGTTTTTGCTGAAATTTTGTGTAAATTTTTTTGATATATCAAAGTTTAGCCCGTATAGTCTCATAGCAAAATAGTAATCGGTTTAGGCATGACGACGTTCCAAAGTTGGGAATTCCTCATAGAATGGATAGTTATCAACACTTACAAAATATTAGGGTTTGCTACAATAATTGGTTATAATTTTTTTTTTCCACAATTTCATTATAAGTGGATTTTCAATTTACTCTTAAACATGATTAAAAAATTTTTTTTCTAAATTATTTTTCTTAAGATTTTATTTAAATTACGTAAAGGGGTCCAATAGTCCACTTTTGGAAAATAACATTTAAAATTGGTTTTCTTTATAATGAGCAAACTTATTTTTCAAAAAGGGTTACCATTTTGATTAGGCTTACCTTAAAAGAAATTTTTTTCTATAAATAATTTAATAAATTAAATAAGTCTTAATTGGTAAAAAAAAAATGGTACTTTTGACATTTCTTACACAAAAAACTTTAAGTAGAGTTTATTGGTGTATTCGGTAATTTAACGAACAAAGTAAACACAACTTTTATTAAAATAAATTATCTCCACGAAAAATTTATGTAATGGAAGCTGTAACTAGTTTCTTAGAAATAATCATTAAGCAGTATTTTTAAAGACAATAAAAGGGATATTTCTTAGAGAGATTAATTAATGGCGATTTTTACAAAAACTTGTAAGAACGTTGTAATTAGACCCCGTCACCTTTAGAAGTAGGACTCCGCGAACTCATTAATGAATTCAAATACTAAAGACTTTTACCTTGAGGAATAAGATAGTTATGGACAAGATTTCAGAAGTGGTTTTGGAAACCAGTTTTCCCCGACACTTAGAGGGTATATTTTTAAATGCTTAAATGCATGTTAGAAATATGGTATGACTTAACAAGGGTTGAGTGTTAGATTTTCAATGCCCAGACCATTAAACAAACTTTCTAAGATAATTGCCATAATTAATTTGAGTCACTGTATGGATTCACTACAGTGTCACCTAAGCAGGAAGGCTCACCTCTTAATAAAGAAATCCCGTAGACAAATGCTAAGAAATCCAAGTTAATCTTGACTTTGTTGTCTACAACATGAAACATGCTACTATATTTTCTATTATAGTTTTTTATACTAGATTGATTAAGGGATTAACTAGTAATGGCTATGGGGTACTATTAAGTGTATAGAATGTTCCAATGAAATCCAGTGATTACTATATCATTCTGGTATACGAGCTGATGACCGGGGTAGGGGAAACACGCTCGAATGTCTGTTGATTTGTGACTCGGGTAGGGGGAAGCATGGTCGAATGTCTATTGATTTATAATCGGGGTACTCAGGGTGGAGTCCGGTTTGTGTGTGAATTGATTATTGATATGTGAATCTGACTAGCTACTGGAATGTTTAATTGTTGTATTGTTGTGAAATCCAGTGTGTGTACTAGGACCACGCTATTGTAAATCTAGTGATTACTAGGTAATACTGGCACTCGAGCTGGTGACCGTGGTAAGAGGAAGTACGGTCGGCCAATGAAATGTTTAAACATGCAGTAAGCCCCCGATGAATTTTAGTGGTTGTGATCTATGAGGTGCCCGAACACCTCATCATATTTTTCTATCTCTTCAGTGATTTTTGTAGCCATTGTAGAATGATGATATGCATTTATATCTTATATCTGCTTGTTCTGGGATTTTCTGAGTGCATGTTGATTTTCAATTTAGCTGGTTGTTCGGTACAACTAAGCTAATGATTTGCTTGGAATTTTATACCTTGTTTGATAGGGTTCGGAAGTTATCCGATACCCTAGTGACTTGTGCTTCAGTTACTCTTAGTAGAGCACTTTCCTTGGATCGTAGTATGGTTTTGTTTGAAAGATTAATCTTACTAAGCTTAATTGCTTACCTAGTTGTTCATGTTGTAGGTAAGGGCAAGGTTCAGCAGTGAGCGCCGGAGTCTGCTTGTTGAAGTGTACATGTGGCTCGACCTTTGAGATTTGGTTTTTTTTTTTTTGTAAATGGCTTTTAGGAAATTTTATTTTTTTATGGGCACTATTTATTTATTTTTTAATCGGAACAAATGTTTAAGTTGACGAAAACAATGTAATTGTCTAAGTGTGCGCACACAACTTTTTAAAGTTTTTTTATGTAGATTTTTAGAGACTATTAAAATTTAAACATGTTATTTTCCGCATTATTTTGGTCTTGTAAGTTTGAGTCTTTACAAGAGTAGTGGCAATGACAAGAGGCCTAAAACCCCGACCCCGAATGGCAACAATCATAACAACCGTAATAGTCACAACTGCAGAAATCACCAGAACAACAAAGTTGAGTACCCCAGTTGTCCTAAATTCTCACGCCGACATCTTGGAGACTGTCATGCAGGCACCAACAAGTGTTACAAATGCGGTCAAGCAGGCCACCTAAAATGGATTTCCCATAGTGGAGAGCAGGTGTAAGGCAAGGTAGCAATGGCAATCTAGTGCCAGCGAGAGTCTTTTCTTTGAACCAAAAGGAAGCAGCCATCAGTAACACCGTCATCACAAGTTAGCTTCCTATTTCTGGTATGATGTGTAGAGTCCTCATTGATTCTGGAGTGACTTACTCTTATGTTGCTATAAATGTAATTGATAAACTGGGTTTGCCTTGTAAACTGTTCGAGCATAGCTTTAGTACTATGTTACGGAGACATTATGTCATCAATTAGGTGGTTACAGTCAGCTTCCATTGTAGTTGAGAGCACAGAGGGCCCAGCAGACCTCATAGAGTTTGACATACCAGATTATGACGCTATACTTGGCATGGATTGGCTAGCCAAATATGGAGCAATGATAGATTGTCAGAGAAAGAAAGTAGAGTTTGGACCTGAGGAAGGAGAACTCTTTTCTTTTAAGGGATAAGTGACATGTTTTCGTACACCCATTATATTGGCGTTAGAAGCTCAGAACATGATGCAACATGGGTGTTTAGCATATTTAGCAAATGTTGTAGATAAATCTAGAGGGACTGAGTTAAAACTGAAAAATGTTCATATTGTTTGTGAGTTTCCGGAAGTGTTTCCCGAGGACTCACTAGGTTTATCCGCGGACAGCGAAATCAATTTCGTGATCGAACTTGCACTAGAAATAACACCAATATCCAAAGTACTCTACCGAATGGCACTTGCAAAATTGATGGAAAAGGGGTTCATACGACCTAGTCATTCGCCATGAGGAGCAAAGTTGTGTTTGTGAAGAAGAAAGATGGAAGTATGAGAATGTACATCAATTGCCAAGAACTCAATAAGGTATCGATTAAGAACAAATATACTTTGCCTAGGATAGATGACCACTTTGATCAACTGCAAGGGGCAGCAATATTATCAAAGATTGATCTGCGATCTGAGTACCATCAGCTGAAAGTAAAGGAAGGAGATATTCCTAAAACAACATTCAGAACCCGCTACGAGCACTATGAGTTCCTAGTGATGTCTTTTGGACTCACTAATGCCCCAGCGACATTCATGGACATGATGAACAAAGTGTTTAAGGATTACTTGGATAAGTTTGCAGCGGTGTTTATAGATGATATCCTTATCTACTAAAAGATTAAGGAGGAGCATAAGGAACACCTAAGGTTGATGCTCAATAGACTATGAGAGCACAAAATTTATGCTAAGTTCTCTAAGTGTGAATTTTCATTGGAACAAGTGACTTTCCTAGGGCATATAGTGTCTAAGAATGGAATGGCAGTGGCTCTAGCAAAGATCGAGGCCATTAGAGACTAGCCTCAACCCAAGAATGCCTCAGAGGTTCAAAGCTTCTTAGGGTTAGCGGGTTACTACCAAAAGTTTGTCGAGGATTTCTCTAAGATTGCCACACCCTTGACCAACTTAACCCGAAAACATCAAAAGTTCACATGGACTGAGAAGTGTGAAGAAAACTTTGAGACTATGAATGATAAGTTGATCTCTGCACCTATCCCCTGGGTTCCCACAAAGGGCGGGAAGTTCGTGGTGTATTGTGATGCATCTAAGAACGAGAAGGTGGTAGCCTATGCCTCAAGGCAGCTCAAGGACTATGAGCAGAGATATCCCACCCATGATCTTGAGTTAGCATCAGTGGTGTTCGCACTGAAATTATGGAGGCATCACCTTTATGGGGAAAAGTGTGAAATATACATTGATCATAAAATTCTGAAGTACTTCTTCATCTAGAAAGAGCTGAATATGAGACACCGGCGGTGGTTAGAGTTAGTAAAGGACTACGATTACGAAATTCTATATCACCTAGGCAGGGCCAATGTTGTGGCCTATGCATTGAGTAGGCGAGGGCATGGAAGCATCTCAGCTCTGAGCACAATAGAGACACCTCTGTAAAAAGAAATTGTTTATGCTAGTATTGAGTTAGTAATAAAAGGCCTAGCAAAGTGTAATGACCCACTAATCTAGACTATTTGGACCATTAACGAAACTATACATAAAACTTACATTTTTACGAAAATACCATAATTTTATTGAGTAACTTGTAAAATAAGAGTTACTTACAAATAAATAGAATACTAAGAAGGATATGGGATCCCATTGTCTTTAAAAACAAAACATGATTTAAAATAAAAGACATTACATAAATGGTGCGGAAAATACATGTAAAAAGACATAAAACAGAAACTACATCCTCGAATCGAATAACGCTCGGCCCCTTGACTCCATTCACCATCGATACACATCCTCTAAGCGTCACGAATCTTTCCGCCTCTAAAGCTTATTTTCCTGCACATAAAACAAAAAGGAATGAGCCTAATGCCCAGCAAGGAAAATCTAACACATAGTCATAAACATAACTTCATAAGAAACATAAAGACTTAACATAATACATATAACATACACTTATTATAATGGCCATTATTGCTTGGGGTCCCATAGACTAAACAAGCATATGCCCATGGGATTAGTGGGGTCCTACTAGCTAAGTAGGTCATATGCCCATAACCCATTTGGGGTCTTGTTAGTCAAATGGGTCATATGCCCAAGCCTACATACATGCATACATATCATAACACATTTAACAACATAAAACATAAGATAACATAAGCATATAACATATTGATTCTAGCCTATTTTCCTTACCAAAGTTACCGAGATGTGTGGACTGAGTTGGGATTTTTTGGAACACTCCTAAAACCATAAGAAAGAGTGAGTCTAAAGAAGAAAGAAGATGAAATGAAAGGGATGGAAAGACTAAACCATTTGAGAAACATGCTTACCTAAACTTATGTGCTCAAGAACTTAGATTCCCTAACCAAAATGAAGATTAAGGTTAGAGATTGAGTAGAAGACTATGAGAAAGAAAATAACATAATACAGAAATGAACTAGAGTTTTGGTTACCTCAAAGACTTGAAATACCAATCTACTCCTCAATCGAAATACTATAGAACCTCACTTCCCAAAGTGTTTGATAAGCTTATGATGTTTAAGCTTATGTTTTTCCCAAACCAGGTGTTTACACTCTCACACTCACTTAACACTAGCAGCTTCTGAACATAGAGCAAAAGGTGAATAATGGCCGGGTACTAGGTCCTATTTATAGAGTTTGGGAATGATAGTATCTTGATTTTACTTGAATAAAAATAATGGCTTTTTAGGTGAAAATCATTTGAATAATCGTTCAGCAGAGGCTGAAGACTCGTTCAAAAGATGCTGGACTTTTGAAGAAGTCTGAATGGCTGAAAGGAAAAGAATTCAAAAGAGTTTGAATTCATGCTGGAGGAGGCGATATATCGCCCCCTGTAGGCGATATATTGCCTGGGCCAGTATGCCTGAGGCGACCGTGCATCGTCTCGTGTTTTCCGTATCTACGTGCTGCGATATATCGCCCCCTATAGCTGCGATATATCGGCATACGCTGAATATTTAAACACAAAATTACACATTTTTAGCTAAGTTTGAATGGAGTAAACAGCCTTGACTAAGCCTTCAACATATTCAAAGCTGCTGACTGACCCTATAACATTCAAACTTTACTCCTTATTAAATTTAATCCTAAAAAATACTTAATCCTTAATCACCATTCATAACATGTGCTTAAAATCCTATTGGTTGATGTCTAAACCTTATAATATAATAAATATAATCCTTAATATCAGTCACATTAATCAAACCTTAGGTTATACTAAATATTCTTAAACTATAGGTTAAACCTAGAAAATCTATAAGTACTACTATGAGTGTCCAAATAATTCCCGGTCTGAACCAAAAATCCACAGTAACAAAGATAATACTATACATACTATAATACTACTAAACAATTAGCTAAGTAAAGTTCTTGGACTCTACACAAAGCTCACTTTACAGTCTTCCCTATTTGAGCAGATCAGAGAAGGGCAGAAGGTGGATGAAGCCCTAATGAAGCAAGAGGCCTTGGTATAGGAAAGTGGTAGAGGTGACTTCGCTATGTCTAACGGTGGATTGCTATGATATAAGGATAGGATCTGTGTGCCTAACGATGATGAGATTAAGGAAAGTATTATGAAAGAGGCACAT
Source organism: Humulus lupulus (assembly GCF_963169125.1). NCBI lineage: Eukaryota > Viridiplantae > Streptophyta > Magnoliopsida > Rosales > Cannabaceae > Humulus > Humulus lupulus. The sequence goes on from NC_084798.1 coordinate 58,669,710, forward strand.
ACAGTGCCCTATTCCTTACATCTAGGGTCGACAAAGATGTACCAAGATGTTAAAGCATTGTATTGGTGGCCTGGAATGAAGAAAGATGTTGCTGGGTATGTTTCCAGATGTTTGACATGTCTACAAGTGAAGGCAGAACACCAAAGGCTAGCAGGGATACTTCAGCCACTTTACATTCCGGAATGGAAATGGGAAGACATAGCAATGGATTTTGTAGTAGGGTTATCGAGGACCACAAAACAACATGACTCTGCCTAGGTAATAGTAGACAAACTCACTAAGTCCATCCATTTCCTTCTCGTTAAGACCACCTATTCAGCAGATCGGTATGCAGAGATGTATGTTGATGAGAAAGTGAGACTTCATGGGGTGCCAAAGTGTTCACATCGAAATTTTTGAAAGGGTTGCAAAAAGCTATGGGTACAAGGTTGAAGTTTAGTACCGTTTTTCATCCCCGGACCGATGGGCAGTCTGAGAGATCCATTCAGATTCTGGAACACATGTTGAGATGTTGTGCTTTAGACTTTTCGGAGTCTTGGAGTTGATACTTACCCCTGATGGAGTTCTCCTATAACAATAGCTATTAATCAACTATGGGGATGTCTCCCTATAAGATGCTTTTATGGGCGCAAATGTAATTCTCCTTTGCATTGGGATGAGGTTGGAGAGAAGTAGGTTTTAGGCCCTGAGGCGGTTAGGGAAGCCACTGAAGTGATTGAGAAAATTCGCCAAAGGATGCTTACTGTTCAAAGTAGGCAAAAATGCTACGCAGACCTTAAGAGAAGAGACATCAAGTTTTTAGTAGGCGAGTTTGTGTTCTTGGGAGTCTTGCCAATGAAGGGTTTTATGTGTTTTGGGAAGAAAGATAAGTTGAGCCCGAGATTTATAGGTCCATTTGAGATTTTGGACAGAGTTGGGCAAGTTGCATACCGTTTAGCATTGCCCCAGCACTAGCTGAGACACATAACGTCTTTCATATCTCAATGTAAGTACGTGTCAGATCCCTCTCATGTTCTGAGTTATGAGTCGTTGCAGATGAAGCAAGACCTAAATTACAATGAATACCCAGAGCGTATCATTGAAAATGGAATCAAGGAACTGAGATCCAAAAGGATTCCATTAGTTAAGCTCTTGTGGAAGAATAGTGCAGAAAGAGAAGCAACATGGGAGCTAAAGGACGACATGAGAGAAAGATACCCTAAGTTATTTGGTGAGAAAAAATTTCAGGAAGAAATTCCTTTTAAGGAGGGTATATTGTAGTGCACCAATTTTTTTATTTAATTTTTTGCTTTATGTTATTATTAAGTGTAAGTGTTAGGAATTTACTTTTAAATTGTTTGGTAGAAATTATGTGAATTAAAAATTTTAATTGTTTTACTTTGTGGATTATTGAGATTTGGTTGTGTGCACCAAGGTGCATGGTTAGTATAAATACACCCTAGAACTTGTGTGTATGCATGTGCAGGGTATGCATGGTGAGCATGCATTAGTTTTCTATGAATAATGTATTTATTTATTATTATTATAAAAAGAGAAAATAAGAAAATAAAAAGGTATGTTTTATATGTAGCCTTGTACCCATTTTGGAAGGTTGGAGAAGAGAGAGAGAGAGAGAGAGAGAGAGAGAGAGAGAGAGAGGAGAGAAAGAGTGAAGGGAAATAGTCGGCTAAGGAGGGAGTGAATCAAGAGATTTGGTTTCCATCTTGGTGTTGTTGACTTATCCTTTGAGTTGGCACCATTACTCCGAGGAGATTTCAAGGCAAAAAATAAGGAAATGATATTTGGGTATTTTCCATTTCCTATTATCTTACGGTTTTTGCCACTAGGGCCTTTACAAAACCAAGGAGAACACGAAGGCTCCCATTTTGGTGGCTGGTCGAGTACCTAGAGAGAGAAAGGGAGCTGGAGGTGTGACGCTTAGAGAGACAAAGAGAGAACGGAAGAAAGAAAGAGAAGGAGGAGAAGAAGAAGAGTAGGGTTTTCAAATCCTTAGGTATGTGATTTTGTATTAGTGCTTTGAATCCTCTAAGCTATCCTTCTTCTCCTTAATTCTACGAGTGCTCTCTTTTCTCTTTTCTCTTTGATGTGGATTTCGAAAATCCTTTGGTGTCCAAGGGGATTGATCATAGTTTTCTGTCTTTGATTACTATCAAAGGATGTAATGGAACCTCTATCATTTTTATTTCTCATATTGTTGCTATGATCTTTTGGATATGATCTTGGTGCATTGTTGTAATGTTTGATTTATTTTGTTTTCCTATATGTGTTGGTAATTATTTTCCATGTCTTGATTTTTTTTTCAAATTCATAGAAACATGCTAGGTTTGTGTATTTGGTTTATTTTCTAAGGATAAATGCACTTACAAATGTATGTATGTATGCATGTGGTATGGGTGTGTGTTGCTTTATCTGTAGGCGTGTGTGTGTGTTTTGTACAAGCATGGGAGTTAAAAGTATAGATCTATGGATATGTTGGAGTGTATATAGTTTTGTTTGTACTATATAAAGATATGTGAGGTTTGTTTTTATTTTAATTGTTTTTCTATCAACTTGTTGATGTTATTAGAGATAGGAACATGTTAGCGTTTTTTTTAAATCTATAAGAGTTTTGATTTTTTATTATTCTTGGAAGAGTAATATACACATTTTGTTGTTCTTTAGTACATGACACACATTCGGCCTAGGGTATTTAAAAAGGATTTTGAGTTTGTTTTGTTTCTTGATTCTATTTTTAAAAACCATCGATTTAGAGCATGTCAATTTGTGATTTTTTCATGTATAGTGTTATGTGGATTTCGGCTATGTGTGTGTAGTGTGATTGGAGTAACTTGATTTTGGTAATTGATTTGATTTGCATGCTAAATTTTCATATTGAAATGCATAAAGTATAAAAACCATGTTAAGTTAATTTGTTGAATTGTTGTGAAAGATTCAAAGTATTTGTTAGCATTCTAGGTGGATTTATGCTTGTTGAATTTTATTAATTCTAAAGGGGTAATTTGTGAATTAATAAGTAAGAAAATAAACTATGACTTAAAATTCACATTTTAAAATCAAGACAACAGAAAGGGTAATTTTCACATGTTAATTAACTATTTTTCTTCAATAAAGTGCATGCAGTTTTTTTTTTAAAGTTTCAAAGGAAACTAGATATTTTCATTATTAATTTAATTATTGAAAAGAAACTAATGTGATAAAATGGTTGCTGAAATTTTTAGGTTCATGTAAAAAGTCTCCTTTAAAATACAAGATATAAAATATATGTTTAAGCCTTAGACTTTATTGATGAAAAATGTATTTTCCACACTTTTAAAAATGTAATTTTTCATTCTTATTAATGCAATTTTTTTTATTATTTGATAATATTTAAATAAGTAAAACTATTTTAAAATGGGACTAAATAATTTATTTAAGTGAATTGGTGTATATTTTCGATTTTCCAACTTATTTTATGACTTAGATGTGAAATGTGGTGACATCAAAGTTGTAAATTGTTAAAATGTTAAATTATTAATTTAGAAACATTGATAAAGAAAATATATATATATTTATTAAAAAATTAATTAATTATGTTAAATTAATTATTTTGTGAGAAATAGAAATATTGTCATATTTTACCTTTATTTAAAATAATAAATGGGATTTTATTATTTTAAAATAAATGCGACTTAAGTGCTAATTAAATAAATAATTTAGTGAAATAAAATCTAGAATAAAGCCCTATGACCTAAGGATGTAATATGATAATGTTGACAAATTAGTAAACTAATTCTTGCTGAATTTTTAGAAAGTGGCAATAAAATGAACAAGTATAATTAATCAACTTCAACGCTAATTTTAAGAACACTCTACCGTATACATGTTACATGCAAGTTTATTTTTACGTTCAAGCGTATGCCTATTAATCAAACGTATGATTTCTGTTTTGTAAGTATGGAGGATTATTTAGTAGAATTGACATTATTTTTTTATGGTTTTATGTGAAATTATTGAATGTTTGTAGTGTGGTGTAGCATGTGCCATGTGTGCATGACCCATGCACATGTGGGGTATGTATGTTGGGCATGTGTAATCTTACATGATTTTAAGATGAACTTTTCATTGTGATTTTAGGCTCATTGTGAAGTATCCCACACTTTATATTTTGCTTGGACTTGAGGTAAGGAAGTTAGCTAGAATTTATATGAATTATGTTATGAAAAGTATGCATTGATATGATAGCAAGAATTATGGTGTTATGAAAAGTACGAATTATTATATTATGATATGAGTTGTGTATGTCTGCTTGTATGTTGTATGAAAAGAAGTAGTGTAATGCCCTACTACTCATGGACCGTTACACTATATTTTAAATAGTGCTAAACTCGCTAAACGTGTCATTTGGCCATAATCGTGTAACTAAACGTGATTAATGGTTAAAATTTTTGGTCAAAATGTACAACTGTTTCACTAAAATGTTTACTTCCATACTTGGGATCCCAAATTAACATTTAAAAATGTTAATTACAATTGAAAGTTACAACCATCCGACCTAAGGGGAAAAATAGGGTTTGACCCAAGTTCCTCTTTAAAACCTAAGCCGTGGTGGTCGAGCAGTCGCATATGTACACATCGTCACGTAAGCTCTCCAACTCAAGGATGGTCTAGCTTTCTTTTTCCCTTACCAGCACCACAAAGCACCCATGAGCCAAGGCTCAACAAGAAAACTTAAACATGCTCATAAGCAGTTAATAACACATTCCAAATCATAATAAGCATGCATAGCAGTAATAACCCTGCTCATGCATGCATACCGTTCATATAAATGACTACAGCATCATATGGACCAATTGCCCTAGATAACTGATCAATGAATCATACTGGGGCCTGTTGCCCAAATACATGATTAATAATTCGTACTGGGCTCAGCGCCCAAAATACATGATTGATAAACCATATTGGGGCTCAACACCCAAAATACATGATTAATAAATCATACCAGGGCCCGTTGCCCTAGGATTTTGGACTAATAAGTCACCCGGGCCAACTGCCCTATCCTCTATATAAACAGCCATGGAGCTGGACCAGCGTACCTGGCGCTATATTTTTTTTCACAACAAATAGGACGGTCAAGCGTATGTCACACTTCTGGTTAGGCATAACCACATCGACCAGTGCTCAGTGCGCTATTGCCGTTCTTGGCTTATAAATCAATACTTTTCGACCAGCGCTATTGCCGTCCTTGACTTATAAGTCAATGCTTTTTCGACCAGCGCTCAACGCTATAGCTGTCCTTGACTTATAAGTCAATGTTTTCGACCAGCACTCAGTGTGCTAATGTTGTTCTTGACTCATAAGTCAAGTCCGGGGCCCAAACCTAGGATATAGGAATAATAAGTCACCACGGGGCCCTTTGCCCTATCCTTTGTATAACCAGCCTTGGAGCTGACCCAGTGTACCTGGCGCTGCATTTTCCACAACCATTAGGTTAGACAAGTGTATGATGCGCTCCTGGTTAGATCTAACCATATGTTGGGAATTCTGCCCTGAAAGCATATGCAGTAGACATTGTTTTATGAAATAAATAAATAAATTGAATTTGTTATATTTTATGGACTATATAATTTTGTGATAATATTATGTAAATATCAAACAAATTCCTAAGTTCATATATGTGATCTCAGACACGTATTGGTACGGGAGGATTGTGTTTGAGATAAATGAACTTGAATAGTTCGCAGTAAAATAAAGTTATGGAATCTTTAGGTTAATTACTGCAAGTACGGTCGACTGGTATTATGAATACATGTGATCTAGATTCAGATCACTAGTATAGTAGGACACTTTAGTGAAGGTACTTTATATATTAGATAATATATAAAACTGGACCAGATATGTTTATTAATACTTAGTTAAATACAGTTTCGAAATATTAATTAAATATATCAACTGATGATCATATACAAATAGATCTTAATCCTAAAGTTACTATGAACTCATGTTTATGTTATATGAGTTATTTGATTCCCTCATTAGGGTCTGTCAGAATGATCAGGCTACAAGGGAACTCATTAATGTAAATGGCTGGGGACATAGTATACAGATATGAAAGCTAAACCTTCTCATAAGAGATTGAACAATGGTTCTCTTAAGGGTTGACTTTTGGGACTGAAAGGTTATTGAGCTCAAATTCATAATTCAGTTATGAATTAACCTTCACTAGTATAGTCAATGGTACTTAAGGAAACAAGAGATAATTAAAAGGGTAAAACAGTAAGTTTATTCCCGATTAATTATGAACCATTATTAGAGGGTTAATTTGTATGCAATGATTATATCAAATGACGCTTTTATCATTATAAAGTATTCAGTAAATGAAATGTCTATAATTATAAGAGTGCAGTCTCATATTTATAGTGGAATAATCATGAGATTAATAAATTAAGATTATTTAATTAAAGAGTTTAATTAATAATCTCAAATTTATTGGAGCTTGGAATTATATGTCCATAGGTCCCCACAACGGCTCTATCAACACTATTCAAGACAAGAGTTGATATAAAGGGAAAAATAGTTGAAAGACATATTTAAGAAGAAATTTGTTCTTCGGGCCAAATATACAAGTATATGATAATAATGATTAATTAATTAATTACAAATTAGTTGTAATTAACAAAATTAATTAATATTTAATTATAATAAAATTTTCGAAATTATATTAAATAATTAAATTAATTTCAAAATTAAATAAAATAAATAATTAATTATAATAAATTAAATATCTAATTTTTGAAATTTATATTGGATTTAATTAATTAGTAGAATTAATTAAATATCTTTATTTGAGTGGGAGATAATAATCTAATAAGTTCAAATTGGATTTGAATTTAAAAAATTGATATTTATTAAAATAATTAATTATATTTGATAATTAGTTAAAAAGATATTTAATTTAAATTTGAATTAGTTATCAGGTTGTTAGATTTTTATCTCACAAAGTAGATTGAATAAATAATTAAATAAAAATAAAAAAAATCAAATATCCCTAGAAATTAGGGTGGTACACAAGACTGTGTGTGGCGTGTACTTCGTATTTCAGGGATATCATTTTTTAATATTAATTAATTAATGAATTGATAATTCAAAAATTAGTTTTTGGATATTTCATTAATAAGATAATTAATTAATTAAAAGATAAATTGTAAGTTAGTAACAAATTTATTTTTTAAATTAAATATTTTATATTTAAGTAAGACTTATCAGAAAATATACAAATAATTCAAGAAAGTCATTCGCTCTGTGAAAAATAGAACAATACTTTTCGATCTCTCCCTGAAAAGATAAAGAACCAATTCTGAGGCCTATTATCTTGATCTCATGTGTTGAATACATCATGTAGAATCACAAATTAACTATCATTTATTCTCTAAGTGCTCACACACTTCTTGAGGTGTAGAGAATGTTGTGGAACATCTTGGTGTGAGTACCTGGGAGCAGCTTGGATAGGAAGATCGTTCTTATTACGAAAAGCTAGCAAGAACACTTGATAGGCTTCAAGAGGTATGATTTCTATTCCTATCTTGCTTATGATTAATGTATGTATATTAATGGATCCGCAAATTTAAAGATAGTTTAAATATGTTACAAAATTTTTTGTTGTACACTGGGCCAACCCACCACCATTCTGCTGCGTATTAGGAAACTCGTTCCTAACACCATATCGACTAGCACTCAGCGCGCTATTGCCACCCTTGACTTATAAGTCAATGCTTTTCAATCAACACTCAGCTCTATTGTCGTCCTTGACTCATAAGTCAATGTTTTTTTACCAGCGCTATTGCCATCCTTGACACATAAGTCAAGCCTTTCTCAGCTATATAATGCTAATAAGCATTCATCATATAACAAATATCCAGATACAGGGAATTCGACATGCTTAATCAATCATTCACGGGCATAATCGTAATCATGCACATTTACCGTGGTCCAAGCTCTGATCAATTCTCTATTTAACATTTAGGCCAAGACCTAATCACATACATCACATATTGGGTGTAGTTTTCTTACCATTAGTCCAAGCACATGTTACAAATGAATGATCCTCGAGTACGATCCCGGTTCTGAGCCCCTAGCGATAACCTAGTCACAACCATAATATAGAATCCCATTAATAACTAGTCAATAAAGGCTTCCAGACCAAGCCTTAGCCGTTGGGACATCGAATCCTACTAAACTGGGAAGTAAGATCGATCCTGAGCCCTTAGGTTTGAGTTCCCGTCACTAAAAACCCATTTTTGCCACAATTTCTATTTTGAGTTACGGCCCCAAGCACTTGAGTTGCGACCCGCTCAAGTCAGGGGCCCAAGGCCCTCCTCTAACTGTACTACCGCTGCGGCGTACCTAACAGACACCGCGACTCAAGTAGCCCAGTAGCCCAGTAGCCCCTTCTTCTCCTTTATCCAGCTTGAGCCACGATGCCCAAGAACAGGACTGCAACTTGACCTGGAAATCAAAATTTTCCTCCTATAAAATCCCTCCATTAACCTATCCAAACATAGCCAAATCCCAAAAACAAAGTTCCCAATCAACTCAGCAGCCCAAAACCATCAAAACCCAAGCTTCAAGCAATTCAAAAACACATCAAAACCATAAAATCCAATCAAATCTTAAGAAACTTAAGGAAACAGAAACTCATAATTTCAAAACTTAAATTGCCTATGATTATGTCATTTTTCTACTAAATCCTTCAGTTATCAAGCTTCTAATCTTCCCCAGAATCGTCAGGACTCTAACCTTGCTTGAATTCGAGCCCTTAAACTCGAGTTTCCTTCAAAAATGCTATCGAACGCCAAAAAGAGATCAGAAGAGAGAGAAAGTGTTTGAACATACTTTATGTTTCTTTTAGGTTACTCTGGATGCTCAAATTCCACCAAGGGAAAATATGGAGGTTTACCCTCATTAGCCTTAGGCAATCCAAGCAACCCAATATTTTCGCCACGACCCATGTCTCATAGGAGGCCTTAATGAAGATGCCCCAAGAGACCCGAGAGCCATGCCATGCGAGGCCCCCGCCTCGCCTCGTCTGCGCGCACCCGAGGGGTCACGCGAGGCCCAGCCTCGTCTTGACCCTACGTGCCCGAGCCTCGCACGCGAGGCCCCGTCCCGCACATGCCATGCCTTACCAATAGAAGCCCCCGTCCCGTGCGTGCCGAGGATGCCCTTAAGGGCCTCGCGTGAGATGGCCTCGCTTTGACCACGTGCCTGGGTACCTCACGCGACCTCTCACATCTAGCCCCTTTAGCCCAACAAGCAAAGTTTAACTCCCACACATATCTTTTCTCGTCAATAAGCAATCTGATGCTTAGATAGACACAAAGGAGCTAGATTGACAAGCACACCTTCGGAAGGTGAGAGTACCCACTGGTTGCAGGGTACACGCATGAATATGGAGTGTACCTACGAACCTGGAGGGGTCAGAGTACAAATACGATACCCCTGCCAGACAAGTAGTGGGAGCACCAGGAGAGGGGGCATAGCATACGTGTCTATGGCCAGATGTCAGAGTCGACACCACCACCACCACCTGCACCACTCCTCTGAAATTCGTACGAAGCAAGGAGTGGGGACATCCTCATGGTACCTGGCCATGTACCGGAACCAACACCACTACCCCTGAAACCGCTCTCCTGACAGTGTACCTGTGTACCACCTGGTCCCCTAGACCACAATGTATCAAGGGCCATTAGAGCCCACTATAAAAGCAACTCCGCTTCCACTTGGAAGGGGGTTCAAAAAATTACTGTAGCATTGCACCATAATCAATACAAACTGAGTTCGCCATTTTTCTTCTGCAATTATTCTTGGAGTTTCTACTGAGATTTCTAAAGCTTTTCTTTTGATAATCTCTACGTTTCTATTTTTCTAACTTGACTTAGTTGACGAGTTCTCACATTCAACAGTTTGGTGCTGTCTGTGAGAAGAATAGATTGCAAGTCACTGTTCTTTCGTCGATTCCGATAAGAAAAAATTTTGCGACGTTCGAAACGGTTGAGAGAGCCACGCGAGGTGGAAGTCCACCTTGACGGAGATCAGCTGAAAGCCTCCATAAGGGATCCTCCTCCACCTGCAAACATGGAGGCCCCAAGGGAGTCTGAGGCGCCTAGAGATGAAAGGGAGGACTCGTCCTCAGCGATCCCACCTGAGGAGGATCGCCCGAGGTCGGCGACTGCCCCAGCAAGGGGCGCCGATGAGTTCCTGCCTCCAAAGCCATCGCGGGTGCCAAACCACGGTAGACAGGATCCAGGCCCATCAAAGTGCCGGTGTAACACCCTGGCTACCCCAGAACAATTACGGTGAACGGTGGACCGGAAATTTGACTCATTGCCTGAGTCCTTTGGTCAAAAACGTGCTCTAAGTGTGATTAACAGGTTAAGGTACAAAACCAATAAAAAGGAAATGGAGATTTTATTACAAACTGCTCTACAGAGCTAAGCAAAACATTTACAAGTGGTTCTCATTACAAAATGGTCATTATAGTTGTAAAGTTATAGTCCCACCGACCTAAGCCGCAAAAATAGGGTAAACCCCCTAGTTCCTCTGAGAATACCTTGACCGTGGTGGTCAAGCGGCCGCATATGTACACATCACCACATCAGCTCTCCACTCAAGGCTAGGTGAGCTTCTCTTTCCCTTTACCTGCACCACATATCACCCATGAGCCAAAGCCCAGCAAGAAAACATAATACTTTTCATAACATCATCAAATGATTATCATTATAATCACACTGAGCATAAAGCTTTCAAACAAATGAATAACACATGATTTTAGCGGGAGAGTGGCTGTTAAGTAAGCCACTAGCCTCCAAGCTCTCTTTTCTAGCGAGAGAGTGGCTGATGGGTAAGCCACTAGCCTTCAAGCTCTGTTTTCTAGCAAGAGAGTGGCTGATAGGTAAGCCACTAGCCTTCAAGCTCTGTTTTGTAGCGGGAGAGTGGCTGATAGGTAAGCCACTAGCCTCCAGGCTCTGTTTGTTCATCGACCCTCAGGGTCGGTCAGGCATTAATGCTCCTTGAGTCATTCAATGCTAATGGTCGATTAGATCTAATCTCTGTTGGCTTGCGTGATTCACGCTAAGGCCGTTCTGACAAGTAAGTCAGCGCTTCCTGACCTGTGTCCAGTAACACTGCCGAGCCTGACAAATAAGTCACAGCCTCACAGCTGATACTAACACTTTTGTCGATTCTGTATTCAATCCATGTCCATATTTATACAATCAACATGCCTCACAAATATCCATGCATGTCACACTTTGGGTGCAGTTTTCTTACCTTTGATTCGAGCTAGAATGAGCAAAAGAACAACCTTTGAGAACAGTTTAGCTTTTAGTCCTTTAGCGGTTACCTAATCACAACACATTTGGGATACCATTAATAATCAAGATAATCAAGGGTTCTCAAACCATTATCTAACCTCCAAGAGGTCAATCCAAACTAATCCAAGTAGCAAGGACACTCTCGAGGCCTAAAACTAGGTTTCCGGGGTCAAAACGAGCAAACGGGGCGAAAACAGGGCAAGGGCTGCGGCCTTAGCACCTTGGGCCACGGCCCCCAGAATTTTCCAGAGGCAAGCGCCGCGGCGCCCCACACAAGGGCCGCGGCGCCCAGCGAAACAGAAAGGCCACCTGCTTCTTCAAAGAAGGGCCGCGGCACCATAAGAACAGGGCCGCAGCGCTCCACCCTGGGCCATTCCTAACTGCGTTTCTAACACTTCAAAGCCTCCAAAATCATCCCTAAACATTCCCCAATCATCAAAACAAAGTTCCCAAGCTTCCCCATGCATCAAAACCCTCAAAACCCAAGGCTCGAACAAACCGAAAACTCAAAAATTCACAAATTCAATTCAAAGCTTAGAAACTCGGAAAAACTCAAAACTTAAACTTCGATTACCTTCAATTGGGTTGTTTTCCGTCGAATCCTTCGGTTAAGAAGCTTCTAATCTTCCCTAGGATCGCTATGCCTCGATCCTCACTCGATTCTGACTCCTAGAACTCAAGATTTCGTCAAAAAGGCTTAAACGGTAAAACGAACTTTGAAAAGGGAGAACGGAAGGTTTTCTTATCGTATGTTCTATCTGATAAGCTACTTCAACCTTAAGTAACCTCAAATAAAACCTAATGCTCGGGGTCCCGAAAACACCCCTGGGGACATTATAGTCAAAACCTCCAGAATTTCACCCTGATCTCAAATATTCCCAATGTATCATCAAATGAACATTTCTATTACCCCAAAATTGACCCCATTATGGTAAAACCGCTAATCCACTAAAAATAACCGTCTCATGTTGCTTAGCTCGAATATATCTCCATAATAATGGAATCTCATTCACAAATCAAGTTATGCACCCAAATACACAAATTACCCTCAACGGGCCAAATTATCATCATACCCCTGTAATTGTAAATATGGACTCATATGCATGCATTTCACATCATATCATAATATAATCAACATATACATGCATTTAATCAATTAATAACATAATTAAGCAAGTATGGCCCTCCCGGCCTACTATTCACGCCGTTAAACTCATCGGAGAATTCGGGGCATTATAGCCCGGCTGACAAACACCCTCGAGTCCACTCCGTCAGCTCAAGCTCGAAGTCTCAATTCTATGAAGATGAGATACGAGAACTTCACCGCAAGAACCAGAGGCTATAGACCACTTTGGAAAACATGCAAGAAGTGCAAAATGGGCTGTTGCAAGGGAAATCAAACGTGACACTCCCTAAGCACAAAGAGAGAGACCAGAGGGAGGTAGAAACCACTGTCCTAGTAGATGATGGAAAGACGCGACTCTCCACTAGTAACACCCCCCAAACGAAGCAATGCGAACATCTCGGACCACCGAAGCAGGTCCAAAAACCAGAGCCGAAGACCAATGCTGCCCCTTGCAACGATGACGAGGTCACCTCAAAGAGAGTACCCTCAGATTTACGGGAGGAGCTCAACAAGAAGAGGGCGGGTAAAAGGACCACGCCCCCTATGGCGCCACGAGAGGGCAAAGGAAAGGGGGATCTTAACCCGTCCGCTTTAAGAGACTCCCTAAGCAAGATGAGGCAGGACCTGGACACAGAAATGAGGAGCCTGCGAAGCAAAATCATCACCGCCTCTGGAGGTCAAGCTTCTGAGAAAGAATTCAATCATGATTCACCCTTCATCAGGGAGATCCAAGCCATCCAGCTCCCAACCAAATTTAAGGAGCCCCATATGACCCCCTACGAGGGAAGCACAGATTAAAAATACCATCTAGATACATTTAACGACCTAATGAAGCTGAGGGGAATTGGTAGCGGGGCGAGATGTCATTGCTTCGCTATCACATTAAAAGGACCTGCGTACAAATGGTTCAAAAGACTTAGACCGGGGTCCATCAGATCTTGGCAACAGTTTTCTGATGAATTCCTCCAGCAGCACCACGCCGTGCGAGACTACACGATGCCAGGCACCAGCCTCGCAAATGTGAAGCAAGGAGAAAACGAGAGTCTGAAGAGCTACATTCACAGGTTCAATATGGAGGCAGCTAAAGTAGGGAGCCTGACCCGCCGAGAGCTGAAAATGGCCATCACAGCTGGAGTACGCCTAGGAAGCAAGTTATGGGATAACATGCTCAAGAGGGAGGTTACAGACTTGGATGATTTCTACGAGCGGGCACAAAAATACATTCACGTGGAGGATGGTCACGAGAACCTCAAAGCAGGAAAAGGCCCGTCGTCCCCGAAACCTTCGATCCAAGAAAACCAAAACGGTGCAAAGAAGAAGGGGGTTTATGAGGGAACGAGAGATGATCGACCCCGGAAGCATCAACGCTCTGATGAGCACCTACAGGGCCCATACACCTTTTACACTGACCTCACCCATGCAAGAGAGCATATTTTCGTTACGAACGAAAACCATGTCCCTTTTAAAAGGCCACCACTAATGAAAAAAGACCGGTCTAAAAGAGACCCCAGCAAGTATTGCCAGTATCACAGGGATATCGGCCATGCCACAGCGGAATGCAACCATTCGAAGGTGGAAATCTAGGAGCTCATCCGCAAGGGACATTTGGGCAGATATGTGCGCAAGGAGAACCAGAGGCCAGAAGAAGGAGCGTCCCCGCCGCGGGCACGAGAGGTGGCCCCAGAAGTACAGGGAGAGGTCAGGACCATCTTTGGAGGTCTAGGATTCGGAGGCGATTCAAGGAAGGGACGAGACAAATATGCCAAGGAGGCCAGATGAAGTCCACCACCGTGCGTCTTAAGTTTGGAGAAATGCCCCTCGAAGAGTTTCAAGGGCGAGAATGACTCAATAACTTTCACTGAAGAAGACGCGCAGGGGGTACATTTCCCTCATAATGACCCCCTGGTGCTAACTGTCCAGCTTGCGAACATGAGAGTACATCGGGTCCTAGTGGATAATGGAAGCTCTGTAGACATCCTGCATCACCCCGCTTTGGGGAAGATGGGACTGAGTGTCCGACACCTGAAACCCTACAATTCCCCCCTTTACGGGTTCACAGGGGACTTGATACAGCCCCTAGGTGCAATTGAATTAGCCCTCACCATGGGGGAACAACCCAGGCAAACCACCATAATGGAAAACTTTGTCGTGGTGGATTGTGCCTCACCCTTCAATGCGGTATTAAGGAGACCCTCTCTGAGAGAATTGAAGGCGATAACTTCTGTGTATCACCTAGCTATGAAATTCCCAACCCCTGGGGGAGTAGCATGCATGAAAGGGTAGCAGAAGGAAGCGAGGGGAATGATATAGAATGTCCCTCCTTACAGCCACAAAACCATCGATGCCGATGGCAATGGTTATGTATGAAGGCGCGACCCACACAAGTTGGACCCACGAGTTACGGAACACCTCAAGAAATACTACAACTGAGGCTTCGGCACCCGGTACAAAGAGGACCTATGTTTTGTTTGTTCCTTCTTATGTTAGCTTAGTGAGTAAGAATGAAAGACGCTACCTAGGTAACCTCCCAATTAGATGTAACCCTTTTTTATATATGTCGTTGTAAACCACATGCTATGAATGAAATTGTTCGCAACTTCACGTGTTATTTTTCTTCTCTATGCGTGCATCAGCCAAAGTGCCTGCCGAAATAAATTTCACCAAACACTTGGGGGGCAGGACAGGAGGCAAAAGCATACAGTAAGTAAAAGGATCCTAAAAAGGACCCTCTAACTGGAGAACCCTAAAAAGGACCCTCTAACAGGAGGAACCTAAAAAGGGCTCCTAAAAAGGAGGACCTTAAAAAGGACCCTTTAACAGGAGGAACCTAAGAAGGGCTCTTAAAAAGGAGGATCCTAAAAAGGACCCTCTATCAGGAGGATCCCAGAAAGTGCTCCTAAAAAGGAGGATCCTACAAAGGACCCTCTATCAGGAGGATCCTAGAAAGGGCTCCTAAAAAGGAGGATCCTACAAAGGACCCTCTATCAAGAGGATCCCAGAAAGGGCTCCTAAAAAAGAGGATCCTACAAATGACCCTCTATCAGGAGGATCCTAAAAAGGGCTCCTAAAAGGGAGGATCCTTAAAAGGACCCCTTGTATCGGGGCATGGTGAACCCTAACAAACAGGGAGGAGACCTTGCAAGGCATCTCCCAAAGTTCATAAGGATTAGCTACCCTTACGAACATCAAGGAGGCCAAAAGGTCTTATATAAAAATAAAAAAATAAAAAAGAAAACAACAACAACAACAACAACAACGAGCTCCCAAATAAGGGAAAATACTCTCTCAAAGGGAGAAGCCCCAGAAAGAGCACCCGCCGATAAGTCTAGAGCGGCCACCAAGCCGTCTAGCCAAAAAGGGTCCTAAAAGAGACCTTTGCAAAAATAGTACTATGAATAATGACGAGAAGGACGCTTCTCGCAAAAAAATAATAAGCACGTGCAAAAATATATAAAAGGATAGCTAGAACCCAAGGGGTCAAAATATCCTTATAAAAATAATCAAGAGGCACCAAAAGAGGACCCATTGAACCCTTTCACATGGGCTCCAAAGGACCTCTAGCCTGATAAATAAAAGAGGGGAACCTACCAAACCCCATCATACAGGCTCAAAAAGACCTCAACCACAGAGGAATAAGAGATGAATAACCACACATGTATATATTAAAAAAGGAGTCTTGGTAACATGGAAAGATTTACGAAGAAAATAATATTCATAACAATATTACAAAGGCTCAAATGAGCATACACCCACAGTGGGCTAGCTGATAGAAGTTATAAAATAACAACCTCAGGGCCTCCTGCCGCGGGCGCTCCACCCAGCCGCCCGAGCAACAGCGTGCTCGCCAAAAGAAGAAAAATAAAAGTTGGGATCCTACCTCCACACGCCGTAAAGGGCGCGCTCTATGGACCTGTACTCAATAGCTGTCCTATCCGCCTCTAAGGAAGCAACTCTCTCCTGCGTCGCGGCTACATCGGCCTTAGAAACCTCGAGTTCGGCCTCTAAGGAAGCTACTCTCTCATGCGAAGCAGCCGCAGTAGCCTTGGTACCCTGGAGTTCGCCCTCCAGGCTGGTGACTTTTTCCTGCAGCATCATGGCTTTGGCAACCACCTTCTTCTTCCTTTTTGACGAGACGAAAAGTTTTGCCCGAGCATTTTTTAGCTTAGACTTGGTTTCACCAAGCTCTCTCTCGAGCTCCTGGACCTAGGCCGTAAGGCAGTCCCTCTCGGTACTCGACGCAGAAAGATTGTGGGCCGAGTCGACAAACCGCTAAGCTACAGTATGGGCCTGCACAAGAAAGTTAACAACAGCAATGATAAGTAACAAAAAAAATGTGTTTATATATATCTATATATAATAAGGCCGACACAAGATGCATGAACTCACCCAAGCAGTAGTGCGCCTTAGAGTCTCCCCAAGGTCCAACAGGGCGAAACTCCCAAGACCATTCCAGTCAGATTTAGGGAGGTCTGAGGCGTTTTGGACGTACCGTCGCCCGTAAGAGGCTGCCATGCGAGTCACCCAGGGCTACCCTTCCGAGTCAAGGGCACCTGGCTGGGTAAGGACAGACGACCTGCTCGCCGAAACGGGAGGGGGCGCAGGAAAATTGAAAAAGTGAGGCCTCGGTAGATCAGAAGGGGGTGCAGGAAGATTGGCAAAGTAAGCCCCCGATGGACTAGGGTCGAGGGGAGCCTTAGGGAAAGCGTCAAAGTCCTCGGGGTCGGGGAAAACAAAATTCCCCGGAATGGCATGCTGGCCTTGGGAGTGGGAGGCTATGTCCGGGTCGAAGGAGACAAAGGGAGGACATCCCCCAGGAGACGAGGATAGCTGGTGAGGTCCCCCGCGTCCAAGGGAGGCTTCCTCCGGCACATCCTCAGCCTCACCTTCATTCGGGCAAGGCTTAGCCGATGCCGCCTTCATCTTTTTTGACCCAGGGATGGTCCACAACAACCCGGGATCTAAAACTGGGGACAGCTTGTGGAGGTTCATATTTTCCACAGTAAATAAGTACGCAGCCTATTTCAAAGCGAGGTCAGCGTTGATAAACTTATTCACAGCGTCCGCTTCAGACCCAACAACTTCGGGTGCGGCGAATTACTCTGCATAATCCACACCATTGTCAACACAAAAATAAGTTGTAAAACAATAAGTTTCACCAAAAAAAAAAGAGAGAGAGAAATAAAGGTAGGTTGAGGTACTTACTGGGAGTGGAATGGAAATGCTCGCGAACAGAAAGAGGGCCTTTCACGAAGAAAAAGTCTTGCTTCCAGGACCCCGGATTGGACACTGAGTCGTCTACCAAAGGGACTTCGCTATTGGCTTTTTGCAGGAAGTAGAAGCCCTTGGATCTAGGAGAGTGCATGAGGTTGTACAGGAAGTACACCTCTAGCGTCGTACCAGTTTCGCAAATGCGATGAAGAGGCAGCTCAACGTCAGCCAACTATTGGACGCCAGCTGAAGTGGAGCAAGGTCGAAGTAGTTGAGGACCACGACGAAGAACGGGTGTAATGGGATGGTACCACCCGCCTTCAAGGTATGCTCACTGAGGGCCACGAAGCCGGGACTAGGACAGTCAGCCCGGAAATTGCCCATTGGGGTGTATAAGCCATACTTCGGAGGGATGTGGTAGTGATCTACAATTTCCCTCAATTTGTTCTTAGAGACGTGGGACACTAGGGTCGATGCCAATAGGGGGGCGTCGTCCCGATCATTAATGGACAACTGTCGTCGTCCACCTTTCTCCATATCTGCAAAACCAAAAGAAAAAGGTGAGGAAGAGACATAACACTTGATCCTCCATTTTCTCTTCCTAGCAAGAGTCTTCCACCGGGGCACCGGTTGCGGAAGTGCTAATCTAGGGAAGACCGAAAGTAAGGGTTGAAGAGAAGCGGAAGCGGCCCCATGACAGTCGTCGGGAAAGGATGGGCTGGAAGGCTCAGGTGGAAGATGTGTCTCCATAAACTCTAACTCCCCCTCAAATCTAAAAGGGTCACCCTAAGGCTCGCTACATGGTCACTAAGGTTAGGGGGAAAGGTGATCCATCTCCTCTCAACACCAAGTCGATTCCACTCTCCACGACCCAAATTTTACTCCTAAGTTCAGCTATGTGCTCAAGATGACGGATACGGGCCTGCCTTAAGGAGTCATAGTCTTGGTAAGGGTTTTCCTCAGGGGACTCTGAGTCTGAAGACAAGTCAACAAACTCAACCCCCGGAGGTATGCCAAACGGGTCGTCACTGGCCATGAGACCTCGTCCCGAAAGAAAAAAGGGGTTCACGTATAAATGAGAGGATTGCTACAAAACACAAAGGAATGGGCTTAAAACCTCCAGATACAAATGCCCTAAATGATCCACTACAGGGTATAAACAAGGGGGCATGCAATTGGGTTAACTCACGGCAAGCTCAGCCAAAGTACCCTGTCTCTAGTAATGCTAATTTCGACCCAATGAACATAAGGGAAAAAGAAAATACACCTCAAGCAGGTGAATGGGGCGCTGTCGTGGTCAAAAGGAGGTCGAGGACCAAAAGCGCCGTCACGGTCAAATAGAGGCAAGTGGTCGAAAGTACGCGTCTGCAAAAATAAACAGAAAAGATGTGTTAGCCTTCAAATATATGAAGGGACATAAATAGACCAAAAATTAGCTCATATATATATATATATAAAATGGAGGAAAGTATAGCAAAAGTGAGGATGTGGGGGATTGAACCCCTTACCTCTTGAAAGAAGAAGGAATCTCAAAACCACTAAGCTAAGGAAGTAAGGTGTAAATAATAAGCCTTGCATGAAGGCCTATTTATAAGAATTAGAGAGAAGAGTCGACCAAAGCACCTAAAGGTCCTCTCCTAGACTGGGGGGCAAGTATGGATGCTCAAATTCCACCACGGGAAAATATGGAGGTTTACCCACATTAGCCTCAGGCAATCCAAGCAACCCAATATTTTCCCCAAGACCCATGTCTCATACGAGGCCTTAATGAAGATGCCCAGAGAGACCCGAGAGCCATGCCACGTGAGGCCCCCGCCACGCCTCGTCCGCGCACACCTGAGGGGTCATGGGAGGCCCAGCCTCATCTCGACCCTGCGCGCCGAGCCGCACACACGAGGCCCCCACACGCGAGGCCCCCGCCTCGCCTCGTCCGCGCGCACCTGAAGGGACACGCGAGGCCCCCGCCTTGCCTCGTCCGCGCGTACCTGAGGGGTCACGCGAGGTCTAGCCTCGTCTCTACCCTGCGCGCCGAACCGCAAACGCGAGGCCCCCGCCTCTCTTCGTCCGTGCGCACCCGAGGGGTCACGCGAGGCCCAGCCTCATCTCGACCCTTTGCGCCTGAGCCGCACACATGAGGCCCAACCCCCCCCCCCCCCTCGTCCGCACGCACCCGAGGGGTCACGCGAGGCCCAACCTCGTCTTGACCCTGCGCGCCCGAGCCGCACACGCGAGGCCCCCGCCTCGCCTCATCCGCACACACCCGAGGGTTCACGCGAGTATGAAGGCCTATTTATAGGAGGCCTTAAAACCACTTACCTCTTGAAAGAAGAAGGAATCTCAAAACCACTAAGCTAAGGAAGTAAGGTGGAAATAATAAGCCTTACATGAAGGCCTATTTATAAGAATTAGAGAGAAGAGTCTACCAAAGCACCTAAAGGTCCTTTCCTAGACTGGGAGGCAAGTGTGGATGTTCAAATTCCACTAAGGGAAAATATGGATGTTTACCCTCATTAGCCTCAGGCAATCAAAGCAACCCAATATTTTCCCCACGACCCATGTCTCATAGGAGGCCTTAATGAAGATGTCCCGAGAGACCCGAGAGCCACGCCACGCGAGGCCCCCGCCTCGCCTCATCCATGCGCACTTGAGGGGTCACGTGAGGCCCAGCCTCGTCTTGACCCTGCGCACCGAGCCGCATACGCGAGGCCCCTGCCTCGCCTCGTCCGCGCACACCCGAAGGGTCACGCAAGGTCCAGCCTCGTCTCGACCCTACGCGCCTGAGCCGCGCACGCGAGGCCCCTGCCTCTCCTCGTCCGTGTGCACCCAAGGGGTCACGTGAGGCCCAGCCTTGTCTCGACCCTTGGCGCCCGAGCCGCACACGTGAGGCCCCCCCCACCTCGCCTCGTCTGCGCGCACCCGAGGGGTGATGCGAGGCTCAGCCTCATCTCGACCTTGCACGCCCGAGCCGCACAGGCAAGGCCCCCGCCTCGCCTCGTTTGCGCGCACCCAAGGGGTCACGTGAGGCCCAGCCTTGTCTTGACCCTGCGTGCCCGAGCCGCACACACGAGGCCACCGCCTCGCCTCGTCCGCGCGCACCCGAGGGGTCACGCGAGGCCCAGCCTCGTCTCGACCCTACGGGCTCGAGCCTCGCACGCGAGGCCCTGTCCTGCACATGCCGTGCTGCACCAACAGGAGCCCCCGTACGTGCCGAGGATGCCCTTAGGGGTCTCGTGTGAGATGGCTTCGCTTTGACTACTTGCCTGGGCACCTCGCGGGACTCTCACATCTAGCCCCTTTAGCCCAACAAGCAAAGTTTAACTCCCACTCATATCTTTTCTCGCCAATAAGCAATATGATGCTTAGATAAACACAAAGGAGCTAGATTGACAGGCACACCTTTGGAAGGTGAGAGTGCCCACTAGTTGCACGGTACACGCATGAATATGGATTGTACTTGCGAACCTGGAGGGGTCAGAGTACAAATACGGTACCCCTGCCAGACAAGTAGTGGGAGCACCAGGAGAAGGGGTATAGCATACGTGTGTATGGCCAGATGTCAGAGTGGACACCACCTCCACCTGCACCACTCCTCTGACATTCGTACAAAGCAAGTAGTGGGGACATCCTCATGGTACCTGGCCACGTACCGGAACCAACACCACTACCCCTGAAACCACTCTCCTGAAAGTGTACTTGTGTTCCACTTGGTCCCCTGGACCACAATGTATCAAGGGCCATTAGAGCCCACTATAAAAGCAACTCCACTTTCACTTGGAAGGGGGTTGAAAAAATTACTGTAGCATTGCACCATAATCAATACAAACTGAGTTCACAATTTTTCTTCTGCAATTATTCTTGGAGTTTCTACTGAGATTTCTAAAGCTTTTCTTTTGATAATCTCTACGTTTCTATTTTTCGAACTTGACTTAGTTGACGAGTTCTCACTGTCAACAGTTACTTTGAGCTTAAGTAACCTTAAGCAAATCCCAAGGCTCAAGGTACCCCCAAAACGTCCCCGAGGGTAAAATAGTCAAATCCCCATAATCCCTCCTGATCTCACTAACTTCAAATATATCCTCAAATATTTATTATCATTACCCAATATCCTGTTAATGTACTAAATACCCAAAATACCCCTTGACTCACCCCGAGTCAAGTATTGCACCCGTTGTGACTTACCCGCTAACTTTCTCCCTAGGATCATCTCGTGCTGTGTAACACAAATATATCCACATAATGATGTGGTCCCACACATATACCACATATATGACAAATATACCCATAACGGGCCAAATTACGAAAATTGCCCTTTTAATCAGAAATGGGCCCACATGCATGTTTAATACACCTAAACATGCATATCAAGTCATATTATAATATAACTCACATAAGCATATAATGATACATATATATCACATAATCACATAATTTCCATAATTTTCCATCCTGGCCCCCTGATAAAGGCCCTAAGTCTTATTAGGAAATTTGAGACGTTACAAGTAGGTTGTTAGCATGTTGAACGCGACATAGCAAATGAGTTACTAAGGATATGACATAACTCATAGGGCAGACGCGCTGAGGTTATTCAAGACCTGAGATCTTGTTTACCTCATAAAGGAAGTGTTACCAGTTTATGCTTTTACTGGTTACCTCATGATGTGACATGGACAATAGGGGTGCCATGATCACATAATGTATGATTATGATGTATGATTATGAATACGAATTCTTATGATTATGATATATGAGTATGAATATCATATGGCTACGATATGGTTTGCCATGAGCTTACGATACGAACATAGTCTTCTTGTGCTTTCTTGAATACTGCTGTCTTTTTTTGTACTTCCTTATTGGGATTTTAGCTCACCCCTTACTTTTCCCCCTTTCAAGTAAGCAATAAGGTTTCTCCTTGGCACACACAGTGATGTGGGAGGTTCTGATGTCTAGGCATATATGACGTGGGGTGTCCTATGAGCGATTAACGATCAAGATGAGCACTAAGAAATAATAAAAAACTTATGTTATGGCTTATTTTTTAAATTTTGTCAGTGGGACTAATTATTTTTATTTTTTCAATTACTGCATAAAGACACAATATTTGTATTTACAGAATGATGGGCCCAAATTGCATGTTTTATCAATGCCCCACTGAACCTTTCTCTAAGCTTGTATTTTTCTATTAAATATGAGTAGAGCATCGCTTTTATAAAGAAATAGATTAGGGCATTCTTACACTTTCTCTACATAATGGGTTTGACTCAATACAAAACCCCCACTATTCCTTCTAACTTTGATACCTAGATTGGTACCAACCTCTTGCAGGTCCTTTATCTTGAAGGTAGATGAAAGAAACCTCTTCATTTCTATTCTACCTCTCATGTCATTACTAAAATTCAACATATCATCTACACAAGGACACACTAATATGACATAGTCATCACAAGTCTTAGAGTATAAGCACTTGTCTAAATTTTTGTGTCTAAATCCATTTGAAACAATGAATTTATCAAGCTTCTCATGCCATTGTTTTAGAGCTTGTTTCAAACCATATAATGATTTTAAAAGTATGCACACTTTATGTTCATTTCCTTGAAGAACAAAACCCTCTGGTTGTTTCATATAAACCTCCTTCTAGAGATCCTTATTTAGGAATGTTGTTTTGACATCCATTTGGTGAACATGAATGTTATATATAGATGATAAGGAAAATAAAAATCTAATATAAGTAGTTCTTGCTATTGGTGCATATGTGTCAAAGCAATCTATTCCCTCCTTTTGTTTGAATCCTTTGGCTACAAGTCTACCCTTAAAAGTTTGTATGGTGCCATCGGTATGGTATTTCCTTATAAATACCCATTTGCACCCAATTGTTTTAGACCCCTTTGGAAGTTCAACCAATTCCCAAGTGTGGTTTGACATAATTGAATCCATTTCATCATTAATTGCAACCTTCCAAAAAAGCAGTATCTTGAGGACATAGCTTTTTCAAAAGTTTTGGGATCATCCTCTATTTGAAGTACTATTGGATATTTCCAAGTGACTCTTCATTATTACCCTCTATAATGTTGGGTTTTATGCCCTTATAAGACCATGTCAGACATGTAACACGATTTTATATTGTCTATAAAAGTAGTAGAAATCATTTAGTATGACAATCGTGTTGCTTGCTTGTTTTATTACATGATTATTGAAATAATACAAACATTTATAAAATCTTGAACATATGGATAGTTACAATTATAGTGACTAGGTCACAGTGGATTATAGTTGTAATTATATATTCAAAAGAACAAGTCCTAAGATTAGACCAGTTCATTGGATTTTCACTGATTAGGCAATCTATAATATGATCTACTTACACATTCAAGGTGTGATGTCTTGTCCAAGGCATTGACCAAGTAGATAAGATTGGATGTATTTAGTTACATTGGACTAGGGCCGATATTGATTATTGATTGAGAAATAAGTATCGTTGTTATCGAATCTAATCAATGTCACAACATTGATCATAGGTTAAGTTGATCGTAATTCTGAGTGATAATTTTCTGCTAATTATATTATTTAAATCTTTTGACTTGTTCGTTACCAGCTTACCCTACGGTCTAGCCCATACTTAAATCTTGGAGATTTAAGAGTGTAATTAAGTGAGAATATTATTCATAGATATGAAATCTATAACTTCTGCAAGATAAGTGAAAAGATGATTTCCTTAATTGCTTTGTTCAAAAGGTTAAATGATTAATATCTCATTTCTGTGATTAACTTCATAGAAATATCATTTATAAGGAACTTAGAGGGAGTTAAGGATAAAATACTAGTGATTAGTAAAACGGTAATTGTAACGCCCTACTACCCTAGAGTCATTACCATGTGATTTTAAAATGTGCCATTAGCTCGCTAATCGAGGTTTTTGACTAAAAAGTGTGATTAAATCAAAATAAAGACTCGTCAAATGAAACTTTAGTATAAAGGTTTGGACATTCATTAAACTTATAAAAGCGTTACATCAAGATTCCAAAACATTGTTTCAAAATGTATTTACAACTCAAACGTTAAGGCACAGTCGACCTAAGCGACAAAATCAATCGTTTGTATAATGTTCCTCAAAACTATCCTAGCCATGGTGGCAGGGCAAGCCAAACATGTACGTGTTGCTCCATGCTCTCCAAATCATGCTTGGTCGGTCTTTCCCTTGCCCTTACCTAAGCCATAAAGCACCCGTGAGCCAAGGCCCAACAAGAAAACTCATGCACATATCATATAACAGTTCATTCCAGTAAATGCATAACTTTAAACAGATAACAAACTATTCACATAATGACCTATGCTAACCATGGTGCTTTACCAGGCACCAGGTTCACAGTCTTCACTGAACGGGTGAGTGTAGCACCCTAGATGACCATGCAATAGCGACCTGCATTCAGCATGTTTGTTGTCGTTTCTGGCCTTCGTCGATCCTGGCATTCGCCGATCAATCATAATCATACAAACATGGCATAACAATTATAAAATTCATACATAACATTACACACAAATAATCGGGCCATGCCTTGCTCTACGAGCACAAATAGTTTTCCTACCTGTGTCCCAAGCTGACAATATTATGTGATCCTGAGCACGATTCCTAAATCTGAGCTTTAGCAGTTGCTACACCCAAATTTTGAGGATGAATAAATGAGCCTTGAAATGTAGGCTCGTAAAGCGTAGGCTTGAAAATAACAAGCATTGGCAGAACAATTGTTTAAATATGCATGATTCCTAACCTGTTGTTGTTGGCAACCGAGCACAAGTTCAAAGGCTTGAGCTTAAGTTTCAAGCTCAAAAGAAATAATCTTCTCCAAATCATATAGGTATTATTTGAGCCTTAGTCACAAGCTCGAGGGCATTGGTCTCTGAAGACTGACTTCGATGAATCCATTGGCTGAGGAAGAGGCTGACTAGAATAACAAGATCGAAATTATGTTGATCTCGAAAGTGCGTTAACCTTGCATTCGAGATCAGCAACGCATTTTGCACACATCAACTGTTAAGAAATCCCTATTCCTTAGGGATTTGTTGTTATCTAATATTAAATCCCAATTATTATGGGATATTATGTAATTAATGTATTTATTTACATTTATTCCAAATTTGAATAATTGATTGTAACTTCTCTGAATCAGGGGAAGATATTCTCATAACCAGGCCTATATATAGCCTGGTAATTTTCATTTGGATTCACGCACAAAATTTTATTGAGAATACTTTGTCGAATTGCCCTAAGAAAGCTTTGAGAGAGTATCTGTAATGTCCCAAAATTACCTAATAAGGCTTAGGGCCTTGATTAGGGGGCCGAGATGGACATATATGAAATTATGTGTTTAATTGCTATACTAATTGTGAATATGTGAATTATGTGATAATATGATTAAATGCGCATATCTAGGGATATTAAATATGCATGTGGGCCTGCTTCTTATTAGAAGGGAAATTTGGTAATTTGGCCCGTTTCGGGCATAAATGTGTATTTATGTGCATATATGTGTTATATGTAAGAGACCACATTATTATGTGGGTTTATTTGAACTTTTTCGGCACGAGGCAAATCTAGGGAGCAAGATAGCGGGGAAGTCACAACGGGACTTGATACCCGACTCGAGGTGAGTCAAGGGGTATTTTGGGTAATAGACATTTAATTTGGTTATCGGGTTATGAAAATAAATAATTTGAGATATATTTGGAGTTAGAGTGTTTAGGAGGGAATATTGGGGAAATTTACCATTTTTCCCCCGAGGACGTTTTTGTTACCCCCGAGATTTGGGATTAACTTAAGACAAAACAATAGAACACCTTTGGAAGCTGCCTTAACTGACCCTCTCCCTTAGTCAATCTCTTTTTTTTCCTCAAAACTCTCTTAAGCTAAACAATTAAAGAACTAAGGAGAATTTTGGGCTAGAAACACAAGGATTAGAGCTAAAATCTTGGGGATTAACTCAGAAGCAATTTGGTGGATTTATTCTTCAGTAGAGGTAAGCTTTAAACTATGGTTTAGCATTTAAATTCTGAAATTTGCTGGCTGTTTTAAGGTGTTCTTGAGCCTTTGAGTTTCAAAGATTGAATTGAAGTTTTGATGAGGTTTTAAGCTAGTTTTCTGTTTGGTTTTGTTGCTGGGAACATATTGGAGTTATTGTATTGATTTAATTGTGTTGTTGGGATGATTTCGGGTTAAATTGGATAGACTTTAGCTGCTAAAATGGAGGTTATTTTTGGGTTCGAGGGGCCAAGTCTCGACCTTGTTCTTGACAAGTCGCGGCTTAGCTTGAACCAGGCGCCTTGGGAGGCCTCTGCCTGGGGGTCGCGCCACGACTAGATAGGCCAAGTCGCGGCCCGTGCCTCTGGACAAAGAGGAGGAAGAGGCTGGTCAGGGTTGTGCCGCAACCCATGGGGGGGGGGGGGGGGGGGGAGGGGGGGCAAGTAGCAGCCCGCCTGGGCAGTTTTGCCTTGGGATGTTATCTTAAAAATAGAACTTTTGCCTTAGGGCTCGGGATTGTTTCCACTACTCGGTTTAGTGGAACCCAAGGCCTTGGAGGCTAGGACTTGGTCTGGAAGCCTTTGACCGCTCAATATTAATAGAATCCTATTTAATGGTTGTGACTTAGGGTATCGGTAAGGGCTCAGAACTGGGATCGTGCTTGAGGATCGTTCTCATTTACGCTTGCTTAGATCTAAGGTAAGAAAACTGCACCCAGAATGTGTTTTATATGATTAAGGCTTGGCCCGTCTGTTATATACTGATATGATTAGGGCTTGGGCCCCAGGACTGGTTATGTTAGGCTATTGTTCTAAATGCTTGTTGATAGATGCTTAAGTTCTTATATTCATTGCATGAATTCTATGATTAGGGCATGTGGGCCTGTTATATGAATATGTTAGTATTATGGAAATGGTGATTCTATGGGATTATATGATTAGCATGAATATGTGCTTAATTTGTTGGGATGTGCCTATCCACATCTATTTCTTATAAGTAAGATATGTAATTCTGGATCAAGGCTGACTTATGAGTAAAGGACGGCAATAGCGCGTTGTGCGCTAGTCGAGAGGCATTGGCCTAAACCAGTAACGTACTATTATGTTGATCGACTCTAAGATTGATGGAGAACCACGGGGGTTGGGCTAGCTCTATGGCTAGTGAGACAGAGCTAAGGGCGAGGCCCCAGGTGACTCTATGGTCATGGACCTAGGGCATAAGCCTGGACAGTGGCTTAAAAGCCAATTGAATAGGGCAGCGACCCCAAGTTTATCCAATGACCATGCGATTGAACTGAAATGATATTGGCTATGAATTAATGTTACTGCTTTTTTATTGAATGGTTATTTTAAAGTTATGTTTTCTGTTGTTGCATGTTCTACTTTCTAGGTGAGCCTCGGCTCACGGGTGCTTTGTGGTGCAGGTAAGGGAAAGGGAAAGCTTGACCATCCATGAGTTGGAGAGCTTCGGTGGCAGCTTGTACATATGCGGCTGCTCGATCATCACAGCCGGGGTTATCTCAGAGGAACTAGGGTTGTGGTCCTGTTTTGCCGTTTAGGCCGACTGATGTAACTTTTGTTATGTGATTATTTTTTTTTACCGTTGAGTTGTAATATTTTTGGGATCCCATGTTATATAAAACTTTTTAAATAAAAGTCAATGGTTCTCTAACGAAAATTTTAAACCCTAACCCTTATCACTAACCTTAGTTACACGTTTTAAGCCAAATGATCTGATTAGCAGGTCTGACACAAATTTTAAGTACACGGTGTAACGGTCCTTAATTAGAAAGGCGTTACAGTATCAAGATCAATAATATTGACCCATGGACTAGGCAGACTTTAACTGGTGAACTAAGTAAAAATTCTTCTATTCTTTCTGAAATATTGTTTAGTGCTCTTCAAATTTAAGTTGATGAAAAATGATGTCAACAGTTTGGTGCTTTCGTTGAGAACATTAAGAAAATCTCAGTATTGTTTAATCAAAAACCTCCTGCATTGCGTCAATGGCCACCACGAACAACCCAGGAGCTGGTAGGCGACCATTACCCCAAATCCATAAGGGAAAAACTCCTAAAACTGAGAACTATCCACGAGGGCCTGGGAAGCAACCTATGGCAGATCACGGCCCGGGCAAGGGGAGTGAATCATCTGATTTCATGGGGGCACCTGCTCTAACCCCTAGGCCCGACGAGGACCTATACTATAATTTTGAGAGGTACATGCCCATTGTGGAACTGGAGAATCACCAGCTGCACCAACAATTGGTCGAAGCCACACGACATAATGAAGAATTGGCTAGGCAGGTCGCCGAGGTACAAGCACCTCCCTGAAGGCCTAGAGGGGCGTCCCCACGGAAGTAAGGCCGCTAAAAGGGCCAAACAGAGGGCCCAACCAAGGCCCAGGGAAAATCAAACTACTATTTCTAGTAATCCAATGGTGAGTGTAATCGCAGGAACGGGGAATATCCGAGCACCCTCAGTAGCTCGAAACACCAACCCTGAACTAGTCAGGAATAACCTGGCGCCAGTCCAGGCAAATTCTAGACCTTCAAGGCCCAACAATGGAAGGCCCCCACCATCACCTATAATACATCCTCTGTCTCCCGTAAGGCACCCATATTCGGTCCGAGAGGCACCCTAATCGATTCCTTATAAGAACTAGACGGGGGAGTGTGCACCACAAAGACTCTCTCGGAGTGGTAGTCAAGACGGGAATCGTCGAGCTCGAACCGGACATGGGGGTGAGCAAGAGGTGACCTGAGGCCATAGGGCAGCCCAACCATCAGGAAGTCACATGGCGAGATCACAAAAAACCAGAGCAAGAGGGCCGATGGAATATCCACCTCGCAACCATCGAGCATCTCAACCGGAAAGAAATGTTAGTTTCATGAGTGGGAGTTTGGTACTAACTAGGTCCATAAGCATATATAATACTGAACCCAGAAATACTGGGAATTATGACAATAATCCTAATCTTTGAGATCATCTAAACCAAAACCTGGGGCAGGCTAACCTCTCGTACCTCGATTTACGGGCACATCTGAACAGCTGGAAATAGCATGTGCAGCCAGTATATGAGAACCAGTATAACTCTATACTGGGACAAGGAGCTGGAGATTTTACAAACAATAACCAGCTACCCCAAGCACAAGCTCAGCCTACGGTAGACTTGGTCCAGGAGAGAATTAATCAGCTCGAAAGAGCGTTCAGGCTACTTCAAGATGAAAGGAACAAGGACAAGGTCGACGACTCCGATGAGGAGCTCGAGCCTTTTGCTCCACATATATCAAATACACCATTCCCTTATGGGTTCAAGATACCACGTGTAGATCCTTTTGATGGGAACTCAGATCCGTACAACCATTTGAGCATATTTAACACAAGCTCAAATGCATGCTATTTCCAACAACTCTGAAGGGACCAGCAAAAAACTGGTTTGATAAATTCTGAAGGCATTCGATCTCTTCTTGGGATTAATTAGCAAAATAATTTAAGAAACAATTCAAGGCCATGGTAGGCGTAATGCCCAAAGCCTCGGCCTTGACCAATGTTAGACAACAGCTGGGAGAGTCATTAAAGAGCTACCTGGAAAGGTTTAACGTCGAGGTGACACGAGCCCGTAATGTTGATGACAGTGGTCATCTTATGGTCGTATGATCTGATATATTTCTAGGAAGTCCCCTTTGGGATGATATGCAAAGAAAACCAATAAGAACAATAACCGAGTTCAATAAAAGGGCTCAGAGATTTGTCAATGTAAAGGAGGCGAGGTCAACATTAAAACAGACCCCTCAGCCCATTATAACTACAATGATGAATGTTAACTCAGCCTTGACCTTGGCTACCCCCTCAATGTCTCAACCCTTAGGAGACAACCCTTCAAAAAGAAAGAAAAATGAAGGGAATAACTCAGAGGCGGACATGAGGAAAAAGAAGAAGGGAGATAAGTATTTCTCCAATTATACGGCTTACACTGAGCTTAATGAAACTCAGGAGAAAATTTTGTCAAGAATGAAAATCAGATCCCGTTTAGGCGACCTAACCCAATGCGAAATCAAATTAAAAAAGAGACCTCAACAAGTACTGTAGGTTCCATAGGGACGTCAGACATACCGCCTGTAATGTCCCAAATTCCCTAATGTGGCTTAGTGCCTGGATTAGGGGGCCAGGAGGGCCATAATTGATTTAATATGTGATAA
The DNA here is from genome assembly GCF_963169125.1 of Humulus lupulus. Taxonomy (NCBI): domain Eukaryota; kingdom Viridiplantae; phylum Streptophyta; class Magnoliopsida; order Rosales; family Cannabaceae; genus Humulus; species Humulus lupulus. Next base: position 58,700,605 of record NC_084798.1, read on the forward strand.
TGTGATTATATGCATGATTACGTGAGTGATATTATTATATGATGGTAATTGCATGCATGTGGGCCCACTTCTTATTAGAAGGACATTTTCGTAATTTTGGCCCATTGATGGCATACTTGTATATTTATGTGCATGTATGTGATACATGGGTGAGACCGCATTATTATGTGGATATGTTTGAGCTATTCGGCATGAGACGATCATAGGATGCAAGTTAGCAATTTGGTCATAACGCGATTAATTACCAGGCTCGAGGTGAGCTTAGGGGTAAGTTAGTGTTTAGTATGTTACTGGGAATGAGCGGTTAATGGGATATGATTTAATAATTATTGGAGGATAATTGGGAGTAGCGGGATTTGGAGGATGCTAATTATGATTAACTGGATAGGTGGAAATGACAAATTTTCCCTTGCTTAGCTTTGAAGGATTAAAATGGCCCTAAGGACATTTTGGTCATTTAGACCATGAGATAAGCTCAACCAAGGAAGGTTGTAGAATTACGCAGGAAAAAAAATTGGGGTCCTCTTCTCTTTCTCTCGATCATTCTCTCTACCTCTCACTCGGTTGATTTTGAAGCTTGAACCTTAGGAGATTTGAGGCTGTTTGAGCTGGGATTTGGTTTGAGTGAAGCTTAGGGATAATTTTGGGAATAAGGTAATGATTTTTCAGCTTGAACTTTAAGGTTTTTCCTCTATTTTTAAGATGGTTTATAAGCTTGTTATTTTGATCTTAGGATTGGGTGTTTGATGGGGTTTTGAGTGTTTCTGAGCTTGGGTTTTGCTGTTAGATTGGTGGTTATGTGGTATTAATGATTGGTTTTGATATTGGGATTTGTTTGATAAGTTTTGGCTGAGTTTAGATTGAGGAATATGCAGGGGAGTTGGGTTCGCGAGGTCAAGTTGCGACCAAGTTCATGCAAGTCACGACTTGAGTGAACCCTAGAGCCTTCACTAGGCTCTGTCTGGCAGGCGCATCGCTGTCCGCCCCTGGCACCCAAATAGGGGGCCTATCTGTCTGGGAGGCACGCCGCAACCTTTGGGGGTAGGTCGTGGCTCGCCTGATTCTTTTGGGCCAGGCATGGTTTTAGTTAGTTTTGAGCGTGGGTTTTCAAACCTTAAGGCTCGGGATCAAATCTACTAACTATTTTAGTAGGATTCGAGGTCCCGGGGGATGGGTTTTAGTTCATGAATCTTTTATTACTAATGTTATTTATGGGATTTCATATTTGGTTATGATTAGGTGACCGCTAAGGGACTAAGGAAAGGATCATTCTCAAGGGTCGTTCTTTATTTGTTTTACGCTCGAACTGAGGTAAGAAAACTGCACCCAGTATGTGACATACATGATTATTGATGAGGCATGTTGAGTGCTCAATATATGGACATTGGTTGCATTGTAAATGCTTGGCATCTTTGCTTACTTGTGAGTGGCACTGATTTATTAGTCAGAAATAGCAATGGTATTTAGTAGTGGTCGTGAAGCTCTAACTTATCAGTCATTATCAGCAATGGTACTGAGCGCTAGGCGTATGGAATTGACTTATGAGTTAAGAGTGGCATTAGCGTATTGAACATAGGCTAAAAGGATAAGATCTAATCAACATGAGCATTAAATGCATGAAAGACCTATGGGTCGAAGAAAACTAAAGTGCTTGGCTAGTTACTCAAAGTCAGGGCTAAAAGGCTCAGGTGACTTGATAGTCACATGGTTTAGGGCGCAAGACCCCAAAAAGACTTATTAGTCATATTTTCACGGCATAGGACCCTAGAAAGGCTTAATAGTCAGGGCACAGGACCCCAGATTGACTTGATAGTCATCATCTGATTAGGGCTGAAGCCCCAGAATAATTTCATGGTCATTTATTTATATTGTATACATGCAGTAATAAGTTTTCTTGCTGGGCCTTGGCTCATGGGTGCTATGTGGTGCAGGTAAAGGGAAAGAAAAGCTTACCCATCCTTGAGTGGAGAGCTTAGGTGGCGACGTGTACATATGCGACCGCTTGACCACCACGGCCAAGGTGTTTCTCAGGGGAACTAGGGTTTAACCCTATTTTTGCCGCTTAGGTCGGCGGATTGTAACTTTTGAACTATAATGACCATTTTGGATTGTAAACACTTTTATGGGATCCTATGTACAGTTTAATGTTTTTAGTAAAATATATCCATTCCCTTTGACTGAGATTTTCACCCTAGCCCATTAATAACACTTAGATGCACGTTTATGACCTAATGACTCATTTAGAGAGTTAAGCACTATTTAAAGTACATAGTGTGACAGTCTTGGCTAACCAGGGCATTACACCATCGATGAATGCCCACAGCTAAAGGACGAGATCAAATGCTTGATCTCAAGAAGGTATTTCAGACAATACATAAGAAACTAAAATTGGACTCAGGTGTCGGCTGGACAAAGGGCAGATCCTGCGCAACCTGCCCAGTAGAATACCAACTCACAAGCAAGGGAGGATGATCGACCTCCCCCAATAGATGGGGAGGATGTGGTAACCATATTCGAAGGACCACACCTTGCTTGATTGGGTAGAAATGCCCAGAAAAGATATGTGAACGAGCTCAAGATAGGAGACGAGTCTCCCTACGAACCTGAACTGTGAGCTCCAAAGCAACAAAGGGTTGAATCTCAACCCATTACTTTTACTGAAGAGGATGCATCGCACGTTCAGTTTCCCCACAACGACCCTCTGGTCATAACACTTCAGCTCGCCAACAAAAGGGTATGAAGAGTCCTGATAGATAATGAGAGCTCAGTTAACATCCTTTATAAGGCCAGTCTAGAAAAGATGGGACTCACGCTTCAAGATTTGAAAGCCTCTGTAACGACGTTGTATGGATTTTCAGGAGAAGGGATCGCCAGTACACAATCCATCGAGCTCCCAATAACCTTGGGAGACTATCCAGTATTAGTGATCAAGATGATGGAGTTCATAGTAGTGGACACCCCATTTGCCTACAACGTACTGCTCAGGAGACCAACCCTGATTGGGTTGGGGGCAGTGTTGTTCACTAGGAATTTGGCCATCAAGTTCCCGATGTCTAGCGGCATTGGGACTTTGAAGGGAGACCATCTGGCTGCACAAGAATGCTATAACATTTCCATGAGAGGGAAGAACCAAACAAGTGCACAAGCACTTGTTGTTATTCAGGAAGTGAGTGGATCCATCTTCGAAATCGAAAAAGAGATCGACCCTAGAGTAGAAGAAGATAGGGCCAATCTCGGACCAATAGAGGAGCTCGAAGATATAAAGCTTGATGAAAAGATACCAGAGAGTGGTGAAAATAGGAACGAACCTCTCCGAGGATGCGAAATAGCAATTAATTCGCTTCCTATGAGAAAACCAGAAGAGGTTGAAAGGTTGAAGGCAAATCGGTTTATCAGAGATGCTTTCTACCCTGATTGGATAGCCAATCCTATTTTGGTTCCGAAGCCCAATGGAAAATGGCGAACTTGCATTGATTATTCGGATCTCAACAAGGCATGTCTCAAGGATTTTTTTCCTTTGCCTCGAATCGATCAACTCATAGATGCCACAGCAGGTCATGACATCATGTCATTCGTGGATGCATACTCTGGATATAACCAGATAGCCATGCATGCGCCAGAACAGGAACATACGAGCTTCATGACTGATAAAGGTTTATATTTCTACAATGTAATGCCTTTCGGGCTCAAGAACGCGAGAGCCACATACCAAAGACTAATGAATAGGATGTTTACTGAGCAGATAGGAAATAACATGGAAGTTTATGTGGATGATATGCTAGTCAAGTCCAAACATAACTGTAACCACGTGGATGATCTTGCTGAATGCTTCGATGTACTCCGAAAATAAAATATGAGACTCAAGCCACAGAAACGCTCATTCGGAGTGTCCTAAGGAAAGTTTCTCAGATTCATAGAGAATTGTAACATTGCGAATTTTTCATTAAGGCTGAGTGCCTTGATTACTGTGCCTGGAGGGCCTAATTGGAATTATATGTGTGATTATGGGTTATACGGCTGATTGTGTGACATAAATGAATTTTGTGGTAAAATGATTAGACTTGCATGTTCATGTGTATTAAATGTGCATGTGGGCCCATTTCTATGAATAGGGGCCTGTCTATAATTTTGGCCCACTAAGGGCATAAATGTAATTATGCTTGTATTGTGAGTTTTACCTCAGTGTTATGGGGATATATTTGAGATATGTGGTCTGAGACGATCCTAGGGAGCGGATTAAAGGAATAGTCACAACAGGGTCGAGTACTCGGCTCGGGGAAGCCTAGGGGTATTTTGTGAACATAGTTCGTGTTCATAAATTACTAGGTAACGGGTAGTGATTTAGTGTTTGTTTAAGAGTGTTTGGGATTAAATGAGGATTTATAGGAACACTCGAGGAATTAGTGAGAGGTGGAAAATGACGGGATTTCCCTTGGTGGCACTAAAGGATTGAGGAAAGACTTAGGGGAATTTTGGTCATTAGGTAGTTGGGGATAGGCTTAAGCTGATCAAAAGCACTAGAATCTATTAGAAGGAAATAGAAGAATCACTTAATTGTTCTCAGCTTTCTCCGTCTCCCTCATGTCTCTCTCTCTCTATCTCAAGGCTAAGGAGGGATTTTGCTGGATTCAAGGGCGGAAGGCTTAGAATTCAAAGGGATAGGAGCTAGAAGTGAATGGAGTTAGCTCAAGGTTAGAAGCAACATAGAGGTAAGGTTCGGAGCAAGTTTTTTGTTGAATTTCTCTGTCTTTTAAGTGTTCTAGAAGTTTTTGAACTCAAGAGATTAAGTTGAATTATAACGAAGTTTTGGCTCAGTTTTTAGGGTTTATGTATTGCTCAGGGTATAGTGAAAGTATTCTAAGACTCAATTTGGGCATTAGAATATGTTTGGATTGATTTGTAGGTGGTTTAGAAGTCTGAAAATGGTGGGATTTTTGGGTTTGTAGGCTCGAGCCACGACCCTATTCTTCAGGCACCGCGACTTGAATGAACAAAAAGGCTTGGGAGCCTCTGACTTTACCCAGGCACCACAGTGCATGCTAAGGTGCGCCATGGCTCAAATAGGAAATTTTGGCCCAATGAAGGTTTTAGGCTCGGGAACCCAATTGTTAAGGCTCGGGAAGGATTCTACTACCCGGTTTAGTAGAATTCAAGGTCCTGAAGGATAGAATTATATTCTGACGTTTAATTGATTTAGACTGTGATTGATATATATATATTAATAAATTGTAACTAGGTTTTACCACTCAGGCTCAGGATTAGGAATTGTGCTCGGGATCGCTTTGGGTTGTCAGCTCGAGACGCCAGGTAAGAGAAATGTTTGTACCCGTAGAGCTATGTGGAGTATAGTGTTGTATGTATTGGTTATGGTTGTTATGTCATACATGTGATTGTGACTGAGTAGCAAGAGCTGGAAGCGGCAAAGGGCCAGGATCGACGTTAAGCATGCTAAATGCAGGTCACCAGGGCGAGACCCTCTAGGGTGTTGTACACACCTGTTCGGATAAGGCCACAAACTTGGTGCCTGATAGTGCACCTCGATTGGCGAAGGTCGCAACTATGTTACTGTACTACTGTGTTAGAGTACTATTGTGTTAAAGTACTACTGTGTTAGTGTACTGCTGTGTTAGAGTACTTCTGTATTATTGTACTACTGTGTTAGTGTACTGCTATGTTGATATATTGTTGTGTTACTGTACTATTGTGTTACTGTGCTATTAGGCCATTATACCATTGTGCTATTGTGTTGTTATACTGTTGTGTTGTTGTGCACTCCAATAGGAACTGGTAACTATTTGTTGTCTGGATTAAGTATGTAATTGCTTAAATATATTATTGTATGATGTGCTTGAAGTTCTCTTGCTGGGCCTCGGCTCACGGGTGCTTTGTGGTGTAGGTAAGGGAAATGAAAAGGGCTAACAACCATGAGTTGGAGGGTATGGAGCGGTGTGCTTGAAGTACCTGGCCGCCACGGCTGGGGTTGTTTTGAGGAACACGTGGTAAACGTTCGATTTTGTCACTTAGGTCGACTGTACCATACCTTTGGATTGTAAATGTATTTCAAAACATTATTTTGGGATCCCAATGTAACATTTTTACAAATCTTACTAAATGACCAACTCTTTTATATTTAATGTTCATTAAATGAGTCTTTATTTTGATTTAATCAAACATTTTAGCCTAAAACTTTGATTAGAGAGCTAATGGCACATTTATAAATAACTTGATAATGACTCTAAGGTATTAAGGCGTTACATGAATGCTCGAGGTATAGAGGCTAATCCCGACAAGATTAAGGCGTTAATTGACATTCCCTCACCTAAAAAACATAAAGATGTCCAAAGCCTAATTGGACAAATGGCGACCTTAAGTAGGTTCATCTCGAAATCTACAGATCGGTGCCTTCCTTTCTTTAATCTTTTGAGAGGAGGCAAGAAATTTCAATGGTCGGATGAGTGTGAACTTGCATTTCAGAACCTTAAGAAACATTTCTCCGAGCCACCAATCTTGTCTAAACCAATCACGGGGGAATTTTTGTACTTATACCTCCCCACAACCAAGCATGCCATTAGTGCAATACATGTTTGGGAGGATAAGTGTAACCACCCAAAATTACCAATAAGGCTTGAGGGACTTGATTAGTGTGATGGGGGGCATAATTGGTTTATATATGATTTAAATGATTTAATGCATGATTATGTGATAAGCATGCTTATATGATTATATGGATATGTGAAATGCATGTTTATGAGTATTAATAAGCATGTGGGCCCTGTTTAGCTTATAAGGGCATAATTGTAATTTTGGCCCGTTGAGGGCATAAATGCGATTATTTGTGGAAAATTGTTAAGACCACATTATTATGTGGATGTATTTGCAGCTTATGGCCTGAGACGAACCTAGTGATCCGTTTGGCGAAATAGTCACGGCGGGGATTTATACCTGGCTCGAGGGAAGCTTGAGGGTATTTTGGGAATTTAGGAAATATATTGGAGATTTTTAGACATTAGGGAAAATAATTGATGATTAATTAGAGGACGGAATTTAAGTGGTAAATATTAGGGACACTCGAGAAATTTGCGGGAATTGGGAGAAAATGACCAAAATAACCTTAGATGGATTAAAATATTTGGATTTATTGGGAGGGAAAAAGGGTCTTTTGGGTTATTAGGAGATATACTTGATATATCTGATGTTTTTTTAGAGCACAAGTGAAAGTGGTAGAATCTAAAGGAAAATAAAGGAAAGAAAAACATAGCTCTCCCTCTTCCTCACGATTTCTTCTCTCTCTCTCTCTCTATCTATCTCTCTCTCTCTCTCTCTCTCTCTCTCTCTCTCTTTCTCTCTCTTGTGGATTTTGGAGCTGAGAACTCAAAGAAATTCTAGACTAGGTCTTGGGACTTTGATCTTTGGAGTGGCTAGCAGTTCAACTGGAATTAGCTTCCAATTAAGGTAAGGTTTAAAATGTTTTGACTGAATTAGCTGAGCTTTGTTGGGTATGGATTCTAAGTTTGGTTTTGGGTGGAGGTTTAAAGACTTAAACATGGGAATTTGAAGGACTCAAAGCTGGGAGGAACACTAAGGGCAACCTAGGGTTGGATTCACCCATTTGAGGTAGCCATTTCTAATCTTAACTGTTTGAGTTTTCTGGTTTTCAGATGGTGTTTTTGAGCTTCAAAGCTCAACTTTGATTCCTGTGGTTGATGGGGTTTCTAGCTAGGTTTTGGGTGTTACTATGTTGTATTGGGTGAGCTATAGTGGTTTAAGGACTTGATTTTGAGTTTGGTGGAAAATTGGGAAGGGTTTTTGGGGTTTTGGCTCGAGGAAGTTTGATGAGGAAACCTAGAATTTTGCATGTTCAGGTTGCAGCGATGTAGCGCTAGGCTGGGAGCGCTACAACGCTAGCCTGTGTTCTTGGGGGGTTGAATTTCTAATTTTAGTGCTGTAGCACCCCTCTTGTGGCACTGTAGCGCTACCCTGCCTCCACAAATTGGTTTTTGCGATTTTTGTTAGGGTTTTTGCTTGGGGGCTCGGGGGTCAATTCCACCACCCCATTTGGTGGAATTGGGCTTCCCGAGAGCTTAGGATTAGTTCCGAAGTTGGGTTGTGAAATGGAGTTTTAATGAGGGTTCTATTTATGGAATGTGACTAGGTGTACACTAGGGCTCATAATGGGATCGTGTTCGAGGGTCGTCTTTATTAACTAAAGCGCTTGGAATCAAAGGTAAGAAAACTGCACCCGGTTATGTGGTTATATTGGGACTAAGAGTTTCCTATACTTATATATAATGTTGTATGATGGTATTATGCCATGTGAACATGAAATAAATGGCCTAAGAGTGCCGAAATTAATATTGGCGCACAAGGACGCGGCTCGGCCACTAGTAGCTGAGGTTAAGCATATAATCACTGAGCTCGACCTCGGTGGGATAAACAGAGGGTGCGGCCTAAGGGCGTTGACCCAAGATATTGTGTGATATGTTTATTTTTATTAATCTGATGATTATGTCATGTTTATTACCTGGATGATTGATTATTGGTTTTCATATTGATGTCACTGATTATGCGAACAATGTGGTATGCTGAGTATCTAATTGATGATTTGTGAATTATATGACTATTGATTATTGATCAGGCTCTATAATATGGTTTTTTTGTTGGGCCTTGGCTCATGGGTGCTACGTGGTGCAAGTAAAGGCAAGGGTAAGCTAGACCAACCATGATTTGGAGAGCTCTGGGGGCAGAATGTACATAGTCGGTTGCTCGGCCGCCACGGTCGAGGGGTGATACAGGGACAGGAGAACTTGAAATGCCTATTTTTCCATTAGAGTGGCTTGTGGTTGTATATAACCTTTGAAATTTTGTAAACTATTCTTTAACCCTGTTTATTTTTGGGATCCCGAGTAGCAAACTCTTATTTAAATAAAATTTATCTTTTATGACCAAAATATTTTATCCCTAGTTCAGTTATGGTTTAGTGTCACATTTTCTATTAAATGGCTTGATTAGCAAGTCTTGCATCTTTATAAACACACAGTGTAATGGTCTTAGTTATCCAGGACGTTACAACTTGGTATCAGAGTGTCCTAGGTTTAAGGGTTCTTGAAGATTGGCTGGACATGTACATTTGCCACTAAAGACAAGCTCCACTCAGGGTTTGGTAATTGTGTATACATGTTTATGTGCTTAAGTTATTGGAAAGAAATATGAATGTTGTTATATGTTTAATTAATAGGGAGCATGAGATAATGATAGGGCCTATCCCTTGATTACTGTGTGATGATATTGAGGCATGCTTATTAGCATTGCTGCTGCATGTGGATGAATTATTATATTTTGATTTCTTGTGATTGGTTGTGTTTCAATGGTGATGCATGGAAAGGCTGTTACCCTGTCATCATAGTTTGACTGCCTAGTCATTGATTGCAGATTAACTTGGATAGCTATGCGTCCAAGATGATCTATACGACTAGTTGGCAATGGGTCTGAGGCAAGAGATGATGACCAGGGCTAGAACCCTCTGCCAGTCCATGAGAACTGGCAGCAAATTATGGCAAATATGCAAGCCCAGCTTCAGAGCCAAGATGAGCAGTTCTGACTTCTGAGTTAGCAGGCACCGTCAGGGAGTGTTGCATCCATTGTACTGCCTGCAGTTCCACTGTTTATACAACCAGTGGAGGTTGGGAATAGGTGGGAACCGATGTATGAGCGGTTCAGGAGACAGCATCCTCCAACTTTTGAGGGGCAGTCAGATCCACTAAAGGCCGAGCAGTGGATGAGTATGATTACTGCTATTCTAGACTTTATGAGGGTAGAGGGTCAAGACAGGGTGGCCTGTGCCACATATATGCTGAGAGATGATGCCCGCATTTGGTGGGAAGTGGCATCACCGACCAGAGATGTTACTACTTTGGGTTGAGATGGATTCAAGGACTTGTTCAGTCAGAAGTACTACAATGTTGCCATCAGGGCTACAAAGGTGAATGAATTTGTAGGGTTTGTTCAGGGCAACATGACAGTTACATAGTATGCCCTGAAGTTCGATAGACTCGCGAAGTTTGCACTAGATCTTGTGCCTACAGATGCAGCTAGGCAAGACAGATTTATCAAAGGACTTAATGCCATGATAACCCGAGATGTGAGGATTACAACAGTACCTGGGGGGAGACTTATGCCCAGGCTGTTGAGAAGGCTATTACTCCTGAGGAAGCGGAGAGCAAGATTTGGAGGGAGAATGCTGCAAGACAGGAGGGTCGCAGAGCAGTGCCTCCATATTCTGGGTTTGGTAGGGGCAGAGGCCACAATGATCTGAAAAGGAAAACCCCTAACACTTTGACCGCTATTGGTACTGATAAGAGAGGTTGGGTATTCAGGGTGGCCGTCAGGGAGGTGGTGATACATGGAGGAACTATCCAGAGTGCACGAGGTGCACAAGACGCCATCCAGGTGAATGTCGGGCTAAGGCCTGTTATGTGTGTCGGGTGGTGGGACAACACAAGAAGGATTGCCCAACAGCGAAGAAAGGGGAAGCAGGAAAGGTGGATAGCTTGACTCCAGCTCGAGTGTTCACTTTGATGCAGGCAGAGGCCGAGGCTAGTCCCTCGGTGGTGACAGGTCAGCTTTCTAGCGCTGGCTCTCCTCTTATTGTATTGATTGACTCTGGTGCTACACATTCATTTGTTTCTAGTAAGGTAATTGATAGATTGTGTAAACCTAGTGAACACTGTACTGCGGGGTTTGGGACTATATTTCCTACAGGGGAACTGGTAGTTTCTAGGAGGTGGATTAGAGCACTGCCAGTGATGGTTGATGGTAGGGAGTTGTTAGTAGACTTGATTGAGTTGGGTATGGAGGACTTTGATATGATTTTGGGCATGGATTGGCTGGTTAGATACTGAGCTACTATTGATTATAGGAAGAAGATGGTGACCTTTGAGTCAAAGGGAGAGGATCCTTTGTTTTCGTGGGTGCGGTATGTCGACCCCACGTATCCATGATATCAGCATTGAGAGCCAGGGACTTATTACAGGGAGGGTGTATAGGTTTCCTGGCTAGTGTTGTGGATACTACCAGAGTGTTGCCAGTGGGGCCGGAGGAGACCAGATTAGTTTGTGAGTTCTTAGATGTGTTCCCTAAGGATTTACCAAGGCTGTCGCCGCACAGGGAGATTCAGTTCGTTATTGAGTTAGCACCGAGGACAGAGCCATTGTCAAGGGCACCATATAGAATGGCACCGGTAGAACTAAAGGAATTGAAGATACAGTTATAGGGGCTTCTGGATTTGGGATTCATCAGGCCTACTTTTTCACCATGGGGTGCTCCGGTTTTGTTAGTGAAGAAGAAGGACGGGACTCTAAGGATGTGTATAGATTACAGAGAATTGAACAAACTGATCATCAAGAATAAGTATCCTCTACCAAGGATCGATGACTTGTTTGATCAGCTACAAAGAAAGATGGTATTCTCAAAGATTGATCTACAATCTGGTTATCACCAGCTAAGGATGAAGGACAAGGATATACTGAAGACGGCCTTTCGAATGAGGCACGGGCACTATGAGTTTTTGGTCATGTCATTTGGTTTGACTAATGCCCCAACAACCTTCATGGACTTAATGAACCGAGTATTCAAGGATTTTCTGGATCAGTTCGTCATTGTCTTCATCGACTACATTTGAGTGTACTCTATTTCAAAGGCAAAGCACGAGAAACATCTTCGACAGGTCTTGGAGAGGTTAGGAGAGCACCGATTGTATGCCAAGTTTAAATAGTGTGAGTTTTGGCTACCAGAAGTGACATTACTTGGACACATTGTTGGTGAAGATGGGATTAAGGTGGATCCATCTAAGGTGGAGGCAGCTAGATATTGGCAAAGGCCAAGGAACGCCTCAGAAGTTTGGAGTTTCCTCGGGTTAGTAGGTTACTACAGACGATTTGTGGAAGGGTTCTCGAAAATTGCTGCACTGATGACAAAATTGACACGGAAGAATTTGAAGTTCGTTTGGTCAGACAAGTGTGAGAACAGTTTTCACGAATTGAAGCGGCGACTTATTACTGCACCTGTGCTGAGTTTTCCTTCAGAGGAAGGAAAGTTTGCGGTTTATTATGACGCGTTGAGGTTAGGCTTGGGTTGTGTGCTGATGCAGAACGGGAAGGTTATAGCTTATGCATCACGGCAGCTAAAGGAGTATGAGCAGCGGTATCCTACCCATGATTTGGAATTGGCAGCAGTGGTATTCGCACTGAAGGTGTGGCGACATTATCTATACGGGGAGAAGTGCGAGATAGACACTGATCATAAGAGTTTGAAGTACTTATTCACGTAGAAGGACCTGAACATGAGGCAGAGGCGTTGGCTAGAGTTAGTGAAAGACTATGACTGTGATATTCTTTACCATCCGGGGAAAGCCAACATAGTAGCGAATGCATTGAGCCGGAGGGGCCCGGGTCAGCTATTCAGTTCCACCCAGATATCAAGAAAGTTAGCTCATGAGATGGCCAGAGCAAGGATAGAGTTGGTGGTGGGCCGATTAGCCAACATTATTCTGCAGTCGACCCTACTAGAGCGGATTAAGGAAGGTCAGTTGGTGGATGATCAATTACAGGAGGTTAGAGAGAATGTCTTAGCAGGGACAGCTAAGGACTATTCTATTTTTGAGGTTGGCTTGCTACGATATTAGGGTCAAATTTTTTTTTACTGATGTGGGGATCAGACGAGAGATACTAGATGAATCGCATACTATGCCGTACTCACTTCATCTAGGTACCACGAAGATGTGTCAGGATCTACGGACATTGTAATGGTTGCCTGGGATGAAGAAGGATGTGGTGGAGTACATGGCCAGATGTTTAACCTATCAGTAGATGAAAGTTGAGCATCAGCGACCAGTAGGATTGCTTCAGCCTTTGGGTATTCCCAAGTGGAAACGGGAGGATATTACGATGGACTTTGTGGGAGGTTTACCCAGGACAGTGGGGCTTCATGACTCGATGTGGGTGATAGTGGACAGATACACCAAGTCAGCTCATTTTCTTCTAGTGAAGACGACTTATACGGTGGATCAGTAAGCAGAGTTGTATGTGAGGGAGATCGTACGTCTTCACGGGGTTCCTAAGTCTATTGTGACAGACCGGGATCCTATATTTACCTCCAAGTTTTGGGGTAGTTTGTAGAAGGCTATGGGGACTCAGTTGAAGTTCAGCACGGCCTTTCATCCTTAGACTGATGAAGAGTCTGAGAGGACAATTAAAGTGTTGGAGAATATGCTTAGGGCATGCGTAATCGACTTTGAGGGATCTTGGAGTAAGTACCTTCCATTGATTGAATTTTGTACAACAACAGTTATCAATCAACGATTGGAGTGGCTCCATATGAGATTTTATATGGGAGGAGATGTAGATCGCCCATTCATTGGGATGAGATGGGTGAGAGGAAGTATTTGGGTCCGGCCATGGTTCAGAAGACTAATGAAGCTATTGAGAAGATCCAGGCTAGGATGTTTGCTTCACAGAGCAGACAAAAAAGCTACGCTGATCCTAAGCGTAGGGACGTGGAGTTTGAGGTTGGGGACCACATGTTTCTACAAGTTTCACCACTGCGAGGGGTGAGGAGGTTTGGGAAGAAGGGCAAGCTGAGCCCTAGATTTTGTAACGCCCTGGATAGCCAAGACCGTTACACTGTGTGTTTATAAAGTGCCAGACTTGCTAATCAAGTCATTTAAATAAAATCGTGTCATTGAAACTATAAAGGAACTAGGGTTAAAAGCGTTTTGGTCTCAAAAGCCAAATTTTCATTAAAAAGTATTATCTGTTACATGGGATCCCAAAAATATTAAGTTCAAAGACCATTTACAAAAGACTTAGGGTTTATATACAACAACTGGCCATGCTAAGGCAAAACTAGTAGTTAAGTGATCCCTGTCCTAGTCCACTCCTCGACCGTGGCGGTCGAACCGCTGACTATGTACATTCCACCTCGGAGCTCTCCACCTCAGGCTTGGTCCAGCTTGCCCTTGCCTTTACCTGCACCACGTAGCACCTGTGAGCCAAGGCCCAGCAAGAAAACACAACAACAACAGAGCATGAACAATTAGCAGACAACTCAATATCTCACGTTGCATCACATAAATTCAGACATATCATCAGTCAGTGTAATCAAGTATTCCATATACTAGGCATATCAGTTCATAGCATACACAGTTCACAAATGATAACCAGGGCTAGGGCTGTCAGGCTGCTCCCTCCGTTATCCTGTTATTCTTGGCTACCAGTGGCCAGTTCGCGCTCTGTGCGCTAATATCAAGTATGGCACTCTTAGGCCGCTTTTACATGTCCCTTGGCGTGATACCAACATTGACACGACACAATTCTTGGGAGCACTTAGTCCCATCACCAACATTTATCCGAGTGCAGTTTTCTTACCTTTCAATTCACTGGTTTCCAATGCCACGAAGCCGCGAGCACGGTCCTCTACCCCGAGCCTCTCCAAAGTCCTAATCACAACACAAATGAAACATCCTTTGTCACTAATCAATCCAAAGCTACCTCCCCAGAACCAACCCCACACTCTCGGAACCCCCAAATCCCTAAAACAATGCACCGAAGACATCCCCCGAACCCCCGGAGCAAAGGCTCAAAATTGCAAATTCCCATATCCTGAAATTGGCCTACTGCCGCGGCGCCCAGCAAGTCAGAGAGCACACACACCGCCCAGAAACAGCCTTGCGCCGCGGCACGCTAGAACAGCGCCGCGTCGCTCCTTCACGAGCCCATAATTCTGGGTTTTTCCCCTGCGTTTTCCCGAACCCAAATCACTCCAAATCACCCTAAACTTATACCTAAGCCTCAAAACCAACTCAAAACCCCAAGTAAACCTTTCAACAACCTACAAACATCATAATCTAGCTCAGTTATACAACCATTCATAGAATTCACACTTAAATTTCAGACTCAAACACTTAAACCAAAACTTGAGAAAAGTACAAACCAGACCTCTAAATCCTAAATCATAACAGCTACAAGATTATAAACATGTTTAATACCCTTACCTCAATCAGAAATTCAACTTGAGCTTCCTCCAATCCAAGCTTTAAACTGAGTTTCCCCTTGACAAACCAGCTGAGTTTTTCATGCAAAACAAGCCATGGCTATCTTTCAATTCCTTCCAAAATCAATTCAGAACTTAACAAAACAGGGACCAAATCCTTACCTCAGTATAAACCTTGATATGTGCTTGATTCCACACCCTTAAGCCCTTTACTAGCCTCAAAGAACACAGCTCAACCCCTCTTCCACTTTGCCTTCTACGTTCTTGATTCTCCCTTCCCTTCTTGATCTTTCTAGCCTTCCAAGTCTTAACTTCAGTTATACTTAGCATAAAAGAATCGTATACATCCTTTTCCCTCAGCCAAAACCATCTATACCACTGCCAAAAGACTACCTTAGCCTTCCACTAATATCCCTTCCTAACTAAACCTCAAGGGCATATTCGTCCTTTTACTAACATTACAATTCTACCACTTTTCCAATAAAACATGTTACTCTCTATGGTTACTAACAGTTACGCAGGTTACCAAATCACCAGTTACCATTATCTAGCATTCTAGGACCGTCCCGGCACGTGCATCACATTGATATCACCACACCCACGTGGTACAAATCACATAGCATAATTATCACATAACATAATACACATAGTCATATAACACGCTTTAAATCATAGTCATGCATCTGAATCATAAAAATCACACATAATCTCCATTATGCCCTCCAGGCACACTAATCAAGGCCCTTAAGCCTAATTAGTGAATTTGGGTCGTTACAGATTTAATGGACCTTTTGAGATCCTGGAGAGGATCGGACAGGTGGCTTACAGGTTAGCCTTGCCACCATCATTGTCAAGAGTTCGTATTTCATGTTTCTATTCTCCTGAAGTATGTCTCAGATATGACACATGTGTTAAAGTATGAGGACTTGGAATTATAGACATATTTGTCCTATGAGGAGCGAATGGTTCAGATTTTAGATCGGGAGGATAAGGTTCTACGGAACAAGACAATTCCTCTGATTAAAGTGTTATGGAGGAATAGCAGGGTCAAGGAGGCGACCTGGGAGCTTGAGTCATCGATGCGGGATCAGTATCCTAAGTTATTCGGGTAAATTTCGAGGACGAAATTCCCAGTAGGAGGGGATAGTTGTAACGACCCAAAATTACTAATAAGGTTTAATGGCCTTGATTAGTGTGTCGTGAGGGCATAATTGGTTTATATATGATTTAACTGATTTAATTCATGATTAGATGATAAACATGCCTATATGATTATATGGATATGTGAAATGCATGTTTATGAGTATTAATAAGCATGTGGGGCCTGTTTAGCTTATAAGGGCATAATTGTAATTTTGGCCTGTAGAGGGCATAAATGTGATTATTTGTGGTAAATTATTAAGAACACATTATTATGTGGATGTATTTGCAACTTATGGCTCGAGACGATCCTAGTGATCGGTTTGGTGAAATAGTCACTACGGGGATTTATACTCGGCTCGGGGTAAGGTTGAGGGTATTTTTGAGAATTTAGGAAATATATTGGAGATTTTTAGACATTGGGGAAAATAATTGATGATTAATTAGATGACGGTATTTAAGTGGTAAATATTAGGGACACTCGAGGAATTAGCGGAAATTGGGAGCAAATGACCAAAATACCCTTAGATGGATTAAAAGATTTGGATTTATTGGGAGGGAAAAAGGGTCTTTTGCGTTATTAGGAGATATACTTGATATATCTGATTTTTTTTTAGAGCAGAAGGGAAAGTGGTAGAAACTGAAGGAAAAGAAAGGAAAGAAAAACAGAGCACTCCCTCTTCCTCATGATTTCTTCTCTCTCTCTCTCTCTCTCTCTTTTGGATTTTGGAGCTGAGAACTCAGAGAAAGTCTAGACTAGGTCTTGGGACTTAGATCTTTGGAGTGGCTAGGAGTTCAACTGGAATTAGCTTCCAATTAAGGTAAGGTTTAAAAGGTTTTGACTAAATTTGCTGAGCTTTGTTGGGTATGGTTTCTGAGCTTGGTTTTGGGTGGAGGTTTAAAGACTTAAACATGGGAATTTGAAGGATTCAAAGCTAGGAGGAACACTGAGGGCAACCTAGGGTCAGATTCACCCATTTGAGGTAACCATTTCTAATCTTAACTGCTTGAGTTTTCTAGTTTTCAAATGGTGTTTTTGAGCTTCAAAGCTCAACTTTAATTCCTGTGGTTGATGGGGTTTCTAGCTAGGCTTTGGGTGTTATTATGTTGTATTGGGTGAGCTATAGTGGTTTAAGGACTTGATTTTGAACTTGGTGGAAAATTGGGAAGGATTTTTTGGGTTTTGGCTCGAGGAATTTTGATGAGGAAACCCATAATTTTGCATGTTCGGGTTGCAGCGATGTAGCGCTAGGTTGGGAGCGCGAAAACGCAAACCTGTGTTCTTGGGGGGCTGAATTTCTAATTGTAGTGTTGTAGCACCCCTCTTGTGGCACTGTAGCGCTACCCTGCCTCCACAACTTGGTTTTTACGATTTCTATTAGGGTTTTTTCTTGGGGGTTCGGGGGTCGATTCCACCACCCCGTTTGGTGGAATTGGGCTTCCTGAGAGCTTAGGATTAGTCCCGAAGTTGGGTTTCGAAATGGAGTTTTAATCAGGGTTCTATTTATGGAATGTGACTAGTTGTACGATAGGGCTTGGAACGAGATCGTGTTCGAGGGTCGTCTCTATTAACTAAAGCGCTCGGAATCAAAGGTAAGAAAACTGCATCCGATTATGTGGTTATGTTGGGACTAAGAGTTCCCTATACTTGTATGTAATGTTTTATGATGGTATTATTCCATGTGAACATGAAATTTTAGAGTTCCAGAACTTTACTTAGCTAGTTAGATTATAGCAATAGTAGTAATAGCTAGTAGTAGTTATAGTAAGTTTATTACTGTGGATTTTGGTTCAAGTCGGGACTTAGTTGAATACTCGTAGAAACACTTATAGATTTTATAAGTTTAACCTATAGTTTAAGAATATTAATTATAACATAAGGTTTAATTAATATAGTTGATTATAAAGATGTCATTTATTATACTATAAGGTTTAGATAGAACCAATAAGATCATGACACTTGTTGGGTGCATGTTTATTGAGAAATTAAGCATTTTTGATGAATAGTTTTATAAGATAAATATTTAAAAACCCTAGAACCTGCCAGCAGCTTTAAAAACGTTATATGACTCAGTCAAAGTTGTTTACCCAATTCAAATTAAGTTGAAAAAGTGCAATTACGTGTATAATATTTCAACGTATGCCGATACATCGCAGCTATAGGGGCGATATATCGCCACACGGGGAATACGAAAACACATGAACTTCGCACAAATGCATCGATGAACACTCGGGGCATAAGCCCAGGCGATATATCGGCCCTAGGGCAAGTTTTTCAAACGTTTTTGAAACCGAGCTCATTTTATTTCTTAACCTCTTAGCAAGCCTCTGAACGTTTTGACCGAGTCTTAAGCCTTTGCTGAACGAATATTCAAATGTTTTTCAAGTAATATTCATTATTTTTATTCAAGCTAAAAGAAGATCTTTTCACTCCTTGAACTCTATAAATAGGACCTAGTACCCAGCCATTTCTCTCATTCTTCAGGCTATGTTCAGAGCCTTCAAGCTGCTAGGTTTACTATTGAGTGATAAACACTTGGATTGGGTTATAAACTTTATCAATTTAAGCTTTATAAACACTTGGGAAGTAAGATAAATAGTTTGTTTTTCTATATCGAGGTCTAGCTCAGTTCTAGTACATCTAAAGGTATTCCTAATCTTGTGTTCATTTCTGTATGACTCTTTAGTTTTCTTTACTCAAATCCTAACTCGTTATTTTCCACTCTTGGTTAGGTATTTAAGTTCTTTGAACTTAAGGTTTCTTTCGGTAAGTTTTAACTTAGTGGATTAGTTCATTTATTGATCATCTTTTTCATTAGAAATACTCACATTTTTATTGTTGGTCATAGGAGTGTTCCAAATCCCGTCCTTGTTCTTAAATCTCGGTGTTGGTAAGGAAAATAGGATAGAATTTTATATGTTTACATGATATGTTTATATGTTATGTTATGTTGTGTTATGTTATGTTATGTTATGTAATGTTATATTATGTATGTTGATAGACCTTGGACATATGACTTGTATAGCTAACAAGCCCCAATAATTTATGGGCATATGACTTGCTTAGTTAGGAAGCCCCACAAATCTATTGGGCTTATGCCTTGTTTATTTAACGAGCCCCAAGTAGTATAATGACCATTGTAGTAGTATATGACATATGTTTATAGTATATGCATATGTGTATATTTTGTGTTTTTAGTGGATTTTCCTTGCTGGGCATTAGGCTCATTCCTTTATTTTTATGTATGTAGGAAAATAGTTATGGTGGCGGAAGGATTCTTGGCAGCTTGGGGATGTGTATTAAGGAAGAATGGATTCGGTGGACTGAGTGAACAATTCGAGGACAAAGTTATTTTCAGTTTTTTTTTTATTATGTTTCTATGTATTTTCCGCACTTGGTTTTGTAAACAATTTTAATTAAGTTAAAGTTATGTTTTTTTTTTCAAACAATGAGATCCCATACCTTGAGTTTATGTATTTCAACATTTATCATAGAGTTTTTAATAAAGTTATGAATGTTTCGTATGTATGTTTTCTTAAGAATAGTGTCTATAGATAGTAGTTTTAATGGTCCAAACTCTTAGAATTAGTTGGGTCATTACAGTTGGTATCAGAGCAAACGGTTCATTCGCATGAAATTCTCCTTGATACACATGCTCAAGCTCTGAATCTAACTGCCAAGTAAGTGTTTATGTTATTGTTATTATGTTTATATGTATAGCTAACGATTTTAGCCTTTGTGTTTTCAGTTAAGAATGAACGAAGCATTAACTTATGAGGATATCCGAGCCATTAAGGCCTTAAAAAGGATTAGAGAACCAAGAAACACCGTAGGAGCACTAGAAAGAATCACTCGAAGACTACTTTTATTCCACAGGGAGATAGGTCACCTCCAAGAAACTAAGCAGATTATGATGAGATCAACGGAGCAATACATTTTAGTAATTAGACTTCTTAAAGACTATCCAACTGTGATTGTAGCTTTAGAAGATATATGGGAGACGATAGATGATGAAGATGAGTTACCGGTATCTATGAGATATTATTTTCTCATACTTAGGTTCACTTCTAAAAATGGAATTTCAATTCACCAATGAGCAAAAACATAGAATTTTTACGAATATTCCTCGGGGGCATTTTCAGGCTCAAGATAATGATGACTATGAAGAAATAGACGATGATACGTTAGATGAAGGATCAGATGTAGAAGAATCTGATTTTTAGAATAGATTAGTTTCCTTGTTTATTTTATTTGTTTTCTTTTATGATTGTATGAGTTTGATTTTTTTTTTTTTTTGCAATCATAATAAATAATGACTAAGTTCGATGAGGGTGGATACAAATCAATGAACCAGGTTCTCCATATTGAGAGTTAGGGGGCCATAGTAGTGGGAACGATTTTACTGATCCCAACCCTCCCTCAATGTGGTTAACTTTGGAACAACGATGAATTTAGAGCCTGAGAATTAAGTCATATAGGATGATTAGAATCTGACTTAGAAAATAATAAAGATGACTTATTTTTCTAAGTATAGAAACCCACTCTAATGATAAAGAAGGCTTATATAATTTTCATAAGAAATCATAATTAATAGGTCCGAGTTATGTTTGTTTAGATTAAGTTTTTACCTTAGAGCCTATTAGGGTAAAGTTTTAACATGTTTTTCTTAACTGTGAGAACTCTGCTAAGATTTTGCTCAGAAGGTCCGCTCGCACCAATGCTAATGCCTCCAATGTTGCTCCTGAGAGCAATGAAACCCCTCCGATTCGCAGAAGGGGAGTGTGTGTTACTGCCAACCAAATTGCGCCGCCACCACCGGTTGACAACACTGGGGAAATTTCCAAACTGCAACAGCAAGTTGAGGAGTTACTGCAGCAATAGCGACAACATGCTCAGCCTCAGACTCCGCCTCCACCACAGCCACAGCAAATGGCTCCAGCACCCCAACAAGTTTGTCCATATGGGGGAAGGCCAATGGCGAACTATGCGCCATACCCAGCTCAACACATGGAGCCAGTTTATGAGCAATTTTGTAAGCAACACGCTCTGAAATTTGAAGGGACAACAGACCCCTTCGAGGCAGAAGAATGGCTTAGAAATGTGGAGCCAATCCTGACGCATATGAATCTTGGCAATGCGGACCACATATCCTGCGTTTCGTCTTTGCTCAAGAAAGATGCTAGAATATGATGGGATTTAGTTCAGTAGACTCACGATGTTTCCACCATGACTTGGACCAGATTTGTGGAGCTATTCCACAAAAAGTACTATAATTCAGCAGTCATCACTTCAAGAGTCGAGAATTTCACTGGTCTGAAGCAAGGGAGTTTACCAGTGGCAGAATATGCTCGGCAGTTCGACCGATTAGCCAAGTTTGCACCGAAAATGGTTCCAACTGATTTTCTGAGGGTGACCAAGTTGTTAGAGGACTTCAACTGAAGATTGAACTAAGGGTTAAGCTAGCAAACCCAAGAAATACTACCTATGCAGATGTTCTAGAAACGACAATATTAGTAGAAAGGCTTCAAGCAAATGTTAGTAAAGAAGAAGCCAGTAAGCCTGAGCCTAAACAGTAGACTCAACCTCAGATTAGTCGGAACAACAACAACAATCAGTCCAGCAACAGCAATAATGGTTAGAAAAGAAGGCCTTCTGGCAATAAGTAGTCCGATAGCGATGAAAGGGCACGGATGAATAATGGAAGTAATAGGCCGGGTTATGTAGAATACCCGCAATGTGCTAAATGCCAGAAGAAACATCCTGGTGAATACCGGGCAAACACCAAGGGATGCTACAACTGTGGTCAGGAAGGACATCGGAAGAGAGACTGTCCCCAACTCAAGCTAGAGGGTAAAAAGGAAGACAAGATGGTTCCTGCCAGGGTATTTTCCTTAACCCAAGGAGAAGCTGATGCTAGCAATAAAGTGGTTATAGGTCAGGTTTTTATCCTCAATAATATATGTTCTGTATTATTTGATCCGGGAGCCACTCATTCATATATCTCGTTAGGAATGATAGAAAATCTAGACAAACCTTGTGAAAAATTTAGAACTAGGATTGTAACAGAGTTGCCTTCGGGCAAAGTAGTTCTATCATCACGGATAGTACAAGGCGTACCGATCAAGATTGAGGACGTATAACGAGAAAGAGACCTGATAAAACTGGAGATCAAAGACTACGACGTGATACTAGGCATGGACTGGCTAGCAAAGCATGGCGCAACCATCGACTGCAAACGCAAGAAGGTGATGTTCGAGACTCCTAACGGCCAGAGACTGTGCTTTATGGGACAAGTTTCAGGACTACGCACACCGTTAATATTATCTCTCAAAGCTCAAAGAATGATAGAAAAAGGGTGTCAAGCATTCTTAGCCAACATCACAGACGTGGTAAAGGAAACACCACTAAAGGTTGGAGACGTCGACATTGTAAAGGAATTTCCAAAAGTATTTCCTGGCGACTTACCAGGGTTGCCGCCGACTCGGGAAATTGACTTCACAATTGAATTAGTACCAGGCACTGAACCTATCTTCAAGGCACCATACCGAATGGCACCTACCAAACTCAAGGAGTTAAAGATGCAGCTACAAGAACTCCTAGACTTGGGTTTCATTAGACCGAGCCATTCACCATGGGGAGCACCGGTGTTATTTGTGAAGAAAAAGGATGGAAGCATGCGGATGTGCATAGATTACTGCGAGCTGAATAAGGTGACGATTAAGAATAAGTACCCGCTACCTCGAATTGATGACTTGTTTGATCAACTCCGAGGAGCGACCGTGTTTTCAAAGATCGATTTATGGTCCGGGTATCATCAGTTCAAGGTACGGGAAGAGGATATTCCAAAGACAGCCTTTAGAACTCTTTATGGGCTTTACGAGATTTTAGTTATGTCTTTCGGTCTTACCAACGCTCCAGCTGCATTTATGGATTTAATGAATAGGTTCTTTAAGGACTACTTGGATAAATTCATCGTAGTATTCATCGATGATATCTTGGTGTACTCAAAGGACGCAAATGAGCACGAGGAGCATTTAAGGTTGATCTTATTATGACTAAAGGAGCATCAACTTTACGCTAAGTTCAAGAAGTGCAAATTTTGGCTTTCGCAAGTAGCATTCCTCGGGCACATAATATCCAAAGATGGAGTTGCGATAGACCCATCTAAGGTAGAGGTTGTAAAGGATTGGCCAAGACCAAAGAATGCATCAAGGGTAAGAAGCTTTCTGGGATTAGCAAATTATTATCAGAGGTTTGTAGAAGGCTTTTCTAAGATAGCCACTCCACTCACTAACTTGACCCGGAAGCAACAAAGTTTCAACTGGACTGATAAGTGTGAAGATAGCTTCCAGTTGCTGAAGGATAAGTTGTGCTCAACACCAGTACTATGTGTATCAACATCCAACGACAAGTTTGAGTCTACTGCGATGCATCGAAGCAAGGGTTGGGTTGCATGCTTATGCAGAATGATAAGGTGATAGCCTACGCCTCAAAGCAGCTGAAGGAGTACGAGCAACGTTATCCAACACACGATATGGAGTTGGCAGCGGGGGTCTTTGCATTGAAAATATGGCACCATTATCTTTACGGAGAATAGTGTGAGATTTATATGAACCACAAAAGCTTAAAGTACTTCTTCACTTAGCAGGAGCTCAACATGAGGCAGCGTAGGTGGTTAGAACTAGTAAAGGACTATGACTGCGAAATCCTATACCACCCGGGAAAAGAAAACGTAGTTGTTGATGCGCTAAGTAGGAAGAGTTATGGAAGTTAAGCAGTACTAGCCGAAATAGAAAAGCCACCACAGCAGGAGCTGATCAGTGCCAGAATAGAAGTAGTCATCGGTAAGTTGGCTAACTTGTCTATCCAGTCAAGTCTGTTAGAAGATATACGGATCGGGCAAGGGCATGATGGCACATTAGTAGCACAAATGGATGCAATTAGAGAAGGGAAGGCCACAGATTTCTCAATATCAGGTCAAGGGTTATTGAGATATAAGGATCGGGTATGCGTGCCAAATGATCAAAGGATTAAGATGACGATTTTAGAAGAAGAGCACAGTACCCCATACTCAGTTCACCCGGGGTCGACCAAGATTACTCACGACATTAAGGCAATATATTGGTGGCCAGGAATGAAGAAGGATATAGAGTAATTTGTGTCTAAGTGTTTAGTATGCCAGCAAGTGAAAGTAGAACATCAGCGGCCTACAAGCTTATTGCAACTACTTAGCATACCAAAATGGAAATAGGACGATATAGCCATGGATTTCGTGACGGGTTTGCCACGAACAAGTAAGCAGCAAGACTCGGCTTGGGTAGTAGTAGATAGACTAACTGTAGAGTCCAAGAACTTTACTTAGTTAGTTAGATAGTAGTAGTAGCAGCAGCAGCAGCAGCAGCAGTAGTAGTAGTAGTAGTAGCTAGTAGTAGTTATTGTAGCTAGTAGTAGTTATAGTATGTTTATGACTGTGGATTTTGGTTCAAGCCGGGACTTAGTTGGACACTCAAAGCAGCACTTATAGATTTTATAAGTTTAACCTATAGTTTAAGAATATTAATTATAACCTAAGGTTTGCTTAATATGACTGATTATGAAGATGATATTTATTATACTATAAGGTTTAGATAGACCCAATAAGATATTAACACTTTTCATGTGTATGTTTAATGAGAAATTAAGTATTTTTGAGGAATAGTTTATTAAGAGTAATATTTGAAAAATCCCAGAGTCTGCCAGTAGCTTTGAAATCGTTAAACGACTTAGTCAAGGTTGTATCTCAATTCAAATTAGGCTGAAAAAGTGTAATTACGTGTATAATATTTCAGCGTATGCCGATATATCGCAGCTCTAGGGGGCGATACATCGCCACACGAGGATACGAAAAACACGTAACTTCGCATGACAACTTTGACGAGCCTCGGGAATATCAGCCTAGGCGATATTTCGCCTAGCATGGGTGATATATCGGCTGTAGTGCATGATTTTTGAATGATTTTGAAACTGAGCTCATATTAATCCTTAACCTCTTGATATGTCCATAATCTTTTTGACCGAGTCTTCAGCCTCTGCTGAAAGATTATTCAAATGTTTTTCAATTAAAAAGATATTATTTTATTCAAGCTAAATGAAGATCTTTTCATTCTTGAACTCTATAAATAGGACCTAGTACCCAGCCATTTCTTCATTCATCAAGCTGAGTTCAGAGCCTACAAGCTGCTAGGATTACTTTAGAGTGTTAAACACTTGGGTTGGGGTTATAAGCTTTATCATTATAAGCTTAATAAACACTTGGGAAGTAAGGTTTATAGTGTATTTCGGTTTCGAGGTGTAGTTCGGTCATAGAAGCATTCAAGGTATTCCTAATTCTAGTTCCTTTCAGTATTGTTTCATTAGCTTTTATAGTTTTCTCTACTCAAATCCTAACTCAGTATTCTTTATTCTTGGTTAGGCATCTAATTTCTTTGAACTTGAGGTTTTTTTTGGTAAGTAACTTCTCGATGGTTTAGTTCATTCTTTTCATCTCTTTCTTTTAGAATACTCACCTCTCTATTAATGGTTTTTAGGAGTGTTCCAAAATCCCGGCCTTGTTCTCATCATCCCGGTATTTTGGTAAGGAAAATAGGATAGTTCTTATGTGATATGTGCTATGTTTATATAAAAGTGTTATGATTATGCTATAGTATGATTTTATATGTTATGATATATGTTTTGGGGCTTATAGTTATTATATTGCAAACCCTATCACAATTATGTTTTGGGGCTTATAGTTGCTATATAGCAAACCCCAACACTTTTATGTTTTTGGGGATATAGTTGCTTAACTAGCAAACCTCATTGTAGTTTGAGGCTTATAGTTGCTTAGTTAGCAAACCCCAATAGTCAGCATGTACATGGGTTAGAATTATGATATGTGATATAGTATATGATATATGTTCATAGTTTATGTGTATGATTATGTTTCATGCTTGTATTATATTCTCCTTGCTGGGCATTAGGCTCATTCCTTTATGTTTTATATGTGCAGGAAAATAGTTATGGCGACGGGAAGATTCTTGGCGGCTTGGGAATGTGTATTGAGGGAGAATGGAAATCGGTGGACTGCGTGAACGATTCGAGGATGAAGTTGTTTCTAGTCATTTAAAATTATGCTTTACATGTATTTTTCGCACTTTGTTTTGTAATGAATTTTAAGATTTAAAGTTATGCTTACTTTAATATTTTCAAAACAATGGGATCCCATATCCTAAATGAATTTTCATGTATTTAACCTTTGCTTTATAGTTTATAATAAAGTTATGTTTATTTCATATGTATGTTTTCTTAAGATTAGTGTCTGTATATAGTAGTTATTAATGGTCCAAAGTCTAGAATAAGTTGGGTCGTTACACTAACCAAGTCAGCTTATTTCCTACCTGTTAAGACTTCATACACAGTGGATCAATACGCAGACATCTATGTCCAAGAAATAGTACGATTACATGGAATCGCTAAGACAATAGTGTTCGATAGAGGATCGGTGTTTACATCGATATTTTGGGGAAGCTTACAGCAAGCCATGGGTACTAAGTTAAGTCTTAGTACAGCTTTTCACCCTCAGATAGACAGTCAGTCCGAGCATACCATACAGATTATAGAAGATATTTTGTGCGCTTGTGTACTTGATTTTGGAGGATCATGGAATAAGTACTGATTAGAAAGCGTATGCTCACTACTCAAAGCCATTAGAAAAGTTATGCGGATGCCAAGCGACGGGATGTGGAATTCAAAGTCAGAGATCAAGTCTTCCTAAAAATATCTCTTATGAAAGGTATGAAGCGGTTTGGGAAGAAAGGCAAGCTTACTCCCCATTTTATAGGTCCTTTTGAGATATTGGACAAAGTGGGAGCAGTTGCATATAGATTAGCCCTACCGCCAGCTCTAGCAGATAGCCACAATATGTTCCACATCTCGATGCTGCGTAGATATGTGTCATACCCATATCACGTCCTCAAGTACGATACGATAACACTCCAGAAAGACTTGAGTTATGAGGAACGACCGGTTAGCATCCTAGATAGAGGGACGAAGCAGTTACAATCCAAAAGTATTTTGTTAGTCAAAGTCCTATGGAGCAATAGTTCTGAATGAGAGGCGACGTGGGAGTTGGAGGAGGACATGCAAGCTCGGTATCTGGATTTTTTTGGTAAGTAAATTTTGGGGACAAAATTCTTTTTAGTAGGGGAGAATTGTAGAGTTCCAGAACTTTACTTAGCTAGTTAGATTTTAGTAATAGTAGTAATAGCTAGTAGTAGTTATAGTATGTTTATTACTGTGGATTTTGGTTCAAGCCGGGACTTAGTTGAACACTCATAGCAACACTTATAGTGACACTTTTCGGGTGCATGTTTATTGAGAAATTAAACATTTTTGATGAATACTTTTATAAGAGAAATATTTAAAAACCCTAGAACTTGCCAGCAGCTTTAAAAACGTTATATGACTTAGTCAAAGCTGTTTACCCAATTCAAATTAAGCTAAAAAAGTGCAATTACGTGTATAATATTTCAACATATGCCAATATATCGCAGCTATAGGGGCGATAAATCACCACACGGGGAATACAAAAACACGTGAACTTTGCACAAACGCATCGATGAACACTCGGGGCATAAGCCCAAGCGATATATCGCCTACAATGGACGATATATCGGCCCTAGGGCAAGTTTTTCAAACATTTTTGATACCGTGCTCATTTTATTCCTTAACCTCTTAGCAAGCCTATGAACGTTTTTACCGAGTCTTAAGCCTCTGTTGAACGAATATTCAAATGTTTTTCAAGTAATATTCATTATTTTTATTCAATCTAAAAGAAAATCTTTTCACTCCTTGAACTTTATAAATAGGACCTAGTACCCAGCCATTTTTCTCATTCTTCAAGCTATGTTCAGAGCCTTCAAGCTGCTAGGTTTACTATTGAGTGATAAAGACTTGGGTTGGGTTATATGCTTTATCAATTTAAGCTTTATAAACACTTGGGAAGTAAGATAAATAGTTTGTTTTTCTATATCGAGGTGTAGTTCGGTTCTAGTACATCCAAAGGTATTCCTAATCTTATGTTCATTTCTGTATGAGTCTTTAGTTTTCTTTACTCAAATCCTAACTTGCTGTTTTCCACTCTTAGTTAAGTATTTAAGTTCTTTGAACTTAAGGTTTCTTTCGGTAAGTTTCATCTTGGTGGATTAGTTCATTTCTTGATCATCTTTTTCATTAGAAATACTCACATTTTTATTGTTGGTTTTAGGAGTGTTCCAAATCCCGTCCTTGTTCTCAAATCCTAGTATTGGTAATGAAAATAGGATAGAATTTTATATGTTTATATGATATGTTTATATGTTATGTTATGTTATGTTATGTAATGTAATGTTATATTATGTATGTTGATAGACCTTGGGCATATGACTTGTATAGCTAACGAGCCCCAATAATTTATGGGCATATGACTTGCTTAGCTAGGAAGCCCCACAAATCTATTGGGCATATGACTTGTTTAGTTAACGAGCCCTAAGTAGTATAATGGCCATTGTAGTAATATATGCCATATGTTTATAGTATATGCTTATGTGTATGTTTTATGTTTTTAGTAGATTTTCCTTGCTCGGCATTAGGCTCATTCCTTTATTTTTATGTATGCAGGAAAATAGTTATGGCGACGGAAGGACTCTTGGCAGCTTGGGGATGTGTATTGAGGAGGAATGGATTCGGTGGACTGCGTGAACGATTCGAGGACAGAGTTACTTTTAGTTTTTTTTAAATTATGTTTCTATGTATTTTCCGCACTTGGATACCCTGAGTTTATGTATTTCAACATTTATCTTTGAGTTTTTAATAAAGTTATGAATGTTTCGTATGTATGTTTTCTTAAGAATAGTTTCTATGGTTAGTAGTTTTAATGGTCCAAACTCTTAGAATTAGTTGGGTCATTACAGAAATAAATGACCTAAGAGTGCCGGAATTAATATTGGCGCACAAGGATGTAGCTCGGGAACTAGTAGCTGAGGTTAAGTATATAATCACTAAGCTCGGCCTAAGCGAGTCGGAGTCAGTGGGATAAATAGAGGGTGCGACCTAAGGGCGTCGACCCTGGATATTGTGTGATATGTTTATTGTTATTAATCTGATGATTATGGTATGTTTATTACCTGGATGATTGATTATTGGTTTGCATATTGATATCACTGATTATGTGAACAATGTGGTCTGCTGAGTATCTGATTGATGATTTGTGAATTATATGACTATTGATTATTGATCACGCTTTGTAATATGGTTTTCTTGCTGGGCTTTGGCTCACGAGTGCTAAGTGGTGCAGGTAAAGGAAAGGGTAAGCTAGACCAACCATGATTTGGAGAGCTCTGGGGGCGGAATGTACATAGTTGGTTGCTCGGTCGCCATGGCCGAGAGGTGATACAGGGACAGGAGAACTTGAAATGCCTATTTTGCCATTAGAGTGGCTTGTGGTTGTATATAACCTTTGAAATTGTGTAAACTGTTCTTTAACCCTGTTTATTTTTCGGATATCGTGTAGCAAACTCTTATTTAAATAAAATTTATCTTTTATGACCAAAATATTTTAACCCTAGTTTAGTTATGATTTAGTGTCACATTTTCAATTAAATGGCTTGATTAACAAGCCGTGCACCTTTATAAACACACAGTGTAACGACCTTGGTTATCTAGGATGTTACAATAAGAAAGTGTAAAAACTTGTTTACTATGTCAGGAAAAGGTTACTTGGGGGTAGAATCGAGATACCCATTAATGGAAAAACTGGCTTTGTGCCTAATACACACATCTCGAAAGCTCTGACCCTATTTCCATGCACATCCTATACATGGATTAACTGATCAGCTGTTGAGGCAAGTATTTTCTAAGCCTGAAGCTTCTGGGAGATTGTTAAAATGGGTCGTCAAACTCAGACAGTTTGATATCATTTATCATCCTAGAACAACAATCAAAGGGTAGGCCTCATCAGATTTCATTATTGAATATACAAGAATCTCCAAGGAGGAAGTCGTAACCCTAGCCCGCAAGCTGTGGAGACTTTACGTCGATGGGTCCTCTAATGAAAATTGGTTGGGGGCAGGAATCATTTTGATCACCCCGACAGGAAATTTATTTCATTCAGTGTTACGGTTTGGCTTTGAAGCATCAAATAATGAGGCTGAGTACGAAGCACTATTGGCAGGTCTCTGAATAGCCTCCGAGCTCCAAGCAAAAGCCATCCACTGCTATAGTGACTCCCACTTAGTCGTTAACCAGGTCCTGGGCAAGTATCAGACTCGCGACATTAAAATGGCACGTATCTAGAGAAAGTTAAGGCAACATTTGGTGAATTGGAGTTATATGTTATAGAAGAAGTTCCACAGGAGCAAAATTCAAATGTGGACACATTGGCTAGGCTCACCAAGACAAAAGAGGCCGACACACTTAACGTGGCTTCGATCAAGTTCCTCTGGGTCCCGAGCCTAGCTAAGCCTGAGGAAGAAGATGTCAACATGATTTACTTGCAACCCACCTTGATGACCCTGATAGTTGACTACCTTGAAACCGGAAGTCTCCCAGCAGATTGGAACGAGGCTATAAAACTTATGTACAAAATACCAAGATATACCTTCTGGGAAGGAAAGTTGTACAGAATGGGGCACTCCATACCACTACTTAGGTGTTTAACTCCCCCCGAGGCAAAGAATGTTTTAGAAGAAATCCACGAAGGATTTTTCGGAGACCACGCTAGGGGGCATAGTCTGTAAAAAAAGGTGATTAGGCAAGGATATTTTTGGCCCACAGTCAAGGCAGACTCATTCGAGTACGTTAAGCGTTGTGATAAGTGTCAACGATTCACTTCAATACTGTGAGCTCCACCCACCGAGCTTACCATGATGAGCTCCGCATGGCCATTCGCGGTATGGGGAATTGACCTCATAGGCTCCTTTCCAACTTGAAAAGGTTGAGTAAAATATGTTGTAGTCATCATAGATTATTCTATGAAGTGGATCGAAGCCGAGCCCTTAGCTACTATCACCTTGAAAAATGTCCTAGATTTTGTAGTAAAGAATATAATCTGTAGACACGGGATGCCCAGGAAGATTGTGTCTGATAATAGAACCCAATTCGACTGTGATTTGTTCACACATTTCTGCAAAAGAAATGGAATAATTAAAAGCTTTTCCTCTGTGGCCCATCCACAGGAAAATGGCCATGTCAATGCAGTAAACAAGACTCTAAAGAATTCTATGAAGAAAATACTAGAAGAAGCTAATGGAAGATGGCCGGAGGAACTACCTCAAGTCTTGTGGCTATATAGAACAACGAAAAGAATCTCAATGGGGCATACCCCTTCTCCATGGCTTATGGATGCAAGGCCATGTTGCCTATCAAGGTCGAAATCCGAACTATAAGGTGCAACACATACGATCAAACCTCAAGCCAATCCCTGCTTGAAGAAAACTTAGACCTTAATTAAGAAAGATGAGACGAAGCCCAGCTGAAAAATGATGCATACCAGCAGAGGGCTACGTGATATTTTAACAAAAGGGTCCGAGACAGGAAATTCGAATTGGGAGAGTTGGTGTTAAGGAATGTGTTTTTGGCCACACGAGACCCGTTTGCTGGGGTGCTCGGGCCTAATTGGGAGGGACCCTACCAGATCGATTCCATCATTCGACCTGGAGTTTATAACTAGCGAGGTTAAATGGAGGATTGGTCCCGCGAGCTTGGAATGGTGAACATCTACGGCCTTATTATCAGTAATGTAGGAATGATGTTTATTCGTTTTAACCAAACTTGTATTTAATTTTTGCTTTTCGTCAATAAAGCACTGAATTTCATTCAAATATTGTATTTTTATTATTATATTTTGTAAGCCCTCAAAATTCAATAACCTAAGATCATCATAGGATATTAAGGGGGCATAAGTGGTATACAATCATACCATAAGCTTGAAAAAAAATATAACATCAATAAAAATAAACTATAATAGCAATGTATGGATTGTTAACCTAACATGAAGAAAACAATAAGTGTATGGATCATCAACAAAACACGAACTAAAGAAGTATGGAACAAACCAACAAGACATAATCAACACAATCAAAAGTTGGAATTCTAGATAAACCAACAAAAAGCATAAGTCGAGACTAGGGCTGGAAATTTTTGCAAACGAGTTTCGACCTCGCAACCTCGAGATCATACTCCAGGATGATGGAAAGTAATCGAAAAAACAAAATATAACTAGACTAACGAGGTTACACGCCATTAAGTATTTTTTTAAAATACATGGTAAAAGCAAAGTTCGACCTTGATAATGACGAAGTCGAATATGGGAATTTCGAATAAACTATGAATGAATGTATCAAAATTCTAACTTAAAGCCAAGGTGTATTTGTGCAGGTCCTTATTAACATGCTCAAAATATTCCAATACAGAAATGTGATGTATAATACTAAGGCAAAAGGCTAAAGGCAGGTGATGCGCAAAAAGGTTTTCAAGCTAGAAAGTTAAAACCATAAAAACTACTCTTAAAGTATAACATTTACAAGATAATAAAAATAGCTCAAACTCGAGATGTAAATTATCTTTGCCCCAAGGGCATAAAAAAATATATAGCATAATTACAAAAATTATGAGGGACGCAGCCCTATTCAAAATAGCTCAGTGCTGGTCAACTGAACCAGACTCGACCTCCTCTCCTTTCACATCCCAATTCCTACCATCTTGAGTAGTGGTTGTGACCTTCTCCTCGGCCAACCGAGCCTTCCCCTTGGAGATGAACTCCTCTTCTCTGTCCTGGAGGAACAAAGTGTCGATGTCGGGGTCAAGAGACCACATCATATACATGGCTCAGTTTGTAGCCTAATCCTTCTTAGTCTCAAACTCCTTGAGTATACGCTTCTTCTCATCCTCAAGAATTTTGAAGGAGGAATTATTTTCCTCCTTCAGGCGTTCAACCTTGGCCTTGGCAGCATTTGTCTTTACCTTCAGGTGATCGATCTCGGCCTTGATAGCAACAAAATCTGTTGTCTTGGTGTCGAGCTATGCCTTCAGGTTATTCACAGTAGCATCGAAGGAGTCTAGTTTGGCTTGGAGAAGCGTGAGGGCATCCTCGTTTTGGGCTCGAGCCTTCTTAGCAGTGGCCTAGGCTCCCTTGGCCTCCTTCAGACCATCCTCATCTCGGATGCGAGCCTAGTTTGTTTCATAAACCAAGGTTCCAATCACTACAATCTTTGAGGAGAATACAAAGCTCTGGCGAAGGACACCAAGAAGGGCATGAAACAATAGGTTTTTAAAATGGTTAGAAAATAAAGAGGAAACCAAGAAAATTAAAGTTACGAGAAACAGACTTACCGAAACCCCATGTTCCATTGTTTTGTCAGCAAGGCGTGTGGGATTTTACCCTCTCAAAAATTGCTACACATTGGCGTCGAGGTTGCTGCATGACTAACATGTCCTAGACAACAGGTCCGAGCATAAGTCAGCTTCTAAGATCCCCACCACGTTCTCCAGGGGCTACTCCCACATATGGGATGAGGCGATGAACTTACGGACCACTGTTGGGGCACCCACAGGCTTGGGGGTCAAAGAAGGCACGACTTGTTTGCCTTTGTCTCTATCAGGGATCAAGAAAGGAGGATATTTCTTCTTTTGGGGAGGTGGCATGGGCTCTGAGGGCTTAGTAATTACTGTCATTGAGGTCCTAAGAGTGGAGGCGCCGACCACATTCGTAGAGCCTAGAGCCTGAGGCTTGGGCTCGGTAGAGGCGGGCTTCGAGGGAGAGGAGCCTTCTACAATCTTTACCGACTTTGAGTCGGCCCCTTTCTTCGAGATTGCACGACCTCGCTTGGGACCTTAGGGATTAGGGGGCTATCCCAAAAAGGTTGTCGAGATCCAACTTCATGTCATCTTAAAAGAACAAGGAAGATTAATTAAGTCGAGAAAGAAAAAAAAAAGAGTCATACACATTTCTATAGTGAAAAGGACTAAGTGTCAAGAACCTAACTAGAGGACTCTCTAGAGCTCGAAGTTGGGGACCTGGAAATTCCCCTGTCCTCTATCGAGGCCACTAGAGTCCCCTCCCTGATGGTGGGGGACATCCTCGAAAGGTCCCTATAGTTGTTTCTACCGTATTGCACTACTAACCCATCCCAAACCTCGTTTAGACTATACATGGTTTGGTATTTCCCTAGCCAACTATCGAACTTACAGACTCTAAGGTCTACCCTTGACCATGCTAGGAAGTTATCCCTGGGGTCCTCAAAGAGAATCATTACATCGAGTTCGTACTTAAGTAATGAAGGAGACCACATGGATGAGTCGAGCATGAATTTACCTCCTAACGAGCTCGCTGAGGCCTCATCCTATGCCTTAATTCCCGAGCCCAAGGGTTCGAAAGGGCGAGGTCTATGGGCTCGATAGCTTTGACCCATGTGTTTGCCTCTCATGGAGAGCTTGGTGGTAGGCATGGGCACGTCCTCCCATCTTGCGTATTTGCGATTGCCTGAGTCGTCAGTGGTCTCACCCTCTTCCAGAAGGTTGCAAAGTCGAAGCTTGTCCTCATGGAGAAGAAAAGAGAAGGATCGCCGACCATAGGGAAGCTTAAGGATAGATTCCCTATGTTCCCTCATGGCATCCGTGGGAGGGGGACGATGGTAGTTGGCCATATAAAAAATTTGAGTAAGTCAGTTGGGCTCACAAATTAAAGGAAAATTTTAATCGGGAAAGACAAGCAAGGAACTTTCGAATTCTCTGAAAGAAGTAGAAATGATAGGGAGCGAGATCGTCCGTCTAGAAGAAGGTGGTCTTGAAGTTAGGAGCATGGTTCGGAATATCCTCGAACAGTCTCTTTTCCTTGGGGTAGCTTGACAGATAATAGAACCCATCCCCATCGTGAGCTCGGGAGGGGTTGCTTTTAAGGAAAAATATGTACAGGATCTCGTGTGTTGTAGGCTCCTCCCACTTCATCTCTTTATACAACGACCTTAACGTGGACAAAACTATGTATGAGTTCTTCTGAAGTTGAAATGGAGCTATGCTCGCATAGTCCGGAAAGCTCCGGAAATAATCCTTCAGGGGTAGTAAGGCCCCAACTCGTAAATGCTCACAACTCTAGGCTGCGAGCTTGACCATTCTATCTAAATCGTCATCTCCAGGAGCAAAGCAGCTCCTCCCGTCAGAGCTATTAGGGTGGCAAACTAACTTGCTAGAGAGCTTCAATCCGTGATAGGAGAGGAGCTCAAAAATTTGTCGAGTCAAGGTTATGGAGCTCTAGTAATGTTCGACCTCAAAGAAAGAACTCTCCGAGACAGGGATGGAAAGGGACTTGGGAGCTTAGAACGGCTAATTAGATGGGCCCTCCATAAGGCTGAATGAGAGCTCACCAGGTGAAAAGGCTACAGTAACATTGAGTTTGGGGTCTAACTGAATAGGCCGGATCTCAGGATCTGGGTCAGGATAGGCTGCAACTCGGAGTCTCTTCCTTTTTCTCTCTTCGACCTCATCGATCTGACGTTGGAAATGGGCTCGTATATCCTTTTTCTCGTACCATTCTTTATGCTTGTAGATCGGTCGTTGATTTTGGGTGAAAGGCGATTCATGACTGAGAGTTGATGGGTGGTAAAGGATGGCAAGCTTAGGACCCCACCGATTCTTAGAATATTGCAACATCTAGCAAGGAAGAAAAAGGTGAGAGCCCATTATAAAATAAAAGAGGAAGGGGTTAAAATCTTGATAATTCGAGCTCGAAAGCTCGAGATAACGAGATCACCCTAATCGAGCCTAGAGGCTAGAAAAGGCGAGATTGACTTGGACGTGTATCCCAAACTATTGTAAAGTTTGGGCATCGAAAGTGAACCCACGTGAGAGTGGGGTGGTTATTATAAGTTTAAAAAAGAGACTCCCAGATTTCTAGGGAAAAAGATGGCAGTTACCCGAAAAGGCAATATTTTCGGGATACATGTATGAAAACCCTATTTCTTAAGCTACACGAAACCTATGACCAAAATACCCCATTACTTGAAAAACTCCACTTTTACATGTTTCTGCCATAATTTTTTTGGTCTAAACCGTGATCCTAATCATACCAAATCTATTAAAATAAAAATACTTGCCTAATGCAAAAGTGAAGCCTTAAAAATCAAGTAAAACTAGAAATAGAAAGGACATCCTTACGGGTAGAAGAAACACGTAAAAAAAAATACATATACAACAACAAGAGATTAGAGCACTTACGTAAATTGGATTGAGAGTACGAGGAGATTGTCGACTGAAGAAGTGGAAGTAAGAATGATCTCACGGATTCGAATGTACTAGGATGGCTTTGCTTCTTTGGTTTAGAGAACATGCAAAGAAAACCCTGGTTTTATCTTTCCTTTCTCTCTGGTTCGTGCTTTCTGAGGAGTGAAAATGGGTGAAGAAAAGGGAGAGGGGGTATATATATACCCTTAAGGATATCAAAGGTCAAGTTGATCTGGACCATTGATTCATATTAAAAGAAGATCCAATGGATCACGTTTGATCCCTGAAATATGGCGGCAAAAAGAATAGGAAGGGATGTGCACAGAAAAAGAGAGTACTCGAGTGCAACACCCTAGATGGCCATGCAATAGCGGCCTACATTTAGCATGCTTGTTGCCGTTTCAAGCCTCGTCAATCCCGGCCTTTGCCGATCATTCATAAGCATACAAACATGGCATAACAATAATAAACATTCATACATAACACTACTCACAAATAATAGGGCCATGCCCTGCTCTACGGGCACAAACAATTTTCTTACTTGTGTCCCAACCTGACAATATCAGGTGATCCTGAGCACGATTCCTAAATCCAAGCTTTAGCGGTTGTTACACCCAAATTTCAAGGATGAATAAATGTGCCTCAAAATATAGGTTCGTAAAGCGTAAGCTTAAGAATAACATGCATTGGCTGAACACTTGTATAAATATGCATGATTCATGACCTGTTGTTGTTGGCGACCGAGCACAAGTTGAAAGGCTCGAGCTTAACTTTCAAGCTTGAAAGAAAGAATCTTCTCCAAAGAATATAAGTATTATTCAAGCCTTAGTCGCAGGCTCAAGGGAATTGGTCTCTGAAGACTGACTTCGATGAAACCACTAGCTGAGGAGGAGGCTGACTAGAATAACAAGATCGAAATTATGATGATCTCGAAAGTGCGTTAACCTTGCATTCAAGATCAGCAACGCATTTTGCACAGCAAAATTGTTAAGAAATCCCTATTTCTTAGGGATTTGTTGTTATATGATATTAAATCCCAATTATCATGGGATATTATGTAATTAATGTATTTATTTACATTTATTCCAAATTTTAATAATTGACTGTAACTTCCCTGAATCAGGGGAAGATATTCTGATAACCAGACCTATAAGTAGCCTGGTAATTTTCATTTGGATTCACGCACAAAATTGTACAGAGAATACTCTGTCAAATTGCTCTGAGAAAGCTATAAGAGAGTATCAAGATCAATAATATTGACTTGTGGACTAGGCAGATTTTTACTGCTGAACCACGTAAAAGTTCTTCTATTCTTTTATTCAATCTGAAATATTGTTTAGTGCTCCTCAAATTTAAGTTGACGAAAAATGGTGTCAAAAGCGGTAAAACCTAGTCATAATGTAATAGTACATAACCATCATAATCTAAATCGATTTTAAACCTTCAGAATA
This sequence comes from Humulus lupulus, assembly GCF_963169125.1. Classification (NCBI taxonomy): domain Eukaryota; kingdom Viridiplantae; phylum Streptophyta; class Magnoliopsida; order Rosales; family Cannabaceae; genus Humulus; species Humulus lupulus. The sequence goes on from NC_084798.1 coordinate 58,738,513, forward strand.
ATAAACTAGCCTCTAGGACCTCGAATTCTACTAATCCAGGTAGTAGAATCCTTCCCGAGCCCTTAATATTAAGTTCCCAAACTTAAAACCCTAATCTGGCAAAAAACCTCCATTTGCGCTGTGACGCCCTCAATTAGAGTCGCGGCGCCCCCACAATTAGTCGCGGCCCTCTACACGTCAGAGAGTAAAACCCTCAATTTCTCTGGACACGCGTCGCGCCCCCTACCCAAAGCCGCGATGCTAAGATGATTCAGCGAATCCCCAAGGCCTACTGAGTTCATGCGGGCTGCGGCCTCAAGAATAGCGTCGCATTGTGACCTTGCGAACCCAATTTTTCCCAATCATTTTCAGATTCCTAAACTCCCAAAAAATCATTCAAAACATGCTCCAAAGCCATAATTGAGTCCCAAAACACTTCCACTACACCTAGAGCAGTACATAAATCCAAAAACTTAACCAAAAACCTCATCACAACCTAACTTAATCACTTGAGTTCAAAAACCCAAAAATACTAAACAAACAAACCCAAAACCTTAATCAAATCAAGGTTAGAGCTTACCCCAGCTACGAATTCCGACCTTGAACTGCCTCATACTTCCTCCTAGCTCTATTTACTCAAGTTTCCAGCCTCAAATCCTGAATTCCTAAGCCAATTCCTTCAAAGCCTCCCAAAACCCTTCCAAGCACCAACGAGAGAGAGACACAGAGAGAGAGATGTTAGCTAAGAGTTATTGTTTGTTTTCCTTCCTTCCTCAACATTTTTCTGATGTCTAGATCCTACCCTAAGTCTACCCTTAGCTTCAAAATGGCTCAAATATCTTTAGGTTAACCCTTTGCCACTTAATTCCTCCAAGGGCAATCCTGTCATTTGCCCCATTCTCGCTAATTCCTCGAGTATTCCTATAAATCCCAAATTAATCTCGGCATACCCAAATAACTGCTAAATAACTACCTGTTACCCAGTAAATCCCGAACGCACGCCAAATTCCCAAAATGCCCCTAGGCTCACCCCGAGTTGGGTATTTGACCTCGTTGTGACTACTCCGCTAATCTGCTCCCTAGGACTGCCTCAGATCACACATCTCAAATATATCTCCACAATATTTTGGTCTCAATCATAACACACACATAATATACATTTATTCCCTCAACAGGCTAAAAATTCCCAATATACCCTTAACAACACGATCGAATGTTGAACATGGGCAGGAATAAGGGTGGCGAAAGAACTAAAAGCAAAGGCGATCCAATGTTATAGTGATTCCCAGCTTGTGGATAATCAAATATTGGGGGAGTATCAAGCTCACGGTATGAAGATGGGGGCTTACTTAGCTAAGGTTAAGTGTGAGTTGTTTGAATTTGAGTTCAGCTCCATTGAACAAGTACCCTGGGAACATAATTCCAATGTTGATGATTTGGCTCGACTTGCTACCACCAAAGAGGCAGATACATTGAACGTAGTTATGGTGGAGTTCTTAGAAAAATTGAACATAGTAGCAGAATCGATTGAGGTCGGAATGATTGACATAAAACTGACCTCAATGATCCCATAGTGGAGTACCTCACAAGCGGTAAGTTACCGAGCGATTGAAAGGACGCAAGAAAATTGATGTATCAAGCTCCGCATTATGTTTTGGTTGAAGGGACTCTATATCAACGAGGGCATTCGCTACCTCTCCTGTAGTGTGCTCTGCTGGAGGAAGCACAGACTATCTTGCAAAAAATACACGAAGGTTTCTGCAGAGACCATGATGGGGGGAAAACTTGGCCCTAAAGGTATTGAGACATGGCTATTTTTTGCCTACTCTGACAAAGGACTCAATCTCGTATGTGCAGAAATGTGACAAGTGCCAACGCTTCACCACGGTTGCCCGAGCAACACCCATTTAGTTAACTAAGATCTCATCCCCTTGGTCGTTCGTAGTATGGGGGATTGAGTTGATTGGTTCTTTACCAACAGGAAAAGGAGGAGTACGTTATGTTGTTGTCGCCATCGATTACTTAACAAAGTGGGTTGAGGCCGAGCCTCTGGCGACCATATCCTCGAAGAGATTCCTGGATTTCGCCGTAAATAATATCATATGTTGATTTGGGCTCCCAAAGAATATCGTTTCTGACAACAGAGCTCAGTTCAATAGTGACCTTTTCACAAACTTTTGTGAAAAATATGACATAACCAAGAGTTTCTCGTCGGTAGTATACTCGTAGGCTAATGGGCATGTCGAGGCTGTAAACAAAACCCTAAAGGCAAGCTTAAAGAAGAGGTTATATGAAGCCAAGGGATTTTTGCCTGAGTAGCTCCCACAAATACTCTGGGCCTATAGAACCTCACATCGCACCTCCACAGGACATACCCCCTTCTCTCTGACCTTTGGAAGTGAGGCTATGCTTCTGATTAAGGCATTGGCGACGACCCATATACAGAAAACCTTTGATCAAGATCAAAACCACGAGCTACTCAGTGCATCTCTTGATCTAATCGAGTAAAAATGAGAAGCGTCACAATTGTAGCTTGCCCATTATCAGCGGAGAATCACTCGCTACTTCAACTCGAAGGTAAAAGGACGCATAATCAGACTCGGTGATTTAGTGCTTCAGAGGGTGTTTTTGGCAAGTAAAGATTCCAATAATGGTGTGTTAGGGTTGAACTAGGAATGGTCGTACCAGATCGTGGAAATCCTACAAGAAGGGACCTTTAAACTAGCTCGGTTCAATGGAGAAATAGTCTCACGAACCTAGAATGCCTTGCACCTTAAAAAATACTATTAGTAGTTGATGGAATAATTACTTTTTTCTTTAATGTTTTTGGTACTATTCCATGTAAGGCTTATTTATAAAATTCATTTCATCATAATAATAATTGGATTTTTACGTAGTCAATGTTGTCATATTATTATTGTAAAGTATCACGTGCTAATTTGTAAAAGCAACCTAGAACATTTTATAAGTTTTGGATGCTTGGGGGGCATGTAACCGAAGAGAGCTTTTAAAAGAGTTTAGCATATTCGGATAAAAGTTTGAAACTTAGATTTTGGAAAAACTTAGAATTTTGAAAAATTGATTATTCAACGGCTTTTTAAAGCTCTGATTTTGAAAATAATTTTGAATACGAACTAAGTTGGGAAATTTCTAAGACAAAACAAAACCTAGAAGACAACTAGGAAACCATAGATATAACCAATTCCAAGGCCTGATTCTTAACATGTACAATGCTAGTAAGCAGAAAAAACTCCTGGACACAACCAAGTCCGAGGTATGATTCCTAACAGGCATAACGCAATTAGGCAGGAAAATTCTTGGGTGCAACCAGGATATCGACTAAAATTATTTAGTCAAGCCATCAAAAACCTATCCCGATCTAAAGATAACCCCTACGATTTCAAGTGTGCAAGAATTCAAGATTCATAAACATGAGAAAATAATATATTAAGGGGAACACAAATAGATCATAAACTAACATACATGTACTAAGAGGTATATAGTTATCTTGATGAGAAAAAACCTCGATATGAGCCTGAAGGCGATTGTTTTAATCCTTAATGATTGAATTATAGGATAAAAAGTAATCAGAAAAAAAAAAAGCATCATTGAGCTCCGTCAACTCGCTCAAGTGATGTCACCTCCTCCCCATCCCCATTAGCAGCTCCGAAAGCCTCGACGGTCTCTGAAGGTTCTTGTGAAAATTGAACCTTGAACTTGGCGAGATAAGGTCCCAAAACCCCGGCTACAGGAAGGAAAAATATTTGTCCTGGTTGAAAGCCCAACAATGGTAGAGCATCTCCTCCAGAGAATTCGTCGATTCTATAATCTCCAACCTTGCCCTCTCGACCTCCTCCTTGACTTTGGTCTCGACCTCGTCAAGCTTCTTTTTGAGGCTATCATTCTCGACCTACAACTGGTCTAGTCGTTGGCTCACTTCAACGACATGGTCTTTGGCGGCCTGCTCGCTCTCCTGGGAGGTAGCCAGGGTAGCCTTGGCAAATTGATCACTCTCTTGGGAGACGATCAGAGCAGCTTGGAGCTCATCACTCCTTGCTCATACCAGAGCTGTAACACCCTAGTTACTCCAAGACCGTTATTGTGAACTTTGAACCATGCTTAACTCGCTAATCGAGTCATTTGGTTATAAACGTGCATCTAGGTGTTATTAAAAGGCTAAGGTGAAAAACCGATCAAAATGTAAGGATATATTTTATTTAAAATATAAACCTGTTCATGGGCCCATAAAAACATTTACAAGTTATTTACAATCCAAAATGGTCATTACAGTGTAAAATTTTCAACCCGCCGACCTACGCGGCAAAAATTAGGGTTAACCCCTAGTTCCTCCAAGAAACTCCTTGGCCGTGGTGGTCAAGCGGCCGCATATGTACACATCGCCACCTAAGCTCTCCACTCAAGGCTAGGTGAGCTTTTCTTTCCCTTTACCTGCACCACCTAGCATCCGTGAGCCAAGGCTCAGCAAGAAAACTCATTACTGCATGTATATAATATCAAATGATGATCATGATAATCATACAAGACTTATAGCCCTAAACAGATGAGTGAATATCACTTCAAGATTTTGGTAACCTTGCTGGGGCTTGTAGCCCTAATCAGATGAGTGACTGATGAGTAAGTCACTAGCTTAAACAGATGAGTGACTGATGAGTAAGTCACTAGCTTGAAATCAAATGAGTGACCATGGAGTCACAACTTGAATCAGATGAGTGACCAATGAGGGAGTCACTAACTTGGGCTCCACACTCTAGCCATGTGACGATGCAGTCACCTGGGCCTTCTGGCCCTGGCTCTAAGTGACTAGTCATGAGACTAGACAAGCGCTTTTAGTTTTCATCGAACTTGAGGTCGGTCAAGCATTAATTCTTATGATGAGTCATTCAATACTTCTGTCGATTAGATCTAATATTTTTGGCTTGCGTTAAACACGCTAAAACCGTTCTTGACTCATAAGCCAATACCATACGAACAGTGCTCAGTAATACTGCTGAACTTGACTAGTAAGTCATAGCTTCGCAGTTAAAACTAACACCATTACCGATTCTGACTAATAAGTCAGTTCCATTCACAAGTAAGCAAGATTTGCTAAGCATTTGATATGCAATCAATGTCCACATTTAAACACTCAACATGCCTCATGAATAACCATGCATGCCACAAATGGGGTGCAATTTTCTTACCTCTGGTTTGAGCAAGAATTAGTAAAAGAATGACCCTTGAGAACGATCTGTCTTTTAGTTCCTTAGCGGTCACGTAGTCATAACCAATTGGAATCCATCAATAAAGTAAATCAATAAAAGGTTCATAATCTAAAACCTCACTCTTGGGATCAATCCCGTGCTCTCAAGACTCCCAATCCACCCAAACAGGGTAGTGGAACCATCCATCAAGCCCCCAAAGTCATCTCAAGCCCTAAAAATAGGCCTTGCTTAGAATGACCTAGTGCTGGGGCACTGCTAGTTAGCGCTGGGGCGCTACCCCAAGTCAGAGAGAACCCTACTCTCTTCTCTGCCTAGCGTTGGGGCACCACTGGCAGACCAGATTTTTCTGGTCTTCTCCCCTATGATTTCCCCTGAAAACTATGCTTCCAAACCATTCCCAAACATCATCCAAACATAAAATTTAACCCCAAAACTTCATCCATACCACAATCTCATCAAAACCCAAACAAACTTTCCCAAAAACCTCCATGAATTCTCAACTAACCACTTCAAAATTCTCAACTGAAAACTAATAGAAAAACAGAGTATAAACAGAATTTCATGGCTGAATTCTTACCTCAAGCTTGAATTGAGTCCTCTTCAATGGATGAACTAATGTTCTAAGCTTAAAACTTTGATTTCCTAGCTTGGTTCTTCAAATAGAGTTCAAAAATTCCAAAGGAAGAAGGAGGAGGAGGATGGTTGTGAGAAGGGAAAGAGAAGGGCTCTGTTTTGGTAAGTTTCTACAGCTTTAATGGTGAAAAAACCATATTGCCCCTAAGCTTAATTAAAACCCTAAGCAGCCTCCAAGGGCAAAATGATCCTTTTCCACCTATTTCGTTAATTATAATTAACACCCTCCAATTCCTGTTATTACCAAAATTCTCAAATACCAATAAATCATATCCCATTACCCTTTTATTCCCGGTAACGTTCTAATCACCAAATTACCCCGAGACTCACCCTGAGCCCTGAACTTAATCTCGTTATGACCAAACCGCTAACTCGTTATAATGTGGCATCATCAATAGTTCACCAACATGCATACAAATATACAATTATGCCCTCAACAGACAAAATTACCAAAATGCCCTATCATGAAATGTGGACCCACATGCATGCATTTAAGATCATATTATAATATAATTCACATAAGCATGCACATAATCATTTAATGGCATAATAAATCAATTATGGCCCTCCCGGCATCCTAATCCAACCATTAAACCTCATTTGGGATTTTGGGGCATTACAACTATCCCCTCCTTACATAAATTTCATCCTCAGAATTCACCTGAACAGCTCGAGATACTGATTCTGCATATCTGACTCCAGCTCCGAAGTCACTTCCTCGACCTTGTTGTTCCTCCACAATACCATAACCAAAGGTATCATCTCTTTCCTGAGGACCTTGTCCTTTCTGTCAAGTATCTGGACTGGTTGTTCCTCATAGGAGAGATCTGCTTCAAGCTCCAGATCTTCATAGCTCAAAACATGAGTCACATCAGATACATACCTCCGACGAGCTAAAACATGAAACACGTTATGCACGACTGACAATGCCGGTGGTAAGGCCAACCTGTAAGCCATCTGACCAATCCTCTCCAGGATCTCAAATGTACCTACAAATCGAGGGCTCAGCCTGCCCTTCTTCCCAAATCTTCTCACCCTTTTCCATGGCGAGAGTCTAAGGAAAACATAGTCTCCCACCTGGAACTCCACGTTCCTGCGCTTGGGATCTACATAACTTTTCTGTCTGCTTTGAGAACCAAGCATCCAAGCTCTAATCTTCTCAATAGCCTCACTGGTCCTCTGAACTGCCTCAGGACCCAAGTATCTCCTTTCTCCTGTCTCACCCCAATGAATGGGAGATCTGCATTTCCTACCATACAGCATCTCATAAGGTGCCACCTCAATAGTAGACTGATAACTATTGTTGTAGGAAAACTCTATCAAAGGTAGATACTTACTCCAGGATCCACCAAAGTCCAGCACACATGCTCGCAGCATGTCTTCTAATATCTGGATCATTCTATCAGATTGTCCATCTGTCTGAGGATGATAAGCAGTACTAAACTTCAACTGTGTTCCCATGGCCTTTTATAAACTCCCCCAAAACATGGAAGTAAAAGTGGGGTCCCGATCTGACACGATTGACCTCGGTGCTCCATGAAGGCGTACGATCTCTCTCACATAGAGATCTGCATACTGATCAACTGTGTATGAAGTCATCACTGGTAAGAAGAGAGCTGACTTGGTGTAGCGATCCACAATAACCCAAATAGAATCATGTTGTCCAATAGTCCTGGGTAAACCCACCACGAAATCCATCATGATGTCCTCCCATTTCCACTCTAGGATATATAGAGGCTACAATAGCCCTGCCGGGCTCTAATGCTCAGCCTTGACCTGTTGACATGTCAAGCACTTAGCCACATATTCCACTACATCCCTCTTCATCCCAGGCCACCAATACAACGATCTCACATCCTGATACATATTCGTGGTGCCTGGATGCAAAGAATAAGGTGTAGTATGAGATTCATCCAAAATCTCCTATCTTAAAGCAGTGTTTAACGGAACACATATCCAACCCTTGTACCTCAACAGGCCCAAATCAAACACTGTATAATCTCTGGACACTCCAGCTAATACATCATCTGTAATCTTGATCAGTTGTGGATCACCCAACTGACCCTCCTTTATCCTTTCCAACAGTGTAGACTGTAGCATAATATTGGCCAACTGGCCCACCAGTAACTCTATTCCAGCTCTGGTCATATCCTCTACTAACTCTCTGGCTATCAGCTTCGTACGATAAATCTGTCCCCGACCCTTCCGACTTAAAGCATCAGCTACCACGTTGGCCTTTCCTGGATGGTACAAGATATCACAATCATAATCTTTTACTAGCTCCAGCTAATGCCTTTGTCTCATATTCAGGTCTTTCTGTGTGAAGAAATATTTCAGGCTCTTGTGGTCAATATATATCTCACACTTCTCTCCATAAAGGTAATGCCTCCATACCTTTAAAGCAAAGACCACAGCCGCCAACTCTAAATCATGAGTAGGATATCTCTGTTCATACTCCTTCAGCTAACGTGAAGCATAAGCAATCACTTTTCCAGCCTGCATCAAAACACATCCCAAACCTTGATGTGAGGCATCACGGTAAATCACAAACTTCTCCTGATCTGTTGGTAGACTCAGAACCAGAGCTGTAATCAACCTCTACTTCAGTTCCTGGAAGTTGTTCTCACACCTGTCTGACCACACAAACTTATGATTCTTGCATGATAACTCAATCAATGAAGTAACAATCTTAGAGAACCCTTCCACGAAACGTCAGTAATAACCTGCCAATCCAAGGAAACTTCTAACCTTAGAAGCATTCTTTGGCCTTGACCAATCTCTAACTGCCTCAATCTTGGCTGGATCTACCTTAATCCCCTCCTTCCTGACAATGTGACCAAGGAAAGACACCTGAGATAACCAGAACTCACATTTCTTGAACTTTGCAAACAACTTGTGTTCTCTCAGTCTCTGTAGAACCAACCTCAAATGTTGCTCAATCTCTGACTCTGACTGAGAATAAAGCAGGATATCATCAATGAAGATGATCACAAACTAGTCCAGATAATTTTTGAACACTCTATTCATCAAATCCATAAAAGCAGTTGCGGCATTAGTCAATACAAAAGGCATGACTAAAAACTCATAATGCCCATATCTGGTGCGAAAAGCAGTCTTTGGTATATCTCCCTCCTTGACCCTCAACTAATGATAACCAGAACGAAGGTCTGTCTTTGAGAATACCCTTTTTCCTTGCAACTGATCAAACAGATCATCTATTCTTGGCAGAGGATACTTATTCTTAATTGTTAACTTGTTCAATTCTCTGTAATCAATGCACATCCTCAGAGAACCATCTTTCTTCTTCACAAACAAAACTGGTGCACCCCAAGGTGAGAAACTAGGTCTGATAAAACCCAAATCCAACAGCTCTTGCAACTGTACTTTCAATTCTTTCAACTCAGCTGGGGCCATTCTGTAAGGTGCTCTAGACACTGGCTCCGTCCTTGGTGCCAGTTTTATCACAATCTCTCTATGTGGTGGCAACCCTGGTAAATCTTCTGGAAACACACCCAGGAATTCACAGACTAGTCTAGTCTCCTCTGCTCTCACTGTCATGACCTGAGTGGTGTCAACCACACTGGATAAGAATCCAATGCAACCTCCTTGCAATAGATCTCTAGCCCTCAGAACAGAAATCATAGGTATACGGGGTCCATGCACAGTGCCAACAAAAACAAAAGGATCCTCACCTTCAGGCTCAAAGGTGACCATCTTCCTTCTGCAATCAATGGTTGCCCCATACTTCACTAACCAATCCATACCTAGAATCATGTCAAAGTTAGTCATAACTAACTCTATCAAATCCACTAACAACTCTCTGCCTTCCACTGTCACTGGCAAATATCTAACCTATCTTCTCAATACCACTAACTCCCCAGTGGGTAATAAGTTTCCAAACCCTACAGCATAATAATCATATGGTCTACACAGTCTATAAATAATTCTACTAGCAACAAAAGAATGTGTGGCACTAGAATCAATCAAAACATTATAAGGGGTTCCAGCACTAAGAAGCAGACCTGTAACTACTGAGGGTGAAGCCTCAGCTTCTGCTTGTGTCAATGCGAACACTCGAGCTGGGGCCGAGCTGTTCGCCTTTCTGGGTTCTTCCTTTCTTGTCGTAGGGCAGTCTTTCTTGAAATGACCCACTGCTCCACATAAGAAGCAGGCCTTTGCCCTACACTCTTTCAGATGGTGCCTCTGCGCCTAGGGCACTCTAGATAAGTCTTCCAGGCCTCACTGCCATCCTGACAACCCATTGAAATACCATGAGGTCACTTATCAGGACCTGGAGCTGGGAAGGTATCAAGAACCTTCCTCTTTTGATCACTGGGGCCTTCACCCCTACCAGAACCCACAAATGGAAGACCTGTCCTCCTAAACTTTTTTCTGGCTGCATTATCTCGCTAGATCTTATTCTCTGCGCTCTCGGTTGTGAGGGCCTTCTCCACCACCTGTGCATAGGTAGTAACCCCTTTTAATTATGAATCATTAATAGAGGATTAACGTTGTATGTAATGATTATATCCTTTATTTTTTTAATATAGTACTATGTAAATATATTTCTATAATTATCAAGAGTTCAATCTCATATTTATAGTAGAGTAGTCATGAGATTAATAAATATGATTATTTAATCAAAGAGCTTTGATTAATAATATAATATTTATTAGAGCTTGATATTATAGGTCCAAAAGTCCCAAGGGTGGCTCTATCAACACCATATCAATGTAAGAGTTGATACAATGGTAAAACTATAATTTGGAAATTTGAGAATAATTTTATTCTTCGGGTCAAATATACAATTAATGATAATTGACGTTGAATAATTAATTTGGAATTAATTATTAAAATTTTAAAAATATGTTTATTAATTTAAATATATAATTTTTGAAATATATATAAATTAATTAATTAATTTTTTAAATTAATTATTTTATTTGAGTGGGATAAAATAAAATTGGTAAGTCAAAATAGTTTTTTATTGATTAAATTTTAAAAGATGTTGATAATGATGATCATCAATTTGAATTTTGAATTTTGAATTTAAAATTTAAAATTTAAATTTTGAAATATGGTTGTAATCTTTTCCTTAAAAAGATAATACCATATTTTGTGGAATGATTGATTTTAATTAATTAAATAAATAAAAGAAAATTGTAATACCCTGGAAAAGAGGATACTGCTATTCATGCATGACACAGTCTAGGGATTGTGCCATGCGTGTAGCAGTATATTGATAAAGTGTCAGTATTGTTTTTATTTTATTATTTATTAAATTAATAATTTGAAAATAGATCATTTTCAAATTTCGTAAGTTAGATATTTACCTAAATCAATTCCTATCATCATTATGATATTCTTTATATATTACTATTATGATTAGGAATAATATGGTAATATATAATTTTTCTTTCTCCCTATCTCTCTCTCTCTCTCTATATATATATATATATATTATGTAACAAGAAGAATAAAAACAAGAGAGTGAAGATTCAGAAAAAGTTTCAGAATTTGTTAGACAAGAAATTGTCATCATCTTCTTCTTTTATTCTAACTCTTCTCAAGCCATAATCCAAGTTCTCATGCGTTGAGAAATACTTGTGATTTCTAAATTACAAACTCATGTTCTCTATGTGCCCACACACATCTTGAGGTGTAGAGAACACTCCGGAAGATATTAGTTTGAGTACTCAAAGCATTGGATAAAAGACTCAAGGACATTTCAGTTTCTCTAACTCTTGTATCCTTTCTGTCACATAGTATTATCAAGAAACTGAACCGTTCTTCTAATTTCTTCACAATCCTCCAATGTATCTTTAGAATCACCTAGAATAGTGTGGGAAATTCTCAACACATGAGATAGATACAGAGAGAAGAAGAGAAAATAACAAAGAGGCTTAAGAAAAAGACTTGTGTTTAGAGAGAATCTAAAACTATCAGAAAACCAGTGATTAAACTTATCTGTCATCTCAGAATTCTGAACTTGTATTTTAACTTCTCTCTAAGCACTCCTTTTATAGACTCAATTAGGTCATTTAATTAAATTAAAAAATCAATAAAATAATAGCCAATTTGAAGCCCTAAGTTGAAATTATCATGGGCTTTAGACCCGTGAAATTTCTCATTTGATCATAAGCCAATTGGACTTAAAAACAAGGCCTGTATTATTTTTTTATTGATTTAATTAATTAAATAATCATTTAAATCCTTTATCAAATTAATTACATATAATTTGAACCTTGATTTAAACTTATTTATTAATTTAGATACCAATTTATCTTAATTAATAAATCTATCATAATTTCTCTGTTCTTCTCAAAAATACATAACTCTCTGAAACTATCCAAAATTGCCCTGGTCAACTTTGATAATTCTAATTGATAATTAAATCAATTAATTGAGACTATCTAGATAATTTTATCCAATGTACAATGGGGGCCATGGGCTTATGAAATCAAGCTCCAATAAGTTATCATAAATTTAACAAATAAATTTACTAACTTATTAATTCCCCGTGACTCCACTATAGACTCGGAATTGCACTCTTCAATTCATCAAACGCTCTATAACAAATATAGATACGCTATTAATTATCCATTGTTACAACCACAATATTCACTCAATCCTCTATAGATGGTCTACAATGAGATAGGACTAAAATACTGTTTTACCCCTCATTGTCTTTTATCCTTAAAACACTTAGTTCCTTGTAAATGATATTTCAGTAAACTAATTTCATTACTGAAATGAGATCTCTATCATTTAACACCTTGAACCAAACAAAAAGGAAACCATCATTTCACTTCTTCATCAGAAGCTATAGATGTTCATATCTATGATTCACACTCTCACTTAATTATACTACCGAATTCCTAAGATGTAAGTATGGGCTAGTCCGTAGGGTAAGCTGGTAACGAACAAGTCAAAGAACTCAAATAATACAATCAGTTAGAATACTAACCACTCAGAATTGAGATTGAATTGACCTATGGTCAACTATATGATATGACTAGAATAAATAATAACGGTATGTTTACTTATCCTATCTACTGTCAACATCGGTCCAGTCTGATGTAACAAATACATCCGATCTTATCTACTTTACTAATGTTCTAGAAAGAACATAACACTATAATGTGTAAGTAGATCATATCGTAGATTGGCAAGTGTAAAGTCCCAGAATTTTACTTAGCTAGTTAGATAGTAGTAGTAGTAGCAATATCTAGTATTAGTTATAGTATGTTAGTTACCGTGGATTTTGGTTCAAACCGGGACTTAGTTGGAAACTCATAGCAATAGTTATGAATTTTATAAGTTTAACCTATAGTTTAAGAATATTAATTATAACATAAGGTTTGATTAATATAGCTAATTATAAAGATGTTATTTATTATACTATAAGGTTTATATATAATTATTAAGATCATGACACTTGTCGTATGTATGTTTATTTAAGGATTTAATTATAGTTTAAATAAAAGAAAGTTCAAGAAAGCTCTAGAATCTTCCAAGACCATTAGGAGCATGACATTTGTCACAATCTTGTTTATTTGTGGATTAGATTGTTATTTAAATAATTAAATAGATTTTCCGTAACTTTAAAGTATTGTAACTTCCGACCTATTTTTGACCTAGTTATATTATGAATTTCGAAAAATAGTATTTCTAGAACGTTGTAGATAATTGAATTATCTTTCTAACGGTATAAAGATTGTCTAAATATAAGTTCTATAGCTTTAGTTATGTTGATTTTGCTACAGGTAAGTTTAGAGTTACGAGATTTAGAAAGTTAAAAGTTAGGATTCTATTTTATTTAAATTTAAATTTGGATTATAGTTAGAATGAAATTAAGTATATATTTTTTTTAAATAGAAAAAAGATCTAGAAACTCTAGAACCTTCCAGAACCACTAAGAGCATGACACTTGTCATAATCATGTTTATTTGAGGATTTAAGTATTTTTTTTTTAATAGGATAATTTCACTCCTCAAACTCTATAAATAGGACCTAGTACCCAGCCCTTTCACTTATACTCTTCAGCTGTGATCATACTCCAAGGTGCTAGTGAGAACATAAGAGTGATACACTTGGGTTGGGAAAGAAAAAGCTTTATCATTCTTAAGCTTTATCAAACACTTGGGAAGTAAGGATTAGGGTATTTCGGTATTGGAGTTAGGCCAATCCTTAAGAACAACAAAGGTACCCTTATTCTTAAGTTTAATTCTTTTGATTTCTTAGTTTCTTTAGTTTTCATTCAGGCTCTAACTTTTGTTATGGTTTTGTGGTTAGGATTAAGTTCTTTGAACTTAAGGTGTATTTTCAGTAACTTTCCTTTTGGTGGTTTAGTTCTATTCTTTTCATCTCTTTCCCTTAGAGATACTCACTATTCTTATTGTTGGTTTAGGAGTGTTCCAAGTCCCGTATTTGTTCTCAATTATCCCGGTTTTGGTAAGGAAAATAGGCTAGATCTTGTATGTTTGAATGATATGTTATGCTTTTATGTTATATTATGTATAATATGTTATGATAAGTTTATATTTTAATATGTTATGTTATGATTTACCCTACCTCAAATATTAGACAGGGGATGTAGATGGGTTATCATACACTACATGTGATTTACCCCACCTCAAATATTAGATAGGGGACGTAGATGGTTTATCATACACTACATGTGATCTAACCTACCTTAAATATTAGATAAGGGATGTAGATGGTTTATCACATGTCATAATGACCATTATTAGAATAGTCTTATATGGAATATGTTATAATATGTTTATAGTATATGTTATAATATATTTTTAGTATATGTTATGATATGTTTATAGCATATGTTATTATATGATTTTATGTGTATGTTTATGGTGTTAGTAGTTTTTCCTTACTGGGCATTAGGCTCATTCCTTTATATTTTTTTAGTGTGATGCAGGAAGTTAGATATGGAGGCGAAAGGATTCTTGGAAGCTTGGCATGTGTGTTGAGGATGAACGGACTGAGTGGACTGCGTGTCGATCGAGGATGACGTTATTTTAGTCTTTTAAAAAAATTATGTTCTGATGTAATTCCACAACTAGTATTTAAAGTTTATGTTTTTTATGTTTTGTCAAACAATGTTTTTATGTTTTAAACAATGGGTACCCATACCATATTTTACATTCTATTTTGTAATATTTGTTTTTTGGAATTCTAATAAAGTGATTATTATTTTCAAAGTAGTAGCTATGTCTAGTAGTTTTAATGATCTAATATCTTAGAAATAGTTGGGTCATTACAGCAAGTCAGTGTAAATCTTGTGCACTGACTGAACTTAGGACTAACTTATTTTGAACATATAATCACATTTATATTCCAATATGATTACGTCACTATAAATAAGATTAGCTATATGCTCGGGATTTAATAGAATTTTATATTAAACAAATAATCATGAAAATAAAACATATGAGCAAAGTGATTGACCAAGTCAAAAAATGATTTCTATTCTTTTATTGATAATAAAATGAGATTACAAAGAATTTGGGTTTTAATTAGGGAAAAAACTCCAACAAACTCCCACTTGCACTAATTGAAACTAATTCCTTAATTCTACTAACCCCATTAATTTGATATGCTTATCAAATGTAGCTTCTAGTAGTGTCTTTGTAAACGGATCTGCAAGATTGTCTTCAGATACAATCTTCATAACCTTCACATCTCCCCTGGCCACATATTCTCGAATAATGTGATACTTCCTTTCTATATGCTTACTCCTCTTGTGACTTCGAGGTTCTTTTGAGTTGGCTATCGCTCATGTATTGTCACAAAACAACACAAGCGGTTTATCCATTTCTGGAATAACACAAAGATCTTAATAGAACTTCTTTAGTCAAACTATTTCCTTAGCTACTTCTGACGCGGCTATGTACTTAGCCTCCATGGTGGAATCTAAAATTGCAGACTGCTTTAAGCTTCTCCAAATCACAGCTCCACCCCCAGGAGTAAACACCATTCCAGAAGTAGACTTCTTGTCATCGACATCAGTTTGAAAATTTGAATCGGTGTAGCCCACAGGGTTCAGAACACCACCCTTGTAGACTAACATATAATCCCTAGTCCGCCTTAAATACTTCAAGATATGCTTAACTGTTATCCAATGTTTCGGTCCTAGGTTTGACTAATACCTGCTCACTACTCCCACTGCATAGCAGATATCTGGTCTAGTACACAACATAGCATACATCAGACTTCCAACGGTAGATGCGTAAGGAACTTTTCTCATTGCATCTTCCTCTTCAGGAGTTTGGGGAGACTGCTTCTTTGAAAGATGAATTCCATGGCGGGATGGTAGACACCCTTTCATGGAATTTGTCATTGAGAAACGTTCAAGCGCTTTATCTATGTAAGTTGCTTGAGATAGAGCTAAGAGTCTGTTCTTTCTATCCCTAATGATCTAGATACCTAGAACATAACTTGCTTCACCCAAATCCTTCATCTGGAATTAAGTGCTTAGCCAATTCTTCACATCTGATAATTTCTTAACATTGTTTCCAATGAGTAAGATATCACCTACATAAAGAACCAGGAATACCACTATTTGATTTGCCTTCAGTTAGTAAGCACAAGGCTCGTCAATATTTTGTTCAAAGCCATAGGTCTTGATTATTTCATCAAACCTAAGATTCTAGGAGCGAGAAGCTTGCTTAAGTCCATAGATGGACCTATTCAACTTACAAACTTTTCCTTCTTGTCCAGCTACTTTAAATCCTTCTGGTTGATCCATATAATTGACTTCGTCAAGCTTTCCATTAAGAAAAGTTGTCTTGACGTCCATTTTCCAGATCTCATAGTTGAGAGTGGCTGCTATGGATAGGAGGATGCAAATGGACTTGAGCATGGCTACCATTTCCTCATAGTCCACGCCTTCTCTTTGGGTATAACCCTTTGCCACTAATCGAGCTTTATAAGTCTTGATATTTCCATCAACACCTCATTTCTTCTTGTAGATCCACTTGCACCCAATGGCCCTAAAGTCACTAGGTTCTTCCACAAGATCCCAGACGGAATTTGAGTACATGGACTCCATTTCCTGTTTCATGGCTTCGAGCCATAGTTCATTTTCAAGGCTAGCCATTGCCTGTTTGAAAGACAATGGATCATCATCACTAGTGTCACCAACAACCATATTGGTTTCACCATCCAAACCATAGCGAACTGGGTTCCTAGAAACCCTCCCACTACGACGAGGTTCCGTGACTGTTTGCTCAGGAACAGTGGTACTTTCTTCATTTAAATTGATTAGCCTCGATTGGACATGAAGAGTGGGAATTTCATCATCAACTTGTGTTGATGACTATGGAACATTGGTTGGAGCCATCTCCTCTAAAACTACTTTCCTACGAGGTTTGAAGTTTTGGACATAGTCATTGTCCAGAAAAGTAGCATTTGTAGAAGTAAACACTTTCTTTTCTGAATGACTATAGAAAAGTCCACCCTGAGTATCTTTAGGATAGCCAACAAACATGCAAACTTCAGTTCGCGGTTCTAGTTTTCCCTCCCTTTTCCTCAGGACGTGGGCGGGACACCCCCAGATTCTATAATGGCGTAAACTAGGTTTACGACCATTCCAGCGTTCTAAAGGTGTTTTGGGGATTGATTTTGACGGCACGACATTAAGAATGTCGTTCACAGTTTCAATTGCATGTCCCCATAACGAAGTTGGTAGAGTTGAGTAACTAAGCATGCATCTCACCATTTCCAATAAAGTTCTGTTTCGGCGTTCCGCTACACCATTTTGTTGCGGAGTACCCGGGGCAGTAAGTTGTGATAAAATCCCAAGTTCAGTTAAATGATCTTTGAACTGCATATCCAAATATTCTCCACCCCTATCAGATCGCAAGATCTTTAACATTTTACTTAATTGGTTATGAGCCATTGCTAGGAATTCCTTAAACTTTGAAAATGTTTATGATTTCCTATGCATTAGGTAAAGACATGAGTATCTAGAGTAATCGTCAATGAAAGTGATGAAATACTCAAAACCACCCTGGGCTTGTACATTCAAAGGTCCACATACATCTGAATGCACAAGACCAAGTGGTTCTTTGGCCCTATCACCCTTTGCAGAGAATGGACGCTTGGTCAGTTTGCCTTCTAGACAAGATTCAGAGACAGGTAATTCACCTAAGGTGAGTTCCCTCAAAGGTCTATCCTTTGTAAGTCTTTGAATCCTATCATAGCCAATGTGACCTAGTCTCAAGTGCCATAAATACGTCATATTATCGTTATCGGTATTTTGACATTTATTGGTCCTAGGTTTAGCTACTTTGAATAAATCATTGTTAAGAGCGAGGGGTTCGTTAGGTCGCAGAATATAAAGCTCGTTTTCCAAACATGCAATACACAATTGTGATCCATTGAAAGAAATAGATATATTAGAACTTGTGAAAGTCATAAAAAAATCGTTCTAATTGCAACATGGAAACTGAAATTAAATTTCTACTAAAATCCGAAATAAAAAATACATCATTTAAAATTAAAATTTTATTTTCGAACTTCAAAAGAGCTCTTCCTCTAGCTTGGACCGCAACGAACGCTCCATTCCCAACTCTAAGCTTTAAGCCGTCTTCGTCCACTTCCTCCCACGATTTAAGAAGCTGTAAAGAATTACAAACATGGTTAGTAGATCCAGAATCAATAATCCAAACAAATTTATCATTCTCTAAAATACATGTTTCCAAGATAAATGAACTATAATCATTACCTTTGTTTTTCGCTGCTAGAAACTTAGGGCAATCTCGTTTCCAATGCCCCTTCTCTTTGCAGTGAAAGCACTTATATTTACCTTTCTTGTTTTTCTTTTTCTTCCCCTTAGGCGTCTATGCATATGGTTTTGCACTCGTCTTTGCAGCCTATGCAGGCTTTGGGTTGTTGTTTTGTCCATTCTTCCTCTTGTTTCCAGCTTTCAAAGACGAATCTTGGTTAGCTTCAACCTTAGCTGGATCAACAACAACAACATTAGTCTTATTTTTTTCATCCTTTACTA
Organism: Humulus lupulus; assembly: GCF_963169125.1. NCBI lineage: Eukaryota > Viridiplantae > Streptophyta > Magnoliopsida > Rosales > Cannabaceae > Humulus > Humulus lupulus. The sequence continues at coordinate 58,757,377 of NC_084798.1, forward strand.
GGTCCACCCATGATAGGCTCAAAAATCTGAAGCTGGTTCATGAGATGCGTCAGACCATAGTTGAGTTGATCACGAATGTGCGGACACGATGCGATTCGAACATTCACAGTGTCATCATGTATGTGCGAAGACGGTGCTATCCAAGCATTTATAATGCCATCACGAGCACTGACTGTGCCATCACGAACGTGCGGACACAGCGCTCGTTCTGGGGATTCCTCAATCATGACAAATTCAGAGTTGTCACCAATCAACTCTATGTTGATATTCTGCTTCCAATTAAGGAAGTTTTCTCCAGTGAGTTTCTCCATCGAAAGTTGAGAAAGGATAGGAGTAGACACATACACTACTTAACTTAAAACTACAAATTACCAATAAAATAGAAATCAATCACATTTGCTCAATAAAACTTCTATTCACACAAATTTCAAGAAATAGCACAACATATACCAAAAATATGTAAGATATGAGAAAAAAAATACCAAAAACAATCATATCTCTATTTCTTTAGGATTTTAACTAATCTATGATATCCTTGTCCCTGTTGGCGAGAGTAAAAAATACCACTAGTTAAATAGAGTTGTAAAATCATTTAATAATGGACATCATTATTAACAACCTACTATTCGATCAAAATAAGAAAACAAAATGTCTTATTTTATGAGCTAGACCCACGGTTTCGATAATCATAGGTTTAGTCCTAGTAGTCACCGTAGGGGAGAGTCTAGCAGAATTTGACCTATAATTATCTATCTTTTGAAATCTAACCTTGTCAAAATAACTAATGAACACCTTCCGTAGAGAGACGAATCAAAGCGCCTCGATGCCCCATTAAGCTATAGACTACGTTAAACCAACGGTGGAGATCAAATAATATTCTTAAAATAAGCTCATTATTAAATTAAAAAATAGTATTTTTATTATTATTTTTAGAAAATTAATGACTATGGTTTTTCAAAAAAAATTAAATAGATTAAATTTTTAAAACCAAAGTCCTATAATTTCATATTAATTCTAAAATGTCACATTGAAACAAATCCAATTAATTTAAAATTAATTTGTTGCTAATCAATATTTAGGTTTAACTAATATAATGAACCTATACAATTAAGTCCAACTCAGGTAAATGGGCATTAACTATTGGGTTTGTATGGAGGAGGGTTGGGTCCAGTATGTCGTTCCCACTACAAAGGTCTCCTATCTTCCATACAAGGTCCAAAAGACAAGAATTTAAACATTTGTTTTATTAATTATTATTAATTGATTAGGTCCACTATAGTCATGCAAAAAAAATGGGCCTTCACAAGTGGAATCACCCACAAGAGAGGAATTTAAACTTTACATTTTCTAATGGGCCCAAATAAAACCTATCATTTTATGAATATTTTATTTGGCAAAATCCATATATCTAACAAACATATGGGCCACTATATGCATCTAAGCCCAATTACAAAAATACCACACATAGTGCAACACAGACATGTTATAATTGGATGGGCCTAATCATGTTACTATATGAGCAATTCTATGAATTTATGCAAAAATACCACAATTAATTATCTAGAATTTATCAAAAAAATTCAAATTAATTAATTTTAAAAAAAAAAAGTCAATTTAAATGAAATTTATCAACAAATAACAATAGTTAATTTAAATTTCATTTATCAACAATCAACTTGGTTTTAGGTTAATTTGAAAAAAAAAAAGTTAATTTAATTTAAATAGGATTTATCAACAATTAACCAAATTTAATTTAAATCCCATTTATTAAAAAATATATTTTATTAATCGGCTGAAAAAAATGATATTTTTCAAAATTTAACCAATTTTAAATTTTAAAATCAATATCTTAACTGTTTTTCAAAAATATATTATGTTGTTACAACTATAGCTAATATTTTAACCATTAAAAAAATATTAATAGCTATAACAATCATAAAATATCTCAAAACACATAATCAAATTCAAATATCCATAAAAATATCTAACTAACAATATTCAACTTTCAAATAATTTAAATATTAAAAACTATACAATAAAAAGATATTTATATTTTCAAATAAAGATTTAATAAAAATATCAAGAATTTAAATGAAAATATCTTAAATATCTGACATCATAATTCTAATATTTTAATATATTAAAATATTTAAAATTAAGTTGTTAGTCTATTTTTAAATTTGAATTTGAATCTTTGTAGAAAATATCTAATTATTTAAATCTCAACTAACAAAAATATCTTATTTTAAAAATAAAAAATTCAATACAAAAATAAATTTGATATTTTTGGCTTTGATTATAAATAATTTATTTCCACAAATTTTATTTTTCTTTAATTTAAAAAAAACTCGGCTGGGCGCGCACGCGCACTACGCGCTTGCCAGTTGTTAGGAAAACTTATATAGGATCTTTATTTATTTTCATGTAGATCTAATATTAAACAAATTAATATGAGATAACCTAGAACATGTTTCTAAAATTGAATTCAAAGAGAAACAAAAATAAGAATACTTACAGTATACGCAGCGGAATGAAAGAGTCATCCTTTCAGTTTCTCTAACTCTTGTATCATTTCTGTCGCAGAGTATTATCAAGAAACGGAACCGTTCTTCTAATTTATTCACAGTCTTCCAATGTATCCTTAAAATCACCTAGACTAGTGTGGGCAATTCTCAACACATAAGATAGATATAGAGAGAAGAAGAGAAAATAACAAAGAGGCTTAGAAAAGGACTTGTGTTTAGAGAGAATCTAAAACTATTAGAAAACCAGCGATTAAACTTATTTTTCGTCTCAGAAGTCTGAACTTGTGTTTTGACTTCTCTCTAAGCACTCCTTTTATATACTCAATTAGGTAATTTAATTTAATTAAGAAATCAATAAAATAATAGCCAATTTGAAGCCCTAGGTCGAAATTATAATGGGATTTAGGCCCGTGAAATTTCTCATTTGATTATAAGCCCATTGGACTTAAAATCAAGGCATGTATTATTTTCTATTAATTTAATTAATTAAATAATCATTTAAATCCTTTATCAAACTAATTATTTATAATTTGAACCTTGATTTAAACTATTTATTCATTTAGATACCAATTTATCTTAATTAATAAATGTGCCCTAAATTCTCTTTTTTTCTCAAAAATACATTACTCTGTGAAACTATCCAAAATTGACATGGTTAATATTGATAATTAAATCAGTTAATTGAGACTATTTAGATGATTTTATCAAATGTACAATGTGGACTATGGGCCTATGAAATCAAGCTCCAATAAGTTATCATAAATTTAACAAATAAATTTATTAACTTATTAATTCCTCATGACTCCACTATAGACTTGGAATCGCACTCTTGAATTCATAGAATGCTATATAACAAATATAGATACGTTATTAATTATCCATTGTTACAATCACAATTGTCACTCAATCGTCTATAGATGGTCTACAATGAGATATGACTAAAATACCGGTTTACCCCTCATTGTATTTTATCCTTAAAACACTTAATTCCTTGTAAATGATATTACAGTAAACTAATTTAATTACTGAAATGAGTTCTCTTTCATTTTACACCTTGAACCAAACTAAAAGGAAACCATCGTTTCACTTCTTCATCAAAAGCTATAGATGTTCATATCAATGATTAACACTCCCACTCAATTATACTACCGAGTTCCCAAGATGTAAGTATGAGCTAGTCCGTAGGGTAAGCTGGTAACGAACAAGTCAAATAACTCAAATAATACAATCAGTTAGAGTACTAACAACTCAGAATTGAGATTGAATTGACCTATGGTCAACTATATGATATGACTAAAATATATAATAATGGTATGTTTACTTATCTTATCAACTATCAATATCGGTCCAGTCCGATGTAACAAATATATCTGATCTTATCTACTTTGCTAATATTCTGGAAAGAACACTGTAATGTGTAAGTAGATCATATCGTAGATTGGTAAGTCAGTGTAAATCATGTGCACTGACTAGTCTTAGGACTAACTTATTTTGAACATATAATCATATTTATATTCCACTATGATTACATCACTATAAATAAGATTAGCTATATGCTCGGGATTTAATAGAAGTTTATATTAAACAAATAATCATTCAAATAAAACATGTGAGCAAAGTGATTGACCAAGTCAAAAAATTATTTCTATTCTTTTATTGATAATAAAATGAGATTACAAAGAATTTGAGTTTTAATTAGGGCATAAAACCCCAACAAGCACTTGGTATGCAAGCTTAAGAAGTTCATCCATGGGTTAAAACAAGCTTCTCGCCAATGGTATTTAAAATTCCATCATGCCATCTCTTCCTTTAGCTTTTAAAGAGAATTTTATGGATCAATGTACATACGAGAAGGTCAGTGGGTGTAATGCCCCGGATTCCCTAATATGGTATAACGGCGTGAATAGTAGGCCGGGAGGGCCATACTTTCTTAATTGTGTTATTAATTGATAAAATGCATGTATATGTTGATTATATTATGATATGATGTGAAATGCATGCATGTGAGTCCATATTTTTAATTACAGGGGTGTGATGGTAATTTGGCCCGTTGAGGGTAAATTGTTTATTTGTTCGTATGTTGGTGATATGTTTTAAGGCCACATTATAATGTGGATTTGTTCGAGCTATTCGGCATGAGACGATCTTTAAATGTTAAAGTAGCGGTTTAGTCATAACGGGATTAAGTTCGAGGCTCGGGGTGAGTCTCGGGATGTTTTAATGATTAGAATGTTGCCGGGAGTAAAAGGGTAACGGGACATGAATTATTGGTGTTTGGGAATTTTGAGAATAGCGGGAATTGGGGAGCGTTAATTATGATTAACGGTATAGGTTCAAAAGTACCAACTTTGCCCTTGGGAAGGCTTTATAAACTTTTAAAGACCTAGGGGTATTTTGGTCATTTGGGGTTTGGATATATATGAAGTTTGGATGGCTGTAGAAACCGTACAGAACAGAGCAAAAACAAAGTGAGAACTTTCTCCTTCCCGTACATCCATTTCTCTCTTTCTTCCTTTGAAGTTCTTGGTCCCAATTTGAAGATACAAGCTAGGAAATCAAAGCTTGGGAGTTGTAGACTCGGTTCATCCATTGAAAAGGACTTTAATTCCATTTGAAGTAAGAATTCATCCATGAAAAACAAGCCATACTCTGTTTTACTTTATAGTTTTTAGTTTATAGTTTTGGTGTGGATAGTTGGAATCAATGGGAGTCTTTGTGTAAGATTGATTGGGTTTTGATGAGGGTATGATGTAGATGAAGTTTAGGGGTTGAATTTGGTGGTTGGTAAGTTTTTGGATTGGTTTGGAGGGTTTTGTTTCAAGAGAAATAGCAAAGAAGATGAACCAGAAAGTTTCTGGTCTGTAATTGGCGCAGCAGCGCTATTCAGGGCTCAGAGATGGGCTCTCTGACTTGGAATTAGGGCTGCAGCGCCACTCATAGGGCTGCAGCGCCATCTGATTGGGCTGCATTGCTAGTCCATTTTTCAGCAAACCTATTTTAGGGCTCGGAATGATCCTTAAGGTTCGGGGTTTGGTTCCTTTGCCCCGTTTGAGTATTTTAAGAATCCCGAGAATGGGGGATTGATCCCGGGAGTGTGGTTTTAGATTGTAAACCATTTATTAATTTATTTTATTAATGGATTATAATTGGTTATGATTAGGTAACCGCTAAGGAATCTAAAGGTTGATCGTTCTCAGGGTTGTTTTTCAAATTCATTCTCGCTCGAACCAGAGGTAAGAAAAATGCACCCCAAGTGTGACATGCATGGATATTCATGAGGCATGTTGGTTGTGTTAATATGGACTTGGATTGAATAAAGAATGTTTAGCATATGTTGCTCACTTGCGCATGGTACTGACTCATTAGTCAGATTTGGCAAAGGTGCTAGTATCAACTGTGAAGCTGTGACTTATTAGTCAGGTTCGGCAGTGGTATTGGGCACTGGTCACGTTGAGTTGGCTCATTAGTCAGGACGGCCTTAGCGTGTTAACGCAAGCCAACAAGATTAGATCTAATCGACGATCAGCATTGAATGACTCAAAGAGCATTAATGCGAGTCCGACCCCGAGGGTCGATGAATGAAATAAGCTAGTGGCTTACCTAGCAGCCATTCTTCCATTTGAATTGGTGACTTGCTTGACAGTCATTCAGTATGGTTTATCAGAACCTGAAGTGATATTCAGTCACTTGTTTGAAAGCTTTATGCTCAGTGTGATTATAATGATAATCATTTGATAATGCTATTGAAAAGTGTTATGTTTTCTTGCTGGGCTTTGGCTCATGGGTGCTATGTGGTGCAGGTAAAGGGAAAGAAAAGCTCACCTAGCCTTGAGTGGAGAGCTGATGTGGTGTTGTGTACATATGCGGCCGCTTGACCACCTCGACCAAGGAGTTCTCAGAGGAACTAGGGGGTTTACCCTGTTTTGCCGCTTAGGTCGGCGGGATTGTAAATTTTAAATAGTAGTGACCATTTTGTACTGAGAACAACTTGTAAACGTTTTGTTTAGCTCTGCAGAGCAGTTTGTAATGAGAATCTCCATTTCCTTTTTACTGGTTTCATACCTTAACCTGTTAATTACACTTAGAGCATGTCTTTGACCAAAGGACTCGAGTAGCGAGTCAAATTTCTGGTCCACCGTTCACCGTAACTGTTCTGGGGCAACCAGGGCGTTACAACTTGGTATCAGAGCAATGCCAAGGTTAAGGTTCCTGTAGACTGGCTGGGCATGTACACACATCACTGAAGTCTAGCTCGACTCTTGGTTTGGTAACTCTTTATGTGGTTATGTGCATAACTGCCTAAATGTGGTGCAAATGCTTTACCTGTATGCATGAGTCACTGTTTTGGCCTTGTGCTCCTGAAATATTATGAACTGATATGTGATACATGCTGAGTGCTGAGTGCCATAAACATGTATCTGTTTGTGAGTATTGAATGACTGTGGAATATGATAATTGTTTGCTTGTTCTTGGACCGTGAGGCGGCAAGAGGTTTAGTTATTACTACCTGACTGGCCGTACTAGTTATTGTTTCAGTAAGGTATGAGTGACAGAATGAACCCAGAACAGACAGACACTACAGCTGGCTAGAGTGGTCAGGACCAGAATAATAATAACAGCCAGGGTCAGGAAAATGACCAGTCCCAGATTCCACAGCCAGCACTTGCATACTGGCAGCAGTTGTTTAATGATTTGCAGGCTATAGTGTTGAAACAGGGAGAGAAGCTTCTTCTCCTGAGACAGCAATAAGTGCCTGCAGTGGTTAATGTATCAGAGGCACCTTCTGTGACAGTTCCAGCAACAGGGCAACTGCCTGAGGTTGTAAACAGATTGGAACCTCTTTATGAGCGGTTCAGGAAACAACAACCTCTTGTGTTTGAAGGAAGTGCAGATCCTATCAAAGCTGAGCAATGGATGAGCATGATTACCACTATTCTTGACTTTATGAGGGTAGTTGGTAGTGAGAGGGTGGCCTGTGCTGCCTATATGTTTCGGGATGATGCCCGGATTTGGTGGGAGGTGGTTGGCCAAACCAAGGATGTTAATCTCCTGAGCTGGGAGGAGTTTCAGACCTTGTTCAATGAAAAGTACTATAACGATGCTATTAGAGCGGCGAAGGCCGATGAATTTGTGAGGCTATTTCAGGGAAGCTTATCAGTAACTGAGTATGCCTTAAAGTTTGATCGTTTGGCAAAGTTTACCAAAGAGCTGGTGCCCACTGATGGGACCAGGAGAGAGCGTTTCTTACAGGGGCTACAGCCCAGGTTAGCCCGTGACATTCGCATCACCACTGTGGCAGGAGTCACTACTTATGCACAGGTGGTGGAGAAGGCACTCACAGCTGAGAGTGCAGAGACTAAGATCTGGCGTGACAATGCAGCCAGAAAGGATTTCAGGAGGACAGTTCCTCCATTTGTTGGTTCTGGTAGGGGTGTTGGCCCCAGTGATCAGAATAGGAAGGTTCCTGATACCTTCCCAGCTCCAGGTCCTGACAGGAGACCCCGTGGTATTACAATGGGTCGTCCAGGAGGTAGTGAAGCCTGGAAGACTCGTCCTAAGTGCCCTAGGTGCAAGAGGCGCCATTTGGGAGAGTGTAGGGCAAAGGCCTGCTACTTGTGTGGAGCGGTGGGTCATCTTAAGAAAGATTGCCCTCAGATAGGGAAAGAAGAACCCAGAAAGGTGGACAGCTCGGCCCTAGCTCGAGTGTTCACGTTGACTCAAGCAGAAGCTGAGGCTTCCCCCTCAGTTGTTACAGGTCAGCTTCTTTGTGCAGGAACCCCTTATCATGTGTTAATTGATTCTGGTGCTACACATTCCTTTGTTGCTAGTAGCATTATTGATAGGTTGTGTAGACCTTGTGATTTCTATGCTGTGGGGTTTGGTACTTTATTACCCACTGGAGAGTTAGTGGTATCCAGAAGGTGGGTCAGATCTTTGCCAGTGACAGTAGAGGGCAGAGAGTTGTCAGTGGACTTGATAGAGTTAGTTATGACTGACTTTGATATGATACTGGGTATGGATTGGTTGGCAAAGTATGGGGCAACTATTGACTACAGAAGGAAGATGGTCACCTTTGAGCCTGAAGGTGAGGATCCTTTTATGTTTGTTGGTGCTGTGCATGGACCCCGTATTCCTATGATTTCTGTGTTGAGGGCCAGGGATCTTTTGCAAAGAGGATGCATTGGATTCTTAGCCAGTGTGGTTGACACCACTCAGGTCATGCCAGTGGGACCAGAGGATACTAGACTTGTATGTGAGTTTCTGGATGTGTTTCCAGAAGATTTTCCAGGATTGCCACCACACAGAGAGATTGAGTTCGTTATAGAATTGGCACCAGGGACGGAGCCAGTGTCTAGAGCACCATACAGAATGGCCCCAGCTGAGTTAAAAGAATTGAAAGTGCAGTTGCAAGAGCTGCTAGATATGGGTTTCATTAGACCTAGTTTTTCACCCTGGGGTGCGCCAGTTCTGTTTGTAAAGAAGAAAGATGGTTCTCTGAGGATGTGTATAGATTACAGGGAACTAAATAAGTTGACAATTAAGAACCGGTATCCTTTGCCAAGGATAGATGACCTGTTCAATCAGCTGCCAGGTATGAAGGTATTCTCTAAGATCGACCTTCGTTCTGGTTATCATCAGTTGAGGGTCAAGGAGGGAGACATACCAAAGACTGCCTTTCGTACCAGGTATGGGCATTATGAGTTTTTAGTTATGTCATTTGGATTGACTAATGCCCCTGCTGCTTTCATGGATATGACGAACAGAGTGTTCAAGGATTATCTAGACCAGTTTGTGATCGTCTTCATCGATGATATTCTGGTATACTCTCAGACTGAGTCTGAGCATGAGCAGCATCTGAGGTTGGTTCTACAGAGATTGAGGGAACACAGACTGTTTGCAAAATTCAAGAAATGTGAATTCTGGCTGTCTCAGGTATCCTTTCTTGGACACATTGTCAGTAAGGAGGGGATTAAAGTAAACCCAGCAAAGATCGAAGCGGTCAGAGATTGGCCAAGGCCAAAGAATGCTTATGAGGTTAGAAGTTTCCTTGTATTGGCAGGTTATTACAGGCGGTTCGTGGAAGGGTTCTCAAAGATTGTTGGTGCTTTGACTGAGCTGACACGCAAGAGTCAGAAGTTTGTGTGGTCAGATAAGTGTGAGAACAGCTTCCAGGAACTGAAGCAGAGATTGATTACAGCTCTGATTCTGAGTCTTCCGACAGACCAGGAGAAGTTTGTGATTTACTGCGATGCTTCTTATCAGGGTTTGGGCTGTGTCTTGATGCAATCAAAGAAGGTTATAGCTTATGCTTCTCGTCAGTTGAAGGAGTATGAGAAGAGGTATCCTACTCATGATTTAGAGTTGGCAGCGGTGGTTTTTGCTTTGAAGATATGGAGGCATTATCTCTATGGAGAGAAGTGTGAGATTTATACAGACCACAAGAGCCTGAAGTACTTCTTCACCCAGAAGGATCTGAACATGAGGCAAAGGCGTTGGCTGGAGTTAGTAAAAGACTATGATTGTGAGATTTTGTATCATCCAGGAAAAGCCAACGTGGTAGCTGATACTTTGAGCCGGAAGGGTCCGGGGCAGATTCATGGTATGAGACTGATAGCTAGAGAGTTAGCAGATGATATGGCCAGAGCTGGTATAGAGTTGCTGGTGGGCCAGTTGGCTAACATTACGCTACAGTCTACACTATTGGAGAGAATCAAAGAGGGTCAGTTGAGTGATCCACAGCTGATCAAGATCAGAGAGGATGTTCTGGCTGGAGCATCCAAGGATTATACAGTATCTAAGGTAGGTTTGTTGAGATACAAGGGACAGATATGTGTTCCGTTAGACACTGCATTGAGGCGAGAGATTCTGGATGAATCTCATACTACACCTTACTCTTTGCATCCAGGCACCACGAAGATGTACCAGGATGTGAGATCGTTATATTGGTGGTCGAGGATGAAGAGAGATGTAGTAGAGTATGTGGCTAAGTGCTTGACATGTCAACAGGTCAAGGCTGAGCATCAGAGGCCGGTAGGGTCATTGCAGCCTCTGGATATTCCAGAGTGGAAGTGGGAAGACATCACGATGGATTTTGTGGTGGGCTTACCCAGGACTACTGGTCAGCATGACTCTGTTTGGGTGATAGTGGATCGTTACACCAAGTCAGCTCACTTTCTGCCAGTGAGGACTACATATACAGTTGATCAGTATGCAGATCTCTATGTGAGAGAGAGATTGTGCGGCTCCATGGTGCACCTAGGTCGATCGTGTCAGATCGGGACCCCACTTTTACTTCCAAGTTCTGGGGAAGTTTGCAGAAAGCCATGGGGACAAAGTTGAAGTTCAGTACAGCTTATCATCCTCAGACAGATGGGCAATATGAGAGGACGATCCAGATTTTAGAAGACATGCTGAGAGCATGTGTGCTGGATTTCAGTGGGTCTTGGAGTAAGTATCTGCCTTTGATAGAATTCTCCTACAACAATAGTTATCAATCTACCATTGGAGTAGCACCTTATGAGATGCTGTATGGTAGGAAGTGCAGATCTCCCATTCATTGGGATGAGACAGGAGAAAGGAGATACTTAGGTACTGATGCAGTTCAGAGGACCAGTGAGGCTATTGAGAAGATTAGAGCTAGAATGCTTGCTTCTCAGAGTAGACAGAAGAGCTATGCGGATCCCAAGTGCAGGAACGTGGAGTTTCAGGTAGGAGACTATGTTTTCCTCAGAGTCTCACCATGGAAAGGGGTGAGAAGGTTTGGGAAGAAAGGCAAACTGAGTCCTAGATTTGTAGGTCCATTTGAGATCCTGGAAAGGATTGGTCAGGTGGCTTACAGATTGGCTTTGCCTCCGGCGTTGTCTGCCATGCATAATGTGTTCCATATATCAGCTCTTCGGAGGTATGTATCTGATGTGGGCCATATTCTAAGTTATGAAGATCTGGAGCTTGAGCCAGATCTCTCCTTTGAGGAGCAGCCAGTTCAGATACTTGACAGGAAGGACAAGGTCCTCAGGAATAAGACAATACCTTTGGTTAAGGTATTGTGGAGGAACAGCAAGGTCGAGGAGGCGACCTGGGAGCTGGAGTCAGATATGCAGAGTCAGTATCCCGAGCTGTTCAGGTAATTTCGAGGATGAAATTTCAGTAAGGAGGGGATAGTTGTAATGCCCCAGATTCCCTAATATGGTATAACGGCGTGAATAGTAGGCCGGGAGGGCCATACTTGCTTAATTGTGTTATTAATTGATAAATGCATGTATATGTTGATTATATTATGATATGATGTGAAATGCATGCATGTGAGTCCATATTTTTAATTACAGGGGTGTGATGGTAATTTGGCCCATTGAGGGTAACTTGTTTATTTGTTCGTATGTTGGTGATATGTTTTAAGGCCACATTATAACGTGGATTTGTTCGAGCTATTCGGCATGAGACGATCTTTAAATGTTAAAGTAGCGATTTAGTCATAACGGGGTTAAGTTCGAGGCTCGGGGTGAGTCTCGGGATGTTTTAATGATTAGAATGTTGCCGGGAGTAAAAGGGTAACGGGACATGAATTATTGGTGTTTGGGAATTTTGAGAATAGCGGGAATTGGGGAGCGTTAATTATGATTAACGGTATAGGTTCAAAAGTACCAACTTTGCCCTTGGGAAGGCTTTATAAACTTTTAAAGACCTAGGGGTATTTTGGTCATTTGGGGTTTGGATATATATGAAGTTTGGATGGCTGTAGAAACCGTACAGAACAGAGCAAAAACAGAGTGAGAACTTTCTCCTTCCCGTACATCCATTTCTCTCTTTCTTCCTTTGAAGTTCTTGGTCCCAATTTGAAGATACAAGCTAGGAAATCAAAGCTTGGGAGTTGTAGACTCGGTTCATCCATTGAAAAGGACTTTAATTCCATTTGAGGTAAGAATTCATCCATGAAAAACAAGCCATACTCTGTTTTACTTTATAGTTTTCAGCTTATAGTTTTGGTGTGGATAGTTGGAATCAATGGGAGTCTTTGTGTAAGATTGATTGGGTTTTGATGAGGGTATGATGTAGATGAAGTTTAGGGGTTGAATTGGGTGGTTGGTAAGGTTTTGGATTGGTTTGGAGGGTTTAGTTTCAAGAGAAATCGCAAAGAAGATGAACCAAAAAGTTTCTGGTCTGTAATTGGCGCAACAGCGCTATTCAGGGCTCAGAGATGGGCTCTCTGACTTGGTATTAGGGCTGCAGCGCCATTTATTAAGGCTGCAGCGCCACTCATAGGGCTACAGCGCCATCTGATGGGGCTGCATCGCTAGTCCATTTTTCAGCAAACCTATTTTAGGGCTCGGAATGATCCTTAAGGTTCGGGGTTTGGTTCCTTTGCCCCGTTTGAGTATTTTAAGAATCACGAGAGTGGGGGATTGATCCCAGGAGTGTGGTTTTAGATTGTAAACCATTTATTAATTTATTTTATTAATGGATTATAATTGGTTATGATTAGGTAACCGCTAAGGAATCTAAAGGTTGATCGTTCTCAGGGTTGTTTTTCAAATTCATTCTCGCTCGAACCAGAGGTAAGACAAATGCACCCCAAGTGTGACATGCATGGATATTCATGAGGCATGTTGGTTGTGTTAATATGTACTTGGATTGAATAAAGAATGTTTAGCATATGTTGCTCACTTGCGCATGGTACTGACTCATTAGTCAGATTTGGCAAAGGTGCTAGTATCAACTGTGAAGCTGTGACTTATTAGTCAGGTTCGGCAGTGGTATTGGGCACTGGTCACGTTGAGCTGGCTCATTAGTCAGGACGGCCTTAGCGTGTTAACGCAAGCCAACAAGATTAGATCTAATCGACGATCAGCATTGAATGACTCAAAGAGCATTAATGCCAGTCCGACCCCGAGGGTCGATGAATGAAATAAGCTAGTGGCTTACCTAGCAGCCATTCTTCCATTTGAATTGGTGACTTGCTTGACAGTCACTCAGTATGGTTTATCAGAACCTGAAGTGATATTCACTCACTTGTTTGAAAGCTTTATGCTCAGTGTGATTATAATGATAATCATTTGATAATGCTATTGAAAAGTGTTATGTTTTCTTGCTGGGCTTTGGCTCATGGGTGCTATGTGGTGCAGGTAAAGGGAAAGAAAAGCTCACCTAGCCTTGAGTGGAGAGCTGATGTGGTATTGTGTACATATGCGGCCGCTTGACCACCTCGGCCAAGGAGTTCTCAGAGGAACTAGGGGGTTTACCCTGTTTTGCCGCTTAGGTCGGCGGGATTGTAAATTTTAAATAGTAGTGACCATTTTGTACTGAGAATAACTTGTAAATGTTTTTTTTAGCTCTACAAAGCAGTTTGTAATGAGAATCTCCATTTCCTTTTTACTGGTTTCATACCTTAACCTGTTAATTACACTTAGAGCACGTCTTTGACCAAAGGACTCGAGTAGCGAGTCAAATTTCCGGTCCACCGTTCACCGTAACTGTTCTGGGGCAACCAGGGCGTTATAGTGGGAGTAAGATTCGGTTTTTTTTTTTATATGTGGGCAATATTCTTCTTACAACTTATGATAGGGGTTTTCTCCTTGAGGTGAAACAGTTCATCTCAAAGAACTTTGAGATGAAGGATATGGGTGATACATCTTATGCCATTGGCATTAAGATCTATCAAGATAGGTATTAAGTTATTTTAGGTCTATCTCAAGAAGCCTACATCAACAAAGATTTAGAGAGATTTTGGATGAAAGAATGTTCATCAAGTGTTGCTCCTATTGTTAAGGGTGATAAATTAAATTTGAGCCAGTGTTCGAGTAATGATCTAAAAAGGGAAGAAATGAAGAATATTTCTTATGCCTCTGTTGTCGAAAGCTTGACATATGCTCAAATTTGACATTGCATTTATTGGCAGTATGATGGGATGATATTAGAATAAGTTTAGACCACCTAAGAGCTACATAGAAAGTGATGAGGTATCTTTATGATACCAAGGATTAAATTCATTTTTTAGACGAATTGACAATCTGGAAATAGTTAACTACTGAGATTCAGACCTCTCCAGTTGTATTGATTCATATAATTAAGCATTTGATTATGTTTTATAAATACTGGTAGAGTTGTGTCACAGAAAACCCTAATTGCTGCTTACACTTTAGAAGTTAGATTCATTTACTGTTTTGATGATACATCATATGGTGTATAATAATAGAGCTTCAGGTCTTAGAGTTGTAGATTCTATTTCTAAGCCATAAAGAAAACATTACGACAAATTCAGTTGCATTATTTATGGCTTGAAACAACAATAGTTGTAGTCGAAGCTAGCGTATCGACATTAAGTATTTAGCTATGAATGAATGTTTTAAAGAAAATGAAAGTGGTAATGAAGCACGAAAGCACTAAATTGAATGATCGCAGATCCCTTGACTAAAGGCATGCCACTAAATAAATTCAAGAATCATAAAGTGAATATATGAGATTATGTTTCCCTTATGTAATTTTTCATTAAAAGTTATTAATGAAACTATTATTTAGATATTTTCTCATATTCATGTGCACCTTAATTTCATTTGAGAAAATTTATGTTCATTGGACCTAAATAAACATAGAGTTTATTCATTAAGTTTCATCGCCACATAAAGTTTATTGTTGAGTAATAAATACATTGCAATACATAGAAGATAATACTCATCATAAAAGAGAATTTGTCGATATGATTCATGTGTTTGTTGCCTAACAATGATAATCATTGGGCTTAAGTGGTACTTTAGTTTAAATGCTAATCAAGTAGGAGAATGTTAGAATATTTTATTAAATTAATTAGAGTTACCGAAAATCATAATTCTAATTAATTATGATTAAAATCATTATTGGGATTAATTAACAAATATCATCAGTATGGTCAACATTTAAGGTAGTTACTCAATATTGAGCTCCCCAATATTTCATATCCTATTGATTATCATATATTCTGACATCAATTGTGGCAGAGACCTTGATGGAATGTCTCACCAATATAAATATAGGATTCTAGTCCCCAAACTCAATATCATTCTCATACTCCATCTAAAAAGCTAGTGAGAGCTTAGAAGTCATTTACCCTCATTAATACTCTTTTTTTTTTCTTTTTGCAGATCTAAAGCATTTATATCGATGTTATCAAATCAATGGTTAGGGGTATACTTTATCGATTCGTTTTATTTTGTAACAATCCGATAAAGTTTATTCTGCATATTATGACTGTTAATGCATCTAGATAAATTAACTTAGATAGTTTTCTTAGACCTTGATCATTAAATCATCTCCCACTATATTAATCAATTAGGAAGCATAAGTCATTATTGAGCTAGAAATTTTCATTGCCATTGTACTCAATTTTCTTTGTTACTCAAAGATCGTCCTTTAAACTCTTCACCTAGCAGTAACCATAAAGCCAAACTCTAGTGTTGGGTTGGACATTGATTTCTTACTATGTAGAAGATAAGATATATTTGTTTTTGTAATTCTATATTAAAAAAATATGCTTTTATTCAACTATAGTAATATGGTGAGTTTTTTTTTACCAATGGCAAAGGCACTTTTCCATATTTTTTTAAACTAAATTTTGTGCTAAAATCCTAGAATTTGATGATGGACTATTCATCCAATCCGATTCTTGGAGGAATTAGAGTATAGGCTATTATTGATATCAACAAAAAGAATTACAAATGATCCAAACTATTGGAGGAAAAAAAAATTGTTGTCCCCAATTTACTGTCCTCTTCCTGTCTCAACAATTATTTTGAGACACTTCATCTATTTACTTAACAGTTAATTAAATTGTTTGATAACGTTAAAATGAGTTAATAGAGCTTTTAATTCTCTTTTTTTAATTAATATTAAATTTAACATTTATATCTGACTTTTCCTATTCAAATTAAATTTAAACAATAAAATTTTCTGCTTTCTCTTCTCATATTTTTTTGCAGAAGAAAACCTTCTTTTTTTTTTTTTTGGCTCCTATTTCATTGCATAATAACACATACCATTTTTTATTTTTTATTTTTTTGAAAAAAAACACACACACATATATATATAGTTATAGCTAATTGAATCACAAATATATAATCCTTTTTAATCAAAAATTTGTTTTACTCATTTTTATTCTCTACAATTTCATATATCTATAACATGATCACTTGAGTTGTTTTATATCAATTAATATTTATTTAAAACTTTATGGTGCTGATATCGAATATTTTTCTATGATGCAAAATTTTGTTTTTGTTTTTTATTTTATTTATTTCTCATATGCTAGCAGTTGATATTATCTTCAACTAATGAAATATCTTCTTCAAAATTCAATTTTTCTTGACATAGAAATCTTTATACTTTCATTGGTGAAAAAGCTTAATTTTCTCAAGGATAATTTATGGGATAATTTGAAAAATACCTAGTTTTAGGATTAGTTAACTAAAAATAGCTACTAATAATATTTAGTTGAATATTACCCACTTTTTTAAGCACATTTCTCATATTACCCTTAAAACACTACTAAAAGTCTAATGTAAAAATCTCAATATTTGCCTCTGTCGTGTCATTTACTTCTCTCTTTAAATAATATTCCTGTAACGCCCTGGATAGCCAAGACCGTTACACTGTGTGTCTATAAAGTGCCAGACTTGCTAAGCAAGTCATTTAAGTAAAAGCGTGATACTGAAATGGTGGAGGAACTAGGGTTAAAAGTGTTTTGGTCTCAAAAGTACGTTTTCATTACTAAACATTGTTTACGTACATGGGATCCCAAAATTGACAGTTTAAAAGCCATCTACAAAAGTTACAACGTTTAGATACATCGACTGGCCATACTAAGGCAAAAGCGAGCTGTTAGGTAATCTCTGTCCTGACACACTCCTTGACCGTGGTGATCGAACGGCTGGCTATGTACATTTCACCTCGGAGCTCTCCACCTCAGGCCTGGTCCAGCTTGCCCTTGCCCTTACCTGCACCACGAAGCACCCGTGAGCCAAGGCCCAGCAAGAAAACACAGAAACAACAGAGCATGAACAACTAGCAATAAATCAATTACACATATAGCATGTCATCAACTCAAGTGTATCATCAATCAAGTATTTCATATACTAAGCATCTCAGCTCAAATACATAATGCTCAGACGATAACCAGGGCTAGCGCTCACAGGCAGCTCCCTCTGTTATCCTATTATTTCCGGCACTCAATGGCCAATTTGCGCTCCGTGAGCTAAACTCCTGAACGGTACTCTTAGACTGCTTATACGTGTCCCTTGGCATAATACCAACGATGACACAATACAACTTTCGGGAGCACTTAGTCCCATTCACAACCATACATTCGGGTGCAGTTTTCTTACCTTTCAATTCAATAGCTTTAATCCCTCGACACCTTGAGCACGATCCCACTCGAGCCCTAGCGCTCACCTAAACACAATCATGGCCAAAGTCAACATCAACCCTCAAGTTCAAAACCTAGCCCCGGGGCCAATCCCGAGTCCCCGGGATGTCCTAGTTCCACCAAACAAGGTGGTGGAACCAAACCCCAAACCTTAGGTCAAAAACCCTTGCAAATTACCCTAAAATCCCCTTCAGAAGGCAGGGTAGTGCTACAGCGCTCTTGGGAGGGCGCTATAGCGCTACAGACAGAAACCAAAACCCTTCCAGCAAAATGGCCTAGCGCTACAGCGCCCAAAGGCTAGCGCTGTAGCGCTAGTCACAGACAGCCCAACACCAAATTTTTCCCTTATGCGATTTTCTCGAGCCAACCTCAACCAAACCTCTTCCAACTCTTACCCAAACTTAAAAACAACCTCATGACCACACTCCTCTCATCCCAAGCACCCTAAACATCTAAAACCCAAGCACATGCAATCACAAACTCAAAATCCACCATAGCCACCTCCAAACTCCAAACCCAATATAAACCAGCTGAACAACAGAATTAGAGCTTAGAATTCATACCTTTGATAGAATTTCGCCCACAAGCTATCCCTAGGCTCCCTTGGCTTGCTACTCCTCAGCCTTAATTCTGAATTCCCCAAAGTTCCATTCAATTCAACTCAAGTACCACAACTTAAAAACCAGAAGCAGAAATGGATGAACTCTAGAATCTTACCTCAAGTATTGGTGAAACCCTGCTAAACCTCTGTCAATCCCTTAGTCTTAGGTCAAGATCCTTGATGTTTAGTTATCCCAGCTCTCCTCTAAGCTTTACTCCAGAAATTCTCAAGAAACAGGTGAAGGAAAGTGTAAACCGACTTAGAGAAACTCTCTCTGTTTTCCCTTCTTTTCAGACTTCCTTGATATTCTATAAATTCCACTAACTTAAAACCTCAGTAATACCCATCCTTAAGAGTCAAATGACCTTTATGCCCTCCCAATTAACTCTAATCCTTTAGTCCACTTAAGGGAATTTTAGTCATTTTGCCTAATTCCCGCTACTTCCTCGAATGTCTCTATTATTTCCCGCTTAATTCCCGATACCTAATTAATCACCAATAGCATTCCTCAATATTACAATAATCTCTAGCTCATCCACTAAGTTCCCATTTACACCCCTGAGCTCACCCCGAGCCGGGTATAAATCCCCGCTATGACTTTTCCGCTACTTAGCTCACTAGGATCGTCTCGAGTCACAGATCGCAGATATATCCACATAATAATGTGGTCTCAACAATTATCACATATATCAAAGCAGTTATGCCCTTCTACCCTAATCTGGGCCTACATGCATACAAACACGCATAGTCATGCATCTCAAGTACTCAAGTAATCATATAACATGCTTTAAATCATAATTATACATCTAAATCACTAAAATCACACGTAATCTCCATTATGCCCTCTAGGCATGCTAATCAAGGCCCTTAAGCCTTATTAACGAATTTGGGTCGTTACAATTCCACTGTTAGTTCCACTAGACCACTGTATAATGGGCAGAGTCATTAATAATTTGGGTATTAATCAAAGAGTTTTAAAAAGTGGGTAAAAATTAAAGAGGTTAACTTAAATTGGGTACTAGGTGTAATTTTCACATAAATTTATTTGTTGCTATTTTGCATTGGTTAATGTATGGTGCTTTAAATTTTAATACTTCATATATTTGTATATGTTTGGCACTTTTTAATAATTATTGGAGAATTTTATATCAATAACAAATGTGACTGATTGCCTAAAAAATAGGAGTTTTAATTAATTGAAATTAAATTTTAACCAGGATTTTTAACTATCATTTTATATTACCAATATTATTATTAAATTTAAATTGATATTTTTTTTTTTGAAAGAGAATTTAACATTAATTGAGGAGAAAAAATTAAAAGTCTGTTAATTCATTTTAATGTTATTAGGTAATTTAATTAAATTTTAAGTAAATATATGAAGTATATCAAAATAATTGTGAGTAAATTGGGACAAGAGATTTTATTTTCCCCATATGTATTACCCTGATCATTTATCCTAGAGCTAATGACTCGAGTTTTCGAGAAATCCTAGGGAACTATCAACCTTCAACCCACCAGCAGAAAGCACCATGTTTATAGAAGGGAATGGAGAGGAGATAAAAAGGAATAAATACTGTATTTAATTCTCTCTTTAATATTTTACAAAACTTGCTCATCATTTACAGAGGTAATTACAAGAGTATAAATAGGGTAAACGGTTACAAGAGAAAGGCTCTGATTGGTTGAATTTTACAGCAAAATATACTCTAGTACTATTTCCCTGAGTTGGTGCAAAAGGTATATACAAGGTCAGCATGACAGCACACACACAAGCGATTATATTGCTGAGTCATTTTTGGTCCTTATCATCAGGTGTATATGATGTGTCTAATTCCTCTATTTCAACATGCCCCTCAAACTGTGCTGGGAGGAAGGCACAACAGCCAGTTTGTTCTTTAAATAGAGGAAACTTGTAATAGATAGTGATTTAGTTAAGATATCTGCTGTTTGCTCACTTGATGGAATATATCTGATTTCAACCTCTTTGTTTGATACTCTGTCCCTGATGAAGTGCACATCTATTTCGATGTGCTTCGTTCTTGAGTGAAAAACTAGGTTTGAAGCTAATTGACGTGCTCCAGAATTGTCGCACCAAATGATTGTAGGGCCATCATGTTTGATTCCAATTTCTTTGAATAGTGATTGCAGCCATATTACTTCAGTACACGCTTGAGCTAAGGCTTTGTATTCTGCTTCGGTACTCGATCGAGCCACAAATTTTTGTTTCTTGGAGCACCAACTTATTAAATTTCCTCCAAAGTAAACACAATAACCTGTGGTAGATTTGCGATCGTCTAATGAACTTGCCCAATCTGAATCGCAGAAACTCTCAATCGTTGGGCTCGGTGCTGGAGTGAAGTGAATTCCTTCTCCTATTGTACTTGCCAAGTATCTTAGAATTCTCTTGCAAGCCTGCCAGTGGTTTTGAGTGGGTGCTTCTAGAAATTGGCTTAATTTGTTAACCGAGTAGGCTATATAAGGTCTGCTTAGAGTGAGGTATTAGAGGGCGCCTATAATGCTTCTATATAATGTGATGTCTTCAAAGGGTTTTCTATCTTGTAGTCTGAGAGTGTTTGTCTAGTTTATGGGAGAAGGGCAAGGTTTGGCATTTAGCATGTTGGTTCGGGTGAGAAGATCAAGTGTATACTTGGCTTGGGACAAGTGGATTCCATCAGCCCCCCTAGTTGTCTCAAACCCAAGGAAATAATGAACCGAGCCAAGTTGTTTGAGAGAGAATTGGCGTCTGAGTTGAGAGATAATATGTGAGACATGTGTAGATTGAGTGCCTGTGAGGAGGATGTCGTCAACATAAACTAGAACAAAAAGAAGATCAGTCCCACAGTTAAAGAAAAATAGAGAATTATCAGAGACAGAGTTGTGAAAACCAATGTGCAAGAGGGTGGTTCAAAGACGATCGAACCAGGCATGAGGCGCTTGTTTGAGGCCATAAAGAGCACGATGGAGGTGACAAACATAATGTGGGTGGACTGGATCGACATACCCAAAATTTGTGACATATAGACTTCCTCTTCAAGGGTGCCATTAAGCAAGGCATTGTTTATATCAATTTGTTGGATGTCCCAATTGTGGGTGACAACAAGAGCAAAGATGACACGAATGGTAGATGACTTGACCACGGGGCTAAAGGTTTCGAAGAAGTCCATTCTGGGTTGTTGCTGAAATCCTTTTTCAACGAGGCATGCTTTGTGACGCTGAATGGAGCCATTAGAATTGAATTTGAGGCGAAAAATCCATTTGTTGTCAACAACGTGCATGTGAGGTTGCGGGGGTACCAAACTCCAAGTATGGTTGCTTAACAAGGCATTATACTCTTCATCCATGGCAGACTTCCAAGCTAGAATAGATAAGGCAGCAGTGGCGGTTTCAGGTGTGGTGTGAGTGAGAGTTGGTTGTGTGTGTGAGAGAGAGGCAAGGAAGGATTTTGGTTTGAAGATGCCAACTTTGGAACAGGTACTCATAGGGTGAGAATGTGGTATTGGGGCGGGTGGGAGAGAGGGAGAGGAAAGGGGTAATGGAGTAGAGGTCTCAATTGGAAGATGTATTTAAGATGGAATAAAGGGAAAAGAGTTGACTGACCTTGGAGTTTAATGCTGACTTGGTGAGGATCTGGCAGACGAAGATGCATCAGGTGTAGGCAGAGATGCATCTGGGATTGCAGTGGAAGAGGAGTGATCAGCTGGTGGTGAAGTTACTGAGTCATCTTCATGGATATATGAGGAAGAATAAGGTAACCATTGACTGTATTGGATAGTGGTCGAAGATGACAGAGGAGAGCCAGGTGAAGAGTTTGTAGTTTGAAAGCCAGTGGAGAATGGAAACTCTTGTTCATTGAATGTTACACTTTGAGCAATGTAAATGCGACCTGAGGGATGAAGACATTTATAGCCTTTGTGATGTAGGTTGTAGCCAAGGAAGACACATTTGGTAGACCTGAAGTCAAGCTTATGGCAATTGTAGGCACGAAGATGAGGGAAACAGGCACACCCGAAGACCTTTAGAAATTGAATGTTTGGTTTGACAGAGAATAAAACTTCGAGAGGTGATTTATTTTGAAGAGTTGGTGTGGACAGATGATTGATGAGAAAAGTGGCTGTGCTGAAGGATTCCCACCAATACTGAAGTGGAAGAGAGGCTTGATTGAGAAGGGTGAGTCCCATTTCGACAATGTGACGATGTTTTCTTTTGGACTTTCCATTTTGAGGGTGAGTGTGTGGACAAGGATGTTGAAAATAAATTCCTAATGAGGTGAGAAAAGGTGCAAGACTTCTATACTCACCCCCCCCCCCCCCCCCAATCGGATTGCAATGTTTTAATTTTGGTTTCGAATTTTCTTTCGACAAATTGTTGGAAATTGATGAAAGTGTTTTTCAATTCAGATTTTAATTTCAGAGGAAAGATCCAAGTGAAGTTGTTGTAATCATCGATAAATTGCACATAATATCGATATCAATCATTTGAAAGCAAAGGGGTAGGACCCCAGACATCAGAGTGAATTAACTCTAATGGTTTGGTTGTTTTAGTGTGAGAAGGAGCATAATGTTTGTGCTTTGATTTACCTATGTGGCAAGCATCACAAAACTGATTTAGAGATTTAAATGAAACGTTTTCATTGGATAACATGTTTTTCATTACATTTATGTTGGGATGACCTAGCCGCATGTGCCACACATTCACATCAGTTTTTGATTCACTAAGGAAGGACTCACCACTATGGACAGTAGTGGAAACAACAGACTCGATGGAATTAAAAGAAGATAAAGGACTGGAAAAAGTTGTGGAGACACAATGACTGGATGGAGGAGATTGATCATGACTGGAAGATGACTGAGTAACTTTTAGCTGATATAAACCATTGCTATGCACTCCCAGAAGTAACTCCTTCTTCGTGTACAGATCATTCACAAGACAAAAGTCAGCATAAAACTCAACAAACACAGGATTATCACGGGTTAGTTAAGAGATTGACAGTAAATTTTTGGTTATTTGGGGAACACACAATATGTTTTTGAGATGCAAGGGACTAGAACAAAATGGTATAGATAAGTTGCTACTGCCAGTGTGAGAAATGAGAAGAGTTTGGCCATTACCAACCACCAAACTTGTTATACCTTTCAAATCAAATTTCTGCTGCAATTTGGAGGGGTCTGCTGTGATGTGGTTTGTAGCGCCACTATCAATGTACCAAGCATTTTAATTAATGGCATCAGTTGAGGAAAGGAAAGCTTGTTGACCATTACCTGAAGTATTGGAAATGGTAAAAGGTGTGTTGCTGGACTGGTTTTCTGAGAAAGAGCCTTGAGGAGCTTGGAAGGAGATATCAAAACGATGGTAACATTTGGCAGCCACATGACCAATTTAGGAGCAAAGTTGACAGATTGGTCGATTTCCATTTCCACGTCCCCCTCGTCCTCGGCCATGGCCACGATTGTGGAAGCTACAACCAGAAAAGGAGTTAGAGGGCGAACTAGTAAAAGCCATGGACTTCTTCATTTGAGTGGCAACGTTAGCGCTGGGAGCATGCTGGTCTGAGGGTGTATTAAGTTGTTCCAAACGCATTTCATGACTTTGGAGCATGTATTGAACTTCCTTGAGGGTGAGAGGATCGTGGTGAGAGGTGAGGTTAACCACAACAGGGTCATAGTCATGACCGAGACCTCCCAAAATGTAAAGAATCAAGTCATCGTCAGAAATGATTTGGCCAGCAGGAGAGAGATTATCAGCAATACTACGCATTTTAAGCATATAGTCATGAATGGAAAGACTTACCTTTCTCTGAGCTCGAAGTTGAGACCTCAGTTGGAGTATGCGTGCTTTAGAACTGGTGGTGAAGAGAAGTTCAAGCGTGGTCCAGACTTCCATGGAAGTTTGACAGCGAACTATATGGCCAAACATGGATTCTGAGATGGAGTTCATTAACCAGCTAAGAATAGCTTGGTCTGTTCGGATCCAGACTGTATAACCCACATTAACTTGCCGGGACTCACCGGGGACCGTACCGCCAATGGTGTTATCAACAAACTGGGAGGGGCATGGCTTGGTGCCAAGAATATATCTATCAAGGTCATGGGCACGAAGTGTATGAAGGATTTGGGACCTCCAAAAGAAGTAGTTGGTGCGGTCAAGTTTTAAGGTGAGAGGAGCAAGATGAGAATAGGGAAAAAATCCTGGTGCTTGAGTAATGGGAGGTTGAGCTATGGTGCTCGTGACTACTGGTGTGGGTACAAGCAGTGGAATAGTGGAGGAAACGGTTTGAGGAACAGAGGAAACAGGGATTGCGATGAATGGTGGGGTACTCGAGTGAGTGGCTGATGATTCATCCGAGACTTGTGGAGTGGCCATTGACGTTTGTCGAGGTCAATCCCTGATACCAAAATAAAAAGGAATAAATATTGTATTTAGTTCTCTCTTCAATATTTTACAAAACTTGCTCATCAATTACAGAGATAATTACAAGAGTATAAATAGGGTAAACGGTTACAAAAGAAAGGCTCTGATTGGTTGAATTTTACAGCAAAATATACTCATACTATTTCCCTGATTTGGCGCAAAACATATATACAAGGACAGCGTGATAGCACACACAAACGGTTATATTGCTGAGTCATTTAAGGGTAATATGAGAAATGTGCTTTTAAAAAAGTGGGTAATATTCAACTAAATATTATTAGTAGTTATTTTTAGTTAACTAATCCTAAAACTGGGTATTTTTCAAATTATACCATTCCTCTATTTCAACATGAGGCAAGCCCATCATCGAAAAGTCCATTCACGAAGGCAAAGGGAAGGTCTACCACGAGATCTATCAGGAAGCGAGAAAACAAAGGCAAGACCCCTTCAAGCAGTGTGGTACCATTCTCATTAATGGAGAAGAAAGCAATCAAGGTAATATTACCGAAAACTGTGTTGATGTTGAAATTACAGTGGATTCTCTTTTTCACACGGGCGAGGAGGAGGCCCTTATCAAGCCCCCACCATCCCAATGAGAGTGTTATCGTAGAATTTTCGGGGCATTGTCAGAGCCCCAACAACCTAAGCTGTGTTAGCTTGGGGTAGAAGATATAAGTCGGAGTGTATCTTCTTAATGGAAACGAAAGTTGGAGAGGGAGATTGAATGCTCTGGGAAGGACCATGGGCTATGATATGATGGGTTTACTTGCATCCCGGTAATAGGGACTGCTGGGAGATTATGTTTGTTTTGGAACCAGGAAGTGAGAATTCAAGTTCTAGAGGCTTTAGACAGTATCATGGAAACGATGATTTGGGATGTTCAGCAGGAAGTAATGTGGTATCTTTTTGAGGTATATGGCCGCCCGTATGAGGAGGAAAGGGAAAGTTTCTGGAGACACCTTAAAGCCATGATGATGCGGTGCGACTACCCTTGGGTTATAATCGGCGACCTTAATGTGGTGCTAACCCCAAAGGAAAAGATGGGAGGTAGATGGGTCCAAGATATGGATACCATAATTCAAAGGTGTCGTTTCACTTGGCAATATAAAAGATTCCAGGGGGCTTAATCCGTGAATGATTAGACAGAGTGATAACCTCAAACAATTGGATTACTACTTTCCCAAAGGAAGGGGTTGAGAATTTTCCAATCATTTCATCTGACCACGAACCAATTTGAATGGACTCCGCCATGGATCACTCAAGAGGTTTTAGGCCATTCCGTTTCTTTGAGGCCTGGTCTAGGGAACAATCCTACAAAAGTTTATCATGAGTAGCTGGAAGAAGGAAGAGGGTAAAAGGGAGACGAACCTTGTAAGGAATCTAGAAGACACTAAAAGAGCTTTACAAAATGGAATAGAGAAGCTTTTAGTGATGTAGAGAAGAAAGTAAAAGAAATTGAGCAGAGGGTTCAAATCCTTCAAAACCAACAGTTCAATCACGACACACTAGAAGAGAAAGCTTACTTTTAACAGACAGTTGAGGAGTTGTGAAGGTGTAAGGAAAGCATGTGGCGACAAAAGATCTCGTGAACTGTGGCTTCGCAAAAGTGGCCATAATAGCAAGTTCTTCCATGCCTCGACCATGATAAGAAGGAGAAGAAATCAAATTTGGGCAATAAGAGAAAGGCAAGGGAGGCTTCAAGACAAGATGGGTCCTACGGCAGACATATTCCAAAACTACTTTGAAGAGTTTTACTCCTCGAAGAACCTTGCCACAATGGATGAACTAGAGAGTTTGTTTCATGATGCTATTAGTGATGAGGAAAACCAACAGCTGAGTCAGATACCTACAAGAGAGGAGATTGAGGAAGTTGTGTCTAAAATGCACCCTATAAAGGCTCCCAGGCCCGATGGGATGTCAGGATGTTTCTACCAGAAGTATTGGGAAGTGGTGGGTGATTCGGTCATCAAAAGTGTTCAAGGAACCTTTGTCTCCGCTTTAATTGATCCAAGCATGAATTTCACCTATATTTGTCTGATCCCGAAAATAAAGAACGCGGACATGGTGGAAAAATTATATCCTATTAGTTTGTGTAACTTCAGCTACAAAATTGTGTCAAAAATCATCTCCAACTGAATGAGGACCGTGAGGATAAATTGGTATCTCCATTCTAATCAGCCTTCATTTCTGGTCGATGGATTGCCTAAAGTTCCATCCTAATGCAAGAAATGGTTCACACTATTAAAAGAAAAAGGGGAAAGGGCGGACCCTATCGAATGGTCATTCCTCATACGAGTCCTGAAAGCCTTTGGCTTTTGGTAATCATATCTATGAGCTAATCATGGAGTGCGTCTCCTCGGTGTCCTATTTGTTTGTGTAACTTCAGCTACAAAATTGTGTCAAAAATCATCTCCAACAGAATGAGGACCATGAGGATGGATTGCTTAAAGTTAAGGCCATTCCAATCGGCCTTCATCCCTAGTCGATGGATTGCTTAAAGTTACATCCTAACGCAAGAACTGGTTCACACTATCAAAAGAAAAAGGGGAAAGGGCTGACCGTATTGAATGGTCATTCCTCAGATGAGTCCTGAAAGCCTTTGGCTTTTGGTAATCATATCTATGAGCTAATCATGGAGTGCGTCTCCTTGGTGTCCTACTTGATCTCGATAAATGGCCAACCTCTAAAGAAGTTTTACCCGAAGAGAGGACTCAGGCAGGGAGATTCGCTATCACCATTTCTATTCCTTCTCTGTAATGATGTCTTCTCTAAAGTCATTTAAAGGGAACATGATAGGGGTAATTAATCTCCATGGAATTTCCATTGCCAAGAATGCATTATTAGTGACACACCTTATGTTTGCCAATGACACAATCCTGTTTTTTCACGTTACTGTTTTTTCAAGTGGGAAATTTTTTTGGAAGATCCAGCAACCTTTTAGAGATAGTCAAAAGTAAATGAGGAAGAACGAAAAAAACATTTGCAGACTTGGTCAGAGGTGTATAGAGTTTGATAGAATTGTTTAAGAGCCTGGGGCTATGAATTTGGACATAATCTTTTGCAAAAAAAAAAGAAAGAAAAAAACAAAGAATTTTGGCTCTCTATTCAGATTAGATAGATCTAAGCAATCTACATATCTTTTTGTCAAGCTTAAGACGATCGAATTTACAATTTTGGCAAGCAAGCTTATGATCATATGATCTATAGATCAAGCTTGTTAAAAATTGTTGCTAGGAAGGTATTTTCGAAATCGTGTTAGTGTTCTGAGGCTAGGTGTGCTTCATTTTGGTGAGGGTGAAAAAGATTCGGGAGGATACCATATTTTTGTAATTAATTTTAGTTATAAATGCATAATTCTCTAGTATTTATATATACATGATTGCGATGTGGTTTAAATTACACTTATAAATTTCCAAATCATGAACCATACCTCACTGTGAAACAGGGAAGTTTACAAAAAATACTTAAGATTTTAAAAAAATATTAAAATATGAAATATGAAAAAAATTATAAAAAATACGGAATGACATAATTATATAATGAGTTATTTTAAACAAAATTTACAAATGTGTAACTAAAGATTTCAAGTTTGTAACCATATGTTACAATTTTGTAAAAAATATTTACAGACTAAATAGAAAATTGTAACAAACAATAACAAAATTGTTAAAATTGTTATAAATTGTTATCCGTATTTTTATAATTTTTATAAAATTTTAAATATTTTAATATTTGTTTAAATTACAGTGCTATACAGAATTTTTCCAATGAAAAATACAACTCCACCCAAATTGTAATGATTTAACAGGTGCATGGTGTTTTGCAGACGATTTTGCCATTTTTTGGATTTTTTAAAGGAATTTTTTTTCTTCGTATTTATGACTTTATTTTAGGTAGATTTACAAATATATGAGTATTTAACTTTTCTACCATTTTATGACTTTTTTTATTTGAAAGTTGTTTTTCTATGAAATTATTTTTGATATATATGCAAACAAATTTAATTATGTGACATTTATAATAATGATTAGATTTTCTTTGAATTTAAGTGTAATTTTTTTTTCCCTTTTATCCCATTTTTTCATTATTTTTCCAACTTTTCTTTTTCCTTCGGTTTCTTTTCTTCTATATTTTTTCCTTCTTTAATTCATTTTTCAGTATCATTTTTTCCCTTCAACTTTTTTTTGTCTCTCTTTTTTAATTTTTCTTCCTTCATTTCCAATTTTTTCTTTTATCTTTTTTTTCCTATTTATTCTTTTTCCTTCTATTTTCTTTTTTCTTATTTTTTCCCTTCATTTTTTTTTCACATATATTTTAATATTGCATAATTTTTATTATTATTGTACTATTTTTTACAGATTTTTTTTTTCTAAAATATGTCAAACAAATTCAAATCAATTTTGTTTGGTTATTTTATGTTGTTTTATTTTTAGATTCACCTTGATGACAATAAACTTTACTTTTACCACCTAAGCTTGGTGAGTTGAAGAGCTTAATAGTCCCAAGAGTGAACAATAACACATTGGTTTCAATATCTAGTAAGCATGCTATTTTTTTATCTATCTATCTATTGTTCATTATCATCACTCACTCTCTTATGCCCGTATGAGTGTTTTCTTTTGTATGGACAAGCTTAGAGGTGGTGTTGTTTCGCTGAGAATTTGCACAAAAAGAAAATTATTTGTTTCATTCCATTTTTTTCCATTGTGATTGGTTTTCAATAGTTTCCTTCTTTTTTTTCATTCCTCATAAAGTTATTTTTATTTTGTCAATTAATCTTGGAGATCATGCAAAACCACCAAGTATTATTTAACTTAGTTCTTGTACATTAATGTAGCCCCAAAGATGGTAAATGGTTACATCTAAAATGGTATCAAGTTATCATTATGGTAACTAGCTACCCATAATATAAGCATATGGTTACCCCTAAGATGGTAAAATGTTATCCTCATGGTGACCGGTTACCAATTATATAGGTAACTGAAAATTGTAACGACTTACCCATAATATAGATAATTGATTACCCCAAAGATAGTAACGGTTTTCCCAATATAAATATGTGAAAGGTAATCTATTAGATAACCAATTACTCATAATATAGGTAATGTTTGAAAGAAAAATATATTAATATATATATATATATGTGTGTGTGTGAAAGGTAATCTATTAGGTAACTAGTTACTTAACTTAACACAAAAAAATAAGAAGGAAACAAAGTAAAAAGAAAATTTTGAAAAAACTTATTTGAACTTTTTTTTTACATATAGTAGAAAAATCTATAAAAAAAAGTACAATAATAATAAATAATAGAGTAATTAGCAGCAAAAATGCTCAATGTTTTAAAAAAACTTGTGATAAAAAAACTTGTGAATTAGTACCCAATCTTTTTTTTTGTGTGTGTGAAAAGTACCCAATGTCCACTTCTGTCGGGTTCCGTTAATACTCAGTCCATTAGGTCCATAAAAGTTGACTATGTACATATGTGCCAGCACCTTGTTGGTTCATTTAATAATCTTTTTTAAAAAATAAATTTAACATAAATAAATTAATTTAAATTTTATTTCTAAAATCTATTTATTAAAATAAAATAAAAGAAAAAAAATAAAAATCATAAACTAAATCTTAATTAGTATTTAAACATTGGGTAAAAATCAAATAATGGAAAAACTTATTAAAATTCATTTAATAAATTAAAATCCTAAAACTTAAATCTACATTAAACTTAAATATTTTCCACTGCTTTGACTTATACTCTTCTCCACTATGATGGGCGATGGCAAGCAACAGGGTCAAGGCATGCGTCTGGGAGAGCCCCAACTGGGGTCAAAATGGGTAACGATGGAGTTAGGGATCAACGTTGTAGAAGTGTTTTCCTATAATTGATTATTTGAGCACCAACAACTTGTCAAGGACAAAAGAACGAGCCAAGAGTTCAATTGGGAACATTGGTGTGATGTCAGCCAAATGGACTCCGACGCTCAAGTTAGTCGGATTGTGATAAAGTAATAAGACAGAAATAAGTAATAAAATGAATAATTATCAAGAACAAATAAAAGAGATGGTGATGGCGGAGGAGCTTGAGAGTGATGACTAGGTTGGAAGACTAGTCAAGTTCGCTGAGTATGAGTGATTAGTTTCAGTATTTTATATCTCCTCTCCCCTGAAGATTCCTTTTGAATTCATTTAAAGAGTCTCCCTAGGTACCGTTGCCACTCTTCCTAGTCATCCTGTTTGTAACGCCCTGGTTACTCCAAGACTATTACTGTGAACTTTAAACCGTGCTTAACTCGCTAAACGAGTCATTTGGTTATAAACGTGCATCTAGGAGTTATTAGTAGGCTAAGGTGAAAAATCTTGATCAAAAGGAATAAATATATTTTATTTAAAACATAAAACTGTACATGGGCCCATGAAAGCGATTACAAGTTATTTACAATCCAAAATGGTCATTACAGTGTAAAAATTACAACCCGCCGACCTAAGCGGAAAAAATAGGGTTAACCCCTAGTTCCCCTGAGAAACACCTTGGCCGTGGTGGTCAAGCGACTGCATATGTACACATCACCACCTAAGCTCCCCACTCAAGGCTGGGTGACCTTTTCTTTCCCTTTACCTGCACCACATAGCACCCGTGAGCCAAGGCTCAGCAAGAAAACTCATTATTGTGTTTATTCAATATCAACAAATGATTATGATAAACATACTGGGCTTGTAGCCCTAATAAGATAATATCAAGATTTTAATAATCATGCTTGGGCGTGTGGCCCTAATCAGATAAGTGATTGATGAGTAAGTCACGAACTTAAACCAGATAAGTGACTAATGAGTGAGTCACGAACTTAAACCAGATAAGTGACTATGGAGTCATGAACTTGAATCAGATAAGTGACTAATGAGTGAGTCACAAACTTGGGCTCCGCACCCTTAGCCATGTGACGATGTAGTCACTTGAGCCTTTTGGCCCTGACTCTAAGTAACTAGCCTTTAGACTAGATAAACATTTTTGTTTTCATCAAACTTAAGGTCAGTCAAGCATTTCATGCTTATGTTGATTAGATCTAATCTTTTTGGCTTGCGTTAAACACGCTAATAGTGTTCTTGACTCATAGGTCAATCCCATACGACCAGTGCTCAGTACTACTGTCGAACTTGACTAATAAGTCACTGCTTCACAGTCAATACTGACATTGTTGACCCTTGAATTGGTCAACCACATGGAGTCATTTAAAAGATATAAAGTTATATGAAAATGAGAAGAACTCCAGACAAAAAGAGAAACGACACAAATAATTTATAGTGGTTTGGCCTCAATAGCTTGGTAACAACCTACGTCCACTTAGTGTTCTTATTGATGTAGTATTCCAAGAACAGTGATCAATGAACTAGGGTTCACGAGTTTCACTAAATCTCAGATAAATATAATTGTTATGGATAACAACACTCTTTTTCTCTTAGAATCTCTCAGCTCAAACATTCTCAAGCCAAATGTTCAAAAGTCCAAAAGTCCCCTCACTTGAGCCCTTTGACTCTTATTTATAGGCTCAATGAGGTTTACATGGGCTAATGGGCCTTAATTACACTTAATACATGCGTATCTAAATAATAATGAAAATTACAATTAATACGAAATTACAAGATTGCACATCTCAAGGGAATAACTGAGTATATGCGACCAGGCTGGTCGCCCATAATTATGATACTTGATAAGCCAATGATCTCTTGGTCGAGGGTCGAGGAGGATGTGCTCACTTAAAACTTCCACGTGTAGATCAATCCAGCCACATCATCAGTTAGTCCATTTTTGGGTAAACATTTGCCCTCCATGTTTAATTTACTACGACCAGCATAAAGTAAACTTAAACAATCAACCCTTCGCGCGACCTGTTAGACCTGTCAAAGCTACCAGTGCCTTTTCGGAAAAAGTAACCAATCATGTCATTGCAGTTTCCCAAAAGGCGATTTGACGGCTATAACACTTTTCCATGCCTCAAAAAATCATCTCCCATTATTACCTGATTAACCGTGCCTCGAACAATATAAATAACCCCTCAGTTTCAGTTTTTACTTTTTACACTCCCTTTTTTTGTATGACAATTTACCCTGACTGATTGTATGCTTCTCTTTTGCAGACATGCCTACCGAGAAGGCGTTCGATTTGTACACCAACCCCACTACCACAACTCCTGCGAGCAGGAAGAAATCGAACTGGCACCAGCCCGGAGAAGGCTGCAGTGACCCATCCGCAAAAAGGGCTCGGACGGAGAACCCTCCTGCACCAACTCCTTCAAAAGAGACGACTCCCCCTCCAAGTACCGTCGACCAGAATCCTCTAGCTCCCACCGACCAGAATCCTACTGCTCAGCTAGACAAAAATCTAGTCAAGGCTATCCTGAACTCTGCCTGCACTTCGGCCAGCGACAGGCTGAAGAAACTGTCCAGACACCGACGTAGTTTGGAATCCTTCAGCAATGCCCCCACTATGCCGGTCGACCAGCTCTTCAGTCGCGCGCTGAACAAACTACTCACTCTGAGCCGCCGCTCTCATTGTGGTTTGATTACTTATCTCTCTCATTGATACTAACAACTTTTTTTATTTTTTTCTCTGATCGTAGGGGATTCTGACCGTGAGTACTAGTTGGCGCCGCTCAAAGGAGATGGTCGCCAAGCATGCTGAAGAGATCAAGGCAGTCGAGGGAAGGCTCACCGAGCAGCACAAGGTGGTCGAGGCCAAGCATGCTGAGGAGTTGCTAGCAGCCAAGGCTAAGATCGCCAAGCTCGAGGAGGAATTGAAGAAGAAGGAGGACTCTGTTGCAAAAATCACTGCCTCCAAGGAGAGGGATAAGGAGGCATCGCTGATAAACTACTGAGAAGCCAACAAACTTCAAACGGAGTTGGAGATCAGCCGCAAAGAGATTGCCGACCTTGAGGAGACCAACGACCGCAACCTGGAGAAGTATGAGGGAGCGGCGTTCCAGTGCTTCTATATGTTCTGGAAGAGCAATTCCAAGGCGAACTTTACCTACTTACCAGACCCTATAAGGCACGCTGAGTTGGTGAAGTGCATTGATTTCCTGGAAGAGGAGGAGAAGGCTCAGGGATCTCCTAAGATATCTTTGGCAACAGATATTGAGGGCGTCAATGAAGATGTTGGGGCCACAATTGATCAGCAGCCACAGGAGCCTCAGCAGGATCCTTCTGCTACTTTATAAATTTTTACCAGTATTTACTTTAATTTGTAACTTGGGACACACGAACCTCGGTTCGTGATGTCAAGACAATTTATTTTTTGTTGCACGGGCAACTTTTTCTTTTAATTAACAATTTTATCCGAGCAGAAACTGCTCGCGGTGTAAAGGATTTTACTTTTGACATTATAATATTTCACTTTATTATAACATCTGTTCGCATGACCAAACTTAGCATAGCACTTTGTTTTGATTTAACAAAATTTTGAAAAATACTCTAAGTACCGTAGCATGCTTTCCCTTATTTTGCTCGTGTGTTTACATATACTTGTTGATATGCTTTGCTTACGTAGTACCTTATTTGTCCCCCAAGTGATTAAGGAGCTTAAGGTCCTCGGTCACTTGCCTTGACCAAGACTTGTTCGAACATTACTGCTCGGAATAAATACTTATAGAAATGATAATAGAGCAAAACAACACACGTAATGAGAAAATACTTGTAATAAATACAATAATTGGCAATAATAACTAGCTGCGCACAGTTCCTTTTAATTCTCGTAAAAAATTGATCAAATTTTTTTTACACTTATAAGCGACCAGTCATGTGATTGACTAACCCTTGTTCATAAACTTGTAAAAAGTGAAATTAATACAAGCCAATTCTTTAAAAAGAACTGTTTATTGATAATACTTGCGCAGGTGTTCTCCATTCCAATAACGAGGAATGATATCTCCATTTAAGCGAGCAAGTTTATAGGTGCCTGGATTAAGGACTTCTTCGATTTGGTATGGCCTTTCCCAGTTAGGTCCAAGCACTCCAGTAGCTTGATCACGGGTGTAGAGGAAAACTCTTCTAAGTACCAAATCTCCCACATTAAATTTTCTTTCGTGTACTTTAGAGTTGAAATACCGAGCGACCTTTTGCTGGTAAGCTGCTACTCGGAGTTGAGATTGCCCGCGCATTTCATCGACTAAATCCAGAGATTCCATCAATAATTGACTATTAACGTCTTGATCATATTCCGACCTTCGATGCGATGGCGGATCTAATTCAACAGGCAACATAGCTTCATACCCATAGGCCAAGGAAAATGGAGTATGGCCTGTTGCTGTTCGGTGGGATGTTCTATACGACCAAAGGACTTCAGGTAACTATTCTGGCCATGCCCCCTTCGCTTCTTCAAGCCTTTTCTTTAGAGTATCCTACAGTGTCTTGTTGACAGCCTCAACCTGTTTGTTTTCCTGTGGATGAGTTACTGAAGAAAAGCTCTTGATAATCCCGTGCCTTTCGCAAATATCGGTGAAAAGATCACTATCGAACTGTGTGCCATTATCTGAGACAATATTCCTCGGCAACCCATAGCGACACACGATGTTCTTGACCACAAAATCCAGATCCTTCTTGGTTGTTATAGTTGCAAGTGGCTCAACTTTGGCCCACTTCATGAAGTAGTCAACAGCAACCACGACATACTTGACGTTGCCTTTTCTCATGGGAAAAGACCCAATCAAGTCTATTCCCCATACTGCGAATGGCCACAGGCTTTGCATCTATTTTAGCTCATAAGGGGCTGCTCACGGTATCTTGGAGAACGTTTGGAACTTGTCGGACTTTCGAACAAAATCCACAGAGTCTTCATTCATCGTTGGCCATAAGTATCCTTGCCTTGGGATCTTTTTTGATAAACTCTGCCCCCCAACATCATCTTCGCAGAAACTTTCATGGACTTCTTGCATTAATTCTTTAGCCTTTTCTTTTGAAACACACCTTAGGAGGGGCATTGAGTACCCTCTTCTGTATAACACTCCATCGATCAGGATGAACCAAGCTGATTGCCTTTGGAGGGCTTTGGCTTTGTTTCTGTCCGACGGCAATACTCCACATTCTAAGTATTCAATGAAGGTGCCATCCATGTGTTTGCTGCTTGGATTACCAGGGAGGTTTCTTCTGTTTGAATGCTTGGTGCGGATAAACGTTCAACATGCACTATTTCAAGGTGTTAGCATCCTTTGAGCTTGCCAACTTGGCCAAAGCATCAGCGTCTGAGTTCTGGTCGCGAGGTACCTACTGAAGAGTATATTTTTCAAATTGTGCCAACAAATCCTTTGCTTTGTTTAAATAAGAAACCATCCTCAGATCCCAGGCTTAAAATTCTCCAGTAATTTGATTAACCACTAACTGGGAGTCACTATAGATTTCAAGCAACTTTATGTTCATGTCCTTGGCTAATCTTAATCTTGCGAGCAAAGCTTCATACTCGGCTTCGTTATTGGATGCTGTGAAGTTGAATCTGATTGCACAGTGGAATTGATGTCCTTTAGGCATGACTAAGATCACACCTGCTCCAGCGTTGTGCTCGTTTGAAGAGCCATCTACGAACAACTTCCAAGAGGGAGTTTGGCTTTGAGGTTTAGGCTTTTCTGTCGGCTCAATGTCTTGGGGCCCAGTGAGCTCCACGAAAAATTCTGTTAGAGCTTGTCCCTTCGCTACTGCTCGTGGCAAGTAAGAAATATCAAACTATCCAAGTTCAACTGCCCATTTCAATAATCGACCAACGTCTTCTGGTTTCTACAGGACTTGCCGTAGTGGCTGGTCAGTGAGTACTACGATGGGGTGAGCTTGGAAGTACGGTCACAGCTTTTTGGAGGCTAAGATCAAGTAGTAGGCTAATTTCTCAATGGGCAGATATTGCAGTTATGCTCCTATTAGCCTTTTGCTTATATAATACACAACTTTTTGCACATGTTCCTCCCCTCTTACCAGGATAGCATTAGTAGCATATTCTGTGACCGCCAAATAGATGAACAAAGTTTCCTTTTC
Organism: Humulus lupulus; assembly: GCF_963169125.1. Classification (NCBI taxonomy): domain Eukaryota; kingdom Viridiplantae; phylum Streptophyta; class Magnoliopsida; order Rosales; family Cannabaceae; genus Humulus; species Humulus lupulus. Next base: position 58,794,308 of record NC_084798.1, read on the forward strand.
AATCGGCTTGGATAAAATCGGTGGTTGCGACATATGAGACTTTAGAGTCTGGAAATCCTGTTTGCACTCCTCTGTCCATTCGAATTTCTTATTGCCCCTAAGTAGATTAAAAAATGGGACGCACTTGTTTGTAGATTTGGAGATAAATCTACTTAAAGTGGCAATCTTCTCGGTTAAGCTTTGAACATCTTTTATCTTTGTTGGCGACTTCATATCAACCAGGGAATTGATCTTTTCAGGATTAGCTTTGATACCTCGTGAGTTCACTATAAATCCCAAGAGTTTCCCTGATCCAACTCCGAAGGAACACTTAAAGGGATTCGGCTTCATCTGATACTTGTTTAAGACATTGAAGCACTCTTGCAGGTCCCCGATGTGTTCTTCTACCTTCTTCTACTTAACCAGCATGTCATCAACATATACTTCCATGTTTACACCGATCAACTCTTTGAAAAATTGATTGACTAGTCACTGGTAAGTTGCACCAGCATTTTTTAAACCGAATGGCATTACTTTGTAACAATAAAGCCCTATATCGGTCCGAAAGCTAGTGTGATCCTCATCAGGTGGGTGCATACTGATCTGATTGTACCCAGAGTATGCATCCATGAGTGATAGGATCTTGTGCCCTGAAGTGGCATCGACCAGCTGGTCGATCCTTGGGAGTGGGAAACAATCCTTTGGGCATGCTTTATTAAGGTCTATGAAATCCACGCATGTTATCCACTTGCCATTTGGCTTGGGAACCAGTACGGGATTAGAGACCCATGATGGATAAAACGCTACCCTAATGAATCCATTCTCCTTCAGCTTCTCGACTTCTTCTTTTAAAGCTTTCGACCTATCCTTATCGAGCAACCTTCTTTTCTGTTGTACTGGTGGAAATTTTTTATCTATGTTCAAGACATGGCTGATAACTGTTGGGTCAATCCCAACCATATCTTTGTGTGACCAAGCAAAGACCTCCTGGTTCTTCTTCAAAAATTCCACCAGTTTTTGTTTAGTTGTTGTCTCTAAGTTTTTACCGACTTTCACAATCCTGGTCGGATCTGACTCATCGAGTTGGACCTCCTCGAGGTCCTCGACTGGTCCCACATCTTCCTCAAAATCCCCAAAGCGAGGATCTAAATCTCTATCCTCACTTTGGCAACACCCTATTTGGCGACGTGCTCACCTGATTGGGCTTGTATTTCATTGGCCAATTGCAACCCTTTTCTGGCTCCTTCCCTCGATCCACCCTTTTTCTCTTTAGTAATCAAGGAATTGTAGCATTTCCCTCACTTTTTGCTGGTTTCTCAACACGCATCCTATCCTTGCGTCAGTTGGAAACTTCATGGCGAGGTGCCAGACTGAGGTTACGGTTCGTAGGTCGACTAGAATAGGCCTTCCAATAACTGCATTATATGTAGAAGGACAATCAACTACTATAAAAGTAGTGAGTAATGTCCTGTTAGCAGGTGTAGTTCCTGCTGTAACCAGAAGTCTGATCAACCCTGTTGGCGTGAGCCCTTCGCCAGAAAAACCTTTGTTGAATGGATCAAAATCCTTCACTAAAAACTTCATTCTTTCCAGCGAAGACTTGTACAGAATATTTACTGAGCTCCCTGTGTCCACTAACACCCGCTTAACCATCATATTGGCGATTTGGACATCCACGACCAGAGGGTCCGAATGAGGAAATCGAACGTGCTAAGAATCAAGCTCAGAGAAAGTTATCAGTTCTTCCTCTGTCCGAGCTTTCTTGGGAGTTCGCTCCTCCACATTCAGAATTTCAATGTCTTGGTCGTGGCATAAGGTTTGGGCGTATCGCTCCCTTGCCTTCCCACTATCTCCTGCTAGGTGTGGGCCACCACAGATGGTTAGCAATGTACCTGCCATAAGAGCTAGCTGTAAAAGGGGCGAGCGTTGGCATACAGGTGCCTCCTCGTTGCCTCCTTGAGCCTCTTACTAAGAACCTCCAATGGTTTGTACATATCTTCCCAAGTGTCATTGTCTGTTAAGGAACTCAATTTCATCTTTTAGCTAGTTGCACTCATTGGTGTCATGACCATAGTCGTTGTGAAAACGAAAAAACTTGGTTGTATCTCTCTTAGAGATATCTTTCCTTATCGGTGCTGGTCGCTTGTAAGGGACATTGGTGCTGGTCGCCTGGTACACCTCCGCCCTGCTTTTGACTAGGGCCGTGTAATTTGTGAATCTTTGCTCATATATGTTACCCTTAGGGTGCTTATTCTCAGACATCGATGGCTCGTTGTTTGCCCCTTTTCCACCATTTTTCTGGTTGTTTTTTCCATTGCCATTGGGTTTATCTGACCAGTTGGTGGCTTTGGCAAGATCTTCCTTTGGTCCCTTGTCTCCTGCAGGTGACTTCCCTTCGTTAGCAATCCCCTCTTCGAGCTTGATGTACCGGTCTACTCGATCTAGGAATTCTTGGGTACTCTTCACCCCGTTCTTCCTTAAAATGTTCCAGAGGGGTGAGTGGTGTTGTAGTCCAGTAGTAAGTGCCATCATTTTTCCCTCATTGCCAACCATCTTAGCTCCAGCTGCCGCTCGCATAAAACGTTGGACATATTCCTTTAAGGATTCTCCCTCCTTCTAGCGTATCTCGACCAGTTGGTTGGCTTTAGTCGGATGTACTTGACCAGTGTAGAATTGTCCGTAGAACTCCTTTACGAACATCTCCCATGACACTATGGTAGCATAAGGAAATTTGAAAAACCATCCTAAGCAGTATCGGATAAGGTGACTGGAAATATTTTGCAGCGAGCATCATCTGACACCTTCTGGATGTCCATATGTATCTCAAATTTATTCACATGAGATACCGGGTCCCCATATCCATTGAAGTTGGGCAATACTAGCATCTTAAATTTGCTTGGGGTTTCTGCCATTGCTATTTGTATATGCTCAAGACTCCGTACTTGTGAAAGGTTTAAGGCACCCATTAAAATCCCCCAAACGCCTAAATATAGGCCTCGCAAGGCTGCTGGAGGCTACGTGCCAAAACTTGGTGTGCCCAAATGCTCGCCTCGCGCCCAGAAACCACGCCTCGCTGGAGGCATCTCGTGAAGCAGTACGCCACCACTCGGCCTGCCCAGATGCACTGCCTCGCGAGGGGCGTCTCGCTCCCAGTAGCTGCGACTCACTGGAGGCATCTCATAAAGGCCGCGTGCCACCACTCGGCCTGCCCAGATGCACCGCCTCGCGAGGGGCGTCTCGCGAGGGCCTCGTACCCAGTAGCCACGCCTCACCAGAGGCGCCTCGCGAAGGCAGCACACCACCACTCGGTCTGCCCAGATGCACCACCTCGCGAGGGGCGTCTCGCGAGGGCCTCGCACCCAGCAGCCTTGCCTTGATGGAGGTGTCTCGCGAAGGCTGCATGCCACCACTCGGTGTGCCCAAGTGTTCCGCATCACGAGAGGCCTCGCGAGGGCCTCGCGCCCAGCAGCCACGTCTCGCTGGAGGCATTCTGCAAAGCCTTGCATCATGCCTCCTCTTGGTGCACTCGGCCTTACCAGAGCTCATCTGCACCACAAGGGGTCACCTCCCCAAAATGGGCCTCACTAGAGGGGTCTTATCTCACCCCTTAAGAATAGCTCCAACCACTGGGCACCACTCTTACCATAAGTCCAACAAGAGGTAAAATCATGGATCCCTCTAACACACCAATAAGGGCGAATTGGAAGGGCCCCATAGCGATTCACACCAAGTTAAAAGAAGTACGGACACTAAGCCCATGCCAGATAAGTAGTGGCCGTACAAGTAGAGTACTCGTTTTGATCCACACCAGGCAATCTTTGACACTCGTACTCAATAAGTAGTGGAGACATCCCTACGAACTCTGACCATGTACTGGAGCTGAAACCACTACCCCTGAGGCCACTCCTGGCGGTGTACTCCTGTACCATTTGGTCCCCTGGACCACAATGTATCAGGGGCCTTTAGAGCCCACTATAAAAGGAACCCCACTGCCACTTGGAGTTGGGTTGGAAAAAACACTGTAGCACTGCACCATAAAAAATATAAGTTCATTTCACCATTTTCTTTCTGCAAGTATTCTTTGAGTTTCCAATTAGATCTTTGAAGTTTTTCATTTGATAAGCTCTATATTTCAATTTTTCTAACTTAACTTGGTTGACGAGTTCTCACCATAAACACTATTCTTTGTATGAATGGAGAGCCTCTTCTCCGATCATACTCGATGTGGGATGTTCGGCTCCCCACTAGCTGTTGTACAACTTGATTCAACGCATCGATCTGGGCCTGTACTACGTCTGGTATCGCTGGGGCGACCGGTACTGGAGGAGCGTACTAATCGTGCCTTTCCTGCCTATCGTTGAGCACATCACTCGAGTCGTCATCTACTATGCCTTTGCTCACTAGTACCCAACTGATCAAAGACGTTAGGCTGCCTAGGCTGCCCCCAGCGTTCTAGCTCACAGGCCTATTTTCTCTTGGTGGGGGGTTCCTTTCTCCACCTTTCTCTCCTTGCCCTCGACCAGCATTTCCCCTGCTGGAATCAGCTTTGTTGTAATCGTGACCGTCCCTAAATCGTGATTGGCTATGGCGCGACCTGCTAGTTGCATTATTCCCTCCTCTTGCTGGTACCTCTCAAGCATCAGGGGGAGGCCTGCGTTGGTTGGTGGGTCCCCGGGCATTATTATGTCATGGGGGCCCCTGACCGCAGAGCCAGACTCGGCATGCCTTTTGTTAGCAAAAGGACGTTGTCCCCTGCTCGGAGGATTCGATTCCTCAATAGTTTGGCGTCTAGGGCTTCGGGGAGGCTGCCCCGCCTGATTTTGCCTTTGACGCTGGGGATTATCTTGACCAACACGAGGAGGTGGCTGCTGCTCAGGATCTTGAAATGGAATATCCTGTTGAGCAGGAGGAGGTTGCTCCGGCCTTAGAGGACTTGCCGGTTGAGGTGGATGACTTGAGTTTGGGCCTTATTGTGGTGGTGCACTTAGTGGTTGATCTAGTTGAGAAGTTGGTGTAGGTTGTGACCGGGCCAACTGAATGGATGCTTCCAAGGTAGCAGTGGCATCTCTCTGTCAGAGGTCCATGTCAGCCTGCCGCTCATTCAACTTTTGATGTTGACAGTCAATTTCCCTCTGTTGCAACGCCATCGTTTCAGCTACATTCTCCTGATTATCCCTCAGATTGGCTAAATCCTCCTGCAACACAATCAGTGTTGTCCTCAAGGTCTCAGAATCCATCTCCTCCTCTTCGAAATCCAACTGTGGTTCATCTTCAGCCACATTTTGTGGAGGAGGCTGGGTGGATGCAGCACCAGAAGTTTGTCCCGTCTTTCTGGATGTTTTTGCCATTTGATTTTATTGGAAGTCTTGAGTTTGGCTCTCAATGAAAGCACCAAAATGTTGACCCTCGAATTGGTCAACGACACGGAGTCAGATAAATGATATAAAGTTATATGAAAATGAGAAGAACTCCAAACGAAAAGATAAACGACATAAACAATTTATAGTGGTTCGGCCATGTTGACCCTCAAATTGGTCAACGACACGGAGTCAGATAAATGATTAAAAATGAGATGAAAATAGTTTGAAAAATCAACTGGAAAGCAAACGACACAAATGATTTGTAGTGGTTCGGCCCCAATTGGATGGTAATGACCTACATCCACTTAGTGTTCTTATTGATATTGAACCCAAAAAACTGTGATCAATGAACTAGGGTTCATGAGTTTCACTAGCCTTAGGTTGAATACACTTTTGATGGATAAAAACATTGTGTTCTTCTCTCTAAGTACAAAGAAAAAAGTTCTCTAGTCAAAAGTCCAAAAAAGTCCCTTCCCTAAGCCCTTTGATTCTTATTTATAGGTTCAAGAAGGTTACATGGGCCAACGAGCCTTAATTATAATTAAAACTTGCGTATCAAGGTAATAAAGGAATATGCAATTAATGCAAATATTACAAGATTGCATATATAAAAAAGAAATGAACGAAAGTATGTGACCAGACTTGTTGCACCTAAGCATGAGGCTTGATAAATCAATAACTCTCTGGTTAATGGTCGAACATGACTCATTCACTTAAAGTTGCCACGTGCTTGCCATGTCATCATGAGCCGTTTTAGGGTAAACATTTGCCCCCAAGTTTATTTTACTACAACCAGCATAAAGTAAACTTAATCGACTGTCTTTTCGTATGCCTTATCAAATCTATCAGAGTTGCCCATGCCTTCTCGAAAAAGGGAACCAATCATGTCTTTGCGGTTTCCCAAAAGTGGTCTGATGGCTATTACACTTACCCATGCCTCAGAAAGTTACCCCTTATGATTACCTTGGTAACTGCTCCTCGATTAATATAAATAACCCCTCAGAATCATTTTTCACTTTTTACATTTCACTTTCACCTCAAGAACACCAAAGAACAAGTCACATAAAGCCTAGAAACTCAGACGACCTTGACGATTCACGAAGCTTCTGTCCAACCTTCTGACTTAGCGTTTCAGAAATTTACTCCAACCTTTATCCAAGTAAGTTTCTCAAACTTTTCAGTCATTGAGATGCCATGCAATATCTGTTTTATATCCGTTTTAGATTCTGAATTCTTGAACATTCTTGAAGAAATTGTGTTTGGGGTAAATGGGTATGTAGATCTAAGCCTAACATGATAGGAAAATAATACTTTGCAGGGGTTAGGAATCAGTTTGGTAGGTAGGATTATTAATTTAGGGCGTAAAATCGAAGTAAAAATTTGATTTTTAAGCTTGTAGAAAAAACTGGGTTTTTCCCGCCCTTTCAGAGTCGAAAAGTTTTTCCTGAAAATCTTTACACTTCTGCTTTTTAATTCATTTTCCAGACTGTTTGCATAGAATTTAGTGTTTTTGTTAGAATGTTGCTGGTCATATAAAAGCTTAACTTTTATACACGAGCAACGTTATTCCAACTCTTTACACTTCTTGGTCTTTTGGCCATAGATTCTCATCTCCCCTTCTCTGTTCCCAGATTTTCATGCACGATTCGTGGGGAGGTGAGAGGCCGATCGACGACGACTTGCTCGCCCAGTTGCTTGTGGACGAAGAACAGCTGTCACTACTTATCCCAGAGATCCCTTTCTTTCGAATTCCACCCAATGAACCTCATTCAAGTCGACCAAATATGGGTAAAGTAAAATCCACTACCTAGAAAAAGAAACCATATAAACCTTCCGAAAATCAGCCTGCTCCTCGGGCTGAAATTCCCTCGACCAGTGGTAGAGCCGAAACCACTGGTCTCGAAATCCAAACACAGGCCCGTCCTCGCGATGTACTTCGACCAGATGTTAAATGGTACCTTGCTCCTCCTAGCCAAATCGCTGCTAGGATGGTAAACAATTTCCTCATAAAGTATGAACTTTTTGGGGTAACTTTATTTCTTCCTACCACCGACCAACGGGCAAACCTGCCTGGCAGCATCTTCAGGGTGTGGCCAATTACTTTGGGGCTGCTCTTTTCCAAATAACCCCGAACAGGTATAGAATGCTTTTCGCACTCTATATCCTTTACAGCCATAAAAAATGGCCTGTCCCTTCGCATCATGAGATCAACTACTTGTTCGATCTCAAATCTAACGCCAACTAGGACAACACGGGGTTCTTTCATTTTTGCCACCAGGAATCGACCCGCACCTTCCTGAGTGAGACTACTTACAAGTCCAATGTAGGAAAGTACTACCAGGAGTACTTTTTAACCACCGACCTGGTCGCCAACAACCTAGGCTTCACCCAAGGAGGTAACTTCTTCATTCTCTTGGTTGTTTATTTTCTTTTATTTTACCTGCATTTTCTTAGAAAATTAGTTCTCTTCAAGTCCATGGCTGCGACCAGCTCCTACTCTAGAAATGGAGCTTCGACCAACACTACTAGCCAGCATGACTGACGTAGAAAAAAGCGTCAAAGAGCTAGTCACTGAAGCCAACCTAAGGCTGGTCGATGAAGCCAACCTAACGCGGGGAGTGCCACTGGAGGAGAGATTCCCGAGCAGCACCGGGACATGTCGCAACCTAAAAGGAGGAGGACAAATGAAGTGACAATCAAGGAACCCTCCAGCACCCTGCGAGCAGCAGCTCCCCTTGCCCCTTTGGGAAAGAAAAAAAAGAAAGCTTCCAAACCCCCTGCACCCATCAACGAGTCTTCAGATGAGAACGGTACTGTTTTCTCATTCTTAGAAATTTTGCCCATTCCTTGTCATTTATTTGACGGGGACAGAAACTTTAAGTACCCTCCAAATTTAGATTTAGATTTCTTCCAGGGTAGTGAGTGAGTGTAGTAGTAGTTCAGTAAGTAATGTAGTGACCAGTAGTTATAGCACGGGTACTTTACTTGTAATTTTCTTGTTTTTAATGTCATCTCCACTTATACATATTGTCTAGCTGCTCGCAATGTTTCTTCACTTACAGATATGTCAACTGGAGACATGTTCAATCACTACACCGCCTTTGCTGCTCCCTCGAGCAGGAAGAAAGACAGCAAGCGGCTTCGCGGGGAAAGCATCAAAGCTGCTTCAAAGAAGACCCGGACTGAGGATCTTCCTCCAGCAATCGCTCCTTCAAAAGAAACAATGCCACCTCCCTCTCCACTCGACCAACACTCTACCCCTCCAGCGCCAACCTTACAGACACCTCAGGGTAATCAACCTGAAGACGCCCTAACCAGCACCGTAGTTGGCTCAGCCAGAGAGAGGATATACAAACTCTCAAAGCACAAACACAGCCGAGAGGCCATTGTCGGCACCAACTCCATGGAGGCTGATCAGATAATCAATCGAGGGTTGAATGAGATAGCCAATGTAAATTGCTTTTCTTTAGCTGAGTTATTTTACTTTGTTATTTTCTGCCATCATCTTATCTTTTCACCTGATCGCAGGGATTGCTGACTATAACTGCTGGTTGGCGCCGCACAGGGGCTTTGGTCACCCAGACCAAAGACTTTGACACCAAGCACACTGAGGCGATGAAGGTGCTCGAGGAGAAGAATGCTGAACTGCGCAAGACAAACACAGAATTGCTCACCAAGAACACCGAATTTCTTGAACAAAACTCTCAGCTGACTGAAGAGCTGCTGCAGTTCCAGACTGCCCTGGCCAACGCCAATGCAGACAAAGAGAAGTTTAGGGAGTGTGCCAGACTTAACTACCAAGAGGCTAAACAACTCGAGGTTAATCTGATCTCGAGTAAAAAGGAGACTGAGGAGCTGGAGGGGCGCGTCAATGAGCTTGAGGAGACGAATGCCAGAAACATGGAGAAGTATAGGGAGGCCACCCACCTCTGCTTCTATGAGTTCTTAAAGCACAACCATGAGGCCAACTGCAACTACCTTTTTGAGCGCCTAAGGCGAACTCAAATAGCCTGGTGCACTATACGCTTGGAGGAAGAAGAGAGAGCCAAAATTCATGCTTCCCCAGAAATTTCCTTAAGCAACGTGGATTGATGGTGCGGGAAATGAAGCTGGAACTGCAATTGACCAGGACACTCCTCAAGACCCTCCTACCTCGTAGTCTTTTTATTTTTCTTTCTTTATCTTTCAAATACACGACTTATGGGTCATGATGTAAAGACACTTTCCTTTTTAACTTTTATTGCTGCATAGGCAGCTTTTTCCCTTTTACTCAAACAATTACATCCGAGCAGTTGCTGCTTGCGGTGTAAAAGGATTCTTTTTTGATATTATAATATATTTGCACTTTATTATCACATCTGTTCGCATGACCAAACTTAGCATATTACTTTGGATTGATTTAACAAAATAACAAAATTTTGAAAAATATTCTAAGTACCCTAGCATGCTTTCACTTATTTTGCTAATGTGTTTACATACCTTTCGATATGCTTTGCTTACTAGATACCTTATATGCCCCCCAAGTGATTGAGGAGCTTTAGGTCCTCGGTCACTAGCCTTGACTAGGACCTGTTCGAACATTACTGCTCGTAGCAGAGAATATAAAACGATAATATAGCAAAACAACACACGTAATGAGCAAATACTTGTAATAAATACAATAGTTGGCAAGATTGACTCCCTGTGCACAGTCCCTTTTTATTTCTCGTAGGAAATGGACAAAACGTGTCTGTACGAGTGATCACCAAAATGATCTTACACTTATAAGCGATCAGTCACATAAAATGACCAACCATTTTTCATAACTTGTAAAAAGTAAAATTAATACAAGACAATTCTTTAAGAAGAATTGTTTATTGATAGTACTTGCACAGGTGTTCTCCATTCCAATAGCGAGGAATGAGATCTCCATTTAAGCAAGCAAGTTTGTAAGTGCCTGGATGGGGGAATTCTTCAATTTGGTATGGTCCTTCCTTCCTAGTTAGGTCCAAGTACTCCTGCGGCCTGGTCGCGGGTGTTGAAGAAAACCCTTCTAAGTACTAGATCTCTTACATTGAATTTCCTTTCACGTACTTTAGAATTAAAATACTGGGCGACCTTTTTCTGGTAAGCTGCTACTCGGAGTTGGGCTTGCTCGTGCCTTTCATCGACCAAATCTAGAAATTCCATCAATAGTTGGCTATTAGAGCCTAGATCATACATCATTCTCTGATGCGATGGAAGATCTAACTCGACAGGCAGCATAGCCTCATATCCATAAGCCAAGGAAAATGGAGTATGGCCTGTTGCTGTATGATGGGACGTTCTGTACGGCCAAAGGACTTCAGGAAATTTCTTTTGACATGCCCCCTTTGCTTCCTCAAGCCTTTTCTTCAGAGTATCCTTTAACGTTTTATTGACTGCCTCGACCTGTCCGTTTGCTTGAGGGTGGGCAACTGAAGAAAAGCTTTTGATAATTCCATGCCGCTTGCAAAAATCTGTGAACAGATCACTATCAAACTATTTGCCGTTATTTGAGACAACTTTTCTTGGAAATCCATAGCGACACACAATGTTCTTGACCACGAAATCCAGCACTTTCTTGGTCGTTATGGTTACAAGTAGCTCATCTTTGGCCCACTTTGTGAAGTAATCAACGACCATCACAACATACTTGACACTGCCCTTTCTGGTGGGCAAAGATCTGATTAGGTCTATACCCTAGACTGTGAATGGCCACAGACTTTGCATCTACTTTAGTTCATTAGGGGCTGCTCACAAAATTTTGGAGAATCTCTGGCACTTATCGCACCTCCGCAAAAATTCCATCGAGTCTTCATTCATTGTTGGCCAGAAGTATCCTTGCCTTAGGATCTTTTTTGATAAACTCTGCCCCCCAGCATGGTCCCCACAAAAGCCTTTATGGACCTCTCTCATCAATTTTTTGGCCTTCTCTTTCGAAATACACCAAAGGAGTGGCATTGAGTATCCCTTTCGGTACAAGATTCCATCGACCAGGACATACCTAGCAGCCTGCCGCTAAAGGGTCCTAGCTTTGTTTCTGTCCGTCGGTAACACACCCTGCGTCAGGAACTCTACGTAAGGTGCCATCCATGTATCCACCGCCTGAATTACCAAAGAGGTTTCTTCCACTTTGATGCTTGGCGCAGACAGCCGTTCAACTGGTACTATATTCAGGGTATCGGCATCCTTGGCACTCGCTAATTTGGCCAAAGCATCAGCATTGGAGTTTTGGTCGCGAGGTACTTACTGGAGAGTATATTTCTCAAACTGGGCCAACAAATCTTTTACTTTATTCAGGTAGGCAACCATCTTTAGACCTCGAGCCTGATATTCTCCAATGATCTTATTAACCACCAACTGCGAGTCACTGTATATTTCGAGTGACTTTATGTTCATGTCTCTAGCTAACCGTAATCTTGCGAGCAATGCTTCATACTCGACTTCATTGTTTGAAGCAGTGAAGTCGAATCTAATCACACAGTGAAATAGATGCCCTTCAGGTGTTATCAAAATCACTCCTGCTCCAGCGTAATGCTCATTAGGAAAACCATCTCTAAACAACTTCCATGAAGGGATTTGGCTTTGAGGTTCAGGCTCGTCTGTTCCTTCTGGCTGTTCGCTATCTGGAAGACCAGTGAACTCTGCAACAAAGTCAGCCAGAGCTTGTCCTTTTATTGCTGTTCGTGGTAAGTAAGAGATATCAAACTGCCCAAGTTCAACCGCCTATTTCAACAATTGGCCTGCAGCTTCTGCAAAACTTGCCTTAGAGGTTGGTCGGTCAAAACTGTGATCAGGTGAGCCTGGAAGTATGGCCGCAACTTTTTGGAGGCTAAAATCAAGCAGTAGGCTAATTTTTCAATAGGAGGATATCGCAGTTCTGCTTCTATTAGCCTTTTGCTTACATAATAGACGACCTTCTGTACGCCCTCTTCCTCTCTTACTAGAACTGCACTAGCAGCATATTCTGTGATCGCCAAGTGGATGAACAAAGTTTCCTTATGGACCGACTTCGATAGAATCAGAGGCTGCGACATGTGAGTCTTTAAAGCTTGAAAAGCCTGCTCGTACTCCTCCGTCCATTCGAACTTCTTGTTGCCTCTAAGTAGATTAAAAAATGGGACGCATTTGTTCGTAGATTTGGAGATAAATCTACTTAGAGCAGCAATCCTTCCGGTTAAACTTTGAACATCCTTGATCTTCATTGGCAATTTCATATCGACCAGGGCTTTGAACTTCTCGGGATTGGCCTCAATTCCTTGCGAGTTTACTATAAATCCCAAGAATTTCCCTGATCCAACTCCGAAGGAATAATTGAGGGGATTCGCCTTCATCTGATATTTGTTCAAGACGTTGAAGCACTCTTGCAAGTCCCCTATATGCCCTTCTGTCCTCTTTGACTTAACCAACATGTCATCGACATATACTTCCATGTTTGTATCGATCAGCTCCTTGAACATGTGATTGTCTAGTCGCTGGTAAGTCACACCAACATTTTTCAAACCGAAGGGCATCACTTTGTAACAGTAAAGCCCTGTATCAGTCTGAAAGCTAGTGTGATCCTCATCAGGTGGGTGCATACTGATCTGATTGTACCCATAGTATGCATCCATGAATGAGAGGATCTCGTGCCCTGCAGTGGTATCGACCAGCTGGTCGATTCTAGGGAGTGGGAAACAATCTTTAGGGCAGGTTTTATTAAGGTCTGTGAAATCCACGCACGTTCTCCACTTGACATTCGGCTTGGGAACCAGTACGGAATTAAAGACCTAGGATGGATAAAATGCTACCCTAATGAATCCGTTCTCCTTTAGCTACTCGACCTCTTCCTTTAGAGCTTTGGATCTGTCTTTGTCGAGCCACCTCCTTTTCTGTTGTACTGGTGGAAAACTCTTGTCTATGTTCAGTACATGGCTAATGACCGCAGGGTCTATTTCGACCATGTCTTTATGTGACCAGGCAAAGACTTCCTGGTTTTTCTTTAAGAATTCCACCAGTGCTTGTTTGGTTGTTGTCTCTAAGTTTTTACCGACTTTCACAACCCTGGTCGGATCTTCCTCATTGAGTTGGACCTCTTCAAGGTCCTCGATGGGTCCTACATCTTCATAAAAATCCCCAAAGCGAGGATCCAAATTCCTATCCTCACTTTGGGCAACACCCTATTTCGTGACACAATCACCTGATTGGGTTTGTACATCACTAGCCATTTGCAACTCTTTCCTGGCAGCTCCCCTTGATCCACCTTTCTTTGCCTTAGATATCAAGGCATTGATACACTCCCTCGCTTCCCGCTGGTTTCCCAACACATATCCTACCCCTGTGTCGGTTGGGAATTTCATGGCAAGGTACCATATCTAGGTAACGGCTCGCAGGTCGACCAAAATTGGCCTTCCAATTACAGCATTATACGCTGAAGGACAATCAATTACTATGAAAGTAGTGAGTAATGTCCTATTTGCAGGCGCAATTCTTGCTGTAACCGGGAGCCTAATCAACCCAGTCAGGGCGAGTCCTTCGCCAGAAAACTATATATGGTTTGGTTGCACGGCTCCAGGTCCTTGATTGAAAACTTCATCCTTTCTAGTGAGGACTTATACAAGATGTTGACTGAGCTTCCTATGTCAACTAACACCCTCTTAACCATCATGTTGGCAATTTGGACGTCAACAACCAGCGGATCGGAGTGTGGGAATCGGACATGCTGAGCATCGTCTTCAGAGAAGGTTATAAACTCCTTATCTGTTTGAGCTTTCTTTGGTGTGCGATCCTCCACACTCATTATCTCGATGTCCTGGTCATGGCGTAAGGTCCGAGGGTATCGCTGTCTTGCTTTCCCACTATCCCCTACAAGGTGTGGGCCACCACAGATGGTGAGTAACGTACTTGCCACAGGAGTTTGCTGTAAAGGTGGCGAGCGTTGGCGTGCAGGCGCCTGCTCGTTGCCACCTTGAGCCTCTCGCTGAGACCCTCATGCGGCTTGTACGTATCTCCTTAGGTGTCCTTGCCTGATCAGGAACTCGATCTCGTCCTTCATCTGGGTACACTCATTGGTGTCATGTCCGTAGTCGTTGTGAAAATGACAAAATTTTGTTGTATCTCTCTTGGAGATATCCTTCCTTATAGGTGCTGGTCGCTTATAAGGGACATTGGCATTGGTCGCCGGGTAGACCTCTACCCTACTTTCGATAAGGGACGTATAGTTGGTGAATCTTGGCTCATATCTATTGCCTTTGGGGCATTTATTTTTAGATGTTGACGGCTCATTGCTCGCCCTTTTGCCACCATTTTTGCCATTTTCGTTCCCATAGCCGTTGCCGTTGCCATTGGGTTTATCCAAACAGTTGCCAGCCTTGGCAGGATCTTCCTTCAGGCCCTTGTCTTTCGTAGGAAACTTCCCCTCATTGGTGATCGCATCTTCGAGCTTGATAAACCGATCAGCTCGATCCAGGAACTCCTGGGTACTCTTTACCCAATTCTTTCTTAGGCTGCTCCAAAGGGGGGAGTGGCGTCTAACCCCTGCAGTTAGGGCCATCATCTTTCCCTTGAAACCCACTATTTTGGCTCCAGCCGCTGCTCGCATAAAGCGCTGGACGTACTCCTTTAAGGGCTCTCCCTCCTTTTGGTGTATCTCGACCAATTGGTTGGCCTTAGTGGGGTGTATGCGTCACGAACATTTCCCAGGATACTATACTAGCAGAAGGGAATTTAAAGAACCACTCCTGGGCAGTTTCGGACAGAGTGGCGGGGAATATCCTGCAGCGTGCATCGTCCGATACCTTCTACAGCGTTGTGGCTTGCAGGCCTATTTTCTCTTGGTGGGGGGTTTCTGTCTCCACCTCTTTCCTCCTATCTTCGACTAGCATTCCCCCTATCAGAATCGGCCTCATTGTAGTCATGGCCATCCCTAAACTACGGCCGACTATGGTGTGACCTGCTGGTCATGCTGTTTCCTCCTCTGGATGGAATCTCCCAAGAGTCAAAGGGAGGCCTGCGTTGGTCGGTGGGTCCCCATGCATTATTATGCCTCGGGGGGCACCTGACCACAGAGCCTGACTCGTTATGCCTTTTGTTGGCACACGGACATTTCCCCCTTCTTGGTGGAATTGGCTCATCATCCCCTGGGCATCTAGGGCTGTGGGGCGGCTGCCTAACCTTATTCTGCCTCTAGCGCTGGGGATTACCGTGACCAGCTTGAGAGGGTGGCTGTTGCTCAGGATCCCGAATTGGGACATAATCTTGGGCAACAGGTGGTTGCTCCGACCTTTGAGGGCTTGCTTGCTGGAGCGGAGGACTCGGATTAGGGGCCCGTTGCGGTGGTGCACTTGGTGGCTGATCCAGTTGAGAGGCCAATGCAGCATGTCCTCTGGCCAACTGAATGGCTACTTCAACAGCGACTATGGCGTCTCTTTGCCGACGGTCCATTTCTGCCTGACGCTTATTCAGCTCCTGGTGATGACGCTCAATCTCCCTTTATTGTAGTGCCAAGGTCTCTGCTGCATTCTCCTGATTGGCCAACTCATCCTACAACACGGCCAGTGTTGCCCTCAACGTCTTAGATTCCATTTCCTCCTCTCCAAAATCCAAATGTGGTTCATTTTCAGCCACATTTGGAGGAGGAGGTTGAGATGACGCAACGCCAGCAGCCTGTCCAACTCTCTTGGATGCCTTCGCCATTTGATCTTTTTCAAGATTTTTGAGTAATCTCTCAATGAAAGCACCAAAATGTTGACCCTTGATTTGGCCAACGACACAGAGTCAAACTAACGACAAAGAAACAAAAAGGAAATAAAGAATGGAATCAAATGGGAAAAAGGTGACACAAATGATTTATAGTGGTTCGGCCCCAACTGTGTGGTAATAACCTACGTCCACTTAGTGTTCTTATTGATGTTGAATCCCAATCTCGTGATCAAAGAACTAGGGTTCTTGAGTTTCACAAGCCTTAGGAGAATTGCAACTTTTCGGTGGATAATCACACTATGCTCTCTCTATTAGTATTCAAGTTCAAAGTTCAAAAGTCCCTTCCTTGAGCCCTCTCATTCATATTTATAAGCTCAAGGGGGTTACATGGGCCAATGGGCCATAATTATTCTTAATATCAGCGTATCAAGGTAATAAAGAGAAAATATAATAAATGTAGTTATTACAAGATTGCGTATCTTAAAGGAAATAAATTGAAGCATGCGACCAGACTGGTCGCATCTAAACACGAGATCTGATGAAGCAATAGACATCTGGCCGATAGGTGAACAACATCTCTTCACTATAACGTTGTCATGTGCCAACCCGTGTAATAAATTCTTGCCACATCATCAGGAGCCATTTTAGGGTAAACACTATAGATTTCAAGTGATCTTATGTTCATGTCCCTGACTAATCGTAAACATGCGAGCATGGCGTCATACTCGGCTTCATTGTTGGATGCTGTAAAGTTGAATATGATAGCATAGTGGAATCGATGTCCTTCAGGTGTTACCAAAATCACTCCGGCGCCAGCGTGATGTTCATTAGAAGAATCGTCTCTAAATAACTTCCAAGATGGAGTTTGGCTTTGAGGTTCAGGCTCTTCTGTCTGTTCACTGTTTGGAAGCCCAGTGAGCTTTGCGACGAAGTCGGACAGAGCTTGCCCTTTTACTGTTGCTCTTGGTAAGTAAGAAATTTCAAACTGCTCAAGTTCAACTACCCATTTCAATAATCGCCCAGCGGCTTTTGGCTTTTGCAGAACTTGCTGTAGGGGCTGGTCGGTTAATACTGCGATGGGGTGAGCTTGGAAGTATGGCCACAGCTTTCTGGAGGCTAAGATCAAGCAGTAGGCTAATTTTCAATGGGTGGATACCGCATTTCTGCTCCTATTAGCCTTTTTCTTACATAGTATACACCTTTTTGCACAATTTCCTCCTCTCTTAACAGAACAACACAATCAACATATTCTGTGATCACCAAATAGATGAAAAAAGTTTCCTTTTCAACTGACTTAGATAGTTACGGTGGCTGCGACATGAGGGATTTTAAAGCTTGGAAAGCCTGCTCGCACTCCTCCGTCCACTCGAATTTCTTATTACCTCTGAGTAGATTAAAAAATGGGACGCACTTGTCCATCGATTTGGAGATAAATCTACTTAGAGCAGCGATTCTCCCGGTTAAACTTTGAACATCTTTTATCTTTGTTGGCGATATCATATCGACTAGGGCTTTGATTTTTTCGGGATTAGCTTCAATACCTTGTGAATTTACTATAAATCCCAGAAATTTTCCTGATCCAACTCCGAAGGAACACTTGAGGGGATTCAGCTTCATCTAATACTTATTCAAGACGTTGAAGCACTCTTGCAGGTCCCCTACGTGTTCTTCTACCTTCTTTGGCTTAACCATCATGTCATCAACATATACTCCCATGTTTGTACCGATCAAATCTTTAAACATGTGATTGACTAGTCACTGGTAAGTCGCACCAGCGTTTTTCAAACTGAAGGGCATTACTTTGTAACAGTAAAGCCCTGTATCGGTCTGAAAGCTAGTGTGATCCTCATCAGGTGGGTGCATACTTATTTGATTATACCCAGAGTATGCATCCATAAATGATAGGATCTCATGCCTTGAAGTGGCATCGACCAGCTGGTCAATCCTTGAGTGAGGGAAACAATCTTTCAGGCAGGATTTATTAAGATCTGTGAAATCCACGCATGTTCTCCACTTGCCAATCAGCTTGGGTACTAGTACGGGATTAGATACCCACGATGGATAAAAAGCTACCCTGATGAATCAGTTCTCCTTTAGCTTCTCGACTTCTTCTTTCAGAGCCTTCGATCTGTCTTTGTCGAGGAGCCTTTTTTTTCGTTGCATTGGTGGAAAGCTTTTATCTATATTCAGGACATGGCTGATAACTACTGGGTCATTCCCAACCATGTATTTATGCAACCAGGCAAAGACTCCATGGCTTTTCTTCAAAAATTCCACCAGCTTTTTTTTTGTCGTTGTCTCTAAGTTTTACCGACTTTCACAACCTTGGTCGGATCTGCTTCATCGAGTTAGACCTGCTCAAGGTCCTCGATTGGTCCAACTTCTTCCTTAAAATCCCCAAAGTGAGGATCCCAATCCCTATCCTCACTTTGGACAACACCCTATTTGGTGACGTGCTCACCTAATTGGGCTTGTGTTTCATTGGCCAACTTCAACTCTTTCCTGGCGTCTTCCCTCGATCCACCTCTCCTTGCCTTAGATATTGAGGAATTATAGTATTCCCTCGCTTCTCGCTGGTTTCCCAACATGCATCCTACCCTTGCGTCAGTTGGGAATTTCATGACAAGGTGCCAAACCGAGGTTACATCTTGTAGGTCGACTAGAATAGGCCTCCCAATTACAGCATTGTACACGGGAGGACAATCAACTACTATAAAAGTAGTGATTAATGTCCTATTCCCAGGTGCAGTTCCTACTATAATCGGAAGTCTAATTGATCCTATTGGCGCGAGCCCTTCACTAGAAAAACCATAAATGCTTTGGTTGCACGACTCCAAGTCCTTCACGGACAACTTCATCCTCTTCAGTGAAGATTTGTACAAAATGTTTACTGAGCTCCCTATGTCAACTAACACCCTTTTGACCATCATGTTGGCTATCTAGACATCCACGACCAGGGGGTCCAAATGAGGAAATCAGATGTGCTAAGCATCAATCTCAGAGAAAGTTATCAGTTCTTCCTCTGTTCGTTCCTTCTTGGGCATTCGTTCCTCCACATTCAGCATCTTGATGTCTTGTTCGTGGCGTAAGGTCCGAGCATATCTCTCCCTCGCCTTCCCACTATCTCTTGTAAGGTGTGGGCCACCACAGATGGTTAGCAATGTTCCTGCCACAGGAGCTGGCTGTAAAGGTGGCGAGCGTTGGCGTACAAGTGCCTGCTCGTTGCCTCCTTGAGCCTCTCCTTGAGATCCTCCCATGGCTCGTACATACCTCCTCAGGTGTCTTTGTCTGATAAGGAACTCAATCTCATCCTTCAGCTGGTTACACTCATTAGTGTCATGACCATAGTTGTTGTGAAAACGACAAAGTTTTGTTGTATCTCACTTGGAAATATCCTTCCTTATTGGCGCTGGTCGCTTGTAAGGGACATTGGTTCCAGTCGCCTGGTAAACCTATGCTCTGCTTTCGACAAGGGATGTGTAGTTGGTGAATCTTGGCTCGTATCTATTGCCTTTAGGGCGCTTATTTTCGGACGTTGATGGTCATTGCTCGCCCTTTTTCCACCATTTTTACCGTTCCCGTTGCCTTTGCCGTTGCCATTAGGTTTATCTGCCCCATTGGCAACTTTAGCGGGATCTTCTTTTGGTCCCTTGTCTTTTGCAGGCGATTTCCCCTCTTTGGAAATTGTGTCCTCGAGCTTAATGTATCGATCTGCTCGATCATGAAACTCCTAGGCACTCTTCACCCCATTCTTTCTTAAGTTGTTCCAGAGGGGAGAATGGCACCTTACTCCAGCAGTAAGGGCCATCAGTTTCCCTTCATCTCCAACAGTTTTAGCCCAAGCAGCGGCTCACATGAAGTGTTGGACATACTCCTTTAGGGATTCTTCCTCCTTCTGGCGTATCTCGACTAGCTGATTGGCCTCAGCTGAGTGCACATGACCAGCGTAGAATTGCCCGTAGAATTCCCTCACGAACATTTCCCATGAAACTATGCTGGTAGGAGGGAACATAAAAAACTACTCCTGAGCAGTGTCAGATAGGGTGGCCGAAAAAATCCTCCAGCGAGCATCATCCGACACCTTCTGGATGTCCATTTGTATCTCGAACTTATTGATATGAGATACTGGGTCCCCGTACCCATCAAAGTTTGGTAATACTGACATCTTGAATTTGTTGGGGGTTTCCGCCACAGCTATCCTGTGTATGAGCGGAGTGCCTCTTCTCCGATCATACTCGATGTGGGATGTTCGGCTTACCACCAGCTGTTGGACATCCTGGTTTAATGCGTCGATTTGGGCCTGCACGACGTCTGGGATCATGGGGGAAACTGGAGCTGGAAAGGCGTTCTCATCGTGCCTTTCGCGTATGTTGTTGAGCACGTCCCTTAATCCATCATATCTACGTCGTTGCTCGTTGGCGCCCAATCAATCGAAGACGTTAGGCTGTCCCAACATTCTGGCTCGTAGGCCTATGTCTCTTGGTGGGGGAATTCTTTCTCCACCTTTTTCTTCTCACCCTCGACCAACGTTCCGTCTGCTGGAGTCAGCTTCATTATAGTCATGGCTATCCTTGAACTGCGACTGACTATGGCGCGACCGACTTGTCACGTTGTTCCCTCCTCGAGATGGCACCTCGCGAGTGTGAGGGGGTGGCCTGTGTTGGTCGGTAGGTCCCCGGGCATTATCATGCCGTGGGGGTCCCCTGACCGTAGAGCCTGACTCAGTGTACCTTCTGTTGGCAGAAGGATGTTGCCCCCTACTCGGTGGATTTTGTTCATCAATCATTGGGCATCTAGGGCTTCGGGGAGGCTGCCCGACCCTATTCTGCCTTTGACGCTAGGGATTATCTCGACCAGTGCGAGAAGGTGGTTGTTGCTCAAGATCCTGAATAGGGATATCCTTTTGAGCAACAGGTGGTTGGTTAGGCCTCTGAGGGCTCACTGGCTGAAGTGGAGGACTTGGGTGTGGGGCTTATTGAGGTGGTACGTTTGGTGGCTGATCTGGTTGAGAAGCTGGTGCAGCATGCCCTCGAGCCAACTGAATGGCTGCTTCTAGGGTGGCAGTGGCATCTCTCTACCAGCGGTTCATGTCTGCCTGCCGCTCATTCAGCTCTTGGCGTTGATGTTTGATTTCCCTCTGTTGCAATGCCAACGTCTCAGCCGCATTCTGTTGATTAGCCTTCAGATTGGCCAACTCCTCTTGCAACACACTCAGTGTTGTCCTCAGGGTTTCTGAATCCATCTCCTCCTCCTCAAAATTGAACTGCGGTTCATCTTTGGCCACATTTGGTGGAGGAGGCTGGGTGGTTGTAGCGTCGAAAGTTTGTCTCGTCTTCTTGGATGTCTTAGCCATTTGATCTTCTTCAAGTCTAGAATTAATCTCTCAATGAAAGCACCAAAATGTTGACCCTCAAATTGGTCAATGACACGAAGTCAGATAAACGATTAAAAATGAGATGAAAACAGGAAGAAAAATCAATTGGAAAGCAAACGACGCAAACGATTTATAGTGGTTCGGCCCTAATTGGATGGTAATGACCTACGTCCACTTAGTGTTCTTATTGATATTGAACCCCAAAAGTTGTGATCAATGAACTAGGGTTCATGAGTTTCACTAGTCTCAGGTTGAATACACTTTTGATGGATAAAAACACTGCGTTCTTCTCTCTAAGTACAAAGAACAAAGTTCTCTAGTCAAAAGTCCAAAAAAGTCCCTTCCCTGAGCCCTTTGATTCTTATTTATAGGCTCAAGAAGGTTACATGGGCCAACGAGCCTTAATTATAATTAAGACTTGCGTATCAAGGTAATAAAGGAATATACAATTAATGCAAATATTACAAGATTGCATATAAAAAAGAAATGAACAAAAGTATGCGACCAGATTGGTCGCACCTAAGCATGAGGCTTGATAAATCAATAACTCTTTGGTCGATGGTCGAATAGGACTCATTCACTTAAAGTTGCCACATGCCTACCACATCATCATGAGCCGTTTTAGGGCAAATAGGCCCCAATAGCTTGGTAACAACCTGCGTCCACTTAGTGTTCTTATTGATGTAGTATTCCAAGAACAGTGATCGATGAACTAGGGTTCACGAATTTCACTAAATCTAAGATAAATACAATTGTGATGGATAACAACAATCTTTTTCTCTTTAGAATCTCTCAGCTTAAACCATCTCAAGCCAAATGTTCAAAAGTCCAAAAGTCCCCTCTCTTGAGCCCTTTAACTCTTATTTGTAGGCTCATGGAGGTTTACATGGGCTAATGGGCCTTAATTACACTTAATACATGCGTATCTAAATAATAATGAAAATTATAACTAATACGTAATTACAAGATTGCACATCTGAAGGGTATAATTGAGTATATGCGACCAGACTGGTCGCCCATAATTATGATACTTGATAAGCCAATGATCTCCTGGTCGAGGGTCGAGGAGGATATGCTCACTTAAAACTTCCACATGTTTCCCACGTGTAGATCAATCCGGCCACATCATCAGGTAGTCCATTTTTGGGTAAACAGACACTATTGCCGATTCTGACTAATAAGTCAGTACCACTCACAAGTAAGCAAGACTGTTAAGCATTTACAATGCAATCAATGTCCACATATAGAGCACTCAACATGCCTCATTAATAACCATGCATGTCACATACTGGGTCCAGTTTTCTTACCTCTGGTTCGAGCGTGCAACAATAAAAGAGCGACCCTTGAGAACGACCAGTCCTTAAATCCCTCAGCGGTCACCTAGTCATAACCAAATATGGAATTCCATCAATAAAATCAATAATAAAAGGCTCTTGATCTAAACCTCGCTCCCGGGACCTTGAATCGTACTAAAATGGTTAGTAGATTTGATCTCGAGCCTTAGGAATTGAAACCTCGAGCCAAAAACCCTCAAAAGTACCCAAAATAGTACCCTGGAAAAATAGGGTAGTGCTACAGCG
The DNA here is from genome assembly GCF_963169125.1 of Humulus lupulus. Lineage (NCBI taxonomy): Eukaryota > Viridiplantae > Streptophyta > Magnoliopsida > Rosales > Cannabaceae > Humulus > Humulus lupulus. The sequence goes on from NC_084798.1 coordinate 58,817,281, forward strand.
CTGCCCCCAGGCGCCATGGTGCTACAAACAGGGCTGCCATGCCTTGGACAGCACTGTAGCGCTAGAACTAGGGTGTTTCAGCCCTGGTTTTTTCCCTTCAAGTTCTCAAATTTCCAAACTTCAAAAACTGAATCCAAACCTCAAAGAAACTCACAAATGAACCCAAAAACCCATTCTACAAGTCTTATGCATCAAAACCCAATCAAACTTTCCCAAAAACTTCAATGAATTCTCAACTATCCAATCCAAAATTCTAGCTAAAAACTAATAGAAAAACAGGGCAAAACCCAGAGTTTCCATGGCTAAAATCTTACCTCAAGCTCAATATTAAACCCTCTTCAATGGTAGAACACAATCCTAAACCCTCAAGGCTTGATTCCCTAGCTTGAATCCTCAATTGGAGCTTCAAAATTCCAAAGGAAAAAAAAGAAAAAGATGATCGTGGGAGAGGACAAGGAAGGCTCTGTTTTTCTTTAGCTTTAGTTAATTCCACAACCTTTTACTTAGTTCACATATAACCTAAGATAAAAAGACCAAAATGCTCCTAGGTTAAGTAAAACCCTTTCAAGGCTAGCAAGGGTAAAAGTGTCCTTTCCCGACTATCTCGTTAATTATAATTAACGTCCTCCAATTCCCATTATTCCTAATATTCTCAAATGCTAATAAATCATATCCCATTACCCTTTAATTCCTGGTTATGTACTGATCATAAAATCACCCTGAGACTCACCCCGAGCCCCGAAATTAATCCCGTTATGACCAAACCACTAACTTTCATTCAATGTTCATCTCATACCGAATAGCTCGAACATATCCACATAATAATGTGGCCTCATCCATAATTCACCAACATGCATGAAAATATACAAATATGCCCTCAATGGGCCAAATTACCAAATTACCCTTATAATGAAAAGTGGACCCACATGCATGCATTTATCATCATATAATAATATAATTCACATAATCATGCATATAATCATTTAACTGCACAATAAATCAATTATGGCCCTTCCGGGCACTAAGCCACATTAGGGAATTTGGGGCATTACATTGCTTGACTCGTTCGGAGTACTTGTTCCAAAAATTTCATGAAATGGTTCTACTTTCCTTTGGCTAACTGGGTGAGCACACCTTTTGACCCAGGTGTAGGTTGGATGGGTTGTGTGATCTGTCAGCGTTGTGGGCTAGCTTATTGACTTAGGCCAGGTGAGTAATGAAGTTCAGGTTTTGATTGATTTCAAGACGATCCATATAACAAATGTGGGTCATTTTCTTATGTCAGATTGGCCCTGGCCGACTAGTATGGTTGCCTCGCTAGGCTTAACATATGTCAAGTTGGGCCTGATTGGGTATTTTATATGTAGAAAATTTTTTCCCACTACAGTTTGTCCCTCACTCTTTGTTGTGGAATTCATTCTAAACAAAAATTTATGGAGAAGCCCATTAACTTATATCGAAATCTGCATAGTCGTGTTGGCCTAGAAAAATAACAAAAAATGAAGTCAGAGTCTGCATTGGCCGGCTGCACATGAAAGTGACACTCGCACGCATGCGCTAGCTGGCTGGCTGGCCGATTGCACGCTTGTGTGCGCCTGCGCACACATGCCCATGCGTGCCTATGCCCATGTCGTTCGGCTGTTTGGTCGCCTATGCGCACTAGCTGGCTAGCTAACCAGATGACTGGCTATGTGCGCACCTATACATTGTGTACGTACGTGCATGCCTGCATGCACCTACTAGCCAATTGGCTAGTTGTTTGTTGTGTGCGTCAACTCACGCCCGTGTTTATTGTTTGTGTGCATATTCAGTCAGCGCCTTATGGAAAGGATGCATTGATATGGCTTTTGGCCAAACAATTGGCTGAGTGTCCTACTTAGCTAGGTGACTCGATAGTGAGATTTTAATGGTCTAAGGTTTATCTTATCCGAATGGGACTTTAGAGAGTTCTCCTCTCAATGAAAGAAGTTTGTGCGCTTCATGTCTCAATGATGGGAGGACAAGGCCGAACTTTCCTTTGGAATACTTTGTATCTTGTAAATATGATTACAATTGATGGTTGACACTTGTCACCTATCTATGACTTTCCTCCTCCTATAAATGAGTGATGTTGTTTTCACCCGTGAGTCATCTTTTGGAGGCTTTGGAATAGTGGAGCTTTAGAGTGGTGGAAGGAAGCTTCAAGAGGTAAGTTTTCATCCTTCGAATGTTCTTCGTTCATTCTTCGTGTTTTTGTTGATCTTCATGTTTGGATTTATGTTTTGGGGATGTAGTTATTATTTAATTTTCCTTCTTTTTCGTTTATATTTGATATAAGTAGGTAGTAAAAAATGTGAACTTTTTCGTTTTGCCTTGGTAAGAATTTACTTGTTGGTTACATTTAGATGGTGTGTCTATCTGAACACTTGAACCTCTTGTTAGTGCCGATCAAGACGTCTTGCTTGTCTGATTGACTTTTTGAATATGTTTTTTATTTTCATTCGTATACATGGTTGTGAACAAGTCTGACTGACTTGGTGAATACTTTTGCTACTTTGAAAAATGCATCTAGTTGGCCAGTTGGATGGTTACTATCCTGTTGTGTAGAATGTCTATGTCCTGGTGTAGTTGATCATGCTTGATTCTATATTATTCGTGACTCCCCAGAACTTAGTTAGTGCTTTGTTCTTGGTGATCTTCATTATGTCTACCAGCAACCGTGGTAGTTGTGCTGGCAGCTCAAGCTGACTGTTTTATTTTTGTAGTGATGAAGACCTTAGAGACTAGTCAGAAAGTGAGGGTAACCCCATGATAGTTGCAGACTATGACAAGGATGCTTTTAGAGATTATTACAATAGGGTGGGGCAGGACAATGATGAGTCTATAAATGGTGGAAAACCTGGCTTCCTTATTTCAAACTTCAATCCCCACTATTTAGTCCGCCTAGATGAGCTACCGGTGATCCATCAACATTTTTATATCCCTCCTTACTTTGATCTTCATGCTCTTGCCCCTTCTGAGCGGGCTGACTGGAGCTTGCCAGGCTGGGTTTGTTTATATAAACTCCTTTTTAAGGAGGGTTTCTGACTCCCTATCTCTAGGTTAAGATTAGAATTATGTTCTTACCATAGGATTTCCCCTGGCCAGTTGATGTCTAATGCTTGGAGGGTGATAATGACTCTTGAAGTCATGTGTGAGATGCATAATATTACTTCCAGGATGGCTAGGTTGTTGGAAGCTTATTATTTGAAGGAGCATGCTCAGGATAAAGGTAGGTATCAGTTGACTTGTAGAGGGGATAAAGAGTTGTTAATTCCCGACATTAAGTCTGGTGATAAAAAATAGAAGAAATGTTATTTCTTTGTTTCTCTTGACTAACTAGGGTTACTAGCTGACTTAGAGATACCTTTTGCATGGACCCCTGAATGTGAGTAATTGTTATGTTTTTCGTTGATTCTAAAATAGTTTTATGTCTTGTCTGATTGACTTGCTCTTTTCATCTCATAAGTAGACTTTTTATTGTGTACCTTTGGGATTCAAGAGGGTCAGTTGACCGAGTTGCTCATGAGCGCTACCTTTCTGACCTAGATTGTGATTGGAGATACCTTTTTTCTGAGCCGGTGTTATGTTCAACATCTTTGTGGTGCTTTGTTCCTCCAATCCCCGAAGGTATTCCTTTTCCACAGAATCGAGCCCACTCTCGTAGTGTTTTCCTTTGGAAATGTCTTTGATTTTTAGGATATGAGCCTACTTTATCGACTGGCGTATGGGTGAATGAATGGTTGCATGCATACCAAGATATGTCTTAACCATTTAGCTATCTAGTTTGAATGCCTTAGAGAGCCTATGCCAATGTAAAGCATCGACATGAAGAAGTTTAGGTGCGAAACAAGAGGTTATACCTATAGTTCTGCCCCCGGCCTCCATAGGTTGTCAAAATAAGAAGAAAAGAAGGGAGACTCATGCTGAGTCATCCAACCCTTTTAGTGATACGATCAAGTTGTCCTTCCCCTCATCTGTTGCAGCTTATTCTGACACGGGGCTTCATCTTGGGGAGTTAGGGAAGATGCTTTGGCCTAAGGACAAGAGTCAGATGGATGCGGTCGGGTTGGATGGGTTGTAAACTCAGCTATCTCCCACTCCTTTACGGTATGACTTAGTTTTAGACCTCTGTTTAAACATTCAGGAATTTTTATTTAAGCTAATTTGTTAGGAGTTTTGATTGGCTATGTTTAACCAAATTTGGACTTGATGATGTGGCATCTAAGAAAGAGACATATGGCATTACAACGCATTAAATTTAGAATGCTGGTTGGAAGGAGTAGCTGCTCGAGAAGTGTAACGCCCTCCTAATCCAGGACCATTACACTGTGCACTTAAAATTGTGTCAGAACTGTTACTCAAGTCATTTGGTTTCAATCGTGTAACTAAGGTTAGTGACAAGGGTTAGGGTTAAAAATTTTGGTCAAAGAACCATTTACTTTTATTCCAAAAGTTTTATATAACATGGGATCCCAAAATATTACAACTCAACTATTAAAAACGATAGATACATATCAAAAGTTACACCAGCCGGCCTAAGCGGCAAAATAGGGCTATAACCCTAGTTCCTTTGAGATAACCCCGGCCGTGATGGTCGAGCAGCTGCATATGTACACATTGCCACCGAAGCTCTCCAACTCATGGTTGGTCAAGCTTTCTCTTTCCCTTACCTGCACCACAATTCACCTGTGAGCCGAGGCTCAACAAGAAAACCTAACGTGCAACAACAGAAAGTATAAATTTAAAATAACCATTCAACAAAAATCAGTAACATTAATTCATAGCTAATATCATTTAAGTTCAATCACATGATCATTCGATCAACCTGGGGTCGCTACCCTATTCAGTTGGCTATTAAGACACTTATCGGGCCTATGCACTAGCTACGTGACCATAGAGTCACCTGGGGCCTTGCCCTTAGCTATGTGTCTCTAGCCATAGAGCAAGCCCAACCCCCGTGCTTCACCATCAACCTTAGAGTCGATCAACGTAATAGTATGTTGCTGGTTTAGGCAAATTCCTCTCGACCAGCGCACATCACTCTATTGCCGTCCTTCACTCATAAGTCAAGCCATGATCCAGGATTACATACCTTACTTATATGAAACAGATGTGGATAGGCACATCCCGAAAAATTAAGAAAATATTCACGCTAATCATATAATCCCATTGGATAACCATTTTCATAATACTAAGCATATTCATATAACGGGGCCACATGCCCTAACCATAGAATTCATGCAATGAATATAAGCACTTAAGCATTTATCAACAAGTCCTTAGAACAATAGCCTAACATAAACAATCTTGGGGCCCAAGCCCTAATCATATTAATATATATAATAGATGGGCCAAGCCCTAATCACATACAACACGTTCCGGGTGCAGTTTTCTTACCTTAGGTCCAAGCAAGCGCAGATAAGAATGGCCATCGAGCACGAACCCAATTCTGAGCCCCTAGCGATATCCTAGGTCACAACCATAAATTAGGATTCTATTAATATCGAGCAATCAAAGGCTTTCGAACCAAGTCCTAGCCTCTGGGGAATCGGGTTCCACCAAACGGGGCAGTTGAAACAAACCCGAGCCCTAAGAAAAAAGTTCTATTTTAAAAAAAAACTCCCAAGGAAAAACTGCCCATGCGGGCCACGACTGGCCCCCCTGTGGGTCACGGCGGCCCCCCTGACTAGCCTCTTCCTCCTCTTTGTCCAGAGGCACGGGCCGTGACTTGGCCTATCAAGTCGCGGTGCACCCCCCCCCCCCCCCCCCCAGGCAGAGACCTCTCCCAAGGCACCTGGTTCAAGCTAAGTCACGACTTGTCAAGAACAAGGTCGCGACTTGGCCCCTCGAACCTAGAAATTTCTCCACTTTTAGCAGCCAAATCCCAGCCAATTTAACCCAAAAATCATCCCAATAACATAATTCAATCAACACAACAGTTCTAATATGATCCCAGCAATAAAACCCAATAGAAAACTAGCTTAAAACCTCATCAAAACTCCAATTCAATACAAAAGCTAAAAGGGTTCAAGAACACTACAAACCAGCAAAGAAAACATAGAATTCATATGCTAAAACTAGAATTCAAAGCTTACCTCACTGATGATTGACTCCACAAACTGTTACTGAATTAATCCTCAAGATTTTTGCCTCAATTCAAGTGATCATAGCCCAAAATCTCCTCCTTAGCTTCAAAGGTTTTCTTGGAATAGCTTCTTGAAAGAAGAAGAGTAGAACGAAGGAGAGAGAGAGAGTCGGTTTAGGCAAAGTTTCTAAGTGTTTCTATTGTTTTGTCTTATCTAACTTAAGTGACTTAAGTTAATCCCAAGGCTCGGGGTACCAAAAACGTCCCTGAGGGCAAAATGGTAAATTTCCCCAATATTCCCTCCTAAACTCTTTAACTTCAAATATATCTCCAATTATTTATTTCCTTAACCCAATAACCCAATTAAATATCTATTACCCAAAATACCCCTTGACTCGCCCCGAGTCGGGTATCGTGTCCCGATGTAACTTTCTCGCTAACTTGTTCCCTAGGATCGCCTCGTGCCGAATAGTTCAAATAAATCGACATAACAATGTGGTCACATATATCACATATATGCACACAAATCTACAATTATGCCCGCAACGGACCAAATTACCAAAGTTGCCCTTCTAATAAGAAGCTGGCCCACATACATATTCAATACCCCTAAATATGTGCATTTAATCATATTATCACATAATCCACATATTTACAATTAATATAGCAATTAAACATGAAATTCCATATATTGCCATCCCGACCCCCTAATCAAGGCCCTAAGCCTTATTAGGTAATTTTGGGATGTTACAACTATCCCCTCCTTACATAAATTTCATCCTCGAAATTTTACCTGAACAACTCAAGAAACTGAGCTTGCATATCTGCCTCCAGCTCCCAGGTCGCTTCCTCTACCCTGTTGTTCCTCCATAATACCTTAACCAATGGTATAGTCTTATTCCTAAGGACCTTGTCCTTCCTGTCAAGAATCTGAACTAGTTGATCCTCATAAAACAAGTCTGCCTCCAATTCCAAATCCTCATAACTTAGTACATGAGTTCCATTTGACACATACTTCCTCAACATGGAAATATGGAATATATTATGCACACTAGATAGTGAGGGGGTAAGGCCAACCTGTAGGCCACCTGCCTGATCCTCTCCAGGATCTCAAATGGTCCCACAAACCTAGGGCTCAACTTGCAACTTCTTCTTGAACCTCTTCACCCCTCTCATAGGTGAATCCCTAAAGAAGACATAGTCTCCCACATAGAACTCTACGTTCCTCCGACTCAGGTCAGAATAGCTCTTCTGCCTACTCTGAGAAGCGAGCATCCGAGTTCTAATCATCTCGATAGCCTCACTGGCCCTCTGGACTACATCCGGAGCTAGATATATCCTTTCACCCATCTCATCCCATTGAATGGGCGATCTACACTTCCTACCATACAACATTTCATATGGTGCCACTCCGATGGTAGACTGATAACTGTTGTTATAAGAAAATTCTATCAGAGGCAAATATTTACTCCAAGGCCCTTCAAAGTCCAACACACACGCTCTCAGCATGTCCTCCAATATCTAGGTAGTCCTCTCAGATTGACCATCAGTTTGAGGATGATAAGCTATGTTGAACTTCAGCTGTGTACCCATTGCCCTCTACAAACTTCCCCAAAACTTGGAAGTAAGGATAGGGTCCCTATCAGACACGATAGACCTCGACGTCCCATGAAGGCGAACTATCTCTCTCACATAGAGATCTGCATCCAAGTCAACTGTGTAATTTGTCCTCACTGTTAGAGAATGAGCTGATTTTTTGTACTGATCCATAATGACCCAATAGAATCATGCTGGCCTACTGCTCTCGGTAAGCCTACCATGAAATCCATCGTGATATCTTCCCACTTCCACTATGGGATATCCAGAGGCCGTAACAGTCCTGTCAGCCTCTGATGCTTAGCCTTGATCTGCTAACAGGCCAGGCACCTCGCTACATACTCGGTTACATCCTTCTTCATCCCAGGCCACCAATATAAAATTCTCAGATATTGGTACATCTTCGTGGTCCCTGGATGAAGAGAATACGAGGTTGTGTGAGATTCATCTAGAATCTCTCCTCTGATCTCGGTGTCCATCGGAACACAAATTCGACCCTTATACCTCAATAAACCCATACTTGACACTGTATAGTCCTTAGCTACTCCAGCTAGGATGTCCTCTCTAACTCGCTCCAACTGTGGATCATCTAACTGTCTCTGCTTGATTCTCTCCAAGAAAGTAGACTGTAAAGTGATATTGGCGAACCGACCCACCACTACTCTATCTTTGCTCGAGTCATCTCATCAACCAACTTCCTCGATATCTATCTGGCACCATATAACTGTCCCAGCCCCTTCCAGCTCAAGGCATCTGCTACCACGTTGGATTTCCCAGGCTGATAAAGGATTTCACAATCATAATCCTTACCAGCTCAAACCAACTTCTCTACCTCATTTTAAGATTCTTTTGAGTGAAAAAGTACTTCAGGCTCTTGTGATCAGTGTATATCTTAGACTTCTCACCATACAGCTAGTGTCGCCACACCTTCATTGCAAAAACTACCGCTGCCAGCTCTAAATCATGTGTGGGATATCTCTGGTCATAATCCTTCAACTGACGTGATGTATAGGAAATCCCCTTTCCTGTCTACATAAGTACACAACCCATACTCTGCCTCAAAGCGTCACAATAAACCACAAAATTACCTTGATCTGTAGGAAGGCTCAAAACTGGTGCAGTGATCAAACTCTCCTTGAGCTTTTGAAAACTATCTTCACATTTGTCTGACCAAACAAATTTCTGATTCTTGCATGTCAACTCTGTCAATGATGATGCAACCTTGGAGAACCCTTCCACAAAGCGCCTATAATAACCCACCAAACCCAAGAAACTTCTAATCTCTGAAGCGTTCTTCGGTCTTGGCCAATCTCTGACCGCTTCAATCTTTGCTGGATCCACCTTAATACCATCTTTATTGACTATATGACCTAAGAAAGTCACCTGTGGCAACCAAAACTCGCACTTCTTGAACTTCGTATACAGTATGTGCTCTCTCAACATCTGTAATACCAGCCTGAGGTGATGCTCGTGCTTTGTCTCCTTCCAAGAGTATATCAATATATTGTCGATGAAGATGATCAAAAACTGATCCAGGTAGTCCTTGAACACTCTGTTCATCAGATCCATAAATGTTGCCGGGGCATTAGTCAATCTAAATGACATCACCAAAAACTCATAATGCCCGTATCTGGTGCGAAAAGCTGTCTTTGGTACATCTTCCTCCTTGATCCTCAACTGGTGATAACCAGATCGAAGATCTATCTTAGAAAATATAGTTCTACCCTACAACTGGTCAAACAGATCATCGATCCTTGGTAGTGGATATCTGTTCTTGATAGTCAACTTGTTCAGTTCCCTGTAATCGATGCACATCCTCAGAGAACCGTCCTTCTTCTTCACAAAGAGAACCGGTGCGCCCCATGGCGAGAAACTGGGCCTGATAAAACTCAAGTCCAATAACTCCTGTAATTGATCCTTCAGTTCCTTCAGCTTTGCTGGAGCCATCCTGTAAGGTGCCCTAGACACTGACTCTGTCCCTAGCACCAATTCAATCACAAACTCAATCTCCCTGTTTGGAGGTAACCCTGGCAAGTCCTATGGAAACACATCCAGAAACTCACAGACTAACCGAGTTTGTTCTGGTCCCACTGGCCCTGAATGGAATCCACTACACTATCTAAGAACCCAATGCATACTCCCTGCAATAGGTTTCTAGCTCTAAATACTGATATCATAGGTATTCGGGGTCCATGCACAGTGCCAATAAAAAAAAAGGGGTCCTCACCCTCTGGCTCGAAAGTTACCATCTTCTTCTTACAGTCTATTGGTGCTCCATACTTCTCTAGCCAATCCATAACAAGAATTATGTCGAAATCAGTCATCTCTAACTCCACCAAGTCAACTGACAACTCCATGTCATCCATTGTAGCTGGTAGTGACCTAATCCATCGTGGATACCACTAACTCTCCAGTAGGCAATACCGTACCAAACCCCACAGAAAAGAAATCACAAGGTCTACACAATCCATCTATAGTCCTACTAGCAACAAAGGAATGCGTAGCACCCGAATCAATAAGAACAGTGTAAAAGGTTCCAGCGCTAGAAAGCTGACCTGTAACCACCGAGGGACTAGCCTCGACCTCTGTCTGGGTCAAGGTGAACACCCAAGTTGGTGTCAGGCTATCCACCTTCTTTGGCTCCTCCTTTCTGGCTCTCGGGAAATATTTCTTTAGGTGCCCTGTACTACCACAAACGAAACAGGCCATCACTCGACATTCCCCAACATGGTGCCTCCTGCACCTAGGACACTCTAGGAATGCCCTCCATGTCTCACCACCACTTTGGCGGCCCATTTGTATACCTCGTGGCTTCCGATCTAGTCCTAGAACTGAAACTGTGTCTAGGGTCTTCTTTTTTTGATCACTGGGGCCTTTGCCCCTACCAAAACAAGGAAATGGAGGTCCCACCTCCTAAAATTCCTTCTGGCTGCATTATCATGCCAGATCTTGTTCTCAGCTGTAAGCGCCTTCTCCACAGCCTGTGCATAGGTAGTCACTCCTGGCACAGTAGTAATGCGAACATCCCGGGCTATCATAGGATGTAGCCCCTGCAGAAATCTCTCTTTTGGTCCCATCAGTGGACACCAGATCCCAAACAAACTTTGCCAATCTGTCAAATTTTAGGGCATAATTGGTCACTGACATCTTACCCTGAAATAAACCTGCTGAACTCCTCACCTTTGCAGCCTTAACTGCATCATTGTAGTATTTCTCGTTGAATAAGGTTTTAAACTCTTCCCACTCCATTGTGGTTACTAATCTAGTCTAGGATACCACCTCCCACCATATTTGGGCATCCTCCTAAAACATATAAGTGGCACATGCCACTCTCTCACTACCACCTACCCTCATAAAGTCCAGGATAGTAGTTATCATAGTCATCCACTACTCAGCCTTCAGTGGATCAACACCACCCTAAAAAACTAGAGGGTGTTGCTTCCTGAATCTCTCATATAGAGGTTCCCACCTATCTCCCCCTGTCCGGGGCTGTACAACTGTTGATACCTCAGGTTGTACTACAGCTGGCACCGTGGCCTGTAGGATCCCTGCTGGAACCTGTTGCTGTCTCAAGAGGCGTATCTCTTCTTCTTGTCACTCTAACCTGGCTTGCATATCAACAAGCACTTGTTGCCAGTTCTCTGGAGCTGGCGGTGGGGCCTAGCCCTGATCATTCACTTCACTGGCCTGTAACTCTTGGCTAACCAATCTCTCCGACCTTTGAGGGTTCATTCTGACACTCTATCCACCCTAAAGAGATCAAATCAGCCATTAGGTAAGTCATAACTATACCACTTGCCGCTTGACGGTCACAGATCATCAGATAACATACATATGCAATGCTACTATGCTTGCCATCACACAATAAATATATATTCACTCATAGTGCTAATAAGCACCTCCTAATATCTATCAGCAAATAATAATACACATAGGCATATCCAAGTATTTTTCACAAATCCAACATAGCTAATAAGCATGTCCTTTTAATTCCTGCCAGTAATAAAAATGCTAATAAACATTTTCCCCCGGCCTATATACAAATAATAGCACTAATAAGCAGTTCCCTTGCATCCACAAGCAGTAACGATGCTAATAAGCACATTCTTTAACATTCATGCAACAGTTAAGGGCCAGGCCTTATCAGATAATCTCATGATTCCTAAACAGGCACGCAGATAAGGCATTCATATCATGTTTAAGCATTTAAACATATAAACATATAACAATCACCAAACCCTGAGTCAAGCTTGTCTTTAGTGAAGAGTGTACATGCCCGACCAGTCTTCAAGAACCCTTAAACCTTGGAAGCTCTGATACCAAGTTGTAACGCCCTCCTAATCCAGGACCATTACACTGTCCACTTAAAATTGTGTCAGACTTGCTAATCAGGTCATTTGATTTAAATCGTGTAACTAAGGTAAGTGATAGGGGTTAGGGTTAAAATTTTTGGTCAAAGAACCATTGACTTTTATTCCAAAAGTTTTATATAACATGGGATCCCAAAATATTACAACTCAACTGTTAAAAAGGGTAGATACATATCAAAAGTTACATCAGCCGACTTAAGTGGCAAAATAGGGCTATAACCCTAGTTCCTCTAAGACAACCCCGACCGTAATGGCCAAGCAGGCGCATATGTACACGTCGCGATTGAAGCTCTCCAACTCATGGCTGCTCAAGCTTTCCCTTTCCCTTACCTGCATCACAAAGCACCCGTGAGCCGAGGCTCAGCAGGAAAGCAGAACGTGCAACAACAGAAAGTATAACTTTAAAATAACCATTCAATAAAAATCAGTTACATTAATTCATAGCCAATATCATTTAAGTTCAATCACATGATCATTGGATCAACCTGGGGCCGCTACCCTATTCAGTTGTCTTTTAAGCCACTTCTCGGGCCTATGTCCTAGCTACGTGACCATAGAGTCACCTAGGGCCTCACCCTTAGCTCTATCTATCTAGCCATAGAGCTAGCCCAACCCCCGTGGTTCACCATCGACCTTAGAGTCGATCAATGTAATAGTACGTTGCTGGTTTTAGGACAATGCCTCTCGACCAACGCACAACGCGCTATTGTCGTCCTTCACTCATAAGTTAAGCCTTGATCCAGGATTACATACCGTACTTATAAGAAACAAATGTGGATAGGAACATCCTGAAAAATTAAGCACATATTCATGCTAATCATATAATCCCATTGGATAACCATTTCCATAATACTAAGCATATTCATATAACGGGGCCACATGCCCTAACCATTGAATTCATGCAATGAATATAAGCACTTAAGCATTTATCAACAAGTCTTTAGAATAATAGCCTAACATAACCAATCCTAGGGCCCAAGCCCTAATCATATTAATATATATATAATAGATAGGCCAAGCCCTAATCACATACAACATGTTCTGGGTGTAATTTCATTACCTTAGGTCCAAGCAAGCGCAGATAAAAACGACCATCGAGCACGAACCCAGTTCTGAGCCCCTACCGATATCCTAGGTCACAACCATAAAATAGGATTCTATTAATATCGAGAGATCAAAGGCTTCCATACACCGTCCTAGCCTCCGGGGCCCCGGGTTTAACCAAACTGAGCAGTGGAAAAGAACCCGAGACCTAAGGAAAAAGTTCTATTTTAAAAACAAACTCCCAAGGAAAAACTGCCCAGGCGGGCCGCCACTTGCCCCCCTGTGGGTTGCGGCGTGCCCCTTGACTAGCCTCTTCCTCCTCTCTGTCTGGAGGCATGGGCCATGTCTTGGCCTATTAAGTCACGGCGCACCCCCTAGGCAGAGACCTCCCAAGGCGACTGGTTTAAGCTAATTCGCAACTTGTCAAGAACAAGGTCGCTACTTGGCCCCTCGAACCCAGAAATTTCTCCACTTCCAGTTGCCAAATCCCATCCAATTTAATCCAAAAATCATCCTAATAACATAATTCAATCAACACAACAACTCTAATATGATCCCATCAATAAAACCCAACATAGTACTAGCTTAAAACCTCATTAAAACTCCAATTCAATCCACAAGCTAAATGGGTGTAAGAACACTACAAACCGGCCAAGAAAACATAAAATTCAGATGCTAAAACCAGAATTTAAAGCTGACCTCACTGATGATTGACTCCATAAACTATTACTGAATTAATCCTCAAGATTTTAGCTTCAATTCAAGTGATCCTAGCCCAAAATCTCCTCCTTAGCTTCAAAGGTTTTCTTGGAATAACTTCTTGAAAGAAGAAGAGTAGAAGGAAGGAGAGAGATAATTGGTTTAGGCAAAGTTTCTAAGTGTTTCTATTGTTTTGTTTTATCTAACTTAAGTGACTTAAGTTAATCCCAAGGCTCATGGTACCAAAAACGTCCCCGAGGGCAAAATGGTAAATTTCCCCAATATTCCCTCCTAAACTCTTTAACTTCAAATATATCTCCAATTATTTATTTCTATAACCTAATAACCCAATTAAATATCTATTACCCAAAATATCCCTTGACTCGCCCCGAGTCGGGTATCGGGTCCCGTTGTGACTTTCCCGGTAACTTGCTCCCTAGGATCGTCTCGTGTCGAGTAGTTCAAATAAACCCACATAATAATGTGGTCTCTCACATATATCACATATATGCACACAAATATACAATTATGCCTGCAATGGGCCAAATTACCAAAGTCGCCCTTCTGATAAGAAGCGGGCCCACATACATATTTAATACCCCTAAATATGTGCATTTAATCATATTATCACATAATCCACATATTTACAATTAATATAGCAATTAAACATGTAATTCCATATATTTCCATCCCGGCCCCCTAATGCACGCCCTAAGCCTTATTAGGTAATTTTGGGACGTTACAAGAAGAGTACATCAAAATATATAGGCTTATTCATCAAAGTTCAAGTAACCTGCTTGATAATGGAGCAGGCTAGTACCATTCCATGAAGTTGTTTGGAGTACAGGACCTAATTGATGAGCTGGACACTTTTACCTGAAGATCCGGATTTCATGAGATACCAACGAATATCCTAAGATATTTATGTAACTGATATTTAAATTGTATTATTCTCGTGTTATTTGAATTTGTAACTGAATGTACTAATCCCACACCTCCACGTGTAGGGCCTAGATTCGTTTGTAAGGTCCCATCGCCCACTAAGACTCTCTATAAAGAGGGAGTTCATTCAATCATTAACCCTAAGTGAAAATTACAGGAGAAAAGGCTAGCGATTTCTTTTATGCACACTTTACATACAATATCCATCAAATTGTATTCTTTTCTAAGCTTAAGAATACAATACCCTTCCGTTTAACCTTGTTTCTTCTTGATCTTGAGCTTGAGACTTAATTGATAAATATAAGTGCAAGTGGACGTAGGTTATTACCAACACTTGGAGCCGAACCGCTATAAAATTATTTGTGTTGTTTACTTGATTTCAATTTTTTTTAACTTTTATTCCGTTGTATAAATTGACTTAGTGTCGTTGACCAAAAAGTTGGTCACCATTTTGGTGCTTTCATTAAGTGAAGGCAACGCGTCCAATATTGTTGGACCCGTTGCATCTGTAATCCAGCATGCACCACAAGCAGGGGCTATTGCAATCCCAGTTGCAACATCAGCTGCCGTGCCACTAGTTGCTCCTGCAATCCAGGAGCAATTGGATTCTCTTACCCAAATGGTACGAGAACTAACAGCCCTGAAGCTCACTGACATCGACCTGGAAAGAAGGAAGGGGTCTTCTTTCTCCAAACGGATCAATGCTCGATGGTACCTCCTGTTGGAAATATATGGATTTATTTTTTTCAAATCAACAATGAATAATGATAATAAGGCAATATTCCAAACCCTATATGTTAATCAAGATTCAAATTTAGAGTGTGAGTGTAATTCTGATAATCAAAGAAACATGTGCATGATATGAATGTTAATATTAAATATAAGAAACTAAATGATTAAATAATGATAATATGAACTTAGGTACATTTAATCATCTATAGCAACATTGAAAAACATAGTAGAATTACAAAAATAAAAGATTAGGGTTAGAGAGATACAACCTTTGTATTGAGCAACTTGAATCTTCAAACTTGGAGAACTTCTAAGGCTTATACATAGTATGAATATTGTTGTCAAAAATCTCTATTCCAAGTCCTCCCAATTGCTTGAAGATTCAACTAAGTAGAATGAGATTTGGGATTGAACACGTCTTGAAACTCATGCAAGTCAAGCAATGCTTGATGAGTTTCTTGGAGAAAACTTTGGTCTTAGAAAACTAGAGAGAGAGAGTTGGAAAGTGTGATCAAGACTTTTCTACTCTAATAACCCATATATATATAGTGTAGGCATCATCATTAGTCTAACCAATAGGATTAGAGCATTTAAAACACATCATTTGGAGTGTTGTACGTAAATTGTATGGCCCTAAAAGACCGCCCAGGTGATACGTCGTCTACTAGCAGGCGATGCATCGCCTGCTAGGGCTTTTGAAGCCCTTCATATTTTGGCGATGCTACGCCACTTAGGGGGTGACGCATCACCACCCTCTGTGACTTTGAACCCTTCCAATGGACCTAAACTTTCTCCAAATGCTACCAAAATTTTTGGGAATGTTTGGATACATCATTGTATCACTTTAGACCCACAAAAGTCACTTTTAGATGCCTTCTATACAATCTCATGTTTTCACTTCTCTTTTAAGTGAAAGCTATTAAATGTTTTGCACCTCAACGTGGAAACTTCTTAACCATTATATTTAACCAATCTCAACATTCCCCCACTTGGTTAAATATAATCCTTCTTCTTAGCTTAACAGTTTTTGTGCATAAAATAAAGTATTTTTCGATTTGAACTTTATCTTAGTGAAAGTATTACATAGCCTTATCGAAGTCATTGATGTCTTAAACATTGAACCAAGTGCTCCTCAATGATAAAACAGGTAACACCACACACACCTCCACTTGACCATTCATTTTTCAACTTTTCTTGCTTAGCACTCATATGGCCATGTGCTCATCCATTTCATGAACTTTTCGGGGAGAAACTCCAACTCCCATGAGCAGCGGCATCGCCTCTAAGTTCACATAGGTGAAGTTCTTACATCATATTTTCTACCTTTAGAGATGCTTGTTTCACACAACTGAACTTCATTAAAAGCCTTAGGCTTAATCCTCACCCGGTAGCAACCAACACTAACCATCCTTGGATGGAACTCATGATTTTGTTACTGTTGAAATAATTCACCCAATAACTTGTTCTTACCCATTGAACTCGTGTCCTTGATGTTCACAAGTTTGGAGTTAGGTTTCTCTCATTGGTGAATATATTATTCTAGGAGTTTTAGTCCCATCCCTTTTTGAAGTAGAACTTACTATCCTCTTCGCAAGAGGTTTTGTAAATGGATTCGATAAGTTCTGACTTATCTTTATATATGCGATAGATATGATTCCTCCTAGAATCAATTGTCTCATATACTCATGTCTTAGAATTATATGTCTAGACTTCTCATTCCATTATGAGTTCTAGCTAATGTGGCTTGTTTATCACCATTGAGATATTCCTTATGAAATCCCTAAGCCACTTGGCCACTTTGCCATTTGTTGCTAGAGTTATAAACTCATTCTCCATGGTTGAGTGAAATATATGTTTGTTTATTTGGGCCCTAAGAAACCTCTCCTCTTTTGAGCATAAACACCCAAGCACTTGTGGAGAGATTATCTCCTACACTTGATATCCAACTCGCATCAGAATATCCTTCAAGTATCTTTGGGAAGTTTGAATATTAGAGGCCAAGATGCTTGGTCCTTTTAAGGTACCCTAGAGCTCTCTTAATCACTTTTCAATGTTTCATACTTGGATTGCTAGTAAACCCACTTAGTTTACTAATCACTCTACCATTTTTCTTTTCAAGCTTTATGCTTGAATCAAATGGTGTATTCGCCTCTTTGATTTTGAGATTACTAAACTTGTCAAGCCCTTTCTCAACAAAGTTAGCTTGACTTAAGGCATAAGCCCCACTATTTCTTCGCACCAAAGAAGGTATTCACCTCTCAAAGGTCCTTCATTTAGAAAGTGGAAGATAGAAACCTCTTCGTTTCTGTTATGTCTCCCACTCATTACGCAAAATTATCAATCATCAATATATAGAAACACCATGATGTCATAGCCATCAAAGGTCTTAAAGTATAAGCACTTGTCCATTATTGTGTCTACGTCCATCCAAAACAATAGTTTTATCAAACTTCTCATGCCATTATTTCGGTGCTTGTTTTTGTAATGACCCAACTATTTCTAAGACCTTAGACCATTAAAACTACTAGACATAGCTACTACTAAGAAATAACATATATTTATTGAATTCCCAAAATATTGTATCAAATACAAGATAAAAAAAATATAAATTTGTGATAGATTTGGTATGGGATCCCATTGTTTATAAAATATAAACAATAAAATTTACTTCAATTGTTCAAAAACTAAGTGCGGAATTACAAAAGACTAAATAACATCATCCTCGATCGAGACGCAGTCCATTCATTCCATTCATCCTTAACACACAAGCCAAGATGCCATGAATCCTCCCGCCTTCCATAATCATTTTCTTGCATCACACTAAAAATAAAGGAGTGAGCCTAATGCCCAGCAAGGAAAATCCACTAAAAACATACATCATACATCATAAGCATAAAACTACATCATAAACATATACTATAAAACATATGAATATACAAACATATATCATATAGGACTACACAATTAATGACCATTAACTCATTAACATGGCATGTGATAAACCATCTAGGTCCTCCGTCTACTAATCGAGGTAGGTTAGATCACATGGTAGTATATGATAACCCATCTAGGTCCTTTACTAGTCGAGGTAGGGTAAATCATAACTCTAACCCATGAAATGATAAATGATCTTGGGGTTTGCTATCTAAGCAACTATAAGCCCCAAGCGACATAAAAACATTGGGGTTTGCTAGCTAAGCAACTATAAGCCCCAAGGACTACAAGACATATTATATATATATATATATATCATAACATATAAGCACATAAAATATATCCTATTTTCCTTACCACAAACCGGGATATTTGGGAACAAGAACACTCCTAAAAACCAACAGTAAAAATGGTGAGTTTCTAAAGAAAAAGAGATGAAAAGAACACTAAACCATACAAGTAGAAACTTACCGAAAAGAACCTTAATTTTTCAAGAAACTTAAACACCTAATCAAGAATCATAAACAAAAGTTAGGATCTGAATAAAAGAAAACTAAATAAAACTATAGAATCATAAAGAACTGAACTTAGGAATAAGAATACCTTGAATGATCTTATGAATTGATCTAAACCTCAATACCGAAAACACACTATATCTCACTTCCCAAGTGTTTAGTTAAGCTTAGAATGATAAAGCTTTAACCCAAAACCCAAGTGTATCTCTCTATAGTAACACTAGCAACTTGGAGGCTCTAAGGACTACTTGCAGAATGAAGAAAATGGCTAAGTACTAGGTCCTATTTATAGAGTTCAAGGAGTGAAACTAACCCCTGTTAATTTGAATAAATAAATGATTATAAAATGAAAAAGATTTCAATTTTCATCCAACAGTCTCCCAGAACTTGGTCCAAATCATTCACAAGAAGGTCCAAGTGGTTAAGGCTATTTTTAGATTTAAAAATCATCAACATTCAAAAATCATGCCTTGGAGCCGATATATCACCACCCATAGGCGATATATCTCCTACCCCAAATTCTCGAGCCCTGTTCATGCGTTCGTGTAAAGTCGACGTGTTTTTCGTATCTCCCATAGGCAATATATCGACCCCTACAGTTGCGATATGTCGGCATACGTTGATATATCAAACACGTATTTGCACTTTTTTAGCATATTTTGAATTGGATAGACAGCTTTGACTGAGTCATAATATGATCCTAACAGTTTCTGGAAGGTTCTAGAGCTTCTAGATCTTTCTTTTATTAAAACTATTCATCAAAATACTTAAATCCTTAATAAACATGATTATGACAAGTATCATGCTCTTAATGGTTCTTTCTAAACCTTAGGTTATAATAAATATATTTCTATGACCAGCAATATTAATCAAACCTTATTTTATAATTAATATTCTTAAACTATAGGTTAAACTTATAAAATCCATAACTGTTGCTATGAGTTTCCAACTAATTCGCGACTTGAACCAAAATCCACGGAATCTATCATACAACAAACTACTACTAACTGCTATTACTATCTAGCTAGCTAAGTAAATATTCTGGGACACTACAGTTTTAAACAATATAATGATTTAACAAGCCTACACACTTTATGTTCATTTATCCTTAGAAAAAAACTCTCAGGTTGATCCTGTTGACGCGGTTTTTCGGCAACGAGATATTAAGAAGTAAAAAGGGCATATTAGTGCTTAGTAGTAAACCATAATGAAATAAGAAGAACTCACTCAAAAGCACCGCACTTTTACGTGGTTCAGTGGTTAAAATCCAACTAGTCAACGAGTCAATATTATTATTGTTTCTCTCTTTATTTTGGCTGAGTTTTGATAATACAGAATAATGGTCCTCTTTCCTGTCCAATATTCACAGTATTTATAGGGGAATTCCATGGACAGGTTTGGGTAACCGTGTAAAAAAAATAGCGTAATTACATATATGGTATATAATTAATACAGATTATTCCCATTTACATTGGGATATGATCATATAACATAATAAACACGTTCCTGCTATCTTAGGTAATAAATGACATAAATATGATGCAGCCTGGTCATTAATGGACGAATAAAGAATCCTCGAGTCTCTTGGGATCCTTTAGTATGCGTTATATCTGGGTCCTCACGAGCTGAATTTCTCATACGAGCTCAAGCTTGACAGCTAACTGACTCCTAGCTCGTAATGATCCAGGATTCCCAATATCGGGTCTGACCGCCATGAACCTTGTGCTGCTTAAGTGGCTAATGATTAGATATTCTACTTGGTTATCTTTTCCACGTATTTACCTGCCAGTTGTACCCGATCTAAGTGAGTGAACTCGTGATAAAATTAGGGTACAACATTTGTCCCCCAAGCCCCTGCTTGTGTTTGACGTCGTCATCTTCTGACATACACAGTAGGGGCTTTTAGACTTCTATCATATAAAATCGTGCTGGCCTACTACTCGAGTACTGGACATGTGGCCTTCCGCGATTGGCGTCTGTTCGGGTTTCAAGGACTGAAATAATTGTCTTGTCAACTTTTCACCATCATCTGGTCTATTTAATCTTGGCCCTTGGATCTCGAGCTAACCTAATTGGATGGCCCAGATTAATTTATGTAGTTTACGTATAAATAGGGTGATCAGTCTTCAAACCTCCCCACCTTTGTATAAAAATATTCCCCTTTTTAACTCTCAAGCTCCCTTTCTTCTTCTCCAGGATTCCCAAAACTTTCATCGTGTTCTAGACCTTCAGAAGCTTTCTAGGAGCTTCCCGTGGCCGCAGTTACATCTTCTCTGAAACGAACATATTTCCTATAAGTACCTTATCCCCTGGTTTGAAAATTTTTCCTTTTTTTTTTCGTCATTATCCAATGAGGTTTTTTTTCTCAACAATGTTCATTAGCAACGTTCATTGTTTTTTACCGTTAGGTTATTTCTAAATGCTCATAGGAAATAGGTTTCAGTTTATGCTCAATGAGTGAACCCTAAACATGTTTTAGAAATAAGACATCCTATAACTGTGCAAATTTCTGGGTTAATCTTGGGTAACCCTAATGGAAAATTGGTTTAAAGAACACCCATTCAGGACATAAAAACTGAAGGGTTTTTAGGTTTAATACCAGGTAGCTTAGGGGTTACGCTTTCTTAGGCGGTTTTGCGCTAAACCATTTTCCCAAGGAAAGTAGTGGATTTGACATTTTTGACATGCGGATCTCGAAGTATCTGGGGATTATTAAGAAACTGACGCGCGTAGCCTAGGATACCGCATGGCATCACGCGATGAGGCTAAGGTCAATTCTAGCTCGTATAACAAAAATATTCCGTTTCATCCCCTTACCTTTGTGACATAACTATAAACCATCTTAGGTCGCCTACTAACTAGGCTGCTTTATCGCCAGGTGATCTGAATTATGGCACCTCCAAAGAAGACTGTTGCAAGCTCATCCACCCAGCACAAGTACAAAGGAAAACAGGTCGCCTTCGAATCTCCTATCCACATTTTGTTCCCGTGGTGGGGAGGGAGGTCGTCGTCGATCCCAATGCTTTCTTCGAGGCTGAACACATAGTCTCTAAGATAATGACTCAGGGGAGAGTAAACAAAATTCTACTAAGTCATAACATCGAGCTAGGAACTGGCGGTCTCCTTGCACGACTTGCCTTTGAAGGAGAGCGGGGTTGTGCCCTCTTTCAAGACGATTATGGGGCTTGGAGTGATGAACACCTGAAGGCTGGCGATTTTCTTCCCGTGGACCAATATTTTGTAGATTTTTTAAACTACATAAAATTGGCTCCCTTCCAGCTCCCCCCGAACTCCTACAGACTTCTGGCGGGACTAAAGTACTTGTTTTTGAGGCACGAGTGGGAGGTCCCCACACCGACATATATTTTGTACTTTTTTTTTGCCTTAAAGCAAGCCCCCAACAGAAAGGGTGAGGTGATGAGTTCTACTACCTTATGAGGTTTCCAAATTCCACCTCTGTCATCGAGCTCCCCAGCCATCCAAACAACTATAAGGATTTATTCTTTATGTAGAATGGATTCAAGAGCTGCGAACATCGGTACTTCAATCGTCCTCGTAAGTCCTCTATCTTTGTAATTTCAACACGTGAATTTTGTCCCTTTCAAAAATATTCTCCTTTTTTTAGGCTCTGACTGAGTTTGTTCCTCGTGTAACTATATTTGCAAGGACGGGAAAATCTGTGACCCTTGGGGTTCAGTACGAGAAACTGTCCAGTATTTCCCCTGGGGGAAAAGATTATCGCTAGGGCGTGAATGATGTCACGATGTTGGCATGTAATTTGATTAGCGGGGGTCAAACACTAGCCCTGAGGACCTGAGCTCTGCTCCCAATTATCTTCAAACTTCCATCATCTCAAGAGGCCTTGCTAGCCGCTGAGGAAACTGATGAGGAAGAGGAAGAGGTGCCTCTCGTACGAAAAAGGCAGACTCCCAAAGCTTATCATCGTCTCGATCCTGACCGAGCTGCTTCAGGGGCAGCAGCAGGCCCCTCCTGCCAAGGTAACCCATACATATTTAGAGAGTTAGATAAGGATGCCGCTAGCTTTAGGTTCATAAATTTAAACCCCAACTAGCTAGTTAGCCGCCATCTCACTGATCCGAACCTAAATGTAACTCTCCTCCAATGCGTGGATCGCTTGGTGGTACGCTACGAACACAACTATCCCAAAGGCACTATTATTGTTGACAACACACTGAACTTTAGATCTTCTATCTTTGAAGAATACAGAAACAACCTTAGGACTTGGCATTCTCTGCTCCGGGGAGCATTTGCTCCTGGGTTTAGGCAGTATGTAGACGAATCCAGCCCCGAGGAGGGACCTAAACCCCCTAGGATCTTAGAGATTGTAGCCTTAGATTCTGCCTCCCCTCCGCTAATCCCAGAGTCAAAGGTCATGCTTAGCCCAGTTCATACACCCAAGCTGGTCATAATAGATTCCTCCCCCAGCCTGGAGGGTAGGATCTTTATTCCCCCCCCCCCCCCCCCCCCTTTTTTACATCTTTGAAACATTACTTTTGTGAATTAACTCCCTTTTGTTCTTTTCAGGTGAAGATATGGAATCGACAGGAGCTCCCGACCTAAGGATTGCCTTTCAGGCTAAAAGGTCCGGAACGGGCCCCGTCGTGAAGAGGCCCAGGGTGACGAAGAAGGCCACCCCTAAAACAGGGGATACTACAAAATCCCCCTCTAAGGGTAAAGGCACGAGCTCTGCTCGGGAGCCAGCTCCTGTGACTACTGTCATTGTTGGGTAAGTTCCTCCTCCTCCCCCTCGACACATGCCTCCACCTTCCCAAGTAATTCAAGCTGAGGCCCCCATCATCCGAATACCAATTGAGCGACACAATCTAGAAAAGATCCCCGAGGCCTTTCGGGTTTTAGTGTATGAGACAGCAAGTCACATGGTGGGCCACACATATAAAGCCAGTGCGACGAATCTGAGGGCCATAGAGGAGCGCAGCCCAGAGGATGTCCTCAAATCTGCCATGGGGATGAACCTCACCGTGAGTCCTTCTCCCACATCTGATTCTTTTTTTTTTACTATGTGTTCTTCCTCTTTTTTTTTTTTTGAACTTGTTTTATAATTCTGTAGTCTGTCCTGGGCCAATACCGAAGCATAGCTCATGCTAAGGCCAGAAACGAAGAGATCCGAGCCGAGCTAGCCACTACCAAGGTAGCCTTGAATGTTGCTCAAGAAAGTGAGCATGCCACCAAAGCTGCCTTAACAGCTGCTTAGAAGAACGAGCATGCTGCTAAGGCTGCTCTTATCTCTTCCCAAGAAGGCAAGCAGGCTGCAAAGACTGCATTATCCACCTCCCAAGCTCAGGTCACAGAGGCAAACTGCTGTGCTGAGCAGCTTCAGGCCAAGAATGGTGAGGTTAAAGCGAAGCTACTCGAGGCCAAAGTTAAAGCCAAGGAGGAAGCGGCATTGTCATTATCAACCATGGAGGAGATGCTTTACCACTATTGGGCTTTCAACCAAGACGGGAACTTCTTCTTCATGGAGCCCGGGCTGTGGGATCCATACCTTGCTAATTTCAAGGCTTGGATTTTGCAAGAACCCTCGGAAACTGGTGAGGCTTTCGGAGCAGCGGGGGGAGATCGTGAGGAGATTACTTCGGTGGGGAGCTGACGGAGCCCAATGATCTCATTTATGATTTTCTTTTGTAATCATTGTCCAACAATCCCTTAGGATAAAAACAATTGCCTCCAAGCTTAGCTCTAGGATTTCTTATGAATATACATCTGACTTGTAATATATTTGTATTCTTCACTATTCTCATGTTTATGAATTCTTTTACTTTTGAAAATTTGAAATCTTAAGAATCATTTTTAGATCGAGGTAGATTATTTCAATCTTGGGTGTATCCAAGGTTCTGCTCGCTTATTTGCATCGCACCTATTAACAATTAGGCCTTGGACCTGGTTATGTCCAAGGTTTTCAATAAGCTTAATAGTGTTATACCTGTTGAGAATCAGGCCCCAGAGCTGGTTATATCCAGGGTTTTAGATGACTTAAACTTTGTTCGCGCTAGGTTAATTGAAAACTCAAGCTTTAAAAAGCTTTTGAATAATCAAATTTTCCAGCTTCTAAGTTTCAAACCTGGTTATATCTAGGGTTTTTGATGAATTAAAGCTTAGTTTATGCTAGGTTTATTGAAAACTCAAGCTTTAAAAAGCCATTGAATAATCAATTTTTTCCAGCTTTTAAGTTTTTAATCTTATCCGAGTTATGTGCCCCCAAGCAACTAGAATGTATAAAATTTCCTGGTTGCTTTTACAATTATGAGAACACGAGCTTGTAATAATAAAACTAAGAAGTGGCTATTTAATAAACCATTTTTTATTTTATTGAAACAACTTTTATAAACAAGCCTTACATTGATAGTAGTACTATTGATAATACTTTTTCAAGTGAAGAGCATTCCAAGTCAATGGGACTACTTCCCCATTAAGGGGAGCTAGCTTAAAAGTTCCCTCGTGTAAGACCTCTACAAGCTGGTACGGTCCTTCCCAATTCAAGCCCAACACACCATCCTTAGGGACTTTATTCGCCAAAAAGACCCTTTTGAGAACCAGGTCGGCTAATCCCAGTCTACGTCCCTTGACTTTTGAATTGAAATAGCGAGTGACCTTTTGTTGATAATGGGCGAGCTGTAATTGCGTTTCCTCTCATTTTTCTTTGATCAGATCGAGAGATGCGTTAAGAAGCCTGTTATTTTGTTCTTGATCAAACATCCTTTGCCTGTGAGTAGTTACCACTGCTTCAATTGGAAGCATGGCCTCGCTTCCAAAGGTTAGGGAAAAAGGAGTGTGCCTCATGGTGGTCCTGTGAGAAGTTTGGTAAGCCCAAAGTACTTGTAGGAGCTATTTGGGCCATAATTCCTTGGCTTCATCTAACCTCTTATTCAAGCTCACCTTAAGGGTCTTATTTACAGCATTGACCTGGCCGTTGGCTTATGGGTATGCTACCGACGAGAAACTTTTCGTTATGTTGTATTTTTCACAAATGTTTGTGAAGAGATCACTATCGAATTATGTCCCATTGTCTGACACAATCTTCTTAGGGAGTCCAAATCGACAAATGATATTCTTCACCACGAAATCCAGGACCCTCTTTGAGGTGATGGTTGCCAGAGGTTCTACTTCCACCCACTTCGTGAAGTAATCAATCGCTACCACTGCATATAGAACTCCTCCCTTTCCCATGGGTAGGGAACCTATCAAGTCAATTCCCCATGCTGCAAAATGCCACGGGGAGGTAATCATTGTTAGCTCATTGGAGCAGCTTAGGCAACTATGGAAAAATGCTAGCATTTGTCCCACTTCTGGACATACGAGATCGAATCTTTCGTTAAAGTGGGCCTGTTGGATCGACTTGGTTTAGACTGGTTATCCCTGTGGGACTTATGAGACCCACTTTGCCTCTTTCTGATATTAATGTCGATTGCAAGAGGGGGTAACATAGCCAAAACCTCCTGAATCTGTTTGTTTGCCCTAGCGAGATGGCTCCTCAGCTGCATGTTTTCCATATTGATGGCAGTAAAATAGCCTAGATTAGGATTTGGCGGTAATGACGTTAAACTCCCGATATCGCCCTGACCCGCTAGTTGTTTCCCTGGATGTTGCTGAACATCCAGACCCCTTTCATTGGGAACAGTTGTATGATGGACCTCCTGCCCACCAGGCTGTTCTGCTACATTATTATGCATTGAGCGAGTGACCACCATGATGGAAATGGACTGGAATTTGTGTAGCACTAATTTTCTCTCAATGAAAGCACCAAATTGTTGACGCGATTCATCGCCAATGAGAAATTAAGAAGTAAAAAGGGAAAATTAGTGCTTGGTAGTAAACTGTAATGAAATAAGAAGAACTCACTCAAAAGCATCGAAATTTTACGTGGTTCAGTGGTTAAAATCCACCTAGTCCACAAGTCAATATTATTAATGTTTCTCTCTCTATTTTGGCAGAGTTTCAGTAATACAGAATAATAGTCCCCTTTCCTGTCCAATATTCCCAGTATTTATAAGGGAATTCCATGGACATGTTTGGGTAACCGTGTAAACAAACATCATAATTACATATATGCTATATAATTAATACAGATTATTCCCATTTACATTTTGATATGATCAGATAACATAGTAAACATGTTCCTGCTATCTTGGGTAATAAATGACATAAATATGATGCATCCTGGTCATTATTGGACGAATAAAGAATCCCTGAGTCTCTTGGGATCCTTTAGTATGCATTATATCTTGGTCCTCATGAGTTGAATATCTCATACGAGCACAAGCTTGACAACTATCTGACTCCTAGCTCGTAATGATCCAGGATGCGCAATATCTGGTCTGACCTCCATGAACCTTGTGCTGCTTAAGTGGTTAATGATTAGATATTCTACTTGGTTATCTTTTCCACGTATTTACCTGCCAGCTGTACCCGATCTAAGTAAGTGAAATTGTGCTAAAATTAGGGTACAACGGTTCCATATAAATCTCCTTATCGAGATATCCATTTAGGAATACCGTTTAGACATCCATTTTATGAACATAAATGTTATATATTGATGATAAGGCAAATAAAAATTTTTTATGGTTGTCCTATCAACCGGTGCATACGTGTCAAAATAATCAATTCCTTCCTTTTGTTTAGCCCTTTAGTTACTCATCTAGATTTGAAGGATTGTATGTTCCATCGGTGTGATATTTCCTCTGAAATACCCATTTGCACCCAATTTTTTTTTAACATTGTGAAAGGTCTACCAATTCTCATGTGTGGTTTTATATAATTGAATCCATCTCATCATTTATTGCCTCCTTCCAAAAAACATAGTCTCATGAATACGTTGTTTTTTGGTAGGTTTTGGTATCATCCTCAACTTGAAGAATCATAGGAAATTTCTATGTGACTTCTTCAAGTCTACCGTAGAGTATCTCTACTTGAGGACATTTTTAATTGATCCCAACTCTTTAAGCCTTTGGCTTCTCTGAGGCATTATAGATTGCTCATCAACCTCTAGATCTTTCTCTTTAAGAGATTCTCCAATACCTGTGGGTTCTTGAGAGTTGTTATCACAATATAACATATTTTCAAAAAACTCCACTTCTCTTGATTCAGTTATCACAGTAACCAAGTCTAATAGCCTATAGGCCTAGCTATTTAAGGCATAGCCAACAAATGTAAACTTTATGGCCCTTGGACACAACTTGGTCCTTTTAGGCTTTGTGCTCTTGCAATAAGCAAGGCACCCCACACTTTAAGATAGCATAGGTTAGGATTCTCTCCTCTCCATAACTCATATGGAAACACATTGTTCATTTCATAGGAATTCAATTCTGTTGACCCAAGATTTGGCCAACTGACGCGAAGTCAGAATATGCTTGATATGAATGAATGTGTAGAGAAGAACGTAATGACAAAAAGTAATAACAACACGATATTTTTATAGTGGTTTGGCCCCAGGATTGGGTAATAACCTACGTCCACTTAGACTGTTATTGATATAGAATCAAAGGAGTGATCAAAGAACAAGGGCTCAATGAGTTTCACTAACCTCTGAAGAACAATACAATATCACTAGGAGAATTACAATAGTCTCAAATAATTCAAAAGCCAAAAGTCCCTTCCTTGAGCTATTTTTTGCTATTTATAGGCTCAAGGGGGATTGCAAAAGATTGTTACAGATATTCTTTCCTGAATAATTGGATACTCAGGAGATTGTGTGAGTTAAATTCGGGATTTACAAAGATCTTCACAGTAATGTTGCTTTGTTTGCGGAACTATCGACCAGACTGGTCATAGGTAAGACTGGGATGCTTACTGCTTCTAATGTATCTTCTGGTCGATACTCTAGCAGAAATTTTCCAGGTGTCAGCCACATGTCCAGGGATCACTTGCCACGTCATCAATGCTAATTTTTTGGATAACAAATTCAATATATGACATGTAGCAATAAAGGTTTATCCCCTCAAATTATAACACAATTTAGCATGTAAAAGAATAGAGTTAATCATCTCAAGATAAGTCCTATTATTTCTTTTAGCTATTCCATTTTTTTGTGGAGTATATGGTGCAGTTCATTCATGTATAATGCCAAGTTGTTCACAAAACACATTGAAATTATTTGAAAAGTATTCACCAACTCTATCACATCTAAGAGTCTTTATTTTCCTTTTCACTTGATTTTCTACTTCAGATTTGTAGATTTTAAATGCATTAAATGCCTCATCCTTACTCTTAAGTAAATACACATAACTATACCTAGAGCAATCATCTATAAAAGTCATGACGTATCTATATCATCCTCTAGTCAACATTCCATTCAATTCATATAAATCACTATGTATTAAATATAGCAAGTTTGAAAATCTATCAACACTTGAAAAAAGGTTTCTTTACTATTTTAGTTTTAACACATACTTCATATTTATCATGCACGTTCACATCACAATTAATTAATGCACATTTAACAACTCTTTTAATTGTGTTATACCCTATATCAGCAAGTTATTATGCCACAAAGTAATAGACTTAGAATTAATCACATTGCAAGATTTAGATGCCATATCATTATTTTCATTATCAGGAGCACAAAGTTTGATCATTCCATCACATGTATAACCCTTTCCAACAAAAAGTGTCCAATTTAATCAAAGTGAGTTTACCGAATTCAAACTTCATTTTGATACTGGATTTACTCAATAGACTTTCACTCATACTGTTTCTAGTCATATCGGGAATATAGAAAACATTAATTAGAGTCACTTTCTTTCCATTAGTTAAGAACACATCAATGCAGCCCTTTCCAAGTACATTGTATCTCTTTTCATTTCCGATTTGGACTTCAAGTTCCACCTTTGCACTTTCAAAGGTTTTGAAAAGAGATTTATCACAGGTTGCATGAATGGTGGCACTAGTATCATACCACCATCCTTGCACCTTTTCTTGGGTTTCATTAACTTCACTCAAGGTTGCAATGATCTTAACATAAAATGCATTGGCCTTGGTATCTTTACTTAGGTTTGCAATGATCTCATCATCAAATGCATTGTCCTTATCATCTTCACTTTCTTTTGCAATGATCTCATCATCAATTGCATTGACATATTCACATTCTTTTAAGGTTTCATTAGTCTCATCACTACATGCATGAACCATGTCAATTCTCTTAAGGGTTATCATACATTCTTCATCGAATGTATTAAATTCAATTAAGGTCACAAAGATCTCATCATCAATTGTATTGACTCCAATCTTATTATGGTTAATTTTACAATTACCACATCTCACATGATGATCAATAACATTACAAACAAAACAAGTACAAAAATAAATAATGATATCAAACTCACAAAAATATGGCAGCAAACACATTTTATTCAAATTCTTGAAATCTACGCATTTAGAATTAAGGAATTTGATGATACCAATCTCCTTAAGCATGTAATCCTATTGAGTTGTCTCATCCTTTGTTGATGAAGACTTTTTATCCATATCCACATTCATGTAGAACATTTCCAAATAGAACTTTCTTTGATCATTCATGGTTATGTGTCCAACATAAACAAAATCTTGAAACAAGGATTTGAAGGTTGTAGAATATGAACCAATTTCCCTCATTGTTGATTATGCAAAACACAAAATGAAAGTAATTAAAAATAGAGATTTTGATTGTTGAGAATATATGGCTTTACTCTTTGAAAATCAACAATGAATAATGATAATAATGCAATATTCCAAACCCTAGATGTTATTCAAGATTCAAATTTAAAGTATGAGTGCAATTCTTGATAATTAAATAAACATGTTCATGATATGAATGTTACTCTTGAATATAAGAAACTAAATAATTAAATGATGATAAGATGAACTTAGATACATTTAATCATCTATACCAATAATGAAAAACATAATAGAATGACAAAATACAAGATTAGGGTTAGAGAGATACAACCTTTGTATTGAGCAACTTGAATTTTCAAACTTTGAGAACTTCTAAGGCTTATACACAATATGAATATTGTTGTCCAAAATCTCTATGCCAAGCCTTCCCAATTTCTTGAAGGTTCAACTAAGAAGAATGAGATTTGGGATTGAACAAGCCTTGAAACTCAAGCAAGTCAAGCAATGCCTTGTGAGTTTCTTGGAGAAAACTTTGGTCTTAAAAAATCTAGAGAGACAATGAGTTTAGAGTGAGTTGGAAAGTGTGATTAATTCTTTTCAACTCTAATAACCCATATATATAGTGTAGGCATCATCATTATTCTACCAATAGGATTAGAGCACATCATTTGGAGCATTTTACGTAAATTGTACGACCCTAAAAGACCGCCCAGGCGATGTATCGCCTGCATGCAAGCGATGTACCACCTGTCAGGCGATACGTCGCGTACTAGCAGGCGATGCATCACTTGCTAGGGCTTTTGAAGCCCTTCGCATTTTGGCGATGCTACGTGTAACATTCTCCTAATCCAGGACCATTACACTGTGTACTTTAAATAGTGCTAGACTTGCTAATCAAGTCATTTGGTTACAAACGTGTAACTAAGGTTAATGTCAAGGGTTAGGGTTAAAAATTTTGGTCAAAGGAATCGTTGACTTTTCATGTAAAAGCTGAATATATACATGGGATCCCAAAATGTTACAAACATGTGTTTAAAAGGGTATATACAAATCAAAAGTTACAACCATCCGGCCTAAGCAGTGAAATAAGGGATAGAACCCTAGTCCCTCTGAGATATCCTTGGCCGTGGTGGATGAGCAGCCGCATATGTACACGCCACCACCGAAGCTCTCCAACTCATGGCTGGTCTAGATTTCCTATCCCCTTACCTGCACCACATAGCACCCGTGATCCAAGGCTCAACAAGAAAACTTAAACATGTGAATGAACAGTAAATACATATTCCAGATGCATATCTAGCATGCCCAGGAGTAATAACCTACTCATGCATGCATACAATTATAAATAAATGATCATTGGATCATTCTGGGGCCCGCTGACCTGAATAGATGACCATAGATTCAACCCGGGGCCCTATGCCCTAGCTATGTGACCTTAGAGTCACTTGGGGCCCTTGCCCTTAGCTGTGAGTAAATATCCATAGAGCTAGCAAAGTGCTTTGTTTTTGAAAGACCATAGGGTTGGCCAACGTGATAGTACGTCCCTGATTGGGCCTAAGCCTCTCGACCAGCGTGCAGCGTGCTATTGTCGCCCTTGACTAATAAGTCAAGGCCTTAACCAGATATTCAAATAAACAGACAAACAGATACAGATATAGATAACCATACTCCATAAAATACAAGTATGCATACATATTAATCATATATCTCAGTTGATTAAATACAACCATAGTAATAACCATGTTCCTTAATGGGGTCGAGCCCTAACTACGCAAACTATAAATACAATCATTAAAAAAACTAGCGAAACAAGGAGAATTCAAGCATGTTCAATCAACGAGCACAAACATTATTTAATCACATTCATTCTCAGGGGTCAAGCTGTATTCATAGTTATAATCAACAACCGGGCCACACCCTAATCACATATATCATGTATTCATTGCATTTTCTTACCTTAGTTCCAAGTACAACGTATATTAAGATCGACCCTCAAGCACGATCCCGATTCCGAGCCCCTAGCGATAACCAAGTCACAACCAATTAGAGAATCTCATCAATAACAAG
Source organism: Humulus lupulus (assembly GCF_963169125.1). Classification (NCBI taxonomy): domain Eukaryota; kingdom Viridiplantae; phylum Streptophyta; class Magnoliopsida; order Rosales; family Cannabaceae; genus Humulus; species Humulus lupulus. The sequence goes on from NC_084798.1 coordinate 58,849,914, forward strand.
TGAATAGAGGCTTCCAGCCTAAGTCCTAGTCTCTGGGACATCGAATTATACTAAACTGAGTAGTAAGATCGATCCTAAGCCCTTACATTTGAGTTCCTGCACTCAAAACCTTCCCAGGGCTCAAAATCCCTTCAAGCATCACGACTCAAAACAAAAGAGTTGTGACGCACCCCAAGTCAGAGAGCCCAAGGCTCTCCTCTAGACCACACCCACCGTGGCACGCCACTACATGCGCCGCGGAGCCCCTAGAATAAGGCTGCGACTCGCCATGAAAACTCATAAATTTTCCCATTTTTTTCAATCCAAAACCCCCCAAAAACCTATCCAAACATAGCTAAATCCCCAAGGTGAAGTTCCCAATCAACTCAGCACCTCAAAACACACAAAACCAAAGCCTAAACTTGGTCAAAACCTCATAAAATCCCAAAATTCATAACTGAGTTTCTAAAGTCTAGAACTTAACTAAAAACCAAAGAAACAGAGAGATTCAAGGCTGTAAATCGTTACCTAATTTTCCCTAATTGATGCTACGCTTCTCCCCAAGCAATCCCAAGCCTAAGCTAGTGTAACGCCCTACTACCTTAGAGATGTTACTAAGTGAGTTTAAAATGTGCATTTAACTTGCTAATCAAAATTCAGTTCAAAAGGGTAACTAAACTGTATTAAAATCACATAATTTGAAAATGTGGTCTTTCATTGAAAATTGTAAAGTGTTTGACATCCGGGATCCCCAAAATACTGTTTATAAATATTTACAACTAAAAACTATGAATGAAGTCGATTAAACCACAAAATATAATTTAGTACAATACATCTCCCAAAAATACCCCTGGTCGTGGCAGCCAGGCAAGACAAACATGTACACGCCGCTTCACGCTCTCCATACTCATGATTGGTCGACTTTCCCCTTGCCCTTACCTGCACCATAGAGAACCCGTGAGCCGAAGCCCAGCAAGAAAACTCACATAAGCAGAGAACATATGCATTTCTATCATTCAGCATACAAATAACCGCCAATGGGCTAAACACATACAACCATGCCGTCCCAGGCACTTTACTAGGCCCTGGGTTTGCGGTCTATACCGTGAGGATATCCCAGGTATCCTTAAAGGGTCTCGCTCTGGCAACTTGCACTCCGCGTGCTAAACGGTGCTCCCGGCCCCTTGCCGTTCTCGACCTTCACCGTTTCCGGCTCTTGCCGTTCATTCACATACATGCACACATAGCATAACTAAACAAGTATTTAAGCATGCATAAGCACAATCAATGGGGCTACGCCCTGCAACAGAAACTATAGGGCCTCGTCCTGCTCTACGGGTACAACAGTTTTCTTACCTGTGTCCTGAGCTTCTTGAGGACCGAAATCCCAAGCACAGTCCTCTAACCCAAGCCTTGCTGAAAACCTAGTCACAACACATACATAGCACTCTCATTACTAACAAATTAATAATCATCCCCCTGAACAAATCCTGTGCTCTCGGGACCTCCTGTTTCCCCACACAAGGTAGCGAAAGCGTCCCTCAAGCCCCCTGAGCCAAAACCCTAAAAACACAATTTCCCCTTCCCAGAAATTGGTCTAGCGCCGCGGCACAACCCTATAGGGGTCGTGGCGTCCAAAGTGGTGCCCTCCTCCCGATTCAACCTAGCACCGTAGCATGGAAGAACAGGGCCGCCGCACTCATACGCGAACCCAGAAAACTGGGTTTTTCCCAACATTTTTCCCAAGCCAAAACTCTTCCAAATCAATACCCAAGTGCTCCCAAGTCTCCAATTCGACCTAGAACTTCTTATAAACAATATAACAACTTATGAACACCAAAAACACACTCAAACACTCCTTCAAACTCAGAATCACAAAATGGTTTAAAACTTTATAAAACTTAAACCACTAACCAGAAAACGTAAACCATAACAAAGCATAAACCTCATAAATGCATGAAACTCTTACCTCAAGTGGAAATTCGACCTTGAGCTGCTTTCCCAATCTAATTCCAAGCTCAATTCCACTAATCCCAATATGAACTTCACTCCAATAATCCATAAGACAACACACAATTCAATTCTCAAAACATAACATTCTTGGCTGAATTCTACAAAATAACTACTTAGAATCCTTACCTCAAATATGCACAACAACCTCTAACTTTCTTGGCTTGATTCCCCACTTGATCCCACAAAAATAAGAGGTCCTTCCTTCCTTCCTATTTTCTAGTTCTCTTTAGAGCTCCCCAAACACAACCCTTGCATAAGAAAAAATGAGAAAACGTTCCAAACTTTTCCTCAGCCAAAGTTTTTTTTCCACCTAAGCCAAATGACCAAATTGCTCTCCCTTCTAACTTAGATTCTAACTAATCCTCAAGGGCAGCCTAGACTTTTCCTTAACCTCTTGCAAGAACGCCACTTTCCCACTTAAAACAACTATCCTCAAGAGTTACCTATAGTTACCCGAGTTACCAAAGTGCCACTAACCACTAATTATTCCCACCAGTGACTATCTGGCTAAATCGCTCCCTAGGACTATCCCGGACCGTGCAAGACAATTATATCACAACTCACACGTGGTATTAGTCACAATATATATACAAATATTGCATTTATGCCCTCAGAGAGCTAAAATTACAAATACGCCCCTAGCAACCAAATGGGGCCCACATGCATATTTAATTCCCCTAAACATACATTCCTAATCACATATTTATCAAATTCACATATTAACAAAATAAATCAATTATTTCCCTCCAGGCACGCTAATCAAGGCCCTAAGCCTCATTAGAAAATTTGGGACGCTACAGCTAGCTTCGATACCTCTTAAATTGCAAGAATTCCCAAGGAAAATTAAGAAAGTGTGTGTGAACGAGAGATAGAGAGAGAGAGAGCACTGAAAGGGTGAACGTGTTTTTCTGTTTTGGTGTTTGAGAGGTTACTTAGACTTTAAGTACGTCTAAGTAAATTTCGAGGCTCGAGGTACCAAAAACGTCCCCGAGGGAAAAATGGTCAAAATCCCTGAAATTCCCTCCTAATTTCACTAACTTTGATTATATCCTTGAATATTTATTCCAACAACCTGGTAATGCACCATATACTCAAAATACCCCCTTGACTCACCCCGTTGTGACTTTCCCGCTAACTTGCTCCCCAGGATCGCCTCGTGTCGAGTAACCCAAATATATCCACATAATGATGTGGTATTACACATATATCACATATATGCACATATATTCCAAATATACCTATAACGGGCCAAATTACAAAAATTGCCCTTCTAATAAGAAACGGGCCCTCATGCATGTTTAAGACACCTAAACATGCATAGCTAGTCATATTATGATATAACTCACATAATCATATAATTACACACATATATATCACATAAACATATAATTTTCCATAATTTGTCATCCCGACCCCCTAATCAAGGCCCTAAGCCTAATTAGGTAATTTGGGACGTTACACTACGCCACTTAGGGGGCGACACATCGCCACCCTCTCTGAATTTGAACCCTTCCAAGGGTCCTAAAATTGCTGCAAATATTACCAAACATTTTGGAAATGTTTGGATACCTCATTATATCATTTTAGACCCACAAAAGTCACTTTTAGATGCCTTATATACAATCTCATGTATTCACTTCTCTATAAGTAAAAATCGTTAAGTGTTTGCACCTCAACGTGTAAACATCTTAACCATTATATTTAACCAATCTCAACACCTCCCAAGTTCAAGATGCCAACTTGGAAGATGTATACTAGAAGGGAAGATCCCATCTCACATGTTAACAATTTCGAGATACAAACGGACCTCCAAGGGGTTAGAGACGACGTCAGTTGTAGGATCTTTCCATCTACTCTTGTGGATTCTACTCAACAATGGTTCTTCAAACTAGAGTCAGGAACCATTACATCCTGGGATACATTTGTGAGGCTCTTTTACTAACAATTCTTCGTTGCTCGTATCCCACCTGCTGAACTCAACGATCTTGTCGACCTTAAGCAAAGCCTCTAAAAGACTATGTGCAAAGGTTTATGCAAGAGGTTGCCCAATCGAAGACAATCAGTGATGATGGAAAGTTGATGGCCATTATGGCTGGAATCCAAGTAAAGGGTCCCCTATGGACAAACCTAAGGAGAAAAACTATCTACTCAACAAGGGAGTTCTTAGATCAAGCTAACGAGTTTATTAAACTAAAGGTGGCCATTGGAAGAGTAGATCAAGCCAATCAGGCAGGCACCAGTAGTGCTCCAACCAAAAATACTGGTACATCTAAGTAGAACTAGAAAATCAATGGTAATGACAGTAAGAAAAACCATAATGGTGGTAAACGAAATAACAATTCTAGTAGTGGGAATAAAAATGACAATAAATGGGCAAAGACTAATGATAAGCCACGAGAATACATTCCACATTTTACCACCTACTCTACACTTTTAGGGTCACAAGCAGAAGTCTTCCAAGCTACACATGCTAAAGTGCCTTATAGGAAACCAAATCCTATCAAGAAGGATATAAGCAAGAAAGACATTAACAAGTTTTGTTGCTTCCATAACGATTATGGACATGAGTGTAACCAACTTAAAAATGAAATCGAGTTCCACATTCCTCAAAATCATCAGGCCGTGAGAAGATATATTCAACGACCTGCTAAACAAAATCCAGTTGCTATAGAAACTTCCGATGCACCAACCTAATCAAAGTCAGTCATATATGCATAAACAACTCAAGTGCCGAATTGCACCATTTATTACGAGTTAATGCAAGGCTGGTTGTAAGACACGATTTGCCCATTTTTCTATAGTCAGCTATTTCTATTGTATTTACTGGTCGTAAGGCACATTTTGCCCATTTTGTAAATGACCAGTAATTTATCATTTTCATTTATATTCTGGTTGCAAGGCACGTTTTCCCCATTGAATAACCACTAGTCATTTTATTTTCTAAATAGTGTTGATCGTAAGGCACATTTTTTCCCATCTTCACGTTGTGTTTACTGATTGTAAGGCATGATTTACCCATTTTCAAACAATCAATTACTTTTTTTTTTTATGATCTAGAATTTGTAAAGTTGGTTGTCAGGCATGACTTGCCCATTTATAACAACCAGTTTTTTATTTTATAAGACTAAGATTATTGTAAGGCACATTTTGCCCACTTGGGAAACAATTAGTTATCTATATTCTTTCTTTTGTTTTCTGGTTGTAAGGCATGATTTTTCCCTCATCAAAACGACTAGATATTTAATAAACTGGTCAAAAGACATGATTTTCCAGTTTTATATCGAACATATATTTTTATGATTATTAATTGATCAAAAGGCTCGATTTACCCATTTTAAATTGATTAGTTATTCATAAGACCAAAACCAATTTTTGGTTGCTCGTATAGACACGATTTTGTCCAAATTTATTACGAGTTATCTACAAGGGAGTGTGCTAGTACATTCAATTTTCCAACTATTATGATTATCACAAGTATTGCTTAACATGTATGGTTCTGCTGTCATTGTATATTTTCTATGTGATATGTTCTGAACAACTGGGTTAAGATTGAACTGACTTTGGTTATTTGGCAAGTGACCAAGGACTTACCTCCTTGACCACATGGGGGGCACATAGGGTATACACCACCATAACGTAAGCAAAAGATTAAAAAGCACAAATGAGTAGTATTTAGAAATTTTTTCAAAATTTATAAAGTGTTAGTGCTTTGTTTGTTTGTTCAAACACTAAAGAGGAAAAAATGACAAGTGTGACATGAACATGTTATACCTAAGAAAACATATATAACAATTAATTGTTGTATCTAGTCAAATTAACAAGCAATATATTGTATGTAATGCAAGAAAAATATTACATTAATACCCGAGATTAAATGTTGCTCGGACAACTATTGTCTTTGCACCACGGACCTTATGGCCTGGGTGTCTAGAAAATGCAAAAATGATAAAGGAACTCTCACCTCACTGGTTGACTGCATCATCCTCGACCTAATCCTGACCCTGGTCACCGTTAGGATTAAGGGAAATCTCTGGATTAGGGATCTCTGGGGAAGCAGCAACAAGCTCCTCCTCCTCCCGAGCAGCGCATTTGGAAATTTCTTTGTCCCTGAGGTTGGCAAGCATATAGTCGAAGATTGCTTCCTTGTTGTTTTTCTAAAACATGAAAAAATAATTGAAGACTTAGAGGAAGTTCTACTCGACCAAAATGAACCAACTAAGATAGTAAAAAGTGGAAAAAAAACTTAGCAGTGGAAGTCAAGTCTGAACTTATAAATTTTTTTAGAAAGAACCAAGACTTGTTCGCCTGGTCGCACAAGAACATGGTAGGCATCAACCCCACTGTTATCATCCATGCCTTAAATATCGATAGAGACAACTTCAAGCTTGTAAAACAAAAAAAGAGGCTGCTCGATAAAGAAATGTTAAAGGCCTTAAAAGAATAAGTCGAAATGCTAAAAGAAAATGGGTTTATAAGAGAAGTTTTCTACCCCACGTGGGTTTCTAATCCCTTCCTAGTACCAAAACCTAATGGAAAATTGAGAACTTGTGTAGATTTCACTGATCTAAAGAAGGCATGCCCAAAGGATTGCTTCCCCCTACCAAGAATCAACCAACTAGTTGATGCCACTGCAGGACATGAAGTCGACACATTTATGGACGCTTACTCGGGGTAAAATCAGATTAGTATACACCCTCCCGATGAGGAGCATACTAGTTTTCGAACTAACATAGGCTTGTGCTGTTACATAATAATGCCTTTCAATCTAAAAAACATGTTGGCACCATGCACCAGCGACTAGTAAACGTGATGTTCTGAGACCAGATAAGCAAAAACATGGAGATCTACATTGATGTCATGTTGGTAAAGTCAAAAAAGGTCAGGGCATGTGAAGGATCTAGCATAATGCTTTGCCATCCTTCAACATTATGATATGAAGCTTAACCTCTTAAAGTGTTTGTTTGGGATAAGCTCGGGCAAGTTTCTAAGTTTCATTGTCGATGCAAGAGGTATAGAAGCTAACCCAGAGAAAATTAAAGCTTTGATTGACATAAAATCCCCAACCAAGATAAAGGAAGTACAAAGATTGACAGGTCAGATTGCAGCACTCAACAGATTTGTCTCAAAATCCACCGATAAGTGTGTACCATTTTTTAACCCGCTAAGATGCAATAGCAAGTTTTAATGGATGCAAGAATGTGAAAAGGCTTTCCAAGTACTTAAGGAACACTTGGCTCAACCTCCAGTCTTACCGAAGCCAATCGATGGGGAAACTCTATACTTGTATCTATCAGTTACTTAACACATTAGTGCAACCCTTGTCCGAGAAAAAAATATAATCCAACATCTAGTGTATTACATAAGCAAAAGGCTGGTCAGGGAAGAATCATGGTATCCAATAATTGAAAAATTGACCTATTGTTTGTTTCTCGTAGCGAGGAAATTAAGGCCTTACTTCCAGGCTCATCGTATCACAGTTTTAACCGATCAACTTCTCAGGCAAGTTCTGAAAAAATACATAGGCATTGGGTCGACTACTTAAGTAGGATGTCGAGCTTGGGCAGTATGAAATCACCTACAAGCCAAGGACTGCTATCAAAGAGCAAGTTTTAGCAAACTTTATTGCTGAATGCAATGGAATACCAGAAGAAAATGAGCACAACTCTGTAGCTGGAATAATTTTAATCACTCTTGTAAGGCATTGCATTCACTGGGCCCTAAGGTTTGGATTCAACCCTCAAACAACAAAACAGAATATGATGCCCTGCTAGCAGGATTGCGACTTGCTAGAGGCGTTAAAGCCTTGTTCATAGAGATCTATAGTGACTCATAACTGGTCGTGAACAAGATACTAGGTGAATACCAAGCTCAAGGCATAAAAATTGCCTCTTATCTCAGCAAAGCTAAAGATCTTTTGGCACAGTTCAAGAAATTTACTAACGTGATCAGAATTCCAATGCTAATGCCTTAGCTAAGCAAGCAAGTACCAAAGATGCAAACACGCTAAACATAATACCGCTTGAGCACCTCGCCCAATCAAGTATTAATGAAACAGAGACAACACTACTGCTCGATAATACCTCATCTTGGATTACTCCAATTGCAACGTATCTGGAGCAAGGAATTTTGCCTCAAGACAAAAATGAAGCTCGAAAAATATCAAGGCAAGCTTCTAGGTATGTAATCATTGAGGGGGTAATGTATAGAAGAGAATATTCAATGCCTTTACTTTGATGTGTTACTAGAGCAGAAGCAGAGTTGCTAATGATTGAAGGGCATAAAAGGTTCAGTGGCTGTAATGTCCCAAATTTGCTAATAAAGCTTAGTACCGTGATTAGTGTGTCAGGGAATAATTGGATTTAAATGTGGAATTAATTGAACATATGTGTGATTATGCGGCATATGTGAATTATACGATAATATGAATATATATATATGCATGTTTATGAGTATTAAATATGCATGTAGGCTCGTTCTTGTTAATAAAGGCATATTTATAATTTTGACCTGTTAAGATTATAAATGTAATTACATATGTTATGTGATTGAGACCACATTATTTTGTGGATATGTTTGCAATATTTGGCTCGAGGCAATCCTAGTGAGAAGATTAGCGGAAAAGTCACAACGGGGTCAAATACTGGGCTCGGAGTGAGCCTAGGGGTATTTTGGGAAACCTAGTGCATAGTCGAGATTTATCGGGTGATGGGTAGTTATTAAATGATTATTTGGGTATGTCAGCATAAATTGGGAGTTTATAGTGCCACTTGAGGATTAGCGGGAAATGTGGCAAATGACACTATTGCCCTTGGGGCGTTAAAGTGCAAGTTTTTGATCTAGAGGCACTTTGGTCCTTTTGGTGCCAAGGGAAAACTTAGGGAACCTTCACGAAATAATCAGAAACACAAGACACACTTAGTTCACCCATTCTCTCTCTTTCTCTCTTAAGCCTTGGGAAGCTTTTGAAATTTTGGAGAATTAGTTGGGAAAATTGAAGTAGGTGGAGGCTAGGATTACTTGAGGTTCAGTTCAGAGGTCGAAATCACTAATAAGGTAAGGTTTATAACTTTTTTTTGTTGTGGATTTTCTTATTAGCTTAGGCTTTGAGTAGGTTTTAATGCTAGCCTAGGTTATTGAGTTAGGGTAAGAATTGTGGTTGGTTTTGGGGTAATTTTGATGCCTATGTTGTGTTGTTGTGAGTTCTAGACTCTATTATCTGGTTTGGTTATGTTTAGGATAAATTCTTATGGGTTTGGCTCAGCGAAAACACTGGAAGGACGTTGAAATTTCTGAGTTTGCGGGGTTTCATCGCGGCACTATTCTTGACCCACATGAACTCACAGGCCTAGGGGGTTTGATGAACCACCTTAGCGTTGCGGCGCTGGGTGGATTGCACCGTGGTGCATGTCCATGAAATAGGCTTAGGTTGCTCTCTGACTCGTAGAGGGACACAGAGCCTCTGAAGAGAGTCGCGGATCAAATAGGGAACTTTTGCCAGTTAGGGTTTTTAAGCTCGGGAACTCAAATCTAAAGGCTCAGGAAGGATTCTACTACCCGATTTAGTAGAATTCAAGATCCCGAAGGCTAGAAATTTACCTTGAAGCTCTTAAATGGTCTAAATGATTTATGGTTATCCATTATTGCGTTGTGACCAGGTTATACCACTAGGGCTTGGGAATAGGAATCGTGCTCATGGTCTTTTTACCTATTTGCTCGAGACTCGAGGTAAGAAAACTACACCCTGGTTGTGAACGGGGCTTGGACCCCCTGTAAATGGATATGACTATGGATATAAATGTGACTATTCATTTAGGCATGCTTGAATATGCTTCATATGATGGTGTACTATACAATCTATACGCTTGATTATACTTGATTAGAAAGTTCGACCTAAGGGAGCCGAGGCCAACAATAAGCGTGCAGAATGAAGCCCAACCTAAGTGAGCCGGGGTCAGCCATCAGAGGACTTGGCCTAAGAGCGCCGAACCTGAAAGTCACCCAAATATACAGAAGTGTTGTTTACAATTGTTTAATTTATCGATTATTAACTTCGATCATATGGTTGTTTGAGCAGATTATTACTGCTAAGTTCATTGTTTGTTTTCTGTTGCTTATTGAATTTGTTGTTTTAAGATTTCTTGTTGAGCCTTGGCTCACGGGTGCTATGTGGTGCAGGTAAGGGAAAGGGGAAAGCTAGACCAGCCATGAGTTGGAGAGCTTTAGGGGCGGCGTGTACATTGCAGCTACTCGATCGCCACGACCGAGGGATCAACAGGGACTAGAGCCAAACTTAATTTTGCCACTTAGGCTGGCTTACGTTTTAATTATTTTTTGAAGAGTTACAAATGCCTTGTAATCACTTATTCTTTTTGGGATCCCATGTACAGACTCAAACTTTTAATGAAAACAACCATTTCTGCGATCAAAATCTTTAAACCCTAATCCACTAATTATCCTTAGTTACATGTTTATATCCAAATGACGTGATTATCAAGTCCAGCACTATTTAAAATACACAGTGTAATGGCCTTGGCTATCCAGGGTGTTACAGTGGCAATCAAGCAAGGGGCAGAGTCTAGCTAAGAAGATATTAAGACAAGGGTATTTTTGGCCAACAATGAATGAAGACTCTATGAAATATGTACGAAAATGTGACAAGTGTTAGAGATTCTCCAAAATACTTCGATCAGCTCCTAATGAGCTCAAACAAATGCAAAGTCCTTAGCCCTTTTCTATACAGGGAATAGGCTTGATTGAACAACCACCTACAGGAAAAGGAGGAGTCAAGTTTGTAGTCGTTGCAGTTGATTACTTCACTAAATAGAACGAAGTAGAACCGCTAGCAACTATTACTTCGAAGAAAGTGCTAGACTTCGTGGTTAAAAATATCATCAGCAGATATAAACTACCAAAAAATATTATTTCAGATAATGGTACTTAGTTTGGTAGTGACTTATTTAAAAACTTTTGCGTAAGGCATGGTATCACAAAAAGTTTTCCAGTAGTTGCTCACCCCCATGATAATGGACAAGTAGAAGTTGTTAGCAATACTTTGAGAGATACGATGAAGAAGTGCTAACCTAGTTGTATCATGCAAGTTTATCCAATGCTGGTCGCACCACGATAAACTTGGGGGCAAATGTTTAACCCAATTTGGACTTGATGATGTGGCATCTAAGAAAGAGACACGTGGCATTACACCTCATTATATTCAGAAAGTTGCTTGGAAGGAGTAGCTGCTCGAGAAGACTACATCAGAATATAGAAGCTTATTCAACAAAGTTCAAGTAACTTGCTCGATAATGGAGTAGGATAGTACCATTCCATGAAGTTTTTCGGAGTGCAAGACCTGCTCGATGAGCAGGACACTTTTACCCGAAGAACTGTATTTCATGAGATACCAACGAATATCTCAAGATATTTATTTAACTAATATTAAATTCTATTATTCTCGTGTTATTTGTACTGATCTCACACCTACACGTGTAGGGCCTAGATTCAATTGTAAGTGCCCATAGCCCAATAAGACTCTACAAATAGGGAGTTCATTCAATCAACCCTAAGTGAAAATTACAGGAGAAAAGGCTAGAGATTTCTTTTATACGCACTTTACAAACAATACCCTTCGAATTGTATTCTTTTCTCAGCTTTAAAAACTTAATTGAACCTTGTTTCTTCTTGATCTTGAGCCTGAGACTTCATTGATAAATACAAGGGCAAGTGGACGTAGGTTATTACTAACTCTTGGGGCCAAACTACTATAAAATTATTTGTGTCATTTACTTGATTTTGCTTTGTTTAACTCTTATTCCGTCGTATAAATTGTATCAATGTCGTTCACCAAACTGTTGGTCAACAGACTCTTTGGTATGTATGGCAGGGTCTTCAAGGGTTAATGTATGCTAAGGAAGAGCTGAGAGGGATGCCGAAGTCTTTGAAGAAGGTGACGAGTGAATGAAATAAACTTCGTACCAAGTTGGAAGCATCCCAGAATGAGGTTACTTGAATTCAAAAAGAGCTAAAGACTCAACTCGATACCAATGCAACTGATGTCAATCGCATGAACACTACCGTAGCCGACCTTGATATAGCTAAGGCGAGAGTCGCCGTGTTGGAGGATTGTTTGGAAGTGATAGCTTTAGAGACTGAGATCCAGTTCTGCGGGCAGATGGCTACGGAGTATCACAACAGAAGGTGTGATGGGTGGAACCTCTCCAAGTTCATTTCAGATTGTGAAGAGTATGAGAAGATGAAAGTTGTTGAGGCAGCACAAGCTGACGGGCTGGCTGCTTCCCTTGGACAGTTGTATACTGATGACTACCCTGATGATTGATCCTTGTCCTTGGTTGTTTTATGGACCTTAGTCCATTTTTGTGTTTCATTATGTATTCTGGTCTTAAGTAGTTCTCTATGTTGTTGCATGTTCTAAGTGGTGAAAGACTTATTTGCTTTATCAAGCACATCTTGACTTGTCTAGTTGCTCCGGTCAGTACGTTTGTTATTTAATTGGACACTCTATGCTATCCTCAGTGTAAGTTTAATGCACCTTGTGTATTATACTTAGACTTGTGAGTTAATTTGTCAGTGTTGCTAGATGCATGTTTTCTCCCCCTCTTTAATATTTCTTAAAGTTATGCTGTCTTGGAAGGGTTGCCTGAACATCTCATTTTTAGCTTTCTTTTGATAAAAAAATTTGAGGTTATAGAGGTCGTGCTCCATAAAGCTGCCTACATACCCTTTGTAGGGATCAAGCCCAAATGTAGCTTTGACTCTCCTTGGATAATAGTATCAGTATGCAGCTTGGATGAAGATCTCGTAAGACCATTAAACAAAGTAGATGAAAGAAGACTAAGTAGAGTTACAGGGTGATACTATTTTTGGTGGACAATGTTCCAATTGTTACTGATATCTTGACCCTCTTGCATTTGTAGCTTGTATGCCCCATGTCCCACTACCTCAGTGACCAAGTCGAGACCTTCCCAGGTTGGGGTGAGCTTTCCTACTCCTACTTCCTTACTATTCTGGAACACTCTTCGCAACATCCAGTCTCCCACTTTGAATGTTTGAGTGCAGATGTTCTTATTCTAATGTCTGGCTACGCTTTGCTGGTAGGCTGAGATTCTTAAGAGTATTTTTCCCTTTTCTTATCGACGTTGCCGAGTTCATGGCACATGTTTTCCCCATTTTCTTTGTTGATTTTTAGTTCATATCTGGCTGTCGGAACATCACTCTTGGTTGAGATGACTGCTTCCATCTCGTAGGCTAGGGAGAATGGTGTTTCTCCTGTTGAAGTCTTGGTTGTGGTTTGATAAGACCATAAGATTCTGGCAACTCGTCGACCCACCTTTCCTTAGCCTTCTCAAGGAATTTCTTGATGGTGTTCATGATAGTCTTGTTGGATTACTCTACTTTTCCATTTTCTTGAGGATACCTTGGTATCAAGAAGTTGAGCTTGATGTTCCAAAATTTGCAGAAGTCTTGGAAATCGATGCTGATGAACTAAGATCTGTTGTCTGTCATGATCTCTTTAGGTACCCCGAATCTGCATATCACATTTTTCCAATTGAAGTTCTTGATTTCTTCGTCCCTCACTTGGTGGTAGGCTACTGCCTTAATCCATTTACTAAAGTAGTCTGTCACAACGAGCATGTAGACTTTCTGACCTGGTGCAGTTGGGAGCTGACCTGGATGGATCTGGACTTTGTCTAACTCCTCCATGTCCGGCTGGTCAGACTATAAGTTAGTTGATCTGTCTTACTGTAGTTGCTATGATTAGCATGGTTTGGATTTCATGGTAGTCTGGTAGCATGCCCTTGAATCATTCTATTGCCCTATGATTTCTTTCACTTCCCGCTTGGTCGGGAACCTCAACACTTGGTGATAAGTTGAAGGAACGACCTCCATTTCATGTATCCAAGGTCGGCCCAGTATGACATTGTAAGCAAAGGGAGAGTTTACCACCAGGATCCTAATGCACGAGTTAAATCCTTTGACATAGACAAGTAGCTCGATCTCCCCCACTGTTTTCTTTTGTTCTCCGTTGAAGCCGATGAGGACAATAGTATTTTTTACGATCTTGGATTTGTCTATCCCCATTCCCTTGAGAGCACTTAAAAATAAAAAATTGGCTAAAGTGCCATTATCAACGAGTATACCTTTAGTTAAAAAATTGGCAATATAAGAAGTCTAGTTGACTCTGATGTCAAAAAACTGATGGTTTGAGCCGGTGTGACAGTTGTTGTCTTTTCTGACTCGCTAGCCTCCCCTTTGGTTTGGTTGGCCTGTTTAGTATGTCTCTTTGTTGTTGAATGGGTGACTTCACTTACCTTAGAGTCACGTGTTATCATGTTGACGATGCGTTCATGAGTAGGTGGTTGTGGTGGAGTCAGCTCTCTTTGATTATCAGGTATGTCACTTTGTTGGAATGTTCTTTTGCCTTTGTCCGTGAGGAGGTCAGTCAGGTATCCTAGCTTTAACAAGTTTGAAACTTCAAGTTTTAGAGCAATGCACTCATCCGTCTGGTGATCTTAGTCTGCATGGAACTCACACCACTTGGATTTGTCCCTCTAGTCAACTGGCATTCTCAACTTCTCAGGCTACTTTACTTAGTCCCCTGAGTGACACCACGGCTTCTGCTGGTGATATTGACATATTATACTCTGGTATTTTAGGTCCATCTCAGGGTGTGTCTCAGATGACCAATTGTATTCCCTTCATCTATTCTCTAGTATGCTAGGAGATGGGTATGGTTCGGACCGTCTGCCACTCTGTCGCCATCCACCCTTGAGTCTCTTTGAGTGTCTTGTCATGGGGAGGATAGATGGTAATTGACTTCATCTTTCTCCCATTTGATTTATGCCTATGCCTTGGCCAGAACGTCCTCCATGATTTTGCAGGGATACTCGGTAAGTTCTTTGTACAGGTCTAAGTCATAGCGGAGCCCTTTCTAGAAGGTTGAGATGGTTGTGTGCTGATTACAGTTTGTAATGGATACCTTCTCCTTGTTGAAATAGCCTACGTAGTCACGGAGAGTCTCATCCCATTGCTAGACTATGACATACAGGTCTTCCTCAGATTTCTCGAGTTTCCTGCTACTGGTAAATTGCTCAACAAAAGTGTCAATTAGTTGTGCAAAAGTGGAAATATAATTATTAGATAGATTTGTGTAGCACTAGAGGATTGGTCGAATCAGACTGGAACCAAACCCCTTACACATGCATGCCTCCCTCATGTCACGTGGGATGGCTACAGTAACACATCCTCTGTTTGTATTGGGCGATGTGGTCATCAGGGTTAGACGTCCCATTGAACATCTTCATACGAGGGAAGCTAAACTTCTTAGGCATCTCGAGCACTGCTATATCATCCATGAATGGGGAATCATCATAACAACTTGGCGAGCTCTTTTGATTGGAGTCGGAATCCCAGGGATTCACTGGATGAGTGCCTCCATCTTAGCCAACTTACGAACCAGTCTAAGGTCAGGAATTGGGAAGGAACTGGTGATGGGCTGGTGTGCTAGCTCGGTCATGGCTAGCAGACTCTGTCTGAGCGTGACTGGTTACTTGGGAGCGCTCAGTCCAGCTCCCAAGGTTGGCTGACCGACTTCCATGGTTTGCTAATGTCTACTTTTAGAGATCGGGTGACCAAGTCCTGGTGTGTGATGCAACCTAGGTTTTGGGGATTGTTGCCTGGCTCCAAAACTTTGGTACTGTCTTGTCACAGGGGCAGGCTGGCTGGTTCCTTGTTGTCCAA
Source organism: Humulus lupulus (assembly GCF_963169125.1). NCBI lineage: Eukaryota > Viridiplantae > Streptophyta > Magnoliopsida > Rosales > Cannabaceae > Humulus > Humulus lupulus. Next base: position 58,865,661 of record NC_084798.1, read on the forward strand.
CTGATTGGCAGCCTTTCGGTGTATGTTGTTGTCCAGCTGGCTAACTAAATACATGAGGCTGCTCAAGATCAGCCATGGCTACCTGCTCATCTACATTGACAGAGGAGTTTCCCATGTTAGAAAAGACAGTTGAAGTATGATGATTCCTTACCGATGATGATGGATCTGTCATTTGACAATCTATTCCCCCGAGGTTAGTTGTTAGGGTGATGTCGCCTAGAGACTGCATTAGGTTGACAGAGACCTTAAAGCGTGATGGAAGCACTCCCGTTGTCTAGGATGACATATTTTCCAACCTAATGAGTAAGTCAGTGTTCTCTGCCTCAAGCCTCTCCACTTTATCACGATCCTTGTTCATCTGGGAAGTGAGAGCTGCAACTTGGGTGGCTAAATCAGGTGTCTCAGTCATGTCTACCATAGCTCTCAAAGTGAACTCTTTGATCCTTTGCCAATAGTCTGATTCTTAGGGCCCCACGGTGGGCGCTAAATTCTAGAAGTATTTTCCTACAATTGGTTATTTGGGCACCAACAACTTGTCAATGACAAAAGAACATGCCTAGAGTTCAATTGGGAGCACCGATGGGGTGTCAGCCAAAGAGACTTCGACACTCAAGTCAGTTGGATTGCGATAAATTAATAAGACAAAAATAAGTAATAAAATGAATAACGATCAAGAACAAATAAAAGAGATAGTAATGACGGGGGAGCTTCAGAGTGATGACTAGGTCGGAAGACTGGTCAAGTTCGCTGAGTATGAGCCATTAGTTTCAGTATTCGATATCTCTTGTCCCTTGAAGACTCCTTTTGATTTCATTTATAGAGTCTTCCTAAGTACCGTTTCCACTCTTCCTCGTCATCCTGTTTGAGTCATTCCTAGTAGATATTCCACGAATCTCGTGGAACGGGTCACGTTTTTTATGACTGATTGTGCTTTCCATTGGCTGACTAGGTGAACTCATGTTTGGACCCGAGAGCGGGTTGGATGGGTTGTATGATCTGCTAGCGTCGTGGGCCAACTTATTGACTTGGATCCAACTAATCTTAATTGTCTTATTGGGCTGGTGAGTTCCCGAGTTTGGGTTTCGATTGATTGCTAGAAGATCCATATAACAAATATGGGTCATTTGCTTATGTCAGATTGAGCCTGGCTAGCTAGCATGGTTGCCTCATTCGACTTAAGATATGTCAAGTTGGGCCTGACTGGTTAGTCTGATTGGTTGATTGGGTATTTTTTATGTAGACAAATTTTGTCCAGTGCAAACGTCGCCGTTGCTGGAGGAGAATGGACGACGAATAGATCTAGGTATAGAGGTTGTGCGACGAACGGGTCTGGGTGCAGAGGCTTCCTCCTTCTCTTCTTCATCTTCTCAAGCAAAGGTCGGGTTCATAACCCAAATTTATGTAACCCAAATTTATGCTTAAACACTTATAGTAGCAATACTCAGTAAGATATTTTTTTAGATCTTAATGTTTATTGTTTGGATTGTAGTTTCGGGGTTTTGTTCGAATTCAAGTTTGTGGATTTTGCTCAGATTCAAGTTTCTGGGTTTTGTTTTTCTTTGAATAAAAAGCTTTTTAGCTGAATTTTTTTTCATATGTAAGATTTGTGATTTTTATATTGTTGAATTTTGTTGATGGTGATGAAAATTTGGGTTTTTGATTTTTTTTTTTTGTTAATGGAGAAGATGAAGAACAGGATGGCAAATTGAAGAAGAAGAAAAAGTAAAAAATGTTTTATTTTAATTTTTTAATTATTTTTAATTTTTAACGGGTTTAAATATTTGTGTTTTTATTTTAAAATTTAAATGTGTTATATTTAATTTGTTTCATTTTAAATTCAATTTAAAATCATTTTTTAAAAAAATTAATTAGTTGGACGAATAATATGGTGCCACGTGTACACCCAATAAGCTTTTAACAGAATTGTTAGGGTGGGCACTGACGGATACCAACAAAAGTGGACATTAGATACTTTTTCCACAAAAAAAAAGATTGAATAATAATTCACATGTTTTTCAAAATATTGGGTACTTTTCCGCCAATTACCCTATATAATAATAATATAAGTATGTACTATTGACATATATAATATATATGTGAAAATAATGAAGGAAAAAAAAACAAAAGAGAGAATGGAAGGAGAATAGAATTAGTGGAAAAATAATGAAAAAAAATTAATAAAAAAAGAATGAAAAGGCTGAAGAAAAAAAATGAAAAAATAGAAGAAAGAAGTGGAAAAAAATTGTAAAAAACAAACAAACAAATGAACAAATAAAGATAAAAAAGAAAAAGAAAATTACAAAACTAACCTCCCAATTTAAAAAAAACTTATATAAGAATAAAAGTGTGGCATAAACACAAATTTATACAAAAATATGGGAAAATAGAAGCCAAATTTCAGAAGGGTAAATACTCATTTGGTACCATGTATTTTATTGAAATATAAACTTGGTATACTATGTTTATAATAAAGGGTTTATACTTTTTTGGACCCTCTGTTTTGTTTCAGTACCTGTTTGGACCTTGTGTTTTGACAAATTACCTTTTGGACCCTATGTTTTGTAAAATAGTTAAAATAGAACCCTAAACTCAATTTTGATGAAGAAAAAATTTAATATAACAACACAGTTTTTAAGCATAATGATTTTATTTTTTTTCTGGATTGTTAGTTTGGTAAATTATTTGTGATTTTAGTTGAGAAAACAATGACCAAAATCGAGTTTAGGGTTCTATTTTAACTATTTTACAAAACATAGAGTCCCAAAAGTAATTTATCAAAACTCAGGGTTCAAACAGGTAATGAGACAAAACACAGGGTCTAAAAATGTATAAACCCTTATTATTATAATAATCATTCGATACATTCTCTTTGCAATTTGTACATGTTTGGTACTCTCTATTAAAATGGTCAAGCCATATTTTAAATATGACCGCATTGCCCCCTTTTTAATAATTTATTTAATTTTCTTTTATTTTTGTTATTTTAAAATAATTTAAAAATATTTTATAAATGAATAAAAACATGTTAATAAAAAAATTTAAAACAATTTTAATATACAAAATTTAAAAATAAAATTTAATCCCTAAACTTAAACCTAAATATTAAAATTAATGGGGATGAAAAGTATTCGAAAACACTGAAATTTGTATTGAATGAATTGAATTGATTTGCAAGGCTGAGCTCCTATTATATAGGCGAGAAAAAATAGAAACAGAACAGTGTATAAAACCAAGAACCTAACACCCTTAACAACAAACTGACTTAATAAGAGAAAATAACTAAGGTTTTTACACTACTGAACAGAACAAGATAGTGAAATAGAACCAGTACAAGGAATGAACAATCATCTTGGACTATGTATGTCATGTACAATCATCTTGGAAATATGGGTGGCAAGAGTTGTGGAAGGCAAGGGTTTGGTGAAGGCATCGGCCAATTGTTGCTGGTTGCTTACTGAGATGAGTCAAAGAGTCCCAACTTTAATTTTTTCTCTTATAAATTGACAATCCAATTCTATATGTTTCATTCTTTCATGAAATGTAGGATTGTTAGCAATATGGATAGTAGAATTGTTGTCACAATAGATGAATGTAGGTTGTGGAGTGGCAACTTGGAGAGCTTGTAACAGATACTGCAACCAGGTCAATTCACTGGCTGTGGCGGCCAGGGCATGATACTCAACTTCTGCTGAGCTTTTTGAGATGGTCGGATGTTTCTTTGATTTCCAGGAGATGAGGCAATCTCCAAGGAAAACACAAAATCATGTTGTTGATCGTCATGTAATGGGGCAGGAAGCAAAATCTGAGAAAGCCTGAAGGTTAAGGGAAGAAGATGAAGGATAGAATAACCCTTGTCCTGGTCTTCCTTTAAGATAGCAGAGAAAATGGTGTACTGCTTGGAGATGTTGAGTGTGAGGGGCAGCCATGAATTGACTGAGATTGTGGACAGAAAATGTAATATCTAGACGAGACAAGGTCAAGTATAAAAGTCGCCCAATTAGCCTGCGGTACTGAGAAGGATCAAGGAGTAAAGTACTCGTAGTGTCATTGAGATTCAGACGATGGTCCATAGGTGTTGAAACTGGTTTGCTAGCAAGGTATCTAGTGTCTTGTAATAATTGTAAAGTGTATTGCCTCTGAGAGAGAAATAGGCCAGTGGAAGACCTAGCAATTTCGAAGCCTAAGAAGTACTTTAAGGACCAAGGGATTTGAGCTTGAAACGAGCATTGAGAGACTTTTGGAGCTATCTGAGGCATGATAAAGACGGCCTTGTGATGATGATATCATCTACGTACACAAGGAGGGCGACGAAATTCGGTCCATGGCCCTTGGTGAACAATGTATAATCTGCTTGGCATTGTGGAGGAGAGCATCAGATAGTTTTGTGTACCATTGGCGAGATGATTGATGAAGACCATACAAGGAATTGTGGAGTTGACAAACAAGGGGAGGACCTAAAACAGAAGAACATTGAGTGAGTAATCTAGGTGGGATTTGCATATATACCTCTTCATTGAGGTCTCCATTAAGAAAGACATTATTTATGTCAAGTTGGAGAATATGCCATTTTTTAATGGCTGATATTGCTAATAATAGTTTAAGGGTAACCATCTTAGCAATGGGTGAAAAAGTATCAAAGAAATCAAGCCCTTCTTGTTGTGAGTAACCTTTGGCTACTAGACGTGCTTTGTATCTCTTAGTAGTACCATAACTATGGTACTTTATCTTATAAATCCAACGACACCCAATAGCCTTTTTATGAGGAGGCAAGGTAATTAAAGTCCAAGTTTTGTTAGCTTGGAGAGCTTGCAATTATTGTTGCGTAGCTAAGATCCATTGAGGATATAAGGCTGCCTCCTTGTAAGTAGTAGGTTCTGGATTGGAAGAAACTGCAAAAGAAAATACTCTGTGAGAATGAGATAGTTTTGATTAGTTAATATAATGATTAATGGGATAGGGAGTTTTGAGTTGAGGATGAGTTGAGTTGTGAAACTCAAATTCCTTAAGGTAGGCAGGGGGATGGGACTACCCAGTAGATCGTCGAACTGGTTGTGGAGATTCAATAGTTGGTGAAGGACTCAGGGAAGTCTCAGTGGTGTCATCATGTTGGTCATCAACCATGCCTGATATACCTGTAGAAGTGATAGGCGTGCAAGTAGAAGTAGAGGAAGAGGGAGACTCATAATCTAAAATGCAAGTGTTATAAATTAAAGAAGAAGGTAACACCATATTAGGAAAAGGATCATCTAGGACAGAAGCATCCTTAAGTTTGAGAAAAGGAAAAATCTCCCAATGAAAAACAACATTCCTGGATATAATAAAAAATTTAGAATTAATATCATATAACTTGTAGCCTTTAAAAATAGGAGGGTAGCCTACAAAAACACAAGCTCTAGCACGGGGTTGGAATTCAGTATTGTAAGCTGGGAGGGTAGAAGAAAAAACAAGACATCCAAAGGTTCTAAAGAAGTCATAATTAGGAAGTTTATTATATAAAATTTCATAAGAAGTTTATGTAAGTGAGTTTCGTTACAATTCAGAGTAGAAGTTAATACATCTAAACATTTAAAGGACAAATGACCAAGTCTAGAGTGCCAAATATCAGCACTAACAGTATGAATTTGAGGTGTAGATGTAGGCATATGCAGGAGGTATAGGCCATTAAAAGATCTACCCTTGCCAATCATCTTCTGGGTGATTGTTTCCTGAATAGAAAAAGAATCACAAGAAAAGGAAACAGAAATGTTGTTAGCTACTGTGAGGGCACTAACATATATGATATTGTACTTGAAATTTGGTAGAAAAAGGATATCCTGTAAGACAAGATTATTAAGAAGAATGATGGTACCACTTTTTGAAACAAAAAGGTGCTAGTTATCTGGTAAAATTAACTTTGTTGGAGGTATATTAGAGATAGAAATAAATTGAGAAAAATAATGAGAGACATGTCGAGTATCACATGAATCTATAATCCAAAGACCAAAATCAGTGGGAAAATTTAAGGAAATGGTGGACAATATTATAACTGGCGTGTCCATAGAGATTGAGGGATTATATGTTGATGTACTAGATTATTGTTGAGCTAATAAGTTGAGCAGCTGCTGGTATTGACTAGCAGTTAATTGAGGCAAAAATTATTATTCTCAGTCGAAGGTTGTGAAGCAGTGTGATTAGTCTGGACTTGACTAGCAACTGTTGATGTTGGTGCTTGATTCTTGCTGTACCCTGGAGGATATCCATGTATTTTGTAACATTTCTCTATGGTATGCCCATGAACGTTACAATGAGTACAAAATTTCTTGGAGGGTAGCTTTTGTTTAGTGTAGAATCTGACTTAGAATTTGTGGATTGAGGACCTTGAAAAGCAAAAGCCACTACAGGATTGCTGAGGGGATGCGTGGGTTGAGTAGGTTGGCTCACAGTCCTTTGATTTTCTTCTTGACTAACAAGATTGAAGACACCACTCAAGAATGGTAAAGGGTCCATGAGAAGAATGGTACCTCTGACTTGTGAGTATGAGTCATTGAGTCCCATCTAGAATGACATAACGTACTCCATGTTGTAGTGTTCTTGGAGAGATTTGACACCACCACAAGTGAATTTTTTGCAAGTGCAAATCAGCCTGTAATTGGATAGCTCCTCCCAGAGTGTTAAAAGTCGAGTATAATAGAGACTTATGGAGTGCATATCTTGTCTGAGGTTCATGAGTTAACGCCTGAGGTTGAATATGTGAGGGTCATTTCTCCTCTGAAATCTAAGCTTGAGGTCATTCCATATTTCAGGAGTTGATTCATCATAAAGGATACTTGCTGAAATATCCTTAGAAACATAGTTAAGTATCCATGAAATAACAATATTGTTATTAGTAATCCAGGCATTGTACATAAAAGAATCAGAAGTGGAAGGTTTAGGAATGGACCCATCAAGAAATCCCAACTTGTTTTTTACGGAGATGGAAAGCTTCATTGCACGACTTGATGACGTGTAGTTGTCTTGCCCAGTGAGGAGTTGAGACACCATGACATTTACTGGGTTATCAACGTGGTGCAAATGGTAAGGGTACGAGGGATCTTCAATGACAGTTCTTGAATTTGAAGTTTGGTCAGAGGCTTGGGATCTTGGATTTCTGTTATCGTCATCCCTTGAACTAGCAGAAGGAGGATTTGTATCGGTGGATGAAGGAGTGGTATACATGATATTCGATCAAAAGATTATTGAGAAGTTAGAAAAGATGAAAAGAATCACGGTTAGAAGTTGCAAGAAATCGCCAGAGAAAGGGAAGAAATGCTGCTTCACCGGAGAGAATGGCGAGAGAAACATGAAGAAGAGGATCGAAGGGAAAACTTAATTTTCCTGCTTTGATACCATAATGCGGAAGAAAAGTAAAGTATTTGAAAACACTTAAATTTGTATTGAATGAATTGAATTGAATTGAATTGATTTACAAGGATGAGCTCCTATTATATAGGCAAGCAAAAATAAAAATAGAACAATATATAAAACCAAGAACCTAACACCCTTAACAACTAACTGACTTAATAAGAGAAAATAACTAACTAACTAAGATGTTACACTACTGATCAAGACTATAAAGTGAAATAAAATCAGTACAAGGAATGAACAAAAACTACTAAAACGACTAAATATATAAAGTATAATCCTAATAAAAATCAGCACCTAGATTTTAAATGTAACAACTCATAAATCCATATTCAAAATTTGTATTTTGAACAAAATATTCCTTCAAACACATATAAAAATACTAAATAATACTCTAATAAATATTCATCTTCATCAAACTCCCCAACAACATCATCATCTTCATCAAACACTCAAATCCTACAGTCTTTTCATCTTCTTTCAAGTATGGTCTGAAAAGCACCAAAAAATACAAAAAGAAAACCAACAATTCAACCAAAAGATTAGATTGTGTAATAAAAAAACAAGCATCATTCCGGCAGCATCACGCCTGTCCAAGCACCATTGCCTAATTCTGTCCAAACACCGTCACCTTGATTTGAAGCTTGCGAAGCTCCATCCCTGTCGCACATCCCCATCAAAGCTCTGTCGCCCACCATCGTCAAAGCTCCGATGCTTAGAACAGAAAAACACCATCATCCAGATCTGAAGCTCGCGAAGCTTCTTCGCCCATCCCCGTCGCACCAAAACTCCACCACGACGATGCATGAGCACTCACCCCCAGAACTCTAGTGATACTCCAGAACTCTAGTGGAGCTGAGAATAAGATGAAAGGGATAGAAGGTTATGGGTTCGGAAATTTATAGGTTGAAGAGAAGATGAACAATTTTCTTCAAGATGGCTTTTTTTTATGTGTGTATTTTAAACAAATACATTAAATGATAGTTTAGAAATTAGACGGTTTGTTGTTTAAAAGTTAATTTTGATTTTTTTTTTATCAAAAAATAAATAAAATCCATTAGTTTAACATTCAAATTAAGTTTTAATGATTTTTAATTTAGTTTTAATTTTTAAAGTTAATATATTTTTCAGTTTATAATTTTTTCAATTTTATATTTGAATGATAAATATATTTTATATTTTTTTATGTATTTTTAATAGGCTATTTAAGATTTCTGCCCCTCAAACTATAACCATTACATTATTGTACCTCATATTTTTTTGGACCATTAGAATTTACCCTCGAAGAACTCACAGTGTTGTAAAGTGAGACATCTGTTAAGTTTCATCACATATGGCTAACGAAATGATGACGTGACTCTTTGATCACTTATGTGTATTTTCCATGTCAGCGCTACATGTGTGGTGTATAATAAAAAATAATTTAAATTTCAAAAGAAAATATTTTCTTATACTTTAAAATAAAAAATTATTAAAAATTATTTTTCATATTAATTATTAAAAGATTAATTATATAAAATTTCAAATATAAAAAAAAATGAAACCTAAACTCATCTAATCAAAACTTTATTAATTGTATCATCATTAAAATAATAATTTAATTAAAAAATAAAAACAAAAAAATTACATTCAAATAAGAATTATTTTTTATAAATAAATTATTAAAATATATAAACCTATTCGAAAACAAAAAAAATGTTCATCTTCCTTTTATCTTTCTACATCCTCATCCTATTCTTCTTCTTCTTCTTCTTCTTCATCTCTCATCTTCCTTTAAGACAGGGTGGGCCAGAAGCACACAAGCAGCATTGAGCGGTGACGAGGTCGAAGGCCGGCTTGGCTACATCAGACGAGGTCAGGGTTAAATCTTCTGATCTGGACAACGATAGTGTTTTACAGGGCTCCAATGGAGAGTACCAATGAGGGTTGATGCCAGAGATCTGCTTCGCTCCAATGGTAGTGGCAACTTAGCTCAAATGGTGCACGATGACACCAGGGGATGGGACAAGGCTTTAGATTTGCTCTCCATCTACCTTTTTCAAAATTTTGTCTCAAAATATAAGTTTGTTTTTTCAAATATATATTGTTTAGGTTATTGAGTAACCCAAATTGTATTTTTCTGATTGGATGTTGTTTCTAGGATCAAGACATGGTTTGGGTAGAGAGAAAGCAAAGTTGTTGTGGTTAGTGACTTGCGATTTTGGGTTTTTTTATTTCTCTGATTGTGGCTCAAATAAGATCTGGGATTTTGTCAAATGTTATTGCCAATTTTATGATTTTGCTTTAAATTGTTTTTGTAACGCCCTAGATAACCAAGACCGTTACACTCTGTGTTTAAAATAGTGCTTAACCTATTGAGCAAGTCATTTGGAACTTTAAATGTGTAATTAAAGACTAAGTCAAGGTTAAGAAATAAAAGGTTTGGTCAACAAAATGGTTATTTTTCATTAAAAATTAAGTTTGTACACGGGATCCAAAAATCGGTTTATAGACTTGTAAAAGATAAACAGATACAATTTAGCGGTCCTAAGCAGCAAAAACAGGGTTTAACCTTAGTTCCTCCCAAGCTACCCCGATCATGGTGATCGAGTAGGCCGCATATGTACACACCGCCCCTGAAGCTCTCCAACTCATGGCTAGTCAACAATCAACTTCCTTACCTGCACCACGTAGCACCCGTGAGCCAAAGCTCAGCAAGAAAACTTAAAACAACATGCACATCTAAGCAACAGTATAAACACCATAAATATAGTTCACCAGATTCAACTAACAAAAGCTTATACGCATCAATCCAAATAAAAGTGCAACAGTAGCAATCAATCAATTATAAGAAAGTTAAACAGAAATCCAACGAATCATAAGAACCAAGCTAACAATGATAAACATGTACTTTCAAGAACATATCAAAATCAGTAATACAAGTGTTCAGGGTCGGCGCCCTTAGGCCGAGCCCTTTGTCTACTCAGCTGACTCTGGCTCGCTTAGGCCAAGTCCATTATTATATTTAGCTGACCTCAGCTCATATTGGTCGAGCCGCGTCCTGTGCGCAAGTTATCAGCCCTTGCTCCCTTAGGCTGTTCATTTAATAATTCGCATAATCATATATCATAGTTACACAACACATACATCTAGATATATGGAATCTCAGTCCAAACACAGCCACACAAGGGTACAATTTTCTTACCTCGGATCCTGAGCAGTGAGTGTATAGTGGCCCCGAGCACAATCCTTAACCCCTGAGCCCTTGCTGTAAAACCTAGTCACAAAGCAATAATGGATAGCCATAAGATTCTAAACCATTTAAAAACTTCGGATTAAAATATTAGCTTTCGGGACCTCAATTTCTACTAAAACAGGTAGTAGAAATCATCCCAAGCGCTTAGGTTCGAACCCCCGAGCCACACCATTCCTAAAAACAAACCTAAGGTAAAATCCCCTAGGCAAGCCGTGACTTGGCCCCAAGGGTCGCGACTTACCCCCAAGTTAGAAGCTAAAAACCCCAAGCCACAGGGGAGGTGGGCTGCGACTTGCCTCCCACGGTCGCAGCGTGCCCCCAAAATAGAGGGCCACCCAAGGCATTCTGGGCACGCAGGCCACGGCACCCATGAACTGGATCATGGAGTGCCCTCGTGAACCCAGAAATCCCTGGGTTTCCCAACGAATTCTATCAACTCCTAGGCCTAGAATTCGACCCCAAACCTAAACTCAAGCCAAACTAGGTCCAATTATTCCCAATACTACCTCATAATCAATATACAAACAACCTATATTACCAGTTCAATCTTCCTTAAATTCTAAATTCTGAAACTAACCCAAGCTCCCTTAAACAAAACCAAACTCAACAGAATTCAACAATTAACATCAAAAATATTACCTCAATTTGATAGCCTAATCACCTCAGCAATCCCTTAACTGATTCTAGTTTGATTCTCCAGACTTTCCCAGCTGAATTCCCAAATTAATTCCCTAGCCATCAGGCTTCTAATTCTCAGCTTTAGCAACCATTCTTCAAGAGTATCCCCGAGGTCTTCATATGCACCAAAAATAGAAAGAAAGGGAGAGAGAAACCGAACAAAAGGAAGAGCTAGGGTAAGTTCTAATATATTCTAGCTTAAGTCTAATATTTTCTAAAAATATCTTTTAGTAAAAATGACCAAAATGCCCCTTTAAGTTCCTCTTATCTTTAAATGGCCCCAAGGGCAAAATCGTCATTGCCACACTTCCAACTAATCCTAAAATTGTCTTATAAATTCCCAATTAATACCCTCATGCCCAACTAACTACCAAATCCTTACTCATTACTCGATAAATCTCAAATATACACCACTTCCCAAAATACCCATAGGCTCGCCCCGAGCTGGGTATTGGACCTCGTTGTGATTATTCTGCTAACCCACTCACTAGGATCGCCTAGAGTTGTATACGACAAATATATCCACTTAATAATCTGGTCTCAATCATTTACTCACATATATTAACATTTATGTCCACAACGGCCAATACTACAAATATGCCCCAACTATCAAGAATGGGCCCACATGCATATTCAATAAAAATAAACATGCATTTAAATATATTCATCTCATCATATATATAATGCATGCCACATAGTCATGCATTTAGCCAACTAATCACACATACATCCAATTATGCCCTCCCGTCACGCTAATCAAGGCATTAAACCTTATTAGCATTTTTGGATCGTTACAGTTTTATTTTTGGATTCCAATGTTGGTTTGTATGATTTTGATTTTGTAATCTTATTTGAGTTTAAATTGTTTAATCTAGGCAGAAGAAGAACACTAAAGCTAGAAGATGAATTTGTTTTTTTTTTTTAATCTAATTTAATTTAATTCATTTTAGTTTAATTTATAAGAAAAATGATTTTTTTAATTTCTAATAATTTTTTATTTTAAATTATAAGAAAATATTTTCTTTTGAATTTTAAATTCTTTTTTATTATAAATTACACATGTGACGCTAACGTGACAATGACACATAAGTGATCAAAGAGACACATCATCATTCTATGAGCCACATGTGATGAAACTTAATAGAAGTCACACTTTACAAGATTGTGAAGAGTTCGAGGGTAATTTTTAACAGCTCAAAAAAATCAGGGGTTACAATAATTTAATGGTCATAGTTCAGATGGTCATAGTTTGTGTTGACGCCATTTTTCATCAATTTAATTATGAAGAGCACTAAATAATGATTTAGAAAGAACATAAGAAATTAGGGATTTTTACGTGGTTCGACGGTTAAAATCTACCTACGTCCACGAGTCACTGTTATTATGAATTCTCTCTCAAACCTTTGAATGAAAGAAATTGGGCAGAGCCTCTCAAACCTAATCTAGGTTATTTATAGACCTAATTGTATAAATATCTCCCGCCCAATTCAGAGAAGTTATTATCAAGTGTTTAAATTCAAAATATCCCCATTAATAATACTTATTAAATTCGCTAATAAAGTAATACCCCATGAAAATAAGGATTTAATACACGATGATAACAAATCCCTATGAAATAGGGATTTCCAAACAGCTTCTCCATGTGGTAAATGTGTCATTAAGCTCGAACATTGTGTTGATGTGCTATCCAGACTATCCAAGCTTCAAGCTCATCATTCCAGTTGTTGCCTCCTCCTCATTAATTAATTCGGTCAAACTCATTCTTTGGAGAAGGTTGGTATCTTCGAGCCTGCAACTCATGCTTGAACTCTGATAACAGATCTGGATTCGCATGTCAAATTATACATGTGTACTGCCAACACTTATTATTTTTTAGCTTACTCTTTAAGAGCCAACATTTCGAGGCTACTTATTTATTCTCGAAATTTGGGTGTAACATTTTGCCCCCTCAAAAGTGTTGGTTCGAATCATTTGAGAAGGAAACTTTTGATCTTCACTTTCAAAAAACGTGCCCACCAACCACACTCGAGTGTGGACACGTGTCATTAGGGGATAGCATACCGAGAGTACTCAAGTATTCTTTTATTTGTGCACGTCTTTTCCTATTCTCTTTTTGACGCCAACTTTTGAAATCGAACGTGATTCCTTGGACCACTTTTTTTAACCCAAATCAAGGGCTCAGAATGCCTTATATGTACCACCTTTTTGCCTATTTAAGCCCATTCGCCACCTTCTACATTTTCACTTTTCCTTTTACTTTTCAGAAAAGAAAACACGAACTAGAGCTTTCTTCTTCTTTGCATGTTCTTCAAACCAAAGAAGCAACGCAACCTCGCCACCTTTAGCTCCGTGGGATCATTTCTGCTACCGCTTCTCATGTCTACGATCTCTTCCTTCCCAAGTTCTACCTTGTGTAAGTTCGCCAGACTTTCTCACACTTTTTTTATGCATTTCTTTTTTCTTTTATGCTTCTATACATAAGAAAACTTTTCTGGTTCTTACTACATTCTTGAAATTTTCTTTGCAAGAAGTAGTTTTTTGGTTTGTGTATATTTGTAGTGATCAGAAATAAGTTTAGGCAAAAGGTTTGGTGAAAACAAATAAAAATTGAACCTTTTTTAGGTTATGGGGCAATAGGTAATATGTTTCATGTAGCTTAAGAAAAAGGATTCTGGATTAAGGATTTAACGCACGTATCCCGATAATATCTCCTTTTTGGGTAACTTCCCACTTTTTCCTAGAAACTCAGGATACTCCAAACTGACAGTAATTGCCACACTCTCGCGTGGGTCCACTCTCGATGCCTCGAACTTTCAATAGCTCAGTTTTGGCACTTGAGTTAGTCTTGCTATTACGAGCCTTCAGGCTCGATAATGCGATCTCGTTATCTTGAGCTTGCAAACTTGAGTTATCAAATCTTAATTCTTTCCTCTCTTTCAAATAATGGGCCCTCACATTTTTCTTTCTTGTTAGATGTCGCAGTCTTCAAAGAATCGGTGGGGGCCCAATCTTGCAATCCCTTATCACCCATCGTCTCCTCAACTAGAGTCACCATTTTCTCAAAACCAGCGGTTGATACAGGAACACAAAGAATGTCTCGAAAAGGAAGATATTCGACCCACTTTCGACAAGGTTGAAGTGGGCAAAAGAAAGAAACTTCAATTTGTCGTGTATCCTGACCCGGACCCTGAGATCCGACCAATTCCCTTAGATCCCAACTGTAGGGTCACCATAGCCTATTCCTCAGGTGAACTCTCATTTACCTTTATGGAGAGAACTTCGAACCAGCCAACCACACACAACGCCACTAAAGCCCTGTCCATCCTAGTGTCAGAGAGTTCTTTCTTCGAGGCTAAACATTATCAAATCTCTACTTCTTCCACTACGTAGATTTCAGAACTGATGTCTTGCCATGGGTTAATGTTATGTGGCAAGCTGGTGTGTCGGCCTGCCAGCTTCGACGAGAGGAGTTGCTTTGCTCCGGGTGAAGATGACCCTGAGAGGAAAGTCAAACTCGCGGCCTAGAGCTGTGAGCATAGGCGAGCTGGGGTATTGTTTCCAATGGGGGACTACTACCGGAGCTTCACCGACTATGCGACATTGCTTTGTTCCAACTCCAGTTCAATTCTTATAGAGTCCTGGTAGCCCTAAGGTTGCTCTACCACGAGATGAAGTGGGACAGACCTTCGACACATGAGATTCTATACCTCTTCTGCCTCAAGAGTAGCCCTTCTCAGGCTCATGGTGGGGATGCGTTTTATTATCTGTCGAGCTACCCGAAGGAAAGGAGGTTGTTCGAGGACATCCTAAACCATCCTCTCAACTTCAAGACCATCTTTTTTGGACAAATGGGATCTGTCCGTCCATATTTCATTCCTTCCAATGAATCTTTAAGTATTTTGTCATAATTCATTTTGATCTCCTTCAGTAAAAAAAACTTTTATACTTGGAGCTCACATTGTTCATCCCATTCGACTGTTCAGCAAACTATCATCGCCCTTAGCCTACAAAGGACATGAAAGACCACAAGGAAGCAATTCTCAAGGTCCCATACGGTCGACGATCCTTCAATTACCTCATTCATGAGGATAAACGCTGATTATGTGGTCTTCTTGGTGAGGCGAGTCAATGGATGACTCGGGGATCGGCAAGTTCGCGAGATGGGAAGACGTCCCGATTCCAACCGCTAAGCTTCCCTCAAAAAGGAAACCCTCGAGCTCGCACACTCGAACCTATATTCCTGGCCTACTTGAACCTCCATGCTCGGGAACTGAAGCTCAGGACGAGGCTTCTGCAAGCTCATCCAACGGAGGTAAAGTTGTGTTAAATCTGTCCAAACGGTCTCCCACTCTTCTTAGACGAGATCCAATGTTGTAGTTCTTTTTAAAGATCCCAGGAATAATTTTATGGTCTAGTCAGGGGTAGATCTTAAGGTACATAGGTTTGATAGCTGGTTAGGGAAATACAAAACTATGTATAGTTTAAATTATGTTTGGGATGGGATAGCTGTCCAATATAGGACCAATAATTATAGGGACTTATCAAGGTTGTCCCCCACTTATAGAGAGGGAACCCTTCTCAGGCTCACGGCAAGGGCATGTGTTTATTAATTGTTGAGCTACCCAAAGGAGAGGATGTTGTTCGAGGACATCCCAAACCATCCTCCCAACTTCAAAACCATCTTTTCTGGACAAATGGCATCTGTTCATCCAGATTTCATTCCTTCCAACGAATTTGTCAGTATTTTGTCATAATTCGATTTGATCTCCTTTAGTAAAAAAATTTTTTATACTAGGAGCTCACATTGTTCATTCCATTCGACTATTCAGCCAACTATCATTGCCCTCGGCCTTCAAAGGACATGAAAGACCACAAGGAAGCAATTCTCAAGCTCCCATACAGTCGACGGTCCCTTAATTACCTTTTTCATGAAGATAAACTCTGATTATGTGATCTTCTCGGTGAGGGCGAGTCCATGGATGACTCAGGGATCTGCAAGTTCGTGAGATGGGAAGACGTCTCGGTTCCAACCGCCAAGCGTCCCTCCAAAAAAAAACCCTCGAGCTCGCACACTCAATCCTATATTCTTCGCCTACCCAAGCCTCCACTCGGGAACTGAAGCTCAGGACGAGGCTTCTGCGAGCTCATCCAACGGAGGTAAAGTAATGTTAGATCTTTCCAAATGGTCTCCCAATCTTCTTAGACGAGAGCCAATATTGTAGTTCATTTTAAAGATCCTAGGAATAATTTTATGGTCTGGTGTAATGACCCAACTATTCTAGACCTTGGACCATTAATAACTACTATACTAATTATAAGAAATCGTACATATGAAAACATCATAACTTTATTATATAAAGAAAAGGTTTGAATACATAAATATTTTACTTAGGATATGGGATCCCATTGTTTTGAAAATAAGGCAAAACATAACTTAAATAAATGGGTTACAAAACCAAGTGCGGAAAATAATACATAGAAATCATAATTTAAAGACTTCATCCTCTAATCGAATGCTTAGTCCATCGATTCCATCCAGCCTCAATACACAACCCCCAAGCTGCCAAGAACCTTTCCGCTGCCATAGCTATTTTCCTGCACATATAAACATAAAGGAATGAGCCTAATGCCCAGCAAGGAAAATCTAATAACATAAATCATATCCATAAAATTATATCATAACATATGCTAGATCATAAACATATACTATATCATAAACATATGTCATATACTACTACAATACTACAATGGCCATCATAATACTTGGGGCTTGTTAACTAATCAAGTCATATGCCCATTAGATTTGTGGGGCTTGCTAGCTAAGCAAGTCATATGCCCATAAATTTATTGGGGCTTGTTAGCTATACAAGTCATATGCCCAAAGCTATAAACATACATAATATAACATTTCATAACACAAAATATCATAAGATAACATATAACATATAAAATCCTATCCTATTTTCCTTACCAATATATCGGGATATGAGAATAGTATCGGGACTTTGGAACACTCCTTAAAACAATAATAGAAAGGTGAGTATACTAAAGAAAAGGGATGAAATGAACGAACTATACCATCGAAAAGATACTTACCAAGAACAATCTTGAGTTCAAGTTCTTAGATTCCTAACCAAGAATAGAGAATACGAGTTAGGATTTTGAGTAGAAAAACTATAAGAATAACACAGAAAGGAACTAGAAGAAGGAATACCTTGAATGCTTCTATAACCAAACTACACCTCGAATCAAAATATACTACAAACCTTACTTCCCGAGTGTTTATTAAGCTTATAAGGATAAAGCTTATAACCCCAACCCAAGTGTTTATCACTCTAAAATAACCTAGCAGCTTGCAGACTCTGAACTTAGCTTGATGAATGAATAAATGGTTGGGTACTAGGTCCTATTTATAGAATTCAAGGATGAAAAGATCTTTATTTAGCTTGAATAAAATAATGGCTTTTTAATTGAAAAATCTTTGAATAATCGTTCAGCAGAGGCTGAAGACTCGGTCAAAAAGATTCTGGACTTATCAAGAGGTTAAGGAATAAAATAAGCTCGGATTCAAAAACGTTCAAAAATTTGGCACTACAGCCGATATATCACCCCTAGTAGGTGATATATCGCTTGGGCTAATATGCCCGAGGTTCGTCGAGGTGGCCGTGAGAAGTTACGTGTTTTTTGTTTCCCCGTATGGCAATATATCGTACCCTAGTGCTGCGATATATCGGCATACGCTGAAATATTATACACGTAATTGCACTTTTTCAGCCTAATTTGAATTGAGTAAACAGCCTTGACTAAGTCCTTTAACAATTTCAAAGCTGCTGGCAGACCCTAGGATATTCAAATATTACTCTTATTAAATTTATTCCTCAAAATACTTAATTATTCATTAAACTTACACATGACAAGTGTCATTTCCTTATTGGGTTTATCTAAACCTTATATTATAATAAATATCACCTTCATAATCAGTCATATTAAATAAGACCTTAGGTTATAATTAATATTCTTAAACTACAGGTTAAACTTATAAAATCTACAAGTGTTACTACGAGTGTCCAACTAAATCCCGGCTTGAACCAAAATCCACAGTCATAAAGATACTACAACTATTACTATTGCTACTACTATCTAA
The DNA here is from genome assembly GCF_963169125.1 of Humulus lupulus. NCBI lineage: Eukaryota > Viridiplantae > Streptophyta > Magnoliopsida > Rosales > Cannabaceae > Humulus > Humulus lupulus. Next base: position 58,884,098 of record NC_084798.1, read on the forward strand.
CTAGCTAAGTAAAGTTCTTGGACTCTACAATTCTCCCCTACTAAAAAGAATTTCGTCCTCGAAATTTACTTACCAAATAACTTCGGATACCGACCTTGCATGTCCTCCTCCAACTCCCACATTGCCTCTCGTTCAGAACTATTACTCCATAGGAATTTGACTATAGGAATGATCTTGGACCGTAACCACTTCACCCCCTATTTGGGATGCTAACCGGTCGTTCCTCGTAACTGAAGTCTTTCTGGAGTGCTATCGTATCGTACTTGAGGACGTGAGATGGGTTTGACACATACTTGCGTAGCATCGAGATGTGGAACACGTTGTGGCTATTTGCTAAGGCTGGCGGTAGGGCTAGTCTATACGCAACTGCTCCCACTTTGTCCAATATCTCAAGAGGACCTATAAATCAGGGACTAAGCTTGCCTTTCTTCCCAAATCGCTTCACTCCTTTCGTAGTAGATATCTTCAGGAAGACTTGATCTCTAACTTTGAATTCCACATCACGTCGCTTGGCATCCGCATAACTTTTCTGACAGCTTTGAGCAGCAAGCATACGCTGTCTAATGAGCGATATTGCTTCTTGAGCTTGTCTAACAGCTTCGGGACCTAGAAGCTGCCTTTCTCCTACCTCATCCCAGTGCAACGGTGATCGGCACCTTCTTCCATATAGCAACTCATAAGGTGCCATCCTGATCGTTGACTGGTAGCTATTATTGTAGGAGAATTTTATCAGCGACAAGTAGTTATTCCATGATCCTCCGAAATCAAGTACACAAGCGCGCAACATATCCTCTAAAATCTGAATCATACGTTCGGACTGCCCATCTGTCTGAGGATGAAAAGTTGTACTAAGACTTAACTTAGTACCCATAGCTTGCTGTAAACTTCCCCAAAATCTCGATGTAAACACCAATCCTCTATCTGACGCTATTATCTTGGGGATTCGATGCAACCGTACTGTCTCTTGGACATAGATGTCTGCACATTGGTCTGCCATGTATGAAGTCTTAACAGGCAGGAAATGAGCTGACTTGGTTAGTCTATCTATTACTATCCAAGAGGAATCATGATGCTTATTCATTCTTGGCAATCCTATCACAAAGTCCATAGCTATATCGTCCCACTTCCATTCTGGTACGCTAAGCGGTCGCAATAAGCCTGCAGGCCGCTGATGCTCTGCTTTCACTTGCCGGCATACTAGACACTTAGACACAAACTCTGCTATGTCCTTCTTCATCCCTGGCCACTAATAGATTGCCTTGATGTCATGAGTTATCTTGGTCGACCCTGGGTGAACTGAGTACGGGGTACTGTGCGCTTCTTCTAGAATCGTCTTCTTAATCCTTTGATCATTTGGCACGCATACCCAATCCTTATATCTCAATAATCCTTGACTTGATATTTAGAAATCTGTGGCCTTGCCTTCTCTGACCTCATCCATTTGTGCCGCTAGTGTGTCGTCATGCCCTTTCCCAATCCGTATATCTTCTAGCAGATTTGACTAGATAGACAAATTAGCCAGCTTTCCGACAACTATTTCTATTCCGGCACTGATCAGCTCCTGCTATAGTGGCTTTTCTAATCCGGCTAATGCTGCTAAACTTCCATAACTTTTTCTACCTAGCGCATCGGCAACTACGTTCGCCTTCCCCGGGTGGTATAAGACTTCGCAGTCATATTCCTTCACTAACTCTAACCACCTGCGCTGCCTCATGTTGAGCTCCTTCTGAGTAAGGAAGTACTTTAAACTTTTTTGGTCCGTATAAATCTCGCACCTTTCTCCGTAAAGATAATGGCGCCAAATTTTTAACGCAAAGACCACCGCTGCCAAATCCATATCATGCGTTGGATAGCGTTGCTCGTACTCCTTCAGCTGTCGTGAGGCGTAGGCTATCACCTTGTCATTCTACATCAGCACGCAACCCAACCCTTGCTTCGACGCATCGTAGTAGACTACAAACTTATCGTTGGTTGTGGGTACACAGAGTACTGGTGCTGAGCAAAGCTTATCCTTAAGCAACTAGAAACTTTCTTCACATCTATCATTCCAGTTGAATCTTTGTAGTTTTTGGGTTAGGTTGGTGAGTGGAGTGGCTATCTTAGAAAATCCCTCTACGAACCTCCTATAATAACCTGCTAACCCCAGAAAACTTCTTAATTTGGACGCGTTCTTTGGTCTCGGCCAATCCTTCAGGGCCTCTACCTTTGATGGGTGTACCACAAATCCATCCTTTGATATAATATGCCCAAGGAACGCCACTTGCGAAAGCCAAAACTCGCATTTCTTGAACTTAGCGTAGAGTTGATGCTCCTTCAGTCATGACAAAATTAACCTCAAATGTTCCTCTTGCTCTACTTCATCCTTAGAGTATACTAAGATGTCGTCGATGAACACTATGATGAGTTTATCTAAGCAGTCCTTGAAGACCCTATTCATCAAGTCCATAAACGCGATTGGTGCGTTGGTAAGACCAAAAGATATAACTAAGAACTCGTAATGTCCATAACAAGTTCTAAGGGCTGTCTTAGGTATATCTTCTCCATTTACCTTAAGCTGATGATACTCGGACCGTAAATCAATCTTTGAAAATACAGTCGCGCCTCAGAGTTAATCAAACAAGTCATCGATCCGGGGTTGTGGGTACTTATTCTTAATCGTTACCTTGTTCAGCTCGTGATAGTCTATACACATCTGCATGCTTCCTTCCTTTTTCTTCACGAATAGCACCAGTGCTCCCCATGGAGAATAGCTCGGCCTAATAAAACCCAAGTTTAGGAGTTCTTGTAGCTACATCTTTAACTCCTTGAGTTCTGTAGGTGCCATCCGGTACGGTGCCTTGGAGATAGGCTCGGTGCTTGGTACTAATTCTATCGTGAAGTCAATTTCTCGAGTTGGCGGTAACCCTGGCAAATCATTGGGAAATACCTCTGGGAATTCTCTTACAATACGGACGTCTCCAACCTTGAGTGGTGTTTCCTTTACCACATCTGTGATGCTGGCTAAGAATGCTTGACATCCTTTTTCCATCATTCTTTGAGCTTTGAGAGATGATACTAATGGGGTGCGTAATCCTGAAGCTTGTCCCATGAAGCATAGTTTCTGGCCATCAGGAGTCTCGAATATCACCTTCTTACATTTGCAGTCGATGGTTGCACCAAGTCGTGCTAGCCAGTCCATGCCTAGTATCACGTCAAAGTCCTTGAGCTCCAGTTCTATCATATCTCCGTCTAGTTCTACGTCCTCAATCTTGATCGGTATGCCTCGTACTATCCGTGATGATAGAACTACTTTGCCCGAAGGCAACTCGGTTACAAACCTAGTTCTAAATCTTTCACAAGGTTTGTCAAGTTTTTCTATCATTCCTAACGAGATATACGAATGAGTGGCTCTCAAATAATACAGAGCATATATTATTGAGGATAGAAACCTGACCTGTGACCACCTTATTGCTAGCATCATCCTCTCCTTGGGTTAAGGCAAAAACCCTAGTAGGAACCATCTGGTCGTCTTTCTTCCCTTCTGACTTGCGCTGAGGACAATCTCTTTTCTGGTGTCCTTCCTGACCACAGTTATAACATTCCTTGGTGTTTGCACGACATTCACCAAGATGTTTCTTCTGACACTTAGCACATGGCAGGTATTCCACATAACCCGACTTATTTCCCCCATTATTTTTCTGTGCCCTCTTATCGCTCTCAGATTGCTTATCATCAGGATGCCTTCTTTTCTGACCATTACTGTTGTTGCCAGACTGATTGTTGCTATTATGGTTGTTGTTCCGACTGGTCTGAGGTTGACCCTACTGTCTAGGCTTATGCTTACTGGCTTCTTCTTTATTTACATTAGCCTGCAACCTCTCTACTTCAATTGCCGTCTTTAGAGCATCGACATACGTAGTATTCCCCGGGTTTGTTAGTTTAACCCTCATCTCGATCTTTGGTCGAAGTCCTCTAACGAACTTAGACACCCTCAGATAGTCGGTTGGAACCATTTTCGGTGTGAACTTAGTTAGGCGGTCGAACTGACGAGCATACTCTGCCACTGATAATCTACCTTGCTTCAAGTTGGCGAACTCCTCAACTCTTGAAGCGAGTACAGCCGAATTATAATACTTCTTGTGGAACAACTCCAAAAACTGAGCCCATGTCATGGTGGCAACATCATGCTATTGCTGGACCAAGTCCCACCATATTATGGCATCCTTCTTGAGCAAAGACGAGACGCAGGATATACAGTCTGCGTTACTGAGATTCATGTCCGTTAGAATTGGCTCTACATTCCTTAGCCACTCTTCTACCTCAAAAGGGTCTGTAATCCCTTCGAAGTATAGAGCGTGCTGCTTGTGGAACCTCTCATAAACTGGCTCCAAGTGCTGTACTAGATATGGAGCATAGTTCACCACTGGCCATCCCCCATATGGACCAACTTGTTGGGGTGCTGTGGCCATTTGTTGTGGTTGCGGCTGCGGTCGAGGTGGAGGCTGAGTTTGAGGCTGAACCTGTTGTCACTGTTGCTGCAAAAGTTCATCGACTTGTTGTTGTAATCTGGCGATCTCCTCAGTGTTGTCAGCTGGCGATGTCGGCGCGTTGCGGCTGGCAGTAGCACAAACTCCCCTTCTGCAAACTGGAGGGGCTTCATTAGCATTGGAGGGGTTTCCGTTGGTGCGTGCAGACCTTTAGAGTGACATCACAGCAAAGTTCTAATCGTTGAAAGAAACATGTTAGAACTTTACCTAATAGGCTCTAAGGCAAAAACTTATTCTAAGCAGACATAACTCGGACCTATTGATTATGATTTCTTATGAAAATTAAATATAGGTCTTCTTTATTTAGAGTGGGTTTCTATACTTAGAAAAACAAGCCATCTATATTTTCTAAGTCTGTTTCTAATCATCCTATATGACTTAATTCTCAGGCTTGAAACTCATCTTTGTTCCAAAGTTAACCATATTGAGGGAGGGCTGGGATCAGTAAAATCGTTCCCACTACTATGGCCCCCTAACTCTCAATATTGTGGGGCTTGCTAGCTAAGCAAGTCATATGCCCATAAATTTATTGGGGCTTGTTAGCTATACAAGTCATATAACCAAGGCTATAAACATACATAATATAACATTTCATAACACAACATATCATAAGATAACATATAACATATAAAATCCTATCCTATTTTCCTTACCAATATATCGAGATATGAGAACAGTATCGAGACTTTGGAACACTCCTAAAAACCATAATAGAAAGGTGATTATACTAAAGAAAATGGATGAAATGAACGAACTATACCATCAAAAAGATACTTACCAAGAACAATCTTACGTTCAAGATCTTAGATTCCTAACCAAGAATAGAGAATACGAGTTAGGATTTTGAGTAGAAAAACTATAAGAATAACACAGAAAGGAACTAGAAGAAGGAATACCTCGAATGCTTCTGTAACCGAACTACACCTCGAACCGAAATATACTACGAACCTTACTTAGCAAGTGTTTATTAAGCTTATAAGGATAAAGCTTATAACCCCAGCCCAAGTGTTTATCACTCTAAAATAACCTAGCAGCTTGCAGACTCTGAACTTAGCTTGATGAATGAATAAATGGCTGGGTACTAGGTCCTATTTATAGAGTTCAAGAATGAAAAGATCTTTATTTAGCTTGAATAAAATAATGGCTTTTTAATTGAAAAATCTTTGAATAATCGTTCAGCAGAGGCTGAAGAGTCGGTCAAAAAGATTCTGGACATATCAAGAGGTTAAGGAATAAAATAAGCTCGGTTTCAAAAACGTTAAAAAATCTGGCACTATAGTCAATAAATAGCCCCTAGTAGGCTATATATCGCCTGGGCTAATATGCTCGACGCTCGTCGAGGTGGTCGTGCAAAGTTACGTGTTTTTCGTATCCTCATATGGCGATATATCGCCCCCTAGTGCTGCGATATATCGGCATATGCTGAAATATTATACACGTAATTGCACTTTTTCAGCCTAATTTGAATTGAGTAAACAGCCTTGACTAAGTCCTCTAACGATTTCAAAGCTGCTGGCAGACCCTAGGATATTCAAATATTACTCTTATTAAATTTATTCCTCAAAATACTTAATTATTCATTAAACATACACATTACAAGTGTCATTTCCTTATTGGGTTTATCCAAACCTTATATTATAATAAATATCACCTTCATAATCAGTCATATTAAATAAGACCTTAGGTTATAATTATTATTCTTAAACTGTAGGTTAAACTTATAAAATCTACAAGTGTTACTACGAGTGTCCAACTAAATCCCGGCTTGTACGAAATCCATAGTCATAAAGATACTACAATTATTGCTATTGCTACTACTATCTAACTAGCTAAGTAAAGTTCTTGGACTTTACATCTGGTCAGGGGTAGATCTTAAGGTACATAAGTTTGATAGCTGGTTAGGGAAATACAAAACTATGTATAGTTTAAATGAAGTTTGGGATGGGATAGTTGTCCAATATGGGACCAATAATTATAGGGACTTATCAAGTATGTTCCCCACTTATAGAGAGGGAACCCCTTTAGAATAATCCAAGGATAGAGGGATTTCCTGGTCCTCGAGCTCAAGTTCGATAAAATCTTTCAGTTAGGTTTCTTTCACCTAGACCTCTCAATCATATATTATAACATATAATCAGGTCTTGACGTTTTCCTTTTCTCCTTTTCAGGCAAGAAGGACTCGGTTCTTGACAACATCATCAACCAACCTGTTACATCCAAGGGGAACAAACGCCACCGGGCGTCCTTGAATGGGGGTCCACCTTCTAAGCTCACCAAAAGGTCCGAGCTACCCCTATCGGTCTTGAAGCAACCAGACCTGGTCCTTGTCATCGAACCTCTAGCTCTTCCAGAAATTGTGGCCCCTCTTCCTACGAGCCAACCAAAACAAGTCCACCCTGCCCAGCCTCCAATCCGTGACCGCATACTCACTGTTTTGACCTACGCCCCTGAGTTTGTGGTCGATAACGCCGCTAGTACTCCCAAAGTTTAGCTCAATTCTGACGCATTGAATCGCGTGGGACAATGCCTCACCAACCTCGGGGCTCCCCAGTGGGAGTTCTTGATGACCTGCCAGAGTGCCAACAGTCTCTTCGACAACAGTGGAGGGTTACTTTCTTCGGTAAGTTATCCTTTAAGAATTGATAGGCTCCATGTTTCCTTGTCAACTTTTTATTTCTTTATCTTTAACATCAGTTTTTAATTGCAGGCCCTTCTAACCTTCACTCAACACAACTATATCCTGACTTGTGAGGTCGCGACGAGCAAGGTTCACGCCCAAGATGCCAGAGACGCACAGCTCAGGGCTAAAGACGAACTTAAAAAGGCTTGGCAGGAGTAGGAAGCAGCCTAGTGGGAGCTGGAAATGATTCGACGGGAGGTGGAGGCGAAGGAGACAAAGATCAAGAGGGTCCAAGAGCTAAATGCAAAGTTGGAGGAGGAGAAGAAGACGACTTTCGAGTTCATCGAGAGTGATAAGGCTCGTCTTCTTGAGGAATATAGGACCAAGAAAGATCATGCTATCGACATGGAGATGTATCACATTTGGGCCACCAATCCTGACCTCAACACCAGCTTCTTGTCCATCAAGGAGACCGAGTACATCAATAGATGGAAAGCTCGACAAGAGGAGGAAGAGGCCAAGGTCGAGGCTCAAGAAACGACAAAGGCCACTGAGCAAACCAGGACTGTGGTTGATGGAGTTGCCAATCCTTGAGGGCCAACACATGGGTTGTGACCCATAGCTTTTTGTTTCCTCTGTAATTATCTTCTTTTTTTTTTTGCTGCCCTTGGGGCAAAGACAATTATAACTCAAAGTTTGAGTTATTTGATAAGTTTATATTTTAATGGTAGTATTTTATGCTCAAACTTCTTTCTCAAAATCTTTATGCATATTATCTACCTTTATCATTTTTACTTAATAGCATGACATATTTCTAGCTTGAAATATTTCGAGCATACTACAAAGTACTTGCTTTTATATTTGTTTATCTATACAAATAATGTTGTGCTTAGGCTAGAGCTTATACGTGCTCATACATAGTTCATTCAGTTGCACTCTTTCAACTTCGTTATTATCAGGGTCGAATGTTACTTTTACCACATATGTTTGTTTAAAATATACTTATTGGCGTGTAATCTCGTTAGTCTAGTTGTATCTTGCTCTACTATTGTAACTTTTCCTCATCCTCAAGTTTGGTCTCGAAGTTGTGAGGTTGAAACTTTTTTGCAAGAATTTCTAGCCCTATCTCGACTCATGACTTTCGTTGGTTTATCTAGAATTCCAACTTTTAATCGTGTTGATTAGAGTTTGTTGGTTTATTCTAGGCTTGTTTAATCTGTGTTTGGTTAATAATCCATACATTGCTGAGCTTGTTAGTTTGTTTCAGACTTATTTGATTTGTGTTTAGTTAATAATCCATACACTGCTATTATTTTTGTTTTATTTTTATTGATGTATATTTTAGAGCTTATGGTATGATTGTAATCTTAGGTTATTGAATTTTTAGAGTTTGCGAAAATATAACGATAAAAATATAAAATTGGAATAAAAATCAGTGATTTATTAATGAAAAGAAAGAATTAAGTACAAGCTTGATTACAATTGAATAAACAGCATTCCTACATTAGTGATAATAAGGTCGTAGATGTTCACCATTCTAAGCTCGTGGGACCAATTCTCCATTTCATCTTGCTGGTTTATCAACACTAGGTCGAATAATTTTTTTCAATTTGGTAGGGTCCCTCCCAATTAAGCCTGAGCACACCTGCAGAGGGGTCTCGTGTGACCAAAAACTTGCACCTGAGCACCAAATCTCCAAATCCAAATTTTTTGTCTCAAACCCTCTTAATTAAATAGCTTGTAGCCCTTTTCTAATACGCAACACTTTTAAGTTGGGCTTTGTCTCTTTTTTCTTCAATTAGGTCCAAAGTTTCTTCAAGCTGGGATTGGTTTGAGGTCTGGTTGTATGCCTCACGTTTGATTGTGGGTATTTTGACCTCAATGGGCAGCATAACTTTGCAACCGTAAGCCAGGGGGAAGGGAGTGTAGCCTGTTGAGGTTCGAGTTGTTGTCCTGTAAGCCCATAGGACTTGTGGTAATTCGTTTGGCCATTTTCCTTTAGCCTCTTCGAGCCTTTTCTTAATGGAGCTCTTCAGATTCTTGTTCACAACTTCGACCTAGCCATTTTCTTGTGGATGGGCTACTGAGGAAAACTCTTGATTATCCCATTCTTTTCGTAGAACTGTGTAAACAGTTCGCTATCAAACTGGGTTATGTTGTCTTATACTATTTTCCTTGGTACGCTGTATCTGCAGATTATACTTTTTACCATGAAGTCCAAGAATTTATTCAAAGTGATTGTGGCAAGAGGTTCGACCTTAGTCCACTTAGTTAAGTAATCAACAACGACTATGACATATTTTACTCCCCCTTTCCCTGTTGGTAGGGATCCTATAAGATTGATTCCCCATACCGTGAATGGCCACGAGGAGCTCATCATGGTGAGCTCGGTTTGTGGTGCTCGTGGGATTGAAGAGCTTGACATATTCAAATGACTGAGACCGGATAGTCTCCCAAGGTTACCATGATAAACTCCATTATCTTGGTTACTGAGACCGGATAGTCTCCCAAGGTTACTAGGAGCTCGATAGATCCCGTACTGGCTATGCCTTCTCCTGAAAACCCTTACAATGATGTCACATAAGCTTTTAGGTCTCGAACGGAGAGTCCCATTTTTTCCAAAGTGGCCTTATGGAGGATGTTGACCAAGCTCTCGTTATTGATCAGGACTTAGTGAACCCTCTTATTGGCAACCTGAAAGGTAATGACCAAAGGGTCAATATAGGGGAATTGGACGTGCGAAGCATCTTCTTCGCTAAATGTAATGGGTTGGGACTCAACTCTCTATTGTTTTAGAGCTCGGGGTTTAGGTCCATAGGCAGATCCATCCCCCATTTTGAGCTCATTGACATATCTCTTCTGGGCATTTCTACCAAACCCAACGATATGCGACCCCCCTATGATGGCTATTACATCTTCTCCATCAATCGAGGGAGGTCAGCTATCCTCCCTTGCATGTTGGGCGATAGTCTGTTGGGCAAGCTGTGTAGGAGTTGCCCTCTATCCAAGCGAAGCTTGGGTCAGATTTCTATTTCTAACATACTGCCCAAAGTATCCCCTCGAGATCAAACCTTCGATCTCGTCCTTTACCTGTTTGCATTCATCAATGGTATGACTAATATCTCTGTGAAATCTGCAGAATTTGTTGGCATCCCTCTTGGACTTCTGGTTTCGCATTGGATTAGGTCATTTGAAAGGAACATAATCTTCATTTCTGATGAATATGTTCTCCCGAGTATCTATGAGCTCAGTATAGACTGTGTAAATGGAGAAGTATTTTTCTCCTTTTGTCTTCTTAACCCCGTCAGCATCCGAGTTATCTCCTTCATTCTTCTTTTTATTAGAAGGGTTATCTCTTGAGGGCCATGACGTGGAGGGCGTAGCCGAGGTCATGGCTGAGTTAACGTTTTTCGTTGTAGTTATTATGGGCAGAGGAGTCATGTTGAGTATTGACCTTGCCTCTTCTACATTGACAAATCTCTAAGCCCAAGTATTGAACTCAGTTATCGTCCTCATAGGTTTTCTTTGCATGTCATCCCAAAGGGGACTCCTTGGCAATACTCCAACTTGTACTGCCATGAGATGACCACTGTCATCGACATTTCGAGCTCATGCCACTTCTATGTTGAATCTCGCCAGGTAACTTTTTAACGACTCTCCTAGCTGCTGCCTAACATTAGTCAATGTTGAGGCCTCGGGCTTGATACTCTTCACTATTGGTATTAAATTATCAAATCAAAGGTACGCAGCAAAATATATGGACCCATTTTAATAAATATTAGTACCATCCAAGATCATATACATATATAAATATTAAATCACATACAAATAGATCAGGGATTACCTCTTGTAGCCTATCAAGTGTCCTTGAGTCTTGTTGTATAAATCAACGATCTTCCTATCTAGTGTTCTGAGATCTCACACCCTGATCTTCCAGACCAATCCTCAAACACACAAGTAGTATTCAAAATGTGTATTTATGTGACTAAGGCATCTAGGGCATTCAGGATAAGACTTCCAGGTTTCAATACCACTTGGACGACCCATTGAAACACCACAGGGTCGGCTATCAGGACCTGGAACTGGGAAGGTATCAGGAACCTTCCTCTTCTGATCACTCGGGCCTCCACCCCTACTTGAACCCACAAATGGAGGACCTGTCTTCCTGAACTCTTTTCTGGCAGCACTGTCTCGCTAGATCTTGTTCTCTGCACTTTCAGCTATGAGTGCCTTCTCAACCACCTGTGCATAGGTAGTAACCCCAGCCACAGTGGTAATACGTACATCACAGGATAATCTGGGTTGTAGCCTCTGCATAAATCTCTCTCTTCTGGTCCCATCAATGGGCACCAGCTCCGTGGCAAATTTTGCCAAACGATCAAATTTAAAGGCATACTCAATGACTAATAACCTCCCTGAAGTAGCCTAATAAACTCCTTAGCCTTTGCTGCCCTAATGGCATCATTGTAATATTTCTCATTAAACAGAGTTCGAAACTCTTCCCAACTCAGGGCATTAAGGTTTCTGGTCTCGGTAATAACCTCCCACCAAATTCGGGCATCCTCCTGAAACATATAAGTGGCACAAGCCACCCTCTCATTACCAGTCACCCTCACGAATTCCAGGATGGTGGTAATCATACTCATCCACTGCTCTGCCTTGGTAGGATCTGCACTGCCCTAAAAAACTGGAGGTTGTTGCTTCCTGAACCTTTCATAGAGATGTTCCCATTTATTTCCAACCTCAGGCAGCTGCCCAGCTGCGGGCACTAACACAGGAGGTGCCTCTGATACATTGGTAACTGCAGGTGCATGTTGTAGTCTCAGGAGACGAAGTTCTTCCCCTACCTCAACACTGTAGCCTACAGATTGCTAATTATCTGTTGCCAGTTTATAGGTGCTGGCTGTGGAATCTGTCCTTGGTCATTTTCTTGACCATGATTATTATTATTCTGGCCTTGATCACTCTGGCCAGCTGACATATCTGTTTTCCCTGGATTCATTCTTATCACTGATACCTTGCTGAAATAATGATCAATACGGCCAGTCAGGTAGTAATAACTAAACCTCTTGCCACCTTACGGTCCAAGAACAAGCAGACAATTATAATATTCCACAGTCATACAATTATACAAGCAGATACATGATTATAACATTTAGCACTTAACATGTATCACATAATGATTCACAATCAACAATACTAATAAGTATGTTCCAGGAATTTTAGTACTATTTAGCACACGGTTGTCGACAATGTATTATTCAGGGCACAGGTTTAACATGGTGTCTCATGCATACAGGTAAAGCATGCATACTATATTTAAGCAATTATACATATAACTACATAAATAGTTACCAAACCATGAGTTGAGCTTGACTTCAGTGATGTGTGTACATGCCCAGCCTATCTACAGGAACCCTAACCTTGGCATGCTCTAATACCAAGATGTAACGCCCCGGTTACCCCATAACAGCTACGGTGAATGGTGAACCAAAAATTTAACTCGCTACCCGAGTTCTTTGGTCAAAAAACGTGCTTCTAGATATTATTAACAGACTAAGGTGGAAAACCAATTGAAAGGAAATGATATATTTTATTTAGAACATAAAACTGTTCATGGGCCCATCAAAAACTTTTACAAGTTATTTACAACTCAAAATGGTCATCACTGTTTAAATTTCCAACCCGCCGGCCTAAGCAGAAAAAATAAGGTAAACCCCCTAGTTCCTCTAAGAACTCCTTGGCCGTGGTGGTCAAGCGACCACATATGTACACATCACCACCTAAGCTCTCCACTCAAGGCTGGGTGAGCTTCTCTTTCCCTTTACCTGCACCACATAGCACCCATGAGCCAAAACCCAGCAAGAAAACACAATATATCATGAATATAGCATCAACAATGATCATAATCATCATTCAGGACTTTCAGTCCAAAACAGATGAGTGACAGTTGCAAAAGTCACTAAGGTGGGTTCCGTTCCCTCTAGCCATGTGACGATAGGGTCACCGAGGCTTTACAGATAAGTGATCCTTTCACCAGCTTAAACAGGACAGGTGCTTGATGACTAGTCACCAACATAACCTACCTCGTGACCATAGAGTCACAACCATGGGATTCCGCTCCCTTGCCACGTGATAAGCTGTCACCTAGGCCTTTGGCCCTGGCTCTGAGTAACTAGTCCTAGACTAGTCAAGCGCTTATAAGTTTCGTCGACTTTTGGGTCGGTCCAGCATTAATGCTCTAGAGTCATTTAACGCTGATATAGATTAGATCTAATCTTTAATCGGCCCTGCGTTCAGGACGCTTATGCTGTTTCTGACTCTCAAGTCAGTAATATGCGACCAGTGCCGTCCCTGACTAATCAGTGCCATACACAAGTAAGCAAGCTCTGCTAAGAATTTAATATGCAATCAATGTCCACATTTATCAACCAACATGCCTCAACAACAATCATGCATGTCATATACACAGGGTGCAGTTTTCTTACCCCTGATTAGAGCGATAATGAATAAAAAAACAACCCTTGAGAACGATTTGACTTTTAGCCCTTTAGGGGTCACCTAGTCATAACCAAATATGGGACACCATCAATAAAATGAATAACAAGGGTTCCCAAACCAAGATCTAGCCTCCGGGACATCAATCCCCACTAATCTAGCTAGTAGGAATAATCCCGAGGCCTAAAACCAAGTTCCTGAGTTCAAAACACTCAAACAGCTTCAAAACCACCCAAGAGCCGTGGCCCTAGCACCTTGAGTCGCGGCCCCCAGCCACACCAGGAGGTAGGGCCACGACACCCCTTACTCAGGGCCATGGTGCCCAACACAGGCCAAACCCCACCAGCTGCTTCTTCGAGCTTGGGCCGCAGCCCCCCACCCAGAACCAACCAAGGACTCGATTTCTCCAATCCCAAACCCTCCAAAAACATACCTAAACACCTCCAAATCAAAAAATCAAATTTCCCAAACTTCCCAATGATCCAAAACCATAAAATCTCGAGGCTCAAATGAACCAAAAACTCAACGATTCACAAAATCCAATTCAAAGCTTAGAAACTCTAAAAACTCAAAACTTAAAACTGAAATTACCTTTGATTGGGTTGTTTCTCGTCAAATCCTTCGGTCAAGAAGCTTCTAATCTTTCCTAGGATCGCTATGCCTCGATCCTCACTTGATTCCGACTCCTAAAACTCAAGATTTCTTCGAAAATGCCTCGAACGATAAAATGAACTAACGGGAAGAGAGAGAGTGTTTTCTAACGTACGGTTCTATCTGGCAAGATACTTCAAGCTTAAGTAACCTCAAATAAAACATAATGCTCAGGGTCCCAAAAACACCCCCATGGACATTATAGTCAAAACTTCCAGAATTTCCTCTTGATCTCAATAACTCCCAATTTATCATCAAATAAATATTCCCATTATTCAATATCCCAATAAATGACTCCGTTATGACAAAATCGTTAATTCACAATATAAGACTGTCTCATGCCGAATAGCTCAAATATATCTCCATAATAATGGGATCTCATACATAACTCACAATATGCATAAAAATACACAAATATTCCCTCAACGGGCCAAATTACCAAAACACTGTAATAATCAAATGTGGACCCACATGCATGCATATAACATCATATTATAATATAATTCACAGAAACATGTATATTATCAGTTAATGATATAATTAAACAATTATGGCCCTCCCGGCCTACTAATCCAGCCATTAAATCGCATTAGGGATTTCGGGACATTACAATCTTCACCTATCAGTTCAAAACAGTTAACTATAGAATATAGGAGTAAACTATGTGCCAAAACATTGCACCCCGCTAACATTTTCTACGGAAAAAAACAATGCAAATATAATTAATTGAAATAGAAAATGTAATAAATCAATTATCACATTTTGAAAAGGAATTTTTTTTAAGGAAACCACGATAAAATTCATTTTTCTGATAAGAAAATGAAAATTATTTAATTTAATTAAAATTTAGGTTTATTTAAATTAATTAATAAGATTTTAATTATTTTTTAAATTTTAATTCCATTTTTTGTTTTATAATTAATTAAATTTATTTTAAAAATAATTTTGTTTATTAAAATTATTTTAAAGTCTTAATTAAACATTTGTTTTAGGATAGGTAACCATTTGATACCATGTGTTTATGTAAAATATTGTTTTGATACCCTGTGTTTACAATAATACTTATTTAGTACCTTGTATTTTGAAATCGTACATATTTGATACCTTGTATTTTAGAACTGTATATATTTAGTGCCCTAAACATAAATTTAATTAATAACATTTTACCAATATCAAACTGCTCTCAATTATATGAGTTCCAAATTTATTTAGTTATATATAATTGATGACAATTTGATCATATTGATAAAATTTTATTTATCAAATTTGAGTCTAGGGTACTAAATATGTATGATTTTAAAATATATGCTATTATATGAGCATTATTGAAAAAGAGAGTACCAAAACGATACTTTACAAAAACACAAGATATCAAATGAGTAAATTCTCTTTCTTTTATTTTATGAATTATGAAAAAATATATAAATCATTTAAAATAATAAACAATTGAAAATCAAATAAATCACTAAAAGGAGAGGTGTTCTGGGAATATTAAAAAATTAAACGCACAGAGAGTACCAAACTATGTAGCTTTTGCAAAAGAGGGTATCGATTGATAATTATCAGAAACGACCCATTTTGTATTTCGATAAAACACATGGTACCAAATGAGCATATACCCTACTTTTTTCAGGGTAGGTAACCATTTGGTACCCTGTGTCTTTGCAAAGTATCGTTTTGGTACTCTATGTTTACAATAATGCTCATTTGGTACCATGTATTTTGAAATCGTACATATTTGATACCCTAAACTCAAATTTAATTGATAAAATTTAGTCAATTTAATCAAACTGCTCTCAATTTTATGAGTTTCAAATTCAAATTTAATTACTTAATTACATATAACTGATGACAATTTAGTCATATTGATAAAATTTTATTTATCAAATTTGAGTTTAAGGTACCAAATATGTATGATTTTAAAATATAGGATACAATATGAGGATTACTGAAAAATGAGGGTACCAAAACAATACTTTACAAAACACACAGGGTACCAAATGAGTAAATTCCCACTTTTTTTATCGAATCCAACCTAATTTGTAATAGTGTGGATTGAGTCCATTATTATTTTTAATGTCAATTATTTATTAATTGTAGGAAATTTAATAAAAATATGGAATTTTAATAGAAAATATATAAAAAAAAATATGACTTTACTAAAAGGCCATAATTAATGCAGATTTTTAAATTAATTAACTTTCTTAAAATACAACTTCATTATGTTAAAAAATAAAAAACTATAACTTATTTGTTAACTCATACATTTATATGGAAATCTAAAAATTATATATTTATATATTAAAAAAAAATCATGGAAACATTAGCAAATACAAATACTCATATAAATGGTTAAGTGAGTATATTTTCCCTTCGAACTATGACCGATTCAGATATTGACCCATGAATGATTTGCGATGTTAAAAATTTTCCCCAAACTATAGACGTTCCTCAAATATGGGACTCATGCTCGAGTTCGTCCTAGGTGGCTAATAGAATGATGATGTGGCAATGCCACTGTTGGAAATACATATTGCAGGATCTTTATTTATTTTCATGTAATTTACATATTATCAAACAAACATGTAAATTCCTAGAACATACTCCTATGAAATTGATACAAATTCAAAGTAAAGTAAAAACTTACATTACTCAGCGGAATTGGAACAAATTCTTCCATCAATCTCTCTAACCCTTGATTTATTTCTATAGCAGAGTATTATCATGAGATCGAACTAGATTAGCAACACAGTCTTCATCACCAAGCCTTTGATCAATCTAGAACTAGTGTGGGCTGGTTCTCAACACATGAGATAGAGATCTACAAGGGAAGAAGAAAAAGTGGCTAAGAAATTATTAGATTGTCTAGATTTTCACTTACCCAATGAATCAACTGAGATTTCCTTATGAAAACCCTAGATATCATATTCTTTATATAGGAAACTTAATGGACTTTATTTAAATTTAAATTAATTAAAATAATAAACAAAAAGATAAAAGCCTTTGGCTCCCACAGATGAACTAAGACCCAATCTCTTTGTTTCGAATTTAAATCCCAATTGAACCTAAATTCAAAACCTTTTATTTATTTATTTTTAATTAATTAATTAAATCCTTATTCAAATTAACTAATTATAATTTGAAACTTGATTTAATATTATTTATATATATTGACACCAATTTATCAATATTAATAAATTTACCCAAATATTTTCTTTTATTCTTTAAATCTCACATCTCTGTAAATTTTCCAAAATTGACCAAGTCAACTTTAAAAAAATCCTAATTGATAATTAAATCAAATAATTGAGACATTCTAGATGATTTACTCAAAGGTAATGCAAGGACCATGGATCCATGAAATCAAGCTTCAATAAGTTACTGTGAATTTACATACGAATAATTTCACTACCTTATTAATTCCTCACGACTCCACTATAAACTCAGAATTGAACTCTTGCATTCACAAAATGTATTTTCCAAACCATAAATACTTTATCCATTGTTATAACCATTACAGTCAGTCAATCCTCTATCGATGACTTACTAATGAGATGGGTGCAAATTATCATTTTACCCCTCATTAGTATTTTATCTTTAACTCCCACTAAGTTCCTTATAAATCATATTTCTGTGAACTTAATCACAGAAATGAGATCTCAATCATTTAACCTTTTGAACAAAGCAATTAATGAAATCATCTTTTCACTTCTCATGCAGGAGTTATAGATTTGATATCTATGAATAATACTCCAACTCAATTACACTACTAAATCTCCAAGATGTAAGTATGGGCTAGACCATAGGGTAAGCTGGAAATGAACAAGTCAAAATATTTAAATAATATAATTAGCAGAATATTATCACTCAGAATTAAGATCAACTTAACCTATGGTCAACGTTGTGACATTGATTAGATTCAATAACAACGATACTTATTTAACAATCAATAATCAACATCGGTCCTAGTTCGATGTAGCCAAATACACTCGATCTTATCTACTTGTTCAATGCCTTGGATAAGACATCACACCCTGAATGTGTAAGTAGATCATATCGTAGATTACCATATCAGTGAAAATCCAATGCACTGAATTAATCTTAGGACTCGTTTTTTGAACATATAATTACAACTATAATCCACTGTGACCTAGTCACTATAATTGTAACTATCCATATGTTCGAGATTTTATAAATGTTTGTATTATTTCAATAATCATGTAATAAAACAAACAAGCAACATAGTTGTCAAACTAAATGATTTCTGCGACTTTTATTGACAATATGAAATCGTGTCACATGTCCGACATGGTTTTATAATGGCATAAAACCCAACTGCCACATGTAGAATAACAAACAATTTTGCCTCCAAACTTTGACCACTACAAATTGTGCCACTTTTATTAAAAAAATAATTTAAAAATAAAAAAATAACTAGAGCCTTAAAAAATCATTTTAAAAGATCAAGAAAATAAAAGAATATTAAAATTTTCAAATTAATCAAATAAATTTTCAAATATTAAAAAATTAGAAATCTAAGTAATGAAAAATAACTATTTCTTTTTACTTTTTCTTTTCTTTTCCATAATAGAATAAATCTATTTTAAAATAAAAAAATAAAAATAAATCCTAAAATTTAGTTTTTCCCCATTCGCCTTCCTCATCCTCTTCTTCTTCTTCACTAGATACGCTCTATCTTTCCCAACCACCCTAGAATCTGCAACGAGATGGATGGTCGGGGGACATGACAAAGATAGTCAGAGAACGTGAGAGGACGAGGATCAGAGGAGGTTTGTGTTGCGCATATATGGAATTGAAGGCTCGACGGCGAGCAGAAACATATAGTAATGGTAATGGTAATTGTTATCTTTGAGATGCTACTGTTTGCTGTCATATATTTCATTCTCAGTGCATAAATTCATAGTTATTCAAGACACACATTTGTTCAATTTTACATATGAAATGACTAAAAAGAAAAGATTGTTTATAATATGGGTTTGTATTTGATGAACGACAAGAACATAACGAGAAGAAGAAAGAAGAAAAAGATAACATGAATTAAATGATTTAATATTTTAGTGTATTTTTAATCTTTTAAAATGATTTTTTTTTTAAATAATATTTTTAATTTTTATGCAAAATGAACACGATTTGGTAGTGGTCAAAGTTTGGAGAGGGGGAATGATAATCATTCTACACGTGGCAATGATGTGACAATCCACATCTTTTAGGGTTTGTGCCCTAAAAGCATGTGAAAAGACATTTTTGATTTAAATAAAAGTACATTTTATTATATTTTGAATACTATAATTATTGTTTGAATAATTTATATAAATATCATAAAATTTCATATTCATTTATGAGAATATGATCTTGTATGCGTACGAGAGAATTAAGATCATATATAATGAATAAAATAGTCAGCAACATATTAAAGTTGTAACGTCTTGGATAACCAAGACCGTTACACTATGTGTTTAAAACAGTGCAAGACTTGCTAATCAATTCATTTAAATGAAAATGTGATCCTAAAGTCATAAACAAGTTAGGTTTAAAAGATTTTGGTCATAAACAGATAACTTTCATTAAAAATAAATATTTAGTACATGAGACCCCATAAACAGGGTTTAAAGGACATATTTACAAAATTTCCAAAAGTTATATACAATCAAGGCCACTCTAATGGAAAAATACACATTTTAGGTTTCCATCGCTGTACAATCCCTCGACCGTGGCGGACGAGCAGCTGACAATGTACACTTGGCCCCTAGAGCTCTCCAACTCATGGTAGAACCATCCTACCCTTGCCATTACCTGCACCACGTAGCACCCGTGAGTCGAGTCCCAACAAGAAAACTATATAGCATAGCATAAACAATTCAGACAATAAAATGATTCATAAGATATCAACCAGATATTTAGCAGGCCATAACAGGCACAAAATTAGTGACGACAAACAAAGAATCGCCAATCTATCATCCAGATATTCAACAAGCCATCAGCATCAGATTAATAACTAAAAACACATTCATAATCAACAGTTTAACAAAATCATCATACAATACTCAAGGTCGATGCCATTAGGCTGAGCCCTCTATTTAATCCACTATCTCCGGCTCACTTAGGCCGAGCCCAGTGTTTAACCCACTGAATCCGGCCCGCTTTAGGCGAGCTCAGTGATTATTAAGTTGTCCTCAACTACCAATGGCCGAGCCGCACCCTGTGCCCAAATATCAATTCCGACACTCTTAGACCATTTATTTCATGCTGACATGGCATATCATAATCATCCAACAATTGTATTCATATATAGGGAGCCCTTAGTCCCATCGCAGCCACACAAAAGGGTGTAGTTTTCTTACCTTTAATTTTCGAGCGGTGAAGGTGAAATGGTTCCGAGCACAATCCTTAGCTCTGAGCCTTGGTGATACACCTAGCCACAATCCATAGATGGTGCTTCGATGAGTTTAAACTCCAAAGAACAACCCAGGGACCAAACTCGTGCTCTCGGGACCTCTAATTCCACCAAACAAAGTGGTTAAATCATCCCCTGAACCCCCGAGCAAAAACCCTAAAAAAATATACCCAAAAACCAAGTGTTAGAAGCTGAGTAGCGCTACAACGCTACTAGATGGGCGCTACAGCGCTAGAGTCAAAAACTCAAGCCCCCAGAAACACAGCCTAGCGTTGTAGAGCTCCCAACCTAGCGCTACAACGCTAGCACTAGAAATGCAAATTTCTGGATTCCTCTTCCTGAACCTTCCCGAGCCAAAGCTCCAAAAATCTACTCCAATCATCCATCAAACACAACATTGAGTCCATAAATCACTATATCTCATCCAAAACAACCTAATAACACCTAAAACCTAGCTAAGAACCTCACCAACCACAAACATCAAAATTGAGCTTGAAGCTCAAGAAAACCAACTGAAAAACAGAGAACCCATAACACTCAAGGGCTAGAAATCATTACCTGAAAGAGAAATTCGACCCTAGGCTGCCCCTAATACCACTCCAAGCTTCAGCACTCAAAGTCTCAAGCTCAAGTTCCTTACAACTTCATCACAAACCCAAATTCAGAAATTAAAATCCAAAACTCCCAAGAACAAGTGAAAACCTAAAACCAAAACATGAAATTCTTACCTTCTTCCCAAATTTCGAAATCCTAGGTGAGGATGGCTACAACTCCTTCTTCAAATTGATCCCACTCTTCACTTCCCTAAAAACCAGCTCTCAAGACCTATGCTCTGTTTCTTCAGCAAATTCAAAGCCCAACATAAGAGGGAGAGAGAGAGAGAAAACGTGAGTGATGAGAGAGAGAGAGCTGAGAGACTTTTCTTTCCTTAGATTATTCTATATCTTTCTGTATTGTTCTAACAAAACAGAGTATATCCTCCATAGCCAAAAGAAACACTTTCCCCTCTAACCATTTAAATCTCTCAAGTGTACCCAAAGGGTAATTTGGTCATTTTGCTCCCAGTTCTCGCTAATTCCTCGATTGTTCCTATTATTTACCACTTAAATCGTGCCATCCAGTTAATCACCAATTATTTACCCAATGTCTAATAATCTCCATTATATTTTCTAAATTTCCTGAAAATACCCCTAGGCTCCCCCAAGCCGAGTATAAATCCCCGACGTGACTATTTCGCCATTCCGCTCACTAGGACCGTCTCAAGCCATATGTTGCAAATATATCCACATAATAATGTGGTCTCAACAATTTATCAAATATAATTACATTTATGCCCTCTACGGGCCAAAATTACAAATATGACCTTAAAAGCAAAACATGACCCACATGCATATTTAATACTCATAAACATGCACTTAATCATATCCATATAATCATATATTCATGCATGCCACAAAATCATGCATTTAATCATTTATTCACATATATACCAATTATGCCCTCCCACGCACTAATCAAGGCCTTTAAGCCTTATTAGAAATTTTGGGTCATGACAACTATCCCCTCCTTATAACAATTTCATCCTCGAAATTTATTCGAACACATCAGGTGATAAATCTCATACCTCTTACCATAACTCCAGAGTCTGATTCTTTACCTTTAATCCTTCAATAACACTCTTACTAGAGTGACAATCTTGTTCCATAAGATCTTATCTTATAACTATAATATCATTAACCTTTCCTTACCCAACAATTCTACTAAAACCCCAGGGTCTGCTTATCTCATCAACGATCATTTTCCATCTTGTCATTGGCACCAGTGATACACATGAGCCACCACCCACATCAGGGTAAGGTTAACTTGTAGGCCCTTGGCCTAATCCTTGGTACAATCTCGGGATCCTTCTCAAATAAGAAATCCATATATCCTTCTTTCTTTCTCAAGGTATTATACTCTTCCTTGTCTGCAATGTTTGGAGAAATACAAATCTCCCATCTTGAAACTTCGTGTTCCGATACTTGAAACTTGCGAACTCTTATGTCCTTGCAGATAGGCAGATACTTCTGCACTAATAATTCCAATAACTTCATTGGTTTTCCCCGAACCAATACTGGACCATGATATTCACTACCCTTCATTTCTTTACTTAGAACCAGTACTTCTTGCTTTCTATCTTACCATAACTTATGTCGAGTCACCTTTGCCGTAATCTGGTATTCACCACTGTGACTGTTCATCAAGGGATTATACTTTTCTTAATATCCCAAACAATTGCACATTCAATGCAACCATTAATTCTCCAGGTTGCCATTCTATCTATAGACAACTAATAATTCTAGGTTCCAACCTTATTCCCTTCGTTCTCTATTCCCTTTCTAGAACTTGGAAAAAAAATTTATCTTACTTGTAGTCTAGTGTAGTCCATTCCTACAGTTCATCACTATACCATTTTACATTCCAATGTACGAATTGTAAATCTTATCATCCATTTAAACATTTTGTTTACATTAAGCCTAAGGAGGTAGTACAATGTTCATTTAGGATCTCCATCTCAACACCAGATTCTATCGGATCATTCATCTCATCTTCATCTCTTAATTCATACTACAATGGTAGGTTTCTTAACCATCCTCACAAGATCCTCTTTCTGAATTTCATTGTCCATAGAGACATATATCTGTCCACAACCCATCACAAGCGTTTTACAATCTCAATTGTTACCTTGTTTGACCTTGTTGTATTCTGTGGCATCCTATCCAACCGACACAGACCATCCCAAGTAAGAGATCAGCTTCCAAATTAATTTTCCTCTTGTACAGTCAAGTATTTCTAACATGAATTACCCAATAAGTCTCACTGGATCCTGGTCTCAGGGTTATTCTTCTAAAAATGACCAAGCACTCAAATCCCTTACACTATGCATTCACCGTCAACCTAATATTCCTTGTATACCGACCATGTCCCATTCTTTCACCTATCGCCAGGCTCAAACCATCATCCCTTCAATCTATATCTCGGTGTGTCTCATACTTGATGCACCGCTTACAGTTTCATGCTTTAAACAAAGAGAAGGTCCTTCACCCTACCCTTCCGTATCCATCCATTACACATAGATTTCTATACCATAGGATGTTAACCAATCCTTATTCCGTCTTCTGATAATTTGATACAAAATTATCCATTTAGTCTAACTTCAAGTTCCTCTGCCATCCCAACCTCTGGTATAGCTATCTTCAAAGATACTTCAGGTAGTAGATGACATGTCCACCAATCTCACTGTTCCTCTTATCAGACGTTCTTCAATTATTTCTTTGTTGCTTCTGATTGAAACTTTTCATACTTGATCTATTCTCTTCCTGTAGCGTGACCTTGAATACCCTTGGAGAAATCAAAGCTGACAACTTCTAGAGCCTTATCTGTGACCCTGCTTCCGTAGTCTTAGTATGATTAGTGTAGTAGCATTCACATTCTGCTTCTAACTGGGAAGTAGTTCAACGCATTCCTTGATGAACTTGGATGTTACTCGTTCATACTGTTCCTATACTCTCTGCTTGTCAAACTTACCTGTGTTGTTGAAGCATAAGTCAGTTAAGAATCTTCACTGATAATCCATCACACCCCACTTGGTACAAGTAATAATTTGTGAAATGTCTCTTTCCTTGATCCTCAGCTGGTAATAACCAGATCGAAGATCAATTCCTGAAGACATTGTCCTGTCTTGTAACCGGGCATTTAAACTCTTCATCCTTAACAGGCGATGTCAAAAAATCCCACGATACGATGTTCTATCTAATCCATCCCTAAGTCAATTACTTCTTCAACTGAACCAGTAATTCTTTCTGCCAAACTAATACCATTCTTAGTACTGTCCCCAATACTGAATCTCTCTATACCAAAAGTTTGTAGCGTACCAAAAAATTCCTTGCGCGCTCATCTGAATCCCTACTGACCAACTCAGTTTCCATTCATTCCAATCAATATACTTCAAGTGATGTCCCCTACAATCCATGGTTGTCCCTTATCTAACAAATTAGCCCTCACTCAGACCCATAACAAGGCTCTCATATGACAAGCTCTATCACTTTCATTACGAAACTCTTTACTGCTTGTATTCTAATTATTCTATTGGAAGTTCTAATTCATCCCAACAAGTACTAATATTTCAAGCCCCTCGTACAATAACCTTGAGACATATACTTCATATCTAATTCTCTCATGGGAGATACTCAACACCGAACTCTTTCAGCTCATTATATAACCAAGAACGAGGACTGCCAAGTCAATTGGTCACCTTCGAGGTACTAGTCCCGGGCTTCGAATGTAACAAGGCATTCCAGTCTTCTATTCTCTAATCTTGGGCAATCCTTAATCTACCCTAACGTACTAAACCATCCCATGTCGAAAACGTGCCCTTACCTGACATCTTTCCAGATGGTGCCTCCTACTTCTGGTGCATACTAAATAGCTTCACTAGGCCTCATCATTGTCCTGACGGCTAACCTGTAAACTCCCTTCCTGTCAAAATCAGGAGCCATAGAACTGTCAGGAGTTCTTCTGTTCCGATTACTGAGCATCTGCCCTTACTAAATCCCACAAATGGGAATATCGTCATCTGCATTTCTTTCCCTACGATATTTGTGCTCCATACCTCATTCCTTATATCTTAAATAACATGGCCCTCCCTGCTGCCCAAGCACAGATGAAAATCTCATGCACTGGAGCGGCCCTGATGCTCTGGGCCATCCCAGAGTTTAATCCCTAAATGAATGATCATTTCTGGCTACATCCGCTTGAATCCACTTCCAAAGCGGATTGACCAACCCACCAAGCTTGTTGACATATATTCTCGTTTTCTTACAATTCTAAACCCAGTTCATAGACTTATTAGTCTCCGTAGCCCAAACTATCCCACACTATTCTCTTTTATCAAATTGCTGTCTGAATTCCTCCCAACCCATCGTGACAACACTTTGGGTCTGAGTACCACTTCTCACCACTTTCGGGCATGCTCCTGCCACAACTGCTTAGCACAACCACTCTGTCATGACCATATCAAGGGTGGAATTAGCTATGCCCATCCACTAATCAATTCTCGAGCAAACCCAAATGTTTCTCAAAACCAAAGGATAATGCT
Organism: Humulus lupulus; assembly: GCF_963169125.1. Lineage (NCBI taxonomy): Eukaryota > Viridiplantae > Streptophyta > Magnoliopsida > Rosales > Cannabaceae > Humulus > Humulus lupulus. Next base: position 58,909,945 of record NC_084798.1, read on the forward strand.
TCTAAAGCCTTCCACATAGCAATTCTTACCTGTCTATACCCTCAAGTCAACCAACACTAGTGCCCCTACTGTCACACCATACAAAGCAGCTATTTCCCAGCAAAATCTGTTGTTTTACCCATCTAATCTCCTCTATTAGACCTCATTGCCTTACTCACATACTAGCGAACGCGTGCTGCGACTTTCAGGAGCAGATGGAGGATTCCCACCCTAGCTATCATCTGCAACCCTTTCAAGAACAATACCATGTCCAATTAACCATTCTAAGCACATACCATCTGAATTAATCTTCCATCACCGACTAAACCCCTCAACTATTCAAATCCAGAACCATCCCACGGGCAGGTCCAACCAACCACAATAATCACACACACAATGCATATCAAACACCAATCTACATTACTATGAATTAGTTATCAAATTCCATTGCTATCAAATACACTCATATTTACCATGCTTCCTATATACCATTAAGTTTAATTTAAACAGTTAACCACATGCAATCAACATACAAATCATTACCCATCTATTCATCCACATGCGATAGTAATGCTAATCAACATGCCTCAATACCATCACACAGCAGTCAAGGGCCAAGGCCTATCAGAATCTCATGCTCCCTATTAATCATACAAATTAATGCATTCATATTCCATTCAAGCACTTAAGCATATAATCTCTAATATTCAATTACGAAACCCTGAGTCGAGCTTGTCTTTAGTGGCAAGTGTACATGTCCAGCCAATCTTCAGGAACCCTTAAACCTAGACCGATCTGATACCAAGTTGTAACGCCCTGGATAACCAAGACTGTTACACTATGTGATTAAAATAGTGTAGGACTTACTAATCAAGTCATTTAAATGAAAATGTGATCCTAAAGTCATAAACAAGTTAGGTTTAAAATATTTTGGTCATACACGTATAATTTTCATTAAAAATAAATATTTAGTACATGGGATCCCAAAAACAGGGTTTAAAGGACAGATTTACAAAATTTCCAAAAGTTATATATAATCAAGGCCACTCTAATGGAAAAATATACATTTTAGGTTCCCGTCCATGTACAATCCCTCGACCATGGCGGACGAATAGTTGACAATGTACACCTCTCCCCTAGAGCTCTCCAACTCATGGTAGAACCATCCTTCCCTTGCCATTACCTGCACCACGTACCACTCGTGAGTCGAGGCCCAACAAGAAAACTATATAGTATAGCATAAACAATTCAGACAATCAAATGATTCATAAGATATCAACCAGTTATTTAGCAGGCCATAACAGGCACAAAATCAGTGACGACAAATAAAGAATCGCCAGTCTATCATCCAAATATTCAACAAGCCATCAACATCAAATTAATAACAGTAAACACATTCATAATCAACAGTTTAACAAAATCATCATACAATACTCAGGGTCGACGCATTAGGCCAAACCCTCTATTTAACCCAATGTCTTCGGCTCACTTAGGCTGAGGCCAATGTTTCACCCACTGACTCCGGCCCCCTTAAGCCGAGCTCAATGATTATTAAGCTATTTTCTGCAACCAATGGTCGAGCCGCGCCCTGTGTACAAATATTATTTCTGGCACTCTTAGGCCATTTATTTCATGCTCACATGGCATATCATATTCATACAAAAATTGTAGTCAGATATAGGGAGCCCTTAGTCCCATCACAGCCACACAAAAGGGTGCAGTTTTATTACCTTTAATTTCCGAGCGGTGAAGGTGAAATGGTTCCGAGCACGATCCTTATCTCCGAGCCTTGGCGATAAACCTAGTCACAATTCATAAATGGTACTTCAATGAGTTTAAAGTCCAAAGAACAATCCCGGGACCAAACTCGCACTCTTGGGACCTCCAATTTAACCAAACAAAGTGGTGAAACTGTCCCTCGAGCCCCCGAGCAAAAACCCTAACAAATTACCCAAAAACCAGGTTTTGGAAGCAGAGTAGCGCTATAGCTCAACTAGATGGGCGCTATAGCTCTACAAGATGGGTACTACAGTGCTAGAGTCAGAAACTCAAGCCCCCCATAAACATAGCCTAACATTGTAGCGCTCCCAACCTAGCGCTACATCACTAGCACAAGAAATGAAAAATTTTGCGTTCCTCTTACCGAACCTTCCTGAGCCAAAGCTCCAAAAATCCAATCCAATCATCCATCAAACATAACATTGATTCCATAAATAACTATATCTAATCCAAAATAACCTAATAAAACCCAAAACCTAGCTAAGAACCTCACCAACCACAAACATCAAAACTGAGCTTGAAGCTCAAGAACACCAACTGAAAACCAGAAAACCCAGAACATTCACGGGCTAGAAATCATTACCTCAAAGAGAAATTCGACCCTAGGTTGCCCCCAATACCACTCCAAGCTTCAACACTCAAAGTCCCAAGCTCAAGTTCCTCACAACTTCATCACAAACCCAAATTCAGAAATTAAAATCAGAAACTCCCAAGAACAAGTGAAAACCTAAAACCAGAACATGAAATTCTTACCTTCTTCCCAAATTTCGAAATCCTAGGTGTGGATGGCTACAACTCCTTCTTCAAAATGATCCCACTCTTTACTTCCCTCAAAACCAGCTCTCAAGACCTATGCTCTGTTTCTTCAGCAAATTCAAAGCCCCAACACAAGAGGGAGAGAGAGAGAGAGAGAAAACGTGAGTGATGAGAGAGAGAGAGAGAGAGTTGAGAGACTTTTCTTTCTTTCTTTTCTTTCCATAGATGATTCTATATCTTTCTGTATTGTTCTAACAAAACAGAGTATATCCTCCACAGCCAAAACACACTTGCCCCTCTAACCATTTAAATCTCTCAAGGGTACCCAAAGGGTAATTTGGTCATTTTGCTCCCAGTTCCCGCTGATTCCTCGAGTGTTCCTATTACTTACCACTTAAATACCACCATCCATTTAATCACCAATTATTTACCCAATGTCTAATAATCCCTGTTATATTTTCTAAATTTTGTGAAAATACCTCTAGGCTTCCTCGAGCCGGGTATAAATCCCTGCCGTGACTATTTCGCCAATCCGCTCACTAGGACCGTTTCGAGCCATATGCTGCAAATATATCCATATAATAATGTGTTCTTAACAATTTATCAAATATAATTACATTAATGTCCTCTACGAGCCAAACTTTCAAATATGCCCTTAAAAACAAAACAGGGCCCACGTCCATATAATTATATATTTATGCATGCCACAAAATCATGCATTTAATCATTTATTCACATATATACCAATTATGCCCTCCTGACACACTAATCAAGGCCCTTAAGCCTTATTAGCAATTTTGGGTCGTTACAAAAGTACATAATCTTTAATGAATGGTTGCTAGTGCGGTTTACTATGCATATGAGATGCAAGTAATCTAGATTCAGATTACCGATGTGGGTATACATCTTGGTAAATGCACTTTATATAATAGTGATTTTATATCATAGCACCGATGTGAATTAATTATCTTTATAAACTTAACGTTTGCAATAAAAAATTAATTCATATCTTAATAGATTATCATTTATAGACCAGTCTAAATCCTGAGTTAGCATAAAATCATGTTTATGTTTATTGGATCTTCTGATTCATTGATTAAGATCTCTTAATATAATGAGGCTGGCGACTTTTGTTTTGGAGATTTAATAACATGAATGGCTGGGAACATGATTTTACACTAATGGGATCCCTGATTCCCTAACAGATTTGTTGACGCAGTTTTTTGCCAACAGTGGATTAAGAAATCCGCTAATAGAGATATTAGGATTTACTAAACCGTAGTTGAACAAATGAAAAACATTATAAACACTCACACTTTTAAGTGGTTAAATGGTTACTTCATGTATCTTTAGAGCCAGGTTTTTCCCCCATCGTGGTCTCCGCAAAATCCTTCATGTATCTCATGTAGGATAGTCTGTGCTTCCTCAGGAAAAACACACCGCAAAGAAGGGCAACGAATGCCCTCATGGCTATAGAATTCCATCAACCATAACATACCGTGGGACCTGATAGAACAATTTTCTTTCGTCCTTCCGATCTTTCAGTAGTTTACTGGTTGTGAGATATTCCACTATGGGGGTATTCCGGGTTGGTTTTGTGTCAATCACTCTGACCTCAACCGGTTCTTCCTTTATGCTTGGTTGTTCTAAGAAATCCACTGGGACCACGTTTAATGTATCCACTTTTTTTGTGGTGGCAAGTCTGGCAAAAGCATCAACATTCGAACTCAAACTCATACAACTCATCTTTAACCTTAGCTAGATAAGCTGCCATTTTGATACATCGAGCTTGATACTCCCCCAATATTTGATTAACCACAAGTTAAGAACCACTATAACATTGGATTTCCTTTGTTTTCAGTTCTTTCGCCACCCGTTTCCTGCTTCATTGTTGGATACTTTGAATCCGAACCTCAGGGTTGTATGGAATCGATGTCCCTCAGGTGAGATCGCAATTATCCTAGCTCTGGATCCATTTTTGTTAGATGATCCATCAACGAAGAGTTTCCACAACTCTTACACTGGTTCTCTCATTGGCTCGTTCTTAAAACCTGTGCATTCTGCCACAAAATCAGCAAGCGCTTGACCCTTGATTGCTGTGCGTGACTTATATAATATCTTGAATTGACTAAGTTCGATGGACCACTTAATAAAATGTTTTGATGTTTTAAGTTTTCGCAAAACCTGCATTAAAGGTTGATCGATTAAGATGTGGATGGTGTGGGACTATAAATACGGTATGAGTTTTATCGAGGCCAGAATCAAGCAAAACGCGAGTTTTTCTATTAAAGGATATCTGGACTCAGCGCCTAGAAGCTTTCTAATCATGCAGTATAGCGGTTTCTGCACTCGATTTTCTTCTCGAACTAATACAACACTAACCACATTTTCTGTCACAGCTAGGTATAAGAGCAAACATTCTCCAGCTGCTGGTTTTGATAATATAGGGGGTTCAATCAGGTGAGTTTTCAAATTCTGAAATGCATGCTTGCATTCTTCGGTCCACTCAAACTTTTTTTCCCCTGAGCAAGTTGTAGAACGGGAGACACTTGTCAGTTGATTTTGAAAAGAAGCGGTTTAGAGTCACTACTTTCCCAGTTAGGCTCTATAATTCTTTACGTGACCTAGGTGAAGAAATTTCTAATAATGACCTGATCTTCTCTGAGTTTTCCTCTATCCCCTTTGTGTTGACTATGAAGCCCAAAAAATTTCCCGACGTAACGCCAAAGGTGCACTTCTGAGGGTGTAACTTCATGGTTACTAGTATTCTTTGTTTTAACGAACATATCATCGACATACACTTCCATGTTTTTCCTGGTCTGGTTAACAAACATTTTGTTGACTAGCCGTTGGTACGTTGCACCAACATTCTTCAGCCCGAATGGCATAACCTTGCAGTAGTATACGTTATGCTCAGTCATGAATCTAGTGTGCTCTTGGTCTGTAAGATTCATTGCGATATGGTTATATCCAGAATATGTGTCCATGAAAGACATGAGCTCGTGACTGGCTGTTGCGTCTACCAGTTGATCAATTTGAGGTAGTGGAAAACAATCCTTAGGATAGGCCTTATTGAGGTCAGAGAATTCAATGCAAGTTCTCCACTTTCCATTGCGATTTGGGATCAAAATAGGGCTAGCAATCCAAGTTGGATATTTTTCTTCCCTTATGAATCAACACTTAAGTAAGAAAACTACTTCTTCCTCTAAAGCATCTGATCGCTCCTTCCCAATTAGCCTTCGATTATGTACCTTTGCAAGCACATTCTTGTCCAAATTCCGAGTATCCATTATAACATTCAGATTGATTCCCACCATATCTTCGTGTGACCAAGCAAAGACGTCCATGTTATTTCTCAAAAATTTGACCAACTACTTCCTTTTGGTTCCAAGATTCTTACCAACCTTTACCACCATTGAAAGCACTTCTCGGTTGACACTGATTTCCTCGAGCTCCTCCATTGCTTGCAGTTCAGACCTATCTTCGCCTAATCTTGGATCCATGTCATCCCGTTGGGCGACCTCGTTTTCTTCTTTTGAGGTTCTTTCGCCACATGGGAAATTTGCAATACCCGAGGCTCCTCACCCCCTCAATGATGACCATTGCTTGCTGCCTGGGTTGTGATTTTCCCTCCATAGCAATGCTATAACATTTATTGACAATGAGCTAATATCCTTTTATAGTACATATACTTATGGTCGAGGGGAACTTTATTGCTATATGTCGGATTTAGGTGGTAGCCACAAAAGTCATCAGTGTGGGTCGTCCCAAAATTGTGTTGTATATGGCCGAATAATCGATTATGATGAACTCGAGCATTTTAGTAACAGCTCGCGCATCACCTCCTACCTTAATTGCAAGCCCGATCATCCCTATGGCTGCTTTTCCTTCTCCTGAGAATCCGTATAGAGTCATCGAGGTCGCCTTAAGATGGCTATAGATAGCCCCATCTTTTCTAGGGTGGACCTGAATAGCACGTTTACAGAGCTCCCATTATCGACTAATATCCTCTGCACTCATCGATTGGCGAGCGGAACAGTTATCACCACCGAATCATTATGTGGGAACAAGACTTGGCTAGTGTCCTCTTCTCTAAAAATGACTAGTTATTTCTCCAACCGTTGTTGTTTTGGTAACCTTTGCTCCAGAATTAACTTAGTGCCATTGTGGGATTTTAGCTCCTGTATGTACCTTTTCAGGGCCCCATTACTCGTTCTCGCCTAGTGAGGTCCTCCGACGATAGTGGTTATATCCCCTTCTTCTACGGAAGTGGGGCAATTTAGTTCCCCTGATCTGGTTGAGCCTAGGGTTGACTGACCGGATTTTCTGAAGTTGGATGAATATTTAGCCCGGCTAGCGAATTGGGTACTACTCAGTTTTAGGCATATTTAGCTAACGGTCCAGCTGGATGAGAGTCTTAATCTCATCCTTTAGCTGACAACAATCATCAATATTATGGCTGATGTCGTTATGATATAGACAAAATTTGGCGAGGTCTGTCTTTGCCTTTTGGTGGCTCAAGGGCTCTGGTTTCTTCCATGGAAGGCGATTAGAATTTTCCAGGAAGATACGTTATCGTGTATTTGTCAGGTTGGTATACTTGTACTTTCCCCAGGCTTGTTCTTTTTGGTTCCATTCTGGTCGCCCTCACCAGTCCCCTTTTGCTTATTTCTCCCCGTTTGGTTATTAAGGGTAGCGGGTTGAGCCATAGCTGCAACATCCACCACCACTCCAGCAGGCTGGGTAGGGGTCTGGCTAGTTTTTGTGACGATAGATTATGCCTCCTCAAGATTTATCCATTCTTGAGCCCGAGCCAGGAATTCATCTACACTCTTTACTCCTTTCCGTTGGAGTTCTTTTATAAATCACCTCCTAATGTGATCCCTGTCCTCATAGCCATGAGCTTGGAGCTGTCATTAACATTCCTAGCTTGTGCTGCCGCATTGGTGAACCAGTTCCAATATGCCTTCAAGGACTCACCAGGTCATTGTTTAATGTTAGCCAGGGAATCAACTTCAACACGAGTTCCCTTCGCAGCTCGAAACTGCCTCTTAAACTCAAAAGATAGTTTTTTCCATGAGGTGATTGAATGTTTTTTGTACTTGTTGAACCATAACTTGGCTGGACCAGTCAGTGTAGCGCGGAACAAGATACATCTTAAGTCAAACCCGACGTTGTGGGCCATCATTAATATGTTGAATGTCCTGAGATGATTGGATGGGTCAGTTTTGCCATCATATGTGGGCATGGTTGACATCCTAAAGCTAATAGGATACGGAGTTGCCACAATATTAGGAGCAAAAGGTTCGAGCTCCTTATCGAAAACACACTCATCGACTCATTTTCCAGATTAAAGTCTCTTCATCTATTCTTCCATTAAGGCTAGTTGCTCGAGGGTTTGATCCTTGGCATCTGGGTTATTCGGGAGTTGATTGTCAACTCCCATCCTGTTGTACATGTTAGATGGGTTGTTTTCCCTCCAAGCTTGAGCTCGGTTAGGTGGACATTCTCATTGTTGCGTAAGATAGATGGACCTCCCCTGGGCTGAGTACAACTCAAATCATCATGGTGAACTAGATATCCTCTTTCTGAATTCAGATGATCACACAGGTCGTGATGTGGGTCGGAACGAAGACTTTGTGCGGAGCTCAATTGATTCCCAAGGTTGCTCTCATGCCTTCCTTTCCACTGGCTATCTGTCCAGTAACTTCCATTAGCGAAGCTTACAGCTCGTGGCTGGAATCGAGGACTTGGATTATTAGTGCGAGGTTGTGGGATATCGATGTTCTCTAAGGGAGGAGGATTTCTCCTGCCACCCCCTCGAGTTGAAGCATTCCTCTGTGGGAGAGGTGGTGCTGGATGCCAAATCAGTGACGATGGATGTCTTATTGGTGAAGCTATCCTTATTCCATCAGGGCACACTAGATTAGCTCGTCCCTGATATACTCCAACTTCCCGTGTTGGAGGTCGGACCGGTTCATTTCTCTGTGTCGAAGGCTCTAACCGTGGCATAGATGGATTTGCTGGGGTATCCCAGCTCACCCTGTTTGGCCAAGCTGGTTCCTGGGAGTGTGAGTTGAATGATTGTTCCAGCGAGGGTTGGTAGGTTGAGCATTCTGTTGGGTCTGTTCGGATGGTACAGAGCTTGGGGTCACAGTCTGAATAGACTGAATGACATGAGGTCGATGACTCCTATGAGTATTAGCAGGTTGAGTATTTCTTTGGATCCACTCTGAAGGTATGGACCTCGAAGTTGCAGTTCTGACATAAAGACTAGAATTGGGTCGATTATTCGTGTGGAACCTATGGGACCCACTTTGCCTCCTTCCGATGTTAACATCGGTTGCAAGAGGGGGTAATCATGACAAGATCTCCTCAATCTACTTGTTAGCCTGAGCAAGATGGCTCCTTAACTGGAAATTTTCCATCTCAATGGCTGTCAGGTATCTCAGATGGGGATGTAGTGGGCGTGATGCTGAGCTCCCAGCGTCATCTAGGCCCACATGTTGCTTTCCAGGGTGATGTTGAGAAATCAAGCATTCTCTAGTGGGGATGGGCGCACAATGCACCTCGTGATTACCAGGTTGTTTTGTCTCATTGTCACGCATAGACCGAGTGACTACCATGGTGAATGTTGGGCAAAAATTGCATGGGGTATTTAGCCTAATAAGCTCTCAACGAAAGTACCAATATATTAACGCGAGTTTTTGCCAATAGTGGATTAAGAAATCTGATAATAGAGATATTAGGCTTTGCTAAACCGTAATTGAACAAATGAAAAATATCACAAACACTCACACTTTTACGTGGTTCAATGGTTAAAATCCACCTTATAACGACCCAAAAATCACTAATAAGGCTTAAGGGCCTTGATTAGAATGTCGGGAGGGAATAATTGGTTTATGTGTGAATTAAATGATTTAATGCATGCTTCCGTGATAAGCATTCTTAAATGATTATATGGATACATGAAATACATGTCTAAGAGTATTAGTATGAATGTAGGCCCATGTTTAGCTTAAAGGGGCATATTTGTAACTTTAGCCCGTTGAGGGCATAAATATGATTATATGTTATAATTGTGAAGACCACATTATTGTGTGGATATATTTGCAGCATGCGGCTTGAGGCGATCCTAGGGAGCCAGTTAGCGGGAAAGTCACAACGGGACCCAATATTTGACTCGGGGCGAGTCAATGAGTATTTTGGGTATTAGACAGTTATTTGGATTATCGGGTTTTGGAAATAAATAATTGGAGATATATTTGAGGTTAGGAAGCTTAGGAGGGAATACTAGGTAAATTTACCATTTTGCCCTCGGGGACATTTTTGGTACCCCGAGCTTTGGGATTTACTTAATTAACTAAGGGTGGATAAAACAAAACTAAGAAAACAGTAGAACTTGGCCAAACTGACCCTTGCTTGTAGTGTCCCAAAACTTTACTTAGCTAGTTAGATAGCAGTAGTAGTAGTAGTAGTAGTAGTAGTAGTAGTAGTAGTAGTAGTAGTAGTAGTAGTAGTAGTAGTAATAGCTAGTAGTAGTTATAGTATGTTAGTTGCCGTGGATTTTAGTTCAAACTGGGACTTAGTTGAACACTCGTAGCAACACTAATAGATTTTATAAGTTTAACCTATAGTTTAAGAATATTAATTATAACATAAGGTTTGATTAATATGTTTGAATATAAAGATGTCATTTATTATACTAAAATCCTTAATATTCTTATAAGAAAGTGACACTTGTCGGGTGCATTTTTATTAAGGATTTTAGTATTTTGATGAATAATTTAATTAAAAAGAAAGATCTAGAAGCTCTAGAACCTTCCAGGAGCTTAAAAATCGTATTATAACTCAATCAAAACTGTTTATCCAATTCAAATTAAGCTGATAAAGTGAAATTACGTGTCTAATATTTCAATGCCGATATATCGCAGCTATAGGGGCGATATATCGCCACATGGGAGATACGAAAAACACGTCAACTTCGCACGATCGAAACCATGAGCACTGGGGACATAGGGCCAGGCGATATATCGCCTAGGGTGGGCGATATATTGGCCCTAGGACCACTTTTTCAAACGTCATGGAAACCGAGCTTGATTCACCCCTTAACCTCTTGACTAGCCTCTGAACGTTTTTGACCGAGTCTTAAGCACCTGTTGAACGAATATTCAAATATTTTTCAATTAATATTCATTATTTTATTCAAGCTAAAAGGAGCTAGTTTCACTCCTTGAACTCTATAAATAGGACCTAGTACCCAACCATTTTTCTCATTCTTCAAGCTATGTTCAGGGCCTTCAAGCTGCTATGGTTACTATAGAGTGATAAACACTTGGGTTGGGATAAAAGCTTTATCATCTTAAGCTTTATAAACACTTGGGAAGTAAGATTTAGAGTGTGTTTTCGATATCGAGGTGTTGATCGATTCTAGTACATCCAAATGTATTCTTATTCTTAAGTTCATTTATGTATGGTTCTATAGTTTCCTTTAAGTTTTCTTTACTCAAATCCTAACTCATTGTTTTCGATTTTTAGGTATTTATGTTCTTTTCACTTAAGCTTTATTTTTGGTAAGTCTCCTCTTGGTGGTTTAGTTCTCTTCTTTTTCATCTCCTTTCTTAGAAACTCACCATTTATTTTGTTTGTTTTAGGAGTGTTCCAAATCCCGTCTTTATTCTCAAATCTCTCGGTGTTGGTAAGGAAAATAGGATAGATTTTTTATGCTTTTATGTTTTGATATGTTTATGCTATGATATATGTATGGTATGTTTTTAGTTTTTAAGTATATGTTTTGTTTAGATAACAAACATATAACTTGTTTAGATAACAAGTCCCAATAATATATTCCTTGGGCATATGATTGTTTAATTAAACAGCCCCATAAATTTATGACTTGTTTAGATAACTAAGCCCCGTAAATTTATGGGCATATGATTGCCTAGCTAGCAAGCTCCAAGAAGTATGATGGCCATTATAATACATGTGTTTTTTTATAGTCATATGTTTTGTAGTCTTATGTTATGTTTTATGTTGTATGTGTTAGTAGATTTTTTCCTTGCTGGGCATTAGGCTCATTCCTTTATTTTTTTTATGTATGCAGGAAAATAGTTATGGCGGCGGAAGGATTCTTGGTAGCTTGGTTTGTTTATTAAGGATGAAGGGATTCGATGGACTGCGTGACGATTCGAGGACGACGTTATTTTTAGTCTCTTTAAATTATGTTTTTATGTATTTTTCCGCATTTAGCTTTGTAAACAATTTCCTTTAGTTTAAAGTTATGTTTTATTTTAAAACAACGGGATCCCATACCGCTCATTTATGTATTTCAATATTTACTTTGGAGTTTTCAATAAAGTTATGAATGTTCCTTATGTATGTTTTCTCAAAAATAGTAGCTATGTCTAGTTGTTTTAATGGTCCAAGGTCTTAGAATGAGTTGGGTCATTACATTGCTTTTTCCTCTCAGCTCATTCCTATCATCTCAAACTCTCTCTCCAGGAAGCTATTGAAGAGAAATGGAAACTTGGCTGGAAACTCAGAAATTTGAGTTGGAACCTTGGAGATTAGCTAAGTTTTAGTTAAGGAATTCAATCAGGAGTTGAGGTAAGACTTGAATCACATTCTTGGCCATTTAATTATGTAACTTTGGGATGGGTTCTAAGTGTTTTTGGGTTCTTTATTTTGAAGATTAAATTGAGGCTAAGGATTTGGGAATTAGCTCAGCAACTAATTAGTGGATTGGTTCTTCAGTAAAGGTAAGCCTTAATTTAAAGTTTAGCATTTGAATTGTGGAATTTCTGGCTGTTCTAAGGGGTTTATGAGCTTATGGGTTTCAAAGATTGAAGTGGGATTTTGATGAGTTTCTAAGCTAGGTTTTTGTTGGGTTTTGTTGCTGGGAATCTGTTAAAGTGTTTGTGTTAATCAATTTATGTTTTGGGATGGTTTTGGGTTGGATTTGGTTAAGGTTTGAGTGTTAGAAATGGTGAGTTTTCTGGGTTCGAAGGGGTTAGGCCGCAGCTCAGTTCTTGGTGTGCCGCGGCCCTCTAGAACAGATGGGGAGCTAAAGAGAAGGGCGGGTCGCAGCAAGGGGAGTGCTGGGCCGCGGCCCGTTTCTATTATTTGGTGAGGCTGGGCCTCTGGATAGGGGTGGGCCATGGTATAGAGAGCTTGGGCCACGAATCTTAAGGGCATTTTTGGCCTTAAGGAGGTTTTAGGCGCGTGAACCTAACCTAGGGTGCTCGGGATCAATTGCATTACCGTGTTTGGTGGAATTCGATGTTTCGGAGGCTATAAATCGGTCTGGAGACCTTTATACAATGATTATTGATGGAATCCCTTATCTTTGTTGTGACTAGGTGTAAGCTAGGGCTCGGGAAACGGATCGTGCTCAAGGGGTCTTCTTTCGTAATCAGAACACTTGGAATCAAAGGTAAGAAAACTGCACCCAGTTGTGAGTTTATAACGGGACTAAGGGCTCCCTATTCTTGTATGCATTATGTAAGATGGTATTATTCCATGTGAATGTAAAAAAAACGGCCTAAGAGTGCTGGAGTTTATATTGGCGCATAGGGCGCGGCTCAGCCACTGGTAGCTGAGGACAGCTTAATATTCACTGAGCTCAGTTTAAGCGGACCGGAGTCAGTGGTGTAAACAGAGGGTGCGACCTAAGGCGTCGACCCAGGTTATTGTATGATTTGGTTGTTGTTGTTAATTGAGAAATATGATATGCTGAATATTTGAGTATTAGTTTGTGGATTTGCTGGTTATGTTTACTGGTCTTGTGAATGTCATGGTCTGCTGAATATATGGTCATGCTTAAAGAATTATTGGGTTATTGTCATTGTTTATGCTATGATATTATGGTTTTCTTACTGGGCCTTGGCTCACGGGTGCTACGTGGTGCATGTAAAAGCAAGGGTAAGCTTGATCAACCCTGATTTGGAGAGCTTTAGAGGCGGAATGTACATGATTAGCTGCTCGGTCGCAGCGGCTGAGGGAGGGACAGGAACATGAGGACCTTAAATTTATGTTTTTCCCTTAGTGTGGCCAATTGATGTATATACTCTGGAAAATTTTGTAAACTGTCCTTCAAACGTTATTTCTTTTGGGATCCCATGTATAAAACGTTTATTTATATGAGATGTATCTTTTATGACCAAAACCTTTTAACCCTAGTTCACTAGTGGTCTTAGCGACACATTTTCAACTAAATGACTTGGTTAGCAAGTCTTGCACCTTTATAAATACACAGTATAACGGTCTTGGCTACCCAGGGCATTACGCACCTAGTCCATGAGACAATCTTATTGATCTATTTAGGACTCTAGAAGAAATTGTTAATGATAATTTTATCAGAGTTTCAGTATATAGTGAGTCGGTCCCTTTTTCTGTCCATTCCCTTGGTATTTATAGATGATTCTCCTGGAGAACTTTGGGTAACCACATACATAAACATGGTCAATAGTAAATTTGGGTAACTTCCCATTTACATAAGGATATGATTGCCTATAGAATTTACATTTGTTATCTCGGGTAATAAATGTATAATAAAATCTGAGCATTAATGAGCGTATAAGGAATTTCTGAGTCTTTTGGGATCCTTCACTATGCATCATGACTAGGCTTCCGCGAGCTGAACACTTCCTTCGAATTGGATATCAATGAACTAACCTATCCTGACACAGGCCAAGTTTAGAGTTTCTAGAAGGCGATCTAACCATCACACATCTCGAACTAGGTTGTTGGTGCAAGAGATGATTTGGAGACTATCTGGTTGTCGTAAGCTGTCAAGTTTGACTCGAGCTGCTCACTCAAGAGTTAGCTAGATGTTCTATCTCTATGCTTTCTTCATATGCTTGTCTGCCAGCTGTACCCCGTGCTGAGTAATTCAATTCGTATTTGTGGATGCCAAAAATCCACAAGGAAAAATATATGATCCCATGTTGAAATAAGTAAGGGTTTGTATGAATTGACACAACAAGCAACATGTGGAGACCAAAAAATTCCCACTCTTAAAAGATCTTCATTACATGTCCCCCAAGGCATCAAATAAGCATAGGAAATAAAGATTACAATCCGGCACCAAGCGCACCCCGTGCAAGGTCACCTGACATCTTACTCAAAGTATCATGTGCCATCGACAAGCCAACTTGCACCAAGGAAAAGTAGCATCAAAGAAGGTGGCATCTCGCGGGGGTTGTGGCCTCACGTCGATGGTAGCACCTCGCAAAGCATGTTGCCTCACGCTAAAGAGGCGCCTCGGACCAAAGAAGAGCCTCGCGCCAGGAGGAGCCTCGCACCTCGGGCCAGGAAGGCACCTCGTGTAACATGCCGGCCTTGAGGGCATGTTACAAGCTAGGTTGGTGCTCAGTCAAATGCGCATGTGAAGGTGCAAACTAGTGAGCATGTTGATGCCTAGTTTGTATGGCAGTGGCATTTTCGTAAATATCTTCAATATTGCCCAGAATTGGATTGGACTTGGTAGGTTCCATATTGAGAGGTGTTGGCACGTCAGTTTGGTGTTGGCTCTTGGCCACACATGCTACCTTGGCTTGCAAAAGTCTGGATGAGCATCAGTGTTGGGATTCGCCTTGCCATAGCGAGAACCTATGGACAGTGTGAGTGTCTTGGCTAGATAGCCTTGAGGCATGGTTTCACTCATAGATGCTTGAGAGAATGACTCAGCAGAAGTTGTTTAAGAGACGAAACTGTGCAGAGGCACACAGTCGTGAGAAAAATGTGCCCATTGTTATTCGAATGGTTGGAAGGTTGACCTTGGCTTAGAGGAGTCAAGGTGCCGCACGGGCATTTACGCTGTCAAAATGTCAGCCTGTGACAGTTGGTATGAGAGCTAGGTTCATCACATGTTGGGGTAAACCTGGTTGGCCCATCCTAGAAGGAATGTAGGCATGCAGAAGGGCCAGAAAGGTCTGGATTCTTGAACATATGTCATTGAGCCTTTTAGTCACCTAAAAAGGATCAATAAGCTGAGATGGGATGAGACTTGGTTGCTCCTCTTCGTGGGAATACTGGACATCCTAGAGAGGGGGCAAGCTATGGTTGCTTCGAATCAAAGCTCAGTGATGCTAGAAAGAAAAAAATCCACATGTAATTGTAGAGAGGTGCTACAAAAGAGTTGGAACTCATTGACACAAGACAAGGTTTGATCGAGAGGTCAAGGTTGTATGCTTGGTTCACTAGTTCAGGCTCACCTGAGTGACAGTGTAAGTCACATGGAGTAGTGTTGTTGAAAAGGGAGCTTGTACGCAAGAGTGTGGGAGCATAATAGTGCCCGTCAGACGCTTGTTAGTCACGACAGTGATCGAGAGTGAACAACTTTGAGGAATCAGGTTAAGATGAGAATGAAATGCTTCAGTTGCTACTTGTGTGCCAAAGGGCATCACATGGAGACCAAGGTGGCAGTGGCCGCGATCATCAGAGGATAGTCGTACTTGGAAGTGTTTGCATGTTATCTTATTCTAACCTGAAGGGGAGGCGTCGAGACAATGGAGTGGGACGTGTTGGCTCACAGGGATGTTAGCTTGTGTGAGCAACGCTAAGGAATTGTAGGAGATGCTAAGTTGTGGAATATATGCATCAAAGGCTAGCAGGACCGAGTAGACCACGCGTAGTGATTAGAATGGTACTAGAGTTTCTTGAGTGCTGGAGGGCTGATTCAAGGAACTTAGTACTGCAAGAGGGCCTATAGAAGCCGAGAAGTTGTGCTAGAGTTTGTATGGAGCCAGTCGAGAGGAACTTAGTGCTTCTTGATAGCCTAGAGGGGCTAGATGCTAGTATGATGGATCAGTTGGATAGCTATGTGGACAATGCATGCATAAGGGAATCGACAGTGGTTCTACACGAAGTAGTTGACTCAAGAGTCACATCCTGCGGGGTGCACTTCAAGATTTGTTGTGTGCATGAAGAGTTGGGGTGGTGAGACGTTCTTGTGTGTGGGCAAGTTGTCGAGGATGCCAACAATTGAAGTGGGGGAAACACCTTCATGGTTCACATATCCACATAACAGACCAATGTTCCACTACAAAATCATCGAGATGAGTTATCATGGAGATCGTTAGTTGTTCAGAATGTAAAGTCAAGGAGACTCAGAGACAAAGACAGTGCCACTTTCCTAGGGTGAAATTCTTCAGGACTTAGGTACTAAGGTAACATCAGTGCAACATTTGCCTAAGGTGAAAGTCAGTAGGACTTAGGTACTAAGGAAATGTAGAGGTGTCAAGGGGCGAAGAGTCAGAATGACCAAGGCATTAGTTCAACATCATCTTCAATAGTGATAAATGGAACGAGGGACCGCACGAGAGAAAGTGGTTAGCTTGTGAGCTATACCTTGAGAGGTACATCTCGAGAAGAGAAGTTATTCCCAAGTTGAAGTGGGGGAGCCCACCAATTCATATGTTCGAAGGGTCAGGGTACTTGTTCAATTCTAGTGTGTGAATCTAGTGGGAAACACAACAACATGCAAGTTTTATAGTGCAAAGACATGCATGACTGATGCGAGTGGGTCTGGTGACCAAGTGAAGCTACAAATAGGCAGTATGCATGGGCGTAGGCTGAGACCAAGATTGGGTAGGTTTGGCAACATGTTATGGGACATGCTTAGTGTTTTATGGGGACACATGTTTATGGGAACACAAGCCGAATGATTTGGAGAACATATGCTGAAGGGAGATCGCAGATTGGGACAACTTCAGACCTCAAGGGTGAGGTAAAGTGCTGTCAAGTTGGTCAAGATTCAACAGGTCGTCTAGAGTTAGGCAAGGTTGATTTGGGGGCAGAATTTGAGGAATGATGCTAAGAGTCAGCATGAGCACGAGCCAGCAGGCAGTGCAGTGGTTTCGAATGATGTCAGATCATTGACCACATTGTAGAAGCTTAGAGGAGCAGTTATGCTTATGGTTAGGAGTGGCTATTTTGCATCAAGCCATGGGTATGCAGTAAGGCCAGAGGGCCAAAAGTCTGAGAGACTACTTCACAAAATTTGTGTGCCAGGGTGCAATAGATGCCGCATAAAGGCTACAGTTGGCACGAGTGTCGCATTGAAGAGAGGCATGCCTTAACTGGAAGAATGTTTCATTGGTGCTGTTGGGAACAGTTAGTTTGTGAACCTCACCCCGAGGGGTGCTCCTTAATTTTGTCCTTGTCAATAGGAGTAGGCATTGGACATTTGGTGAGAAAGCAACAATTAGATGATGTGTTGGCTTTGGGGTTAGTGTTTCAAGGGCTGCTTGGTTGACTGGAGGGACGTAGTGATGGACTTAGAGAAGTTCATGTGTGCAAGGAGTATTCGAGGGCAGAGGCACTACTTCATGGGAGAATTTTGAATAGCAATGGTGGCATAGGGTCTTTGATCGAGTCCAAGGGTGGAAGTGGAGATCATCACCAATTTGATGGTTATACAGTGGTAGAGGAACTAGTGCAGACTCAAGATTCGGAAGAAGCATAGAGTGAGCTTAGGAGTCAAGGCAGGAAGAAGATTGGCCAGCAGTCTGTCGATGAGGGCATCAACAACTGAATTGGGGGAGAGTGTAACATGCCAAACTTGAGGGCATGTTACAAGCTTTGTTGGTGCTCGGTTATATGCGCATGTGAGAGTGCAGGCTGGTGAGCATGCTGATGCCTAGTTTGTATGGTAGTGGCATTTTCGTAAATATCTTCAATATTGCCCGGAAATGGACAGGACTAGGTAGATTCCATATTGAAGGGTCAATGAACGCAATGGTGCAATCAAATTTGGAAGATTCAGAGAATTGGCGATTTGAGAACCAAATATTTCTCCCAAGCAAAAATCATACATGTTCATGGTAGAAGGCTAAAGGCTCAAAAGGCTCTTTGTAGGGGGAGAACCTGGTGTCAGCTCTCCACCACCCCCTATCGCAGGTGCGTCAAGTAAGCTACTACTAGTTAGGAGGGCTAGTAGGGCAGGCATATGAGGACCACAAGGGGACTCATATGTCTCCATGAGTAGGAGTACTCATAGACATTACAGGGCCACCTCAGTAATGTGTTGGAGTTTGCTGCCAGAGTTTTATGGGTATGGTTCTCTTGGCTTGCCGGTATGTCGCTTGCATGGAACGTGGCCCAAACCTCCGAGAGACATCATGACGCACCATGGCCACAAGTCTTGACATGAGATGTCATGGGAAGTCATTCGTGGGACTTGCTAGCATACAAGTATTGAATGGTGCACAATGCTTGAGAATGACAGAGGTCCAGTGTGTGCTACTACTCTGGCAGCTAGTCTCGAGGGCCGCCAACAAGAGTGAAGGGATGGTGCCTTGAGGATTGGACCATGGATGTATGGGAGTCCTGGTCTGCGACGGAAGCTATTCGGATAGTATCGAATGGGGCATGATGAGAGGTGTTGGCACGTTAGTTTGATGTTGGCTCTTGGCCACACATGCTGCCTTGGCTTGGAAAAGTCTGGCTGATCATCGTTTTTGGGATTTTCCTTGCCATAGTGAAAACCTATGGACAGTGTGAGTGTCTTGGCTAGATAGCCTTGATGCATGGTTGCACTCATAGATGCTTGAGAGCATGACTCAGCAGAAGTTGTTCGAGAGACAGAAGTGTGCGGAGGCACACGATCGCGTGAAAAATGAGCCCATTGTTATTCGAATGGTTGGAAGGCTGACCTTGGCTTAGATGAGTCAAGGTGTCGCAAGGGCATTTTCACTGTCAAAATGTCAGCATGTGACACCTCACGCCTGGAAGGGTGCCTCGTGCCAAGGGCTTTTCGCACATGGGGACCGAAGTGAGACCCTCGCCTCACGCAGGGGCATCATGTCTCATAGCATACGCCACAGCCCTCGTTGAAGAGGCCTTATCTCCCTACATAAGATAAGTGCCACCAATGGGGCACCTCCTTCCCTGTGGGTCTCACAAGATGCAGAGTCAAGGACCTCTTGAACATGCATTCGAGGAGGGTTAGATAATACCTCGCAACGATTCAATATTAAGTCAGAAGAGGTGGGAACAAAGAAGTGTGTCATCCATGATAACATATAAGGATTCCAATATTTGAAGCTCATAGGAACTATGTATATTGGGAGGGTGAGAACCTACGTATGATTCAAAGAGCTCATACAGGTACAGAATGGACCTACAAACCAAGAGGAGGTAGGGTACGGACACAATGTCCATGCCAGACAAGTAGTGGCGGTACAAGAATAGTACATAGTAAGGACTCCCCAAGCACGCCTATGAGGTTCGTACCCGACAAGTAGTGGAGGTACGACATGGTACCAAGGTAGGAGTACTTTTTTAGACCCTTGACACATACTGGAGCCGACCACCACTCCTCCAACACCACTACCACCTACAGCATGGATATGCAACTCCTTGTCTCTTCAGGACCACAATGTACCAAGAGACATTATTGCTCACCTATAAATAGGACCTCACTTCATCATTGAAGGGGGTTGGGAAATTTTTGTAACCCCAAATCATTAAAAGAGAAATACACAAGTTTTCCTCCATTGTTTTTCTGCAACTTTTGTCTATGTTTTTCTAAGTTCACTTAAATTTTCCAACCTAAGTTAGTTGCGAATTTTTACTGTTAACAGTTTGGCGCCATCTGTGGGAAAGACAAGTATCAAGCCGCTATTCTTCCATATTTTTTTACAAGAAAAAATGTCAAGGCGTTCAAAACGCCTATGGGTATCTTAGGATGTTGAGATCCACCTGTTGGAAAAAACATTAAGAGCACGCAAAAAAATTGGCGTGGTGGGCCCATTGTTTTTATGAAACAACAACAATAAAAAAATTTCATCACTCATATAAAAACAACTAGAAACATTAACATACTACATTATTAATCATGCAACTTATATATAAATATATATATATATAAATATACAATATATTTATATATATCTTATAAAGACATAAACATATGAATATTCAAGAACATGAACTTTTACCACTTGAAACCTATCAAGTGCCCTTGAGTCTTTTTGTATATTTATCGATCTTCCTATCAAAAGCTTTAAGCACTCAAACCACAATCTTTCAGAGTGTTCTCTACACCTCAAGATGTGTGTGGGCACATAGAGAACATGGGATTGATATTTTAGGAATCACAAGTATTTCTCAATACATGAGAACTTGGATTATGATCAGAGAATGGCTAGAATAAAGAAGAAGAAAGAAAGAGTTTTTGTCAGACAAAAATTCTCAGAACTATTATGAATTGTGTTGTTTCACTATTATGTATTGTGTGTGTTTCTCTTCTTCTTCTATATCATATATATACATACAATTATATTACCTTATTATTCCTAATAATAATAGTAATATAATAATAATATCATAATGATGATAGGATTTGATTTAGGTAAATATCAAACTTACAAAATTTGAAAAAACTATTTTCAAATTATTAATTAAATAAATAAATAAAATAAAAACAACACTGATATTGTAACGCCCTGGTTACTCCAAGACCGTTACTGGGAGCTTTGAATCGTGCTTAACTCGCTAATCGAGTCATTTGGTTATGAACATGCATCTAGGTATTGTTAACAGGCTAAGGTGAAAACCGATCAAAAGGAAAGGATATATTTTATTTAAAACATAAAACAGTTCATGGGCCCATAAAAGCGTTCACAAGTTATTTACAATTCAAAATAGTCATTACAGTATAAAATTACAACCCGCCGACCTAAGCGGCAAAAATAAGGTTAACCCCCTAGTTCCTCCGAAAAAATCCTTGGCCGTGGTGGTCAAGCGGCCGCATATGTACACATCGCCACCTAAGCTCTCCACTCAAGACTGGGTGAGCTTTTCTTTCCCTTTACCTGCACCACATAGCACCCACGAGCCAAGGCTCAACAAGAAAACTAATTACTACATGTATATAATATCAAATGATGATCGTGTTAATCATACATGACTTATAGCCCTAAACAGATGAGTGATAGATGTGAAAGTCACTAATGTGGGTTCCGCACCCTTCACAAATGAGTGACCGAGTCACTAGCTTAAACCAAATGAGTGATTGATGAGCGACTCACTAATGTAAACCAAATGAGTGGCCATGGAGTCACTTGTGTGGGTTCCGTAACCTTAGCCATGTGACGATGCAGTCACCTGGGCCTTTTGGCCCTGGCTCTGAGTGAATAGTCATGGAACTAGACAAGAGCTTTAGTTTTCATCGAACATGGGGTCGGTCAAGCATTAATGCTCATGATGGGTCATTCAATTCTTATGTCGATTAGATATAATCTTTTCGACTTTGCATTCATGATGCTTATGCTGCTCTTGACTCCTAGGTCAATAACATATGACAAGTGCTCAGTACTACTGTCGAACATGACTAGTAAGTCACAACTTCACAGTCAGTTCTGACACCATTGTCGATTCTGACTAATTAGTCAGTGCCATTCACAAGTAAGCCATATTTGCTAAGCATTTTATATGCAATCAATGTCCACATTTAAACATTCAACATGCCTCATGAATAACCATGCATGTCACATATGGGGTGCAGTTTTCTTACCTCTGGTTTGAGCGAGAAATAGTAAAAGAACGACCCTTGGGAATGATCGACCCTTTTGATTCCTTAGTGGTTACCTAGTCGTAACCAAATATAGCCTCCATTAATGAAAATCGACAATAAAAGGGTCTTGACTTAAACCTCACTCCTGGGACCCTGAATTGTACCCAAACGGTGAGTAGATTCGATCTCGAGCCTTAGGAATTGAAACCCCGAGCCAAAAACCCTTAAAAATGCCCAAAACAGGAATCTGGAAAAACAGGGTAGCGCTGTAGCGCTACCCCCCTAGCGCCCTAGCACCCTTGGTAGAGCAGAATCCCTCCTGGCTAGCACTGTAGTGCCCACTGAAGGGCGCTGTAGCGCTACAACCAGGGTTTTCAACCCTGGTTTTCCCATCCTTCGACACCACCATTTCCAACTTGAAAACCAACTTCCAAACCTCATTTAAGCCCCCCAATTGAACCCAAAAAACATCTACACATGTCCTAGACATCATAACCCAAGTAACCCTAGCCAAAATCTCCCATCAATTCCCATTATCCAACTTAGAAATCCAAGCTGAAATCCAATAGAAAAACATAGCAAACTAGAGTTTTTAATGGCTAGAAACTTACCTCAACCTCAGTTTAGGATCCTCTTCAATGGTGGAACACAATCCTAAGCCCTCAAGATCCGCTTCCCTAGCTTGAATCCTCAAAAGAAGCTCCAAAATCCAAGAAGAAAATGAAGAGAAAGTGATGTACGGGAGAAAAGTTCTATGCTCTATTTTGGCCAAGGTTCCACCTTCTTCAATGGCTAATACATATCCTAGGGTGAAAAGACTAAATTTCCCCTAGGCTATTTAAAGTCTTCTAAAGGCTCCCAAGGGTAAAACCGTCATTTCTCGCCAATTTCGTTAATCATAATTAACAGCCTCCAATTATCGTTATTCCCAATATTCTCAAATACCAATAATTCATATCATGTTACCCTTTAATTCTCGGCAACGTTCTAATCACCAAATTACCCCGAGACTCACCCCGAGCCCCGAACTTAATCCCATTATGACCAAACCACTAACTTGCACTCAAAGATCGTCTCATGTCGAATGGCTCGAACAAATCCACATTATAATGTGGAATTAACAATAGTTCACCAACATGCATGAAAATACACAATTATGCCCTCAACGAGACAAATTACCAAAATGCCCTTATGATGAAATGTGGACCCACTTGCATGTATTTAACATCATATTATAATATAATTCACATAAACATGCACATAATCAATTAATGGCATAATAAATCAATTATGGCCCTCCCGGCCTACATATCCAACCATTAAACCTCATTAGGGATTTTGGGGCATTACAGATACAATATCATTGTAGTCATACACGCATGTCAAAATCCATGGACTATGTCATGCATGGACTGCAATATCCTTTTTAGGGATATTGTATTTTCTTTTATTTAATTATTTAATTAAAATCAATCTTCCACAAAATGAGGTATTTATCTTTTTAAGGAAAATATGACAACTATATTTCAAAATTTAAATTTTAAATTCAAAATTCAAATTGATAATCATCATTATCATCATCTTTTAAAATTAAATAAATCAAAAACTTTTTTTGACTTACCAATTTTATTTTCTCTCACTCAAATAAAATAATTAATTAATTTATATATATGAAGTTCAAAAATTTATATATTTAAATTAATAAATATATTTTTTAAAATTAATAATTGATTCCAAATTAATTATTCAACCTTAATTATCATATAATTGCATACTTGACCCGAAGAATAAAATTCTTCTCAAATTCCCAAATTACAGTCTCTTACCTTAATATGGTGCTGATAGAGCCACCCCAGGGACCTATGGACCTATAATATCAAGCTCTAATAAATATTACATTCTTAATCAAATCTCTTTGATTAAATAATTAAATTTATTAGTCTCATGATTACTCCACTATAAATATAAGATTGAATTCTTGATAATTACAAACATATATATACTGAATATTTTATTAAAAAATAAAGTATCCATTGATATAATCATTACATACAACGTTAATCCTCGATTAATGGTTCATAATTAAAAGGGAATAAAATTACCATTTTACCATTTTAGCTATATCTTGTTCCTAGAGTACCATTGACTTTACTAGTGAAGATTGTGTCACAACAAGTTTGTGACGTGAGTGCTCATCTCCTTTTCAGTTCCAAAAGTCAACCAAATAGGGAACCATTATTCAATCTATAAGAAGGTATAGATTCAATATCTATTAAACTATGTCCCCAGCCATATATATCATTGAGTCCCCAAAACAATTGTTCTTAACCTGATCATTCTAACAAACCTTAACGCATAAATCAAAGGATCAGATGACATATATAGGAGTGCATAGCAACCTCATGATTAATATCATTGTGTATATGATCATCGTTTGATGTGTTTGATTAATTCAATGAAATAGTGTTTAAAAAGTTGATTAATTGATTAAGCATGCTTGAATGCTCTGTATTTGGATAAATGTTATTGATTAATTAAATGTTATTGATTATTGAGCCCCTGTGAAAGAGCATGATTATGATTATGCCTTTGATTAATTGATTAAGCATGCTTGAATGCTCTGTATATGATCATCGTTTGATGTGTTTGATTAATACAATGAAACAGTGTTTAATCCCAAGCTCTAAAAATGAGTCTTGCTGAAACTGACATAGGGAAAGGGCGCACAAGCAAAATAGACAGCCCCCTTAGAACTTCCCCTGCATAGCGCAAGGACGCGTAACACAAGGGCATGGGCACCCAAGCCAAACAGAGAGCCCCCAAAGCGCTCCTCTGCATAGCGTAGGGGCGCCCAAACCTAGGGCAGGGGCTCTAGTACGCGAACCCAAAAATTATGGGTTTCCAACTACGTTTTCTCCGAGTTCAAACCATCAAAATTCACTCCAAATGCCAACCCCAACCAGAAGTGAGTCCCAAAACCGGTATAATTCAACTTAAGCAACACAGGGACACCAAAAACTCACCCAAACTCCCACTAAGACTCAAAACCCAAATCTTGAGCTTCAAAGATCAAGAACATCTCGAGAACATAAGAAATTTACATGAAACAAAGGATAATTCTTACATCAATCTATTAAGTTGTGACCCTAAGTTGTCCCTTAATCCAAATCCTAGCTCCAATCTTCCAATTTCCAAGCATTTCTTCCTCAAAATTCAAAAGTTCCCGCAAGTGTTATGAGAGAGAGAGAGAGAGAGTAGCGAGAGATAGAGAGAGAGTTGAGAGTTGCTAAGTGTTTCTCTTTGATTCTACTAGGTTCTAAGTTGGGTGAGTGTGCTATTCCCTTATAAAAAGTAAATGACTAAAGTTCCCCTTGCCCATTCACTTACTCTTCAATGCCCTCAAGGGCAAAATGATCATTTGCCACCACTTTTCACTAATCTCAAATAACACCACATTTTTTTTATTAATTATAATATCCCAAGTAATCACCAAATAACTTCCCATTACCCAATAAATCCTGATAATGTACTAAATTACTAAAATACCCTTGGGCTGACTCCGAGCCGGGTATTAGACCCGGTTGTGACTAAACTGCCAGCTTGCCCCCCTAGGATCATCTTGTGCCGAATAACTCAAATATATCATCATAATAATGCGATCTCAATCAATATGCATATATATATACAAATATGTCATCAACGAGCCAAAATTACAAAAAATATCCTTCTAATAAGAAACGGGCCCACATGCATGCTTAATACACCTAAACATGCAAACATAATCATATTATAATATCACTCACATAATTTATATAATCATATAATAATTTAATTATTGCCCTCCTGCCCCTCTAATCAAGGCACTAAGTCTTATTAGGGAAATTGAGACGTTACACCACTAATATAGGGTGAGCATCTAAAGCTCATCACTCAATCCTTCAAAATACGATAATAAATAAATAATTTTATACTTAAATAAATGTAGTTATAAGAAGAAATATTTTTTTGATTTTTAGAATATGCTGTTTAGGGATCCACCACATTGAACAAATTGGACAATTCTTGGTTTTGTAAGCAGAGTTTTCACATTGAACCACTATAAAATATTGCGTCCAATCTTTATTATTCTTCATTTTTTTCTTAAAGCTAAACAAAGTAGTGAGGCAGTCTCTTTATTTGGTTGACGAAATAAATTGTGAATAATTATCATCATCCAAACAAGTGTCACTAAAACATGCATAGCATATTCATACCATACACGCACAGTGACTATTTCACTTACCTAGGTCCTTGAAGGCTTTAGTGTAAACATGATTGTTGCTACTATACTTAAGGGCTAAATGATAACAACCATAAAATAGTCTCATGATATAAACTTGAAGAACTTTTTGCTTAATTAAATTAAATATCCCCATTTAATTTAATTTATTATAGTTTGCTAGTGGTTATACTTAAATTTCTAAAATTACTATTTTCCCATGGATAGAGCCTATAGGGTACCACCAGAAAACTAGATTGAACAAGGCTCGAGCACCTGAGACACTTAGGTGCATCTGCCTAAACTCTGTACACATTTGTATGTCTGGCTGCCAGTAGCCTTGTGTTTGTTGCCTGGGTTGCATGCAGCTCTGACACACAGTTGCCAGGCAACAGGGGCTTGGTGTAACATGCCGGCCTTGATGGCATGTTACAAGCTAGGATGGCGCTCGGTCAGATGCGCACGCGAGGGTGCAGGCTGGTGAGCATGCTGATGCCTAGTTTGTACGGCAGTGGCATTTTCGTAAATATCTTCAATATTGCCCGGAAATGGACGGGACTTGGTAGGTTCTATATTGAAGGGTCAATGAACGCAATGGTATGATCGGATTTGGGAGATTCAGAAAATTGGCGAGCTGGAAGCCAAATATGTCTCCCAAGCAAAAATCATATATGTTCCTGGTAGAAGGCTAAAAGCTTAGAAGGCTCTTTGTAGGGGGAGCACCTGGTGTCAGCTCTCCACCACCCCCTGGCGCAGGTGCGTCAAGTGAGCTACTACTAGTTGGGAGGACTAGTAGGGCGGGCATATGAGGACCACGAGGGGACTCATATGTCTCCATGAGTAGGAGTACTCATGGACATTACCGGGCCGCCCCGGTAGTGCGTCGAAGTGTGCTGCCAGAGGTTTAAGGGTACGGTTCCCTTGGCTTGCTGGGATGCCGCTTGCATAGAACGTGGCCCAAACCTTCGAGAGATGTCGTGGTGCGCCATGGCCATGAATCTCTACACGAGATGGCACAAGAAGTCATTCGTGGGACTTGTTAGCATGCAAGCATTGGAGGGTGCACTATGCTTGAGCAGGACAGAGGTCCAGTGTGTGCTACTAGTCTGGCAGCCAGTCTCGAGGACCTGCCAACATGCATGATGGTATGGTGCCTTGAGGATTGGACCATGGACGTATGGGAGTCCTTGGTCTGTGACGTGAACTAATCGGATAGTATCAAATGGGACATGAGGGGAGGTGTTGGCACGTCAACTTGGTGTTGGCTCTTAGCCACACATGCTACCTTGACTTGCGAATGTCTGGGTGGGCATCGGTGTTGGGATTTGCCTTGCCATAGTGGGAACCTATGGACAGTGTGAGTGTCTTGGCTAGATAGCCTTGATGCATGATTGCACTCATAGATGCTGAAGAGCATGACTCGGCGAGAGTTGTTCGAGAGACGGAAGTGTGCAGAGGCACACGGTCGCGCGAAAAATGTGCCCATTGTTATTCGAATGGTTGGAAGGCTGACCTTGGCTCAGAGGAGTCAAGGTGCCGCACGGGCATTTCCGCTGTCAAAATGTCAGCCCGTGACACTTGGCAAGCCATGTGGTTGCACCTGGTAGGGGTGCATCATGCAGCCACTGCAGACACACACGTGTCTAGCTGCTAGCAGACAAGAATGCACTCGTCAAGAAACATGCACCTAGTGAGTTGTGTGGCTATATTTGGTTACAATTAATGTACGATGTGTGACCATGGACTGCTAGTATTGGTCCCAGCTTCTTTGTCCTCGACAACATTTAGCCTCTCAACTAGGTGCCACGATGGCTCCCTCAATGAGGCCATGGGGCATTCGATCTCCTCAAGTGCATCCAACGCATGATACAAAATCCAATACAACCAAACCAACACAACCTCACTAAAATCATCATCAAATATTAATCACCAAAAATCATTCTTAACACAATGATTCAACCTCACTACGAAGCCTACCTTTTTGCTGAAAATCCAAAACCAACACCCTAGATTTTACCCAAATCAATTCGAATTACAAATCCCTCGATATCTGAAGTGATCACACCTTGCAATCAGAGTTCTTATTAAGAATATTTAGAAAAAAAATCTAAGTATGTTAGAATATCTTCAATGATATGTCAAACTGGTGATGCGATGTTAAAATATAGCATATTTTCCAATAATATGTCAAAACATGTGTCAAATTTAATACACAATATAACATAATATCATTCCATCAGTCATTAATATATCTACATTTTAGCAAAAGAAAATGACAAAATAGTACACCAACAAACATTTCATAAGAATAATAATAATAATAATAATAATAATAATAATAATAATAATAGGAAGTGACTACAACAAATATTTTTTTTGCAACACTGATGCATTATTTTTCTATTTTCGGCACCTGAATAGATATAATCTCAAATTTTTTTATATAACGGTGTACATTATAGCTATCTAGAACATCTTACAAATTTTTAAGATATTCTGAATAAATTATGGTACCGAAAACAATGTCTAAACTGTCTGTTGCACTCGTGCCTGTTTTTTTGTGTACGCGTGTAAAATTTGATAATTTGATCCATATTTTCGACTTCGTAAACTATTTAGAATTTTTTGAAAATTTGCAGGATATTCTATAAACTTACGATGTACACTGTCATATAATTTTTTTTTAGATTATATCTATCTAAGTGCCAAAAATAAAAAAAATAATGCACTAATGTTATAAAAAAAAAATTGTAGTCGTTCCCATTAATAATAATAATAATAATAATAATAATAGTAATAATAATAAAGCGTGTAATATTATTGTCCATATGAGTGAGTTAAGACAAGATAAATGAAAAAAATAAAATCAGCTAAATTAAAAATATTCGGGACCCGTATTATTTTTTATAGCAACAGTAATATATCACATTAAGTAATATACCTTAAATACTAAATAATAATACTTGATTAGATAGGATTCGACTACAGTATAGTATTCGTGGAAAAAAAACGTCGGCACATATGACTGTTTTCATCAAATTTGTCCGTCATTTTTTATTTTGCAATTATCATCATCCTTATTAATATTAATGAGGTGGGGAAAATTATGTACGATTGTTTTGACCCATCACTACACTGGATGGACTGATCATTTGATGTGCTAATTTTCAATTTCTTATTACGCGTAAACATGTTTTGTATGGTGTAACTATCCCACCAATTAATTTATTTCTTCTTCAAACTAAATTGGTTTACCTAGTACCACGTCTACTCTTTTTCTTCCTCATTTAAGGAAGAAAAAAAAAATTGTCTCTCACCATGAATGACTTGATTAAAGCCAACACTCCTATACACGAAAAAGTCAATCATGACTAAATGAGATTGTGAATGGTCTTAAAAAATTTCATACTAAATCATAATATTTTTCACTTATATACAACCAAAGGAAAGTATTTATTATAATAATATCTAATATATTATTTACAAAATTATATACAATATATATTATTTTATTAAAAATAATTATATAAACACAATCTCACCAATAATCTCACCAATTAAGTGACTTTCTTAATTTGTTATATATATATATAACTTTCTATATTTAATATTACATGAATTCAATTAATAAATTAATTTGTAATTATATAATATTCAAATTATTATCTCAATTAAATGAGATACCACGATTAATTGGCGGCAATTCATGAAATATTTGAATAACCATCTTCATAAAAACTATTATAAATTGTCTAAATAAAATTGTTTAATCTAATAAACTAATATAGTGAAAAAAATAAACATAAAAGTATTTAATATAAAAGTACATATTGAACAATAAATTAACAAAACGTTTATACAACTATAACATGCTATTCTAATGTATTATTTTATTTTATTTTTATTGATAAAGATTTTTTTTTTTAAATTATTATGTATAATTATAATCTACCCGTCTAACTAAAATATTTTTGTTTATTTTACTATATCGTGATAAAAATAAATAAAAATGACGTTTAACAATATT
Organism: Humulus lupulus; assembly: GCF_963169125.1. Classification (NCBI taxonomy): domain Eukaryota; kingdom Viridiplantae; phylum Streptophyta; class Magnoliopsida; order Rosales; family Cannabaceae; genus Humulus; species Humulus lupulus. The sequence continues at coordinate 58,940,263 of NC_084798.1, forward strand.
GTTATTGTCTAACATATACGATACTGTTTATTTTATTAAAACATAATACACAAATATGACAAGTGTGTACATTTACCACATCTACCAATTTAAAGCAAAAAATACCAATTAAAAAATAAAAAAATCTGTTTAAAGTACAATATATTCATTCAACATTGACAAAATAAATAATGTTTTCCAAAAAATAAACATAAACTTAGTTATATATTCATAGCAAGAAATATTCATAAAAATAAATATAAACATAACTTTATATTAAAGAAAAAATTAACATACAAAACAATCCAAAAAATAAAAAGTGACATCATGAGCATAAACATAAAAATAAACAAAATTGCTACTAATAATAACTAATATATTAGATTTAAAATAAAAATATACTATTCAGTTTATAAAAATAAACACACAGTCACGTTAAAGAGTATCACCGGCGAGTCCCAACAGGTTCAGACTCAACCTCCATCTCTTCTTCCTTCTCCGGCCAATCTATGGAAAGAGTATCACCGGCGCTCCTCGTTGAGACCATCGGTTTGGAAGATGAAGAATAGAAATGAGTTTCAGTGTATGAGTTTTCGGTTGGGAATAGAGAGAAGAAGAGGTTTGGGGTTTTGATTTTGAATTTGGGAAAATATGCATTGTTTGGGGAAATGTATATAACAGGTGCTTTATGGAAGAGGCTCAGAATTTTTTTGAAAAAAACCTAAAAGAGGGAAGATTTTAAAATGGTAAGTTTTAAATACATACCCTAATATCACGCTTCTCAATTAATTAGGTAATATCTGTATAAGAAATAATAAAGACAATTTTAGTAAATAAAATGCAAAATTAGTTAAGATTTGTATATATAAATGAAAATATTTTAATTGGTATTAATATAGTAATTAAAAATAATATTGTAATGAATTGTGTAAACTACTGTAAATTTTACATAATAAAAATAGGGACAAGTTATACAATCATTAAAAAAAGTATTTGTCGGAAAAATATTTGAGGTTTTTTATAAGTATAGATCCAATCTTTTATTAGCGGGTAAAATATTCAATGTCAGTAAAATAGTAATTACATCTCTCTCCATCCATTATATTCTATTAGTACTGACTAGACCAACACGCGTCACCTCGTTATGAGTTGGACCAATCACGAAGTTACACGTGTTTGTCCAGTCAGCACCTAATGGAGTGTAACGAACAGAGAAATATGAAATTACTATTTTGTTTATTTTGGATACTTTATCCGCTAAAAAAATGATTGGGTCTATGTCAGATACAAACCTTCAAACATTGGATATTTTTGCCGCAAATATCCTTAAAAAAAGTATATATTAATTTGCACGGGCTTAAAAATAATTAATTTTAAAGTTTCATATTTATTAGGCATTACACTAGTTGTAAAAATGCATTATCTTAAACAAAATTAATTAACTAATTAATTATTTAGTGTGTATTGTTTGGAAAAGATCAAAATAATACACAAATGAGTATGAAGTGTTTTGAACTATTCATTAAATGAAAATATATATTTACTATAGGGATAGATTTGTTAGGATTAATAATCACTCGAGCAACATGCATAAATATCAATATTTCAATACATAATTTCAGATCCTATACATGTTACTAAAAATGGTTCAATATAAAATCCTAAATCATATTTCTATAGATCATTTGCTAAATCAAAGAAGAAGATGAACATGAGAGCAGAAGCACTAACCTGAGACCATTGTTGGAGATTGCACAAAGGGTTTAGATCTTCCTAAATAATATGTATCTCTATGAGAGAAAGTCTCTCTTTTCTTTTCTATTAATGGGATGGCAGACAGAATAGAATGATACATATATATAGGGAACCACAACCCTGATTTATAATTAGTGATTTCTAATTTTTCCCATTATATATATAGGGTTTAGATCTTCCTAAAAATCCATGAAACTTTAATACCCTATGATATTTATAACATAATTGGTCACTTAATTTTGTATCACACTTTATGAAGGCATTATACATTATACATATGTACCCATAAAATAGGATTTTAATCCAACAATCTCTCACTTGGGCAACATATGTTTCCTTATAAATGTACAACCTTATGAGCTCAAAATTTGCTATCATATAAAGGTATTCTTTAACAATCTCGTCCATCAACCATATCCATATAGGATCAAAGCGGCCTTTGTCATATTAATCATGACTAAACCCATCAATAGTCACATATACAACTACAGTCAAATTACATAGATCAATCATGGATGTGTAACATGGAAATTACATGCAATGTGAACCAAACATGTCTGTTTCCAGCTGGTCCTCCTTAAACTTTAGTGAGGTCAGAATCATAACAAAAAAAAATAGTGAATGAACTGAAAAACTTCATTTCTAATCAGAAAATAACCAAATACATAAATGTCTGAAATAAACATAAAGCAAATAAAATACAAACTCTCACTAAATCATGATATCCTCAAACAATACAACACACATATGAGCAATGTGCTCATGAAATACCTTGGGTGGTAATCTCTTTGTGACCGGATCCGCTATCATGGAGTGTGTCCCAATGTGCTCTATGGATATTTGTCCACTCTGCACTCTTTCTTTCACAATTAGGAACTTTATGTCAATATGCTTTGACTTGGATGAGCTCCTGTTGTTGTTGGAATACAATACTGCTGAATTATTGTCACAAAATAACTTGAGTAGTCTTTCTACATTCTCCAAAATGTGCAGCCCAGTGACAAAGTTTCGTAGCCATATTCCATGATTCGATGCATCATAGCATGCTACAAATTCTGCTGCCATAGTGGAAGAAGCTACAAGTGTCTGTTTGGCACTTTTCCAAGAAATAGCTCATCCAGCTAACATGTAAATATAGCCTGATGTAGACTTTCTTATATCTTGGGACCCAGTGAAATCAGAATCAGAATACCCTACGACCTCTAAACGATTGGATTTCTTTTATGTGAGCATGTAACCTTTTGTTCTCTAAAGATACCTCATAACCCTCTTGGTTGCTATCCAATGGTCCACACCAGGGTTGCTTAAATGTATCTCCCTACTTCCTTAGAGCTGTTACTAAGTGAGTTAAAAATGTGCCACTTGCTTGGTAATCAAGATTTAAGGTTGAAAGTGTGGCTAAACTGTAATAAAAGTTGTTTAAAGGCATTTGATATAAAAGTGTTGCCATTCATTGAAAACATAAAGAGTTATACATTTGGGATCCCAAAATATTGTTTAGAAAATACTTTACAGATCAAAATATACACATGATTGACTTAGGGGACAAAACAACCATTACAGAACATTTTCCCAAAAAAAAATAACCCTAGCCGTGGTAGCCAGGCAGGCCAAACATGTACCCGTCGCTCCACGCTCTTCGTACTCATGGTTGTTCGACCTTTCCCTTGCCCTTACCTACACCATAGAGCACACGTGAGCCGAAGCCCAGCAAGAAAACTCAACACAAACATATAACATATGCATATCAATCCAAGTATATAACAAAGTGGCCAACAGGCTAAACACATAGCGGCCACGCCGTTGCAGACGCTTTACCAGGCCATGGGTTCGCGGTCTTCACCGAGAGGGTGATTCCAGTACCCCAAGAAGGTCTCTCCCTAATGGCCTGCACTCAGCGTGCTCAATTTCGATACCGGCCTCCGCCGTTCCTGGCCCTTGCCGTTCAATCAATAACATGTATCACATGGCATAACAATCACAGATAATCTAAACACACGTTAAGCACAAGTATTAGGGTCATGCCTTGCAATACAAGTAATGGGGCCACACCCTGCTCTATGGGTGCAACAGTTTTCTTACCTTTGTCCCGAGCTATTTGAGCACTGTGATCACGAGCACAGTCCTCTATCTCGAGCCTTGATGAAATCCTAGTCACAACGTATTTTAAATAACAATCCATCAAATTCTAAACCAATATTTAATTTTGGAATGTAAATCCAGCCTCCAGGACCTTGGATTCTACCAATCCGGGTAGTAAAATATGTCCCGAGCCTCAACATATGAGATCCCGAGCCTTAAAGCCCTATTCACCCTTATTTTTCAATTAGGGCTGCGGCATGCCCTATAGAGCCGCGACTTGCTACTTGGTTAGAGAGCTAGGCCCTCCCTGTGGAGGGCATGGGCCGTGACCTGCCCCCCCAGGGTTGCGGGGCGCCTGAAGAACAGAGGCCTTCACAGGCCTTCTCGCACACACGGGCCGCGGCGCGAGTCCCAGAAACCAGCCAATTTTCTCAAGTCCTTGAGTCTAAACCCATAATTCACACCCCAAACTTTGGCCAACCCCATAATTAAGCCTATAATTCTTATCCATATAGCCTAAACATCCTAACAAACTCATAAACAAGTACTTACAACCACCAAGCACCCAAAACCAACCTTGGTAATCATTTACATGCAAGCTTAAGTTTTAACAAAGTTTAGCAGAATTCTACATGATAATCAGGTTTAAGAGCTTACCTTTGAACTTAATTTGACCCTAAACCACTTCCCAGCACAACAAGCTTCAAATTCCCCACTTTCTTAGCATAGGATTTTCAGATTCCCTTCAAAACCTCTAAGTTTTCATGAGGAAGGGAGTGAGCCGAGTGAGAGAGAGCAAAGAGAAATCAAAGCTAAGTATTCCTTCTGTTTTTTTTTTTCGTTCCTTCTAACTCCTTATAGTGTCCTAGCAGTCAAAGAAGTCTAAGCCTATCGCTTGCCAAAAGTCTAAAATGCCCCTTAAGTTTATCTAAATCCTCAAGTGCTACCAAGGGCAATTTTGTCAATTGCTGAGTTCCAATAATTCCTCGAGTGTTCCTATAAGTCCTCGTTTAATCCTGATATGTTCAAATAATTACTAAACCACTACTTGTTACTCAATAAATCCCGATCACATAATATGTTCCCAAATACCCCTAGACTCCTTCCGAGCCGGGCATTTGACTCCATTGTGACTTTCTAGATAAACTTCTCCCTAGGACCGTCTCAGATCATGCATCATAAATATATCACCACTCACTCATGGTTTCAATCACAATTAACACATATATCACATTTATGCCCTCAACGGACTAAAATTACAAATATGCCCCTAATAGCCAAATGGGGCCCACATGCATATTTAATTTACCTAAACATGCATTTCGAATCACATAATCATCAAATTCATATATTAACATAATTAAATCAATTATTGCCCTCCCGGCACGCTGATCAAGGCCATAAGCCTTATTAGCAAATTTGGGACGCTACAACTATCCCCTCCTTACAGAAATTTCATCATCGAAATTACCTAGATAACTCGGGATACCGAACATGCATATCTGTCGCAAGTTCCTAAGTCGCCTCCTCCACTTTGTTGTTCCTCCACATCACTTTCACTAAAGCGATGGTCTTCCTCCGCAAGACTTTATCCTTCCAGTCAAGAATCTGGACCGGCTTCTCCTCACATGATAAACGCTAATCCAGCTCCAAGTTCTCAAAACTCAGCACATGCATAGAATTTTATTCGTACTTTTAGAGCATGGATACATGAAACACCCTGTGAACCCCTGGTAGAGCTGGAGGCATCGCCAATCTGTAAGCTACCTCTCAAACCCATTCCAGAATCTCAAAGGGGCCAACAAACCTAGGGCTTAGCTTACCTCGAACACCAAACTGTTTCATCCCTCTCAAGGGAGAAACTCAGAGAAAACATGGTCACCGACTTGAAACTCTACACTCTTGTATCTCAAGTCTGAGTAACTCTTCTGGTGACTTTGGAGGCGAGCATTCGAGCTCTAATCTTTTCAATCGCCTCATTGGTCCTCTGAATAACCTCAGGAACTAGATATCTCCTCTCACCCATTTCATCCCAATGGATAGGAGATCTGCACTTCCTCCCATATAACATCTCATACAAACCCACTCCGATAGTCGCCTGATAACTGTTATTGTATGAAAAGTCAATCAAAGGGAGATACTTACTCCAAGATCCCCTAAAATCTAGCACACAGGCTCGTAACATATCCTCTAGCATCTAAATCATCGTCTCAAACTGTCCATTCGTCTGAGGATGATAAGCGGTACTAAATTGTAACTTTGTACCCATAGCCTTCTGCAGGCTCTCCCAAAACTTGGAGGTGAAAGTGGGATCCCTGTCGGATACTATCGACCTCGGAGCCCCATGTAGTCGCACGATTTCTTTGACATACAATTCAACATACTGCTCCACAGTATAAGTCGTCCTCACAGGAAAAAAGTGGGCAGATTTTGTATACCTATCCACAATCACCCACATGGAATCATGTTGTCCCTTGGTCTTCGGTAATCCAACCACGAAGTCCATGGCGATATCCTCCTATTTCCACTATGGAATCCCTAGAGGGCACAACAACCCTGCTAGCCTCTGATGTTACAAGTTAAACACTTGGCCACATAATCTACCACATCCCTTTTCATTCCCAGCCACCAATACAGAGTTCTCAAATATTGGTACATCTTCGTCGTACCCGGATGTAAAGAGTAGGGAGTGGTATGAGACTCATCCAAGATCTCTTGCTGGATACCAGAATCAATCAGAACGCAAATCTGGCCTTTGTACTTCTGTAGTCCCATCTCCAAAATAGAGAAGTCTTTAGACGCTCCGGCTAAGACACTCTCTTTATGCCCTCTCAACTGGGGATCCTCCCCTTGTGCCTCCTTGATCCTCTCAAGGAGCGTAGGCTATAGAGTGATGTTGGCTAACTGACCAACCACCAACTCTATAAGGGCTCGAGTCATCTCTTCAAGTAACTTGTCCGATATCTGCCTCGAACTGAATAATTATTCTGGGCCCTTCTGACTCAGCGCATCGGCCACCACATTGGCTTTCCAGGATGATATAGAATATCACAATCGTAATCTTTTACCAATTTTAGCCAACGCCTCTGGCACATATTCAGATCCTTCTGAGTAAAGAAGTACTTCAAACTCTTATGGTCGGTGTATATTTCACATTTCTCCCCATATAAATAATGTCTCCAAACCTTAAGTGCAAATACCACCGCTGCCAATTCCAGATCGTGTGTGGGATACCTCTTCTCGTATTCCTTCAACTCTCTCGATGCATAGGCTATTACCTTTCCCGCTTGCATCAGTACACACCCCAAACCCTATCTAGAAGCATCACAATATACTACAATCTTCTCATTATTTGACGGCAAACTCAACACTGGAGCGATGATCAGTCGCCGCTTCAATTCCTTGAAATTATTCTCACACCTGTCTGTCCATAAATACTTAGTCTTCTTACGCATCAGTTCGGTCAATGATGTGGCTATTCTGGAGAATCCCTCGACGAATTATCAATAGTACCCTGCTAGTCCCAAAAAGCTCCTCACCTCCGGTACACTGCTCGTCCTGGGCCAATCCCTCACCGCCTTGATCTTGATTGGGTCAACCAGAATCCCCTCCTTACTAAAAATATGACCCAGAAATGTTGCTTGTTGTAGCCAAAACTCACACTTGCTGAACTTAGCATATAACCTTTGCTCCCTTAATCGCTATAATACCAGGCATAGATGTTGCTCGTGCTCTGTCTCTGACTAAGAGTACACCAGTATGTCATCAATGAATACAATCACAAACTTATCCAAATAGTCCTTGAAGACCTTGTTCATCAAATCCATAAAATCTTCTGGAGCATTAGTATATCCAAAGGACATAACCAGGAATTCATAGTGTCCATACCTCATGTAGAAAGCGGTCTTTGGTATGTCCTCCTCTTTAATCCTTAACTGGTGGTAGCCTGACCGAAGGTCAATCTTAGAGAACACTGTCTTCCTGTGACAGTCAGTATCCCGTGATCCGTAGGGGGAAAGACCGAGTAAAGCTGTGCAATCCCACACTGCCTGGGGAAGGTTAAGTGTGATGATTCTAAGACTATGTAGGTATGAGACTACACAGTTGAAGATGGCTTAAATGGATTGATGGGTACTACCTATGCCAACAAGATGCATATTCTTTTTGGTAGCCCATCACTTGAGAACTCCAAAGTTAAGTGTGCTTGAACAGGAGCAATCTTATTATGGGTGACCTCTTGGGAAGTTTTCCCAGGAAGGGTGCGAGTGAGGACAAAACATGGTGGAAAGACTTGTGTTGGTTTGTAGGGCCGGTCGTTATTCCAGGAAGCAACCATAGTGATGTGGGCATTACAAATGGTATCAGAGCCTTGACTCAGCTGGAAGTGTGGCCAACAGGGACGTCGGACCCCTAAGGGTGGGTGATTATGACAGTCAGTATCCCGTGATCCGTAGGGGGAAAGACCTGGTAAAGCTGTGCAATCCCACACCGCCTGGGGAAGGTTAAGTGTGATGATTCTAAAACTGTGTAGGTATGGGACTACATAATTTAAAAGGGCTTAAATGGATTGATGGGTATTACCTATGCCAACAAGAAGCATCTTCTTTTCGGTAGCCCATCACTTGAGAACTCCAAAGTTAAGCGTGCTTGACCTGGAGCAATCTTATGATGGGTGACCTCCTGGGAATCCATCCAGAAACTCACAGACTACTCCAGTCTGTCATAATCTTACTGACACAACCTAAGTGGTATCCACCACACTAGCTAAGAGTTCCATGGATCCTCCTACAATAGATCTCTAGCTCTAGATACAGATGTCGTCAGCATACAAAATCCATGCACAGTGCCAACTACCACAAGGCTTCCCACTCTTAAACCCAAGATTTACTATCCTTTCCTTGAAATCTAGCATTGCCTCACACTTGGTTAACCAATCCATATCCAGGATCATACTAAATTCAGTCATAACCAACTTTATCAAAACCACTGATGAGTCATTTTCATCATAACCTAACTCATCTCTTAAATCACCAATATAGTATCGCATTCCCATCATAACATAACCATGTGATCAACATATCATTGTTATGCATCTCTATAAGCATCAAGCAAAGGAACATCATGGTACCAAAACCAGTTTGCACAATACAAAAAAAAGTCAGAACTAGAAAGATGACCTGCCACCCCCTGAGGAACTAGTCTTAGTTTCAGTCTCTAACTGCCTCAGAATGAACACTCGATGTAACGCCCTACTACCTTAGAGCCGTTACTAAGTGAGTTTGAAACGGAAATTTTGCAACTAACTGACTCTACGAGGTTTCTAAAACCAAAAGTGTGACTTGATCAGAAGTTAAGGTTGTAATCTTTGAAAATACTTAGTTTCATTGAAAACATTAAGTATCAAACATCCGGGATCCCAAAATAAGGTTTACAAAATATTTACAACTCAAAAATAGATTTACACTTGATTAGCTATCAAAAGAATAGGTTAATACAGCCATATACAAAATGCCCCCAACCAAAGCAGTCGGGCAGGCCGAACATGTACGCGCCGCCCCCACGCTCTCCATACTCATGGCCGGTTGACTGACTCCTTGCTTTTACCTGCCACACAGAGCACCCGTGAGCCAAAGCCCAGCAAGAAAACTCATACAGTATATAACATATGCATAGAATATAGCTGACATATAATCCACTGATAAATAGGAAAACCATCAGACTGAACAAGCACGACCATGCCGCCCCAGAGGCCTTACCAAAGCCTGGGGTCTCGGCCGTTACCGTAAGGATAACTCATGTATCCATTGGGTCCCACCCTGGCTATAAGCACTCCATGTGCTAAGTGTTACTTCTGACCCCAAGGCCGTTCTCGGCCTTCACCGCTCTCGGCCTTAGCCGTTCATTTCATTATGATAACACATATAGTACATTTCGAAATAATCATTCAAACATATAATAATTCATTTAAGGTTATACATTTGCACATAATACAATCTAGGGCCATGCCCTGCAATAACACTATGGGCCCATGACCTGTTCTCGGGTGTTACGATTTTCTTACCTTTCAATTCGATAGCTTTGATCACCAGACTCCTCGAGCACGATCCTACTCGAGCCCTAGTGCTCACCTAAAAAAAATCCATAAGTCAAAGTCAATACCAGACCTCAAGTCCAAAACCTAGCCTCGGGACCAATCCCGAGCCCCCGGGAAGTCCTAGATCCCCAAAACAAGGTGGTGGAATCGAGCCCCGAACCCTAGGTCAAAATCCCTCAACAAAAGCCCAAAAACCCCTTTCTGTGAACAGTGCAGCGCTACAGCGCTCTTAAAAGGGCGCTGTAGCACTACAAGCAGAACAACACATCCCCAGAAACAAGGCCTAGCGCTACAGCGCCCAAAGACTAGCACTGTAGCGCTAGTTGCAGACATGCCACACCCAAAAATCATTTTCTGCGATTTCCTTCAACCATTTCAACCCCAAACTTGTCCAAACCTTTCCCAAACCCAAAAACAAACTTATCAACACCTCACACTCATCCCAAGCATCCCAAGAACCCATAACCCAAGCTCAAGCAACCCAAAACTCAAGATCTACCATAATGAACCTTAAACCCAGAAATTCAATCAATCAACAAAGTTAAGGACTTAGAAATCATACCGTGGATGGAAATTAAACCTTGAGTTGAACCCTAGACCTCCTTAGCTTGTTCCTTCTCAACCTTGGCCTGATTTCCCCAAAAATCCCCATCTATTTAGCTCAAATACACAGCTCAAACCAGTCAAGCCCTAAAACTGAAACTTCTAAAAACATACCTCAAATTTATGATGTGTTCTTGCTAATCCCTTGCCAATCTTCAAGTCTAGCTTAGGATTCTTGATGCTCAGCTTACCCTAGCTCACCACTGATCTTAGCTTCAAGAAAAATGAAGGGAAATGGTGGGAGAGCCACAAACCGATCCTTTGAAGAAAACCCACACTGTTTTTCTCTCTTTTCTTTTTCTTCCTTCTTTCTTTCTTTCTTTTCTCAGCCTTATCACTTTATTCTACCAATCCCACTAAATATAAAGCTTCCTTTAACTTATCTCTAAAAACCTAAAGACCAAAATGCCCTTCCTATTAATTCTAAACCTTTTTGTCCATGTAGGGCCATTTTAGTCATTTTACCCAATTCCCACTAACTCCTCGAGTGTCTCTAATAATTTCCTGCTTACTACCCAATACCTGATTAATCACCAAATATATATCCCTCATCATCAAGATTAACCTCAATATATTTTTCCAAATTCCCATTAAAACTCCCCAGGCTTAACCCAAGCCGGGTATAAATTCCCGCTTTGACTTTTCCGCTAACCCGCTCATTCTAGGATCGTCTCGAGTCACAGATCACAGATATCAACACAGTCATGCCCAAAATGGCCAAATTACAATTATGCTCTTTCTAAGACAATCAGGTCTACATGCATACTAATACACATATTCATGCATCTCAAATAGTCATATAACATGCATTAAATCATAATCATGCATTTAACTCATTAAAGTCACACACAAAATCCCATTATGCCCTCCAGGCACACTAATCAAGGCCCTTAAGCCTTATTAGCGATTTTGGGTCGTTACACTCGAGCAGGAGTCAAGCTGTCCATCCCCTTTTTCTCATCCTTCATTTGTCTTAGGAAATCCTTCTTGAAATGCCCAACCATGTCACATAAGAAACATGTCTTTGCTCAACATTCTTCCAGATGATGCCTCTTACACCGATTGCATTCCGGGCGGGTCCTCCACTCCTTCTTCTTGCTTGGTCCAATAAATGGAGGTATTGCTGCTTGAGCTCCATGCTCTCTAGCACTCTCCTGCTCAATCTGATTTCCTGTGCTCTCAACAGCAAGAGCCTTCCCTACCACCTGAGCATAGGTAGATATTTCATGCACTGGGGCAACTCTAATTCCCTGAGTTATTCCGGGATTCAGTCCCTAAATAAAAAATTTCTTTCGAGCTACATCTATAGGTACCATATCAAAAGCGAACTTGGCCAACCCATCAAATTTATTAACATACTCTGATACTGTTGCATTTCCTTGAACGAGATTCGAAAACTCATTCATCTTTGCAGTCTTGGCTGCATCACAATAATATCTTTCATTGGACAACTGCCTAAATTTTTTCCAATCCATCATAGCTGTGTCTCTTGTCTGGGATACTACTTCCCACCATGTCTGGGCATCATCCCGTAATACAAATGTAGCACAGATCACCCTATCATGACCTACCAGCCCCATTGTAACGACCTAAAATCGCTATTAAGGCTTAAGGGCCTTGATTAGTGTGCCAGGAGGGCATGTTGGGATTTATGTGTGATTTTATGAGTTAAATGCATGGTTATGATTTAAAGCATGTTATTTGACTAATTGTTTATCTGAGATGCATGACTATGTGTATTAGTATGCATGTAGGCCCTGATTTTGTTTGAAAAGCATAATTGTAATTTTAGCCGCTGAGGGCATATATGTGATAATTGTATTCCGTGATTTGTACCACGTGAGTGTGGTGGTATTATTGTGATGCACGTGCCGAGACGGTCCTAGAGAGCAAATTAACTTAAGAGTCACAACGGGATTTCTATACCCGGCTCGGGAGGAGCCTAGGGGTACTTCGGGAATTTTATGGCTAAGATTGAGATTTAGCGGGTAATGGTTATTGGTGATTGAGTAACCTGGGTAACCATTAGTTACTACTGAGAGTAACAAGTTCTAGATAGAAAATGGTAGAAATGAAATAGAAGTAAAAGGACTTAAGTGCCCTTGAGGTTAGTTGGGAAAGGATAGGCAAGGAGGGGTAAAATTGTCATTTGGCTGGGAATTGGATATATGGCAGCTGGGTATTAAGGGGTACACGGTTTGGGGCTTGGTCATTTGATGCTTTGATAATTTGAAGAGAAGAAGAAGGAGAGGGAAAAAGCTAGGGCATGAAGAAGAAGAAGGGAGCTGAAACTTGAAGACTAAGGGGATGAACCAAGGAAGCTTAAGGTTGGATTCTTGATTGAGGTAAGAGTTTTAAACATCCTTGGGTTTTCTTTTCTGTTGTGGTTTAAGATTTTGAAGCCATGGTTTAGGTTTGTCAAGCTTGGGTTGTGTTTTTGGCCTTTGGGTTTGAGTTTTCTGAAATTTGGAATCAAATGGGTGATTTTGAGTGTGATTGTGTTATTGAGTTGGGTTATGATGTTTATGGGTTGATGTATGGTCTATTTGGAGTTTTGGGTTGGTTTTGGAGCTTGGGTGTGAGTTTGGGACGATTTGGGAGGTTTTAGCTCGGAGAAAATGCAGGGGAAAAACCCAGAATTCTGGGTCTGCGAAGGCGTGCCGCGACACAGGTTTTTCGTGCCGCGGCAAGGGAGTCCCTGACTGATGTGTGCCGCGGCACAAGAAAGTTGTGCCGCGGCACAAGGCAAATTTCAGGTTCACATTTTTGGCAATTTTAGGCCTTTGCTCCGGGGGTTCGGGGGATGTCTCCGGGGTGTTGTTTTAAGGTTTTAGAGGTCCCGAGAGTGCGGGATTGGTCCCGGGAAGTGGTTTTGGGTTGATTAGTATTGAGGGATGTTTCTTGTGTGTTGTGACTATGTTGTTGGTGAGGCTCGTGCTAGAGGACCGTGCTTGCGGCTTTAGTGCATCAGGAGGCTCGGAATACAGGTAAGAAAACTATAACACCCGAGGTTAGGGCATGGCCCCAGATTGTATTATGTGCAAATGTTTAACCTTAAATGAATCATGATGTGTGTGAATGACTATTTCAAATTTACTATATGTGTGATTATGATGAAATGAGCGGCAAGGGCCGAGTACGGCGTAAGCCGGGGCGGCCGTGGGCCGAGTACGGCGTAAGCCGGGGCGGCCGTGGGCCGAAAGTAACACCTAGCACATGGGATGCTATAATCAGGGCGGGGCCCGGTGGATACATGTGTTATGATATATATTCAGGGTGGGACCCAAGGGATACATGAGTTATCCTCACGGTGAGAACCGATACCCTAGGGCTTTGGTAAGGGTCCTGGGGCGGCATGGCCGTGTTTGCTTAGTCTAATGATTGACTTGTTTATTTGTGGATTATCTGTTATGATAAACTGTATACATTGCATATGTTATGTTCTGCATGAGTTTTCTTGCTGGGCTTCGGCTCACGGGTGCTCTGTGTTGCAGGTAAGGGCAATGACTGAATCAACCAACCATGAGTACGGAGAGCGTGAAGCGGCGCGTACATGTTTGGCCTGCCCGACTGCTTTGGTTGGGGGTTTATTCGAAAATGGCTGTAATAATCTATGATTTTATGATTTCTTAACTGTAACCTTATTTCAAGATATGATCAGTTTTCAAACCTTATTTTGGGATCCCAAATGTTTAATGATAGAAGTTTTAATGAAACGACGCATTTTCAAAGATTACAGCCTTAACTTTTAATTAGTCACACTTTTGCTCGAAACCTCGGTTAGCGAGTTCATTACACACTATTTCGCCTTCAAAACTCACTTAGTAACGGCTCTAAGGAAGTAGGGCGTTACACCCATACTATCGAGAATAGAACTGATCATGCTTATCCATTGCTCAGCTCTTAATGGATCTACGCCTCCCTCAAAGACTGGAGGGTAAAACTCCTGGAATCCTCCACAAAGAAATTGCCATCTGTTCTCAACCCTAGGCTTAGCCCAAACTGGTGCCACTCTTGGCAAGACAAAGGAAGAGGTGCTCCCCGATAGATTCCGTTGTTGCTTCAAACACCTAATCTCTTCCTCCTGCCTCTGCAATCTTAATTGCACATATGTAAGCACCTGCTAGAAATTTTGAGGGGCAGATGAAGAACTCAACCCCTAGCTGAAACTCCCAGCCTCAGCATAACCACCATTAGGTCTCATTATCTGCCTTGGATACATACCTTCTGGTTGAATCTTCAGTCAATAACTTGTCCCATTAAATATGATGAGCAAATCAAAAGCTTTCCCCCACGGAAACAATCTTACCACACTACATTCACAAATCAACTGCAGTGCTAAAAACATGCCCATGGCATTCATACAACAATCATAACCCCTGCTCCTCCGACATACCTACCATGCCTCCAACTCTAGTATGCAAATATCACAATTATATATATTCATGGAGCAAGTAATCATATAGTCAAGAGCCTGGCTTTATCAGAATCTCATGCTCCCTAATACAATGTGCAGGTAAAGCATTCACATTCTATTTAAGCAGTTAAGCACATAACTACATAAATAGTTACCATTCCCTGAGTGAAGCTATCCTTGATGACAAGTGTACATGCCTAGCTTGTCTTCAGGAACCCTTAACCTTGGCTCACTCTGATACCAAGTTGTAACGCCCTAAACTCCAGGGATCGTTACGGTGTGCATTTTAAACAGTGCTAAACTCGCTAATCGAGTTATTTTGCCATAATCGTGTAACTAAGTATGATTAGCAGTTTAGGGTTAAAATTTTTGGTTAAGATATAACGTTTCACTAAAATATTTACTGTATACATTGGGATCCCAAAAATATAATTTAAAGGTTAATTGCAAGAAAACATTTACAACCAGCCGCCCTAAGTGGCACAATAGGTTTTAACCCTAGTTCCTCTTTCAACCCTCGGCTGTGGCGGTTGAGCAACCACATACGTACACGTCGACACCTAAGCTCTCCAACTCAAGGATGGTCCAACTTTCTTTTGCCATTACCTGCACCACATAGCACCCGTGAGTCGAAACCCAGTAAGAAAACTCAATATGCTCATGAACAGTAATAACATGTCACTAAATCATAATGTGCATGCCTAGCAATGATAGCCCTATTCATGCATGCAAATAATTTCAGATAATTATAGGGAATCCATGATGAGGAATCCTGCCCTCCTGAATGGATGACTATCAATTCAATCCTAATCAGATGAGTGATTTAACACTTGAGGTTCTGTTAACCATAATGGAGCATATAACTCTAATTAGATGAGCGATTTAACACTTGAGGTTCTGTTGACCATAATGAGTTACTGATGAGCAAGTCACGAACTTAAACCAGATGAGTGAGTGATGAGCGAGTCACTACGGGAGAACATGTGTTTGTAATTTATGAATCACAAGTATTTATCAACACATGAGAACTTGGATTATGGTATGAGAAATGTTAGAATAACAAAGAAGAAGACAATCTTTTGTTTGACAAATCTGAAAACTATTCTCTTGTATATCTCTGATTTTTTTTTTCTATATCTTCTTATTATTATATATCATATATATAGATTATTCTATTACCTTATTATTCATAATAATAATATTAATATAATAATAATAATATCATAATGATGATAGAAATTGATTCAGGTAAAATCTAACTTACCAAATTTGAAAATATCTATGTTCAAATTATTAATTAATTAAATAAATAAAATAAAAACAACATTGATACAATATCAATGTACTAATACACGCATGGCACAGTCCTTGGACTGTGTCATGCGAGAACTGCCATTTCCCTTTTTAGGGATATTGCAATTTTCTTTTATTTATTTATTTAACTAAAATCAATCTTCCACAACATAAGGTATTTATCTTTTTAAGGAAAAGATGACAACCATATTTCAAAATTTAAATTTTAAATTCAAAATTCAAATTGATGATCATCATTATCATCATTTTTTAAAATTTAATAAATCAAAAATATTTTTGACTTTTCGAAAAATTAATAATTAATTCCAAATTAATTATTTAATCTCAATTATCATATAATTGTATACTTGACCCGAAGAATAAAATTCTTCTCAAATTACAGTTTTACCCTTGTATCAACTCTAACATTGATATGGTGTTGATAGAGCCACCCTGAGGACCTATAATAAATATTAGATTATTAATCAAAGCTCTTTGATTAAATGATCATATATATTAATCTTATGATTACTCCACTATAAATATGAGATTGAACTCTTGATAATTATAGACATATGTTTACAGAGTACTTTATTAAAAAATAAAGTGTTCATTGATATAATCATTATATATAATGTTAACCCTATTAATGGTTCATAATTAAAAGGGAATAAAATTATTGTTTTACCCTTTTAGTTATATCTTGCTCCTAGAGTACCATTGACTTTACTAGTGAAGGTTGTGTCACAACAAGTTTGCAATGTGAGCGTTCATAACCTTTTCAGTTCAAAAAGTCAATCCAATAGGGAACTATTATTAAAAAGGTATAGATTCTATATCTGTTAAATTATGTCCCCAGCCATATACATCATTGAGTCCCCAAAACAATTGTTCTTAGCTTGATCATTATGACAAACCTTAACGCATGAATCAAAGGATCAGATGACATATATAGGAGTTCATAGCAACCTCAGGATTAAGATCATCGTGTATATGATCATCGTTTGATGTGTTTGATTAATACTATGAAACGGTGTTTAAACAAGTATTAACAAATCACAATTGGTCCAGATCTATATATCACTATGTATAAAGTACTTTCACTAAAGTTTCCTACTACACTAGTTACCCAGATCTAGGTCACTTGTATTCATAATACTAGTGAACCGTACTAGCAGTAATTAATCTAAAGATTCAATAAATTTATTTTACTGCGAACTGTTTTAAGTTTCTTATCTTAATATTGATCCTCTCAGACCAATATGAGATTAAGACTACATAGATAAACTTTGGAATTTTTTGATATATACTTAATATTATCAACATAATATCGGATATAATCTATATATATAATAATTCAATTCAATTATTTATTTCATTTAAAACATTTCTCAACTACAATTGCTTTAAGGGCACTATTCCCAACAACAACTCCCTGATGGTTGGGGTTGTCTATGTTCCTAATGTGCCCCCTATGGGGCCTCACATTCACCCCTGTGCTTGGGCTGAGCCTGACGGCTCCTATCTCAGCTTCCACTTCTAGCACTTCGTGAAGGCCTCTGATGTGCCCTATCCCCATCTCGGTTCTCGCTGGGAGCTTGCTGAGGTACACCCTGTGCTGGAGAGGAATGTCTAATCAGTGGAGGGTGCCTAATTGGCGAGGGTGATAGCTTCTCATGGTTTATTTCGGCCGGCACAAGGTTTTTCCTGGTAGGCCCTGGGTTATCGCTCCGAGCTATCAAGGAAGCTTGGTATTCCCATGTTCTGTAGGAGCATCCTTGATTGGGTTGTTCCTAGCAGGGTTCCGAGATGACCCCCTAGGTTGGCTTTTCCCATTATTTTCCCTAGGCCTCGGTTGAGCCTATTGGGCCCTTTGTTCAGCCATCCTGGCAGCCGTACTCCCTCGAAGTCACCCCCTAGTCCTCCAGGGTGGTGCATATACTTCACTAGCTCACCTTGCCATCTCTTCATTTAGCTGTGTAGCTTCGGCTAGCTGTTCATGTAACCTATGATTTTCAAGCTCAACTACTGGCACATATCTTTAAGGATTATAGTAATACTGCTTATTAGGTCTAGAACTCTGACCAGGCCATCCTCTAGGAGACGTTGAGGCACTCTCCTCATCGGGGCTATGGTCCACAACTGGTTGTTTACTAGGCCTTCGAGGATGGTCCTCGTTTCGTGGAGTACACTCCTCAGAGATTTGGGGTAAAGGACGCCCACTAGTGCTAGGAATGTTCAGGGCGGTCATCGTTGCTAAGCGGGAGCTTTTATGCTGAACAATAGGAAGAATTGCTTAATGCTCTCAACGAAAGCACCAAACAGTTGACGCCGTTTTTTGTGAACTTAATTATGTAGAGCAATAAACAATTAATTAGGAAGAATAGAAAAGAAAGAGAGATTTTACGTGGTTCAGTAGTTAAAATCTGTCTACGTCCACGAGTCACTTTTATTAACTTGTCTGCGTTAATACTTCAGGAAGAAGCAATTTCATAGAGCATTTTTAAGTGCTAAATTATGCCTAATTCTCCACCATCAAAATGACTAAATCCAAGCTATTTATAGACCTGGTTGCAAGAATATCTTCCTACGAGTGTAGGGAAGTAATAACATAATATTCAAATTTAAATTATATTTGAAGAATACCAACTAATTGCATTATCAAATGAAAGATCCCTTTAAAATAGGGTTATCTGCAAATGGTTTTAACCAATCCCACATAAAAAGGGATTTCACAACAAAATCTACGTGTATCACTTTAAAGCGTATTCGAGCCTGATCACTACCTCTATGCACTTTCAAGATCACCCAAAGGTTCGAGCTCACCATTCTAGTTGTCGCCACCTCCTCACTTGATCAGTCTGTCAAGCTCATCCCTAAGAGAAGGTTAATACCTTCGAGCCTACAACTGTTAGGAACGAGTTTCCTAATACGCAACGGAATGGTGGTGGGGTTGGCCCAGTGTACAACAAAATTTTGTAACATATTTAAACTACCTTTAAATATGCGGATCCATTAATATACATACATTAATCATAAGCAAGATAATAATAGAAATCATACCTCTTGAAGCCTATCAAATATCCTTGCTATCTTTTCGTATTTAGAACGATCTTCCTATCCAAACCGCTCCCACGTACTCACACCAAGATCTTCCAAAGCATTCTCTACACCTCAAGAAGTGTGTGGCCACTTAGATAATGAAGGATAATTTATTTGTGATTCTACTTGATGTACTCAACACATGAGATCAAGAGAATAGGCATGAGAATTGGTTCTTTGTTTTTCAGGGAGAGAAAACTATCGTTCTATTTTTCACAGAACGAATAGACCGAGTTGTCTCTCTTTTCTGAATATTTTTCTAATTAGTCATACTTAAAAGAAAATATTCAAATTTAAAAAAATAAATCTGTAACCATTTTACAATTTACTTTTTAATTAATTAATTATTCTATTAATGAAAAAAATCCAAAAACCAATTTTTGAATTATCCATTAATTAAATAAAAATGAAAATCCTATCCCTGAAAATTGCCCTACACGGCACACACAGTCCATGGACTGTGTGTGCACGTGTAGCCTCCCTAATTTTAGGGATGTTGGTTTTTCAATTTTTATTTAATTATTTATTCAAAATCCTTTGTTAGATAAGATCTAACAACCTGATAATTAATTCAAATTTGAATTCAAATTTAAATTTATTATCTGTTTAACTAATTATCAAATATAATTAATTATTTGAATAAATATTAATCTTTTAAATTCAAATCCAATTTGAACTTATCAGATTATTATCTCCCACTCAAATAAAGATATTTAATTAATTCTACCAATTAATTAAATTTAATATTATCAAAAATAAATATTTAATTTATTATAATTTCAAAAATTATAAATAATTAATTATTTAATTAAATTTCAAAATTAATTTATTTATGTAATATAATTTCAAAAATTATACAATAATTAAATATTAATTAATTTTATTAACTACAACTAATTTGTAATTAATTAATTAATTACTATTATCATATAATTGCATATTTGGCCTAAAGAACAAATTTCTTCTAAAATATGTCTTTAAACTATTTTTTCCTTCATATCAACTCTTACCTTGAACAGTGTTGATAGCGTTGCTATGGGGACATTTGGACCTATAATTCCAAGCTCCAATAAATTTGAGATTATTAATTAAACTCTTTAATTAAATAATCTTAATTTATTAGTCTCGTGATTATGCTACTATAAATATGAGACTGCACTCTTGTAATTATAGACATTTTATTTACGGAGTACTTTATAATCATAAAGCGACCATTGATATAATCATTGCATACAACTTGACCCTCTAATAATGGTTCATAATTATCGGGAATAAAATTACTGTTTTACCCTTTTAATTATCTCTTGTTTCCTTAACTACCATTGACTTTACTAGTGAAAGTTAATTCATAACTAAATTATGAATTTGAGCTCAATAACCTTTCAGTCCCAAAAGTCAACCCTTAAGATAACCATCATTCAATCTCTTGCGAGAAGGCATAGATTCCATACCTGTTTACTATGTCCCCAGCCATCTACATTAATGAGTTCCCAAAACAAAAGTTTCTAGCCTGATCATTCTGATAGACCCTAACAAGTGAATCAAAGAACTCATATAACATAAACAGAAGTTCATAGTAACTTCAGGATTAAGATCTATTTGTATATGATCATCAGTTGATATATTTAATTAATACTTCGAAACGGTATTTAACTAAGTATTAATAAACATATCTGGTCCAGTTCTATATATTCTCTAATATATAAAGCACCTCCACTAAAGTGTCCTACAACACTAGTGATCCGGATCTAGATCACATGTATTCATAATACTAGTGGACCGTACTTGCAGTAATTAATCTAAAGATTTCATAACTTTATTTTACTGCGAACTATTCAAGTTTATTTATCTCAAACACAATCCTCCCGTACTAATACGTGTTTGAGATCACATATATGAACTTATGAATTTTCCTGATATTTACATAATATTATCACAGAATAATATAGTCTATAAAATATATGCATAACAAATTCAATTTATTTATTTATTTCATAAAACAATGTCTACTACATATGCTTTCAGAGCACATTTCCAACAGCAACTCATGCTCGAACGCTGATGATAGCTCTGGAACTCCATGACAATTCGTACAAGTATAATGCTAACACTTGTTAATGTCGAGCTTACAATTTACGAGCCTATATTTCGAGGCTACTTATTTATTCTCAAAATTTGAGTGTAACAATGGAGATGGCGGCTAATCACCCATAACAACTCCTTTTGTTTCCATGTTATTAAAGGGAAGTACTTAAGAGAAAAACCATTTCTCTAAGTGACCTCTAAAGCCTATGATTCTTGGTTTCGGAAATTAGTTGTTAGAACAATCCCATTGTTGAGTAAAGGCACATGTAAGATATCGGGTAAAGAAAATTTGATAAATATCTGAACGGATCCTTGGGTTCCTTATTCGATGAATTTTTGGGCAATGTCAAGAGGTGAACCAAGAAGAGGTTATATGTATGTTGCAGACTTTATAATAGACACTAGTTAGTGGAATATTCTGAAATTCAGAGAAGTTTACAGCCAAGAGGAGATCATGAATATTGGGAGGTTTTCCACTAAGTCGGCGTAAATGCTACAAGCTTATGAACGGGCTCCAGTGATTGAGATCCTTCCAAATACAAACTGGAACAAATTGTGTAATGCAAAGATACATGAGAGGCCTAAATTGATGTGGTGGAGTATTCTAAGCAATGCGTTCCCGGTGCGTTCTAAACTAGCTCACCTATTTACTGTTGATAATGTTTTATGTCGTCTTTGTAATAACATTCCAGAAGCAATGGAGCATGCTCTCTTGTTTTGTGATTTTCCTTTGGTTGGCTTCTTCGTGGGGAAAGGTTCCAAGGCAACCTAGAATCATCGATTGTAAAGAGTGGTTCTTAGACATATGGAAGGATATTGGAGAGGGCCATGTGGATGAGGTATTTCTGGTATTCGCCTCTCTTATTGTGGACAACATTTGGTGATTCAGAAAAAACACAATACATAGAAATGTGCTGCCAAATAACCCTGAGAGAGATCCAACACGCCTTCCTAGAGTTTAAGGAGGTTTTGATGCATAAGTTGAGTCCATAGATAATCCCCATGAATTGGAAGCCTCCTCCTATGGGATGGATAAAGGTAAATTTTGATGTGGCTTGCTCTGAAGAAGCCATAGTCCTTAGTGTTGTAGCACACTCGGACTCCGACATCATTCTTTGGGTGGTATTACCAAAGAGAACCAGGAGAAAAAGAGAAGAAGAACATGAATGAAAAGCTCTGTTTTTCATTAAAGGAATACAGCAATACAAGAATGAAATTTATATCACTAACCCGGTACTAAGCTAGTCGATTCTTAACTAATTACAATTACAACAGTTAAGAAGGAAAAACAGCTAACTAATTACAACTAACCCCTTCAATATATCACAGCTCAGCAGCTAAGACTCCCCCTCAAGATGGATTGTAAATGCTTTGCAATCCAATCTTGTCTCTCAAATAATTGAACTGTTGAGGAAAAAGAGCCTTGGTAAACATGTCTGCAACCTGTTCTTGTGATGTAACATGGGCTGTTCTGATTATTCCAGCTTGAATTTTTTCTCTTATCAAGTGACAATCAATCTCAATGTGTTTGGTTCTCTCATGGAAAACTTGGTTTGCTGCAATATGTAAGGCTGCTTAATTATCGCAGTAGAGATCAACAGCTATATCATGAGATTGATTAAGTTCCTTTAACACAGAGATCAACCAAACCACTTCACAAGTGGTATTTGCCATGGCCCTATACTCCGCTTCAGCTGAAGAACGCGAAACAGTGTTTTGTTTCTTGCTCTTCCAAGAGATTAATGAATTTCCAAGGAAAACACAAAAACATGAAGTAGATTCCCTGGAATCTTGAAAGGAACCCCAGTCCGAGTCTGCATAGGCTCTTAACTTGAGTGTGGAACTGTCTGGAAAGAACAGGCCAAAACCAGGACTGCCTTTGATGTACTGCAATACCCTTTCAGCTGCTTTAAGGTGGGGAACCCATGGAGAAGCCAAGAACTGACTCAGTTTGTTGATTGAGTAAGACAAATCTGGCCTTGTAATAGTGAGATATTGGAGCTTTCCAATTATTCTCCTATATGTTTGAGGATCATTAAGTAACTCCCCATTTTCTAAACTCAGTTTCAGATTAGGCTCCATGGGAGTACTTGATGGTTTGCAGCCTAGAAACCCAGCTGTTTCAAGCAACTGTAAAGCATAATGACGTTGAGAGATGAAGATACCTTTCTCTGATCGAGCAACTTCAAGACCCAAGAAATATCGCAAATTTCCTAAGTCTTTTAACTTGAACTTAGCATTCAGCCGTCCTTTTAAAACCTCAACTTCTTGTAGATTACTACTAACCACAACAACATCATCAACATAGACAACAAGGGCCATGAAACTGGTATTAGAATGCTTTATAAACAAAGAATGATCAATAGCGGAGTGACTAAAACCTTCTTCTTGTAAAGCACTTGAAAATTTCTCAAACCATTGTCGGGAGGCTTGCTTGAGACCATATAAGGACTTTTGCAATCGGCAAACAGGACGAACCGGTAACTCCCCCTTAGGACGATACCCCTGAGGTAGAGTCATAAATACTTCCTCATGCAAGTCTCCATGTAAAAAGGCGTTATGAACATCAAGTTGGTGAAGAAACCAACCTTTAACAGCCGCAAGAGCAAGAAGAAGCTTGACAGTGACAAGCTTAGCAACCGGGGCAAAGGTATCATTGTAGTCTATGCCTTCTTGTTGAGTGTAACCCTTAGCTACCAAGCGGGCTTTGTAACGCTCAATAGAACCATCAGCATTATATTTAATCTTGTAAACCCACTTGCAGCCTACAGCATGTTTGTGTTCGGGAAGGCTAACAATACTCCAAGTATTATTTCTTTCAAGGGCAGCAAGTTCTTCGGCCATGGCCATGTCCCATTCAATAGTACCAGCAGCTTTTTGATAGGATTCAGGTTCAGTGTTGCTGGAAATAGCTAAAACAGTGGCGTGAAAAGGAGCAGAAAGTTTGCTATAGTCGAGGAACTTAGAAATAGGATACCGAACTGTACCAGTAGGAACCTGAGAGGAAGCAATAATGGAATTAGTAGCAAGGTTACAATGATAATCAGTGAGATATGATGGTCTACGCAAAGGTTGAGAGGATCGAGTAGAAACAGGAACTGTATCATCAATAACAGAGGAAGAGAGTGATACAGAAGTGTGGTCAGCTGTAGGAGTATCTATAGCAGGCAGAACACTATTATGAGGCAAGAAAGAGTGAGAAAAAAAATCTGCATAATGAGAAGAGAGCACATTAGTGGAAACAAAAGGGAATATATGTTCATGAAATTGTACATCACGAGAGACAAAAACTCTGTTGGAATCAAGGTCAAGAAGCTTATAAGCTTTCATGCCAATGGGGTAACCAAGAAAAACGCAAGCAGTAGCTCGGGGTGAAAATTTTGACCGATGACTTGGGAGAGTTGATGCATAGGCTAGGCATCCAAAAGCTTTAAGATGATGATAAGTAGGTGATTTGTGATGGATAATCTCAAAAGGAGACTTATGTTTCAAGTGAGGTGTAGGGGTTCTATTGATGAGATAAGTAGCTGTGGAAATACAATCTCCCCAATATGGCAAAGAAATGTGAGATTGAAATAACAAGGCCCGAGCTACATTAAGCAAGTGTTGGTGTTTGCGTTCAACCA
Source organism: Humulus lupulus (assembly GCF_963169125.1). Classification (NCBI taxonomy): domain Eukaryota; kingdom Viridiplantae; phylum Streptophyta; class Magnoliopsida; order Rosales; family Cannabaceae; genus Humulus; species Humulus lupulus. The sequence goes on from NC_084798.1 coordinate 58,965,299, forward strand.
CTGAATTTTGTTGAGGGTGCTCAACACAAGAATGAAAATGCATGATGCCTAAGGAGCTAAATAAAGTAGGAAATTGAAGCTCTTTGGCATTATCTGATCTAACAGCTTTTATGGACACATTAAACTGAGTTTTGATAAAAGTAATGTAATTTGGGATAACCTGTTGAGCCTTAGATTTGTATGTAAGAAAAAAAACCCAAGTGTGGCGAGAACAATCATCAACAATAGTTATGAAATAACGATAACCCTCAACTGTTAATGTGTGAAAAGGACCCCATATGTCAACGTGGATAAGATCAAAACAATTTTCAGAAATGTTATGATTAGAGATAAAGGGTAGTCTCCTTTGTTTGGCATAATGACAAATAGAACAGTGAAAAGTAGAAGAGTCATGTTGCTGAAAAGTTAGCTCTTTATTTAAGGGATGAAGTTTAATACAAGAAGGGTGGCCTAATCTATAGTGCCACAAAGAATCAACATAAATCTTGGAATCAGAAAAGGTAAAAACAGAAGATTGATCAGAAGCAGTGACAGCAGCTTTATTACAAGAAAAATCTGTCAGATAGTAAAGATTTGCAATCCGCTCACCCATCCCAATCGGCAGGGTCCGAGTGGTGTCCTGAATGACACAGTGGTTTGAAAAGAAAGAGAATGAGCAATTAGTAGTTTTAGTTAAAGAGCTAACATAAAGTAAATTGTACTGAAAATCTGGAACATAAAGCACATCATAGAGAGTAATATCAGAAGACAGAATGATAGTACCAACACAAGACACATTAGTGGAGTGACCATTTGGCAAAATAACAGAGGAAAGAGAAGTTGGAAAAGTTTGACCAAATAGACAAAGATTATGGCAGACATGGTGTGTAGCACCTATGTCAATAATCCAGCTAGACTTAGGAACAAGAGGGTTCTTACCAATGAAATTTGATACAAAAGGTTGATCGGGAAGTATAGGAACAGAAGAGGATGGTGTATCCTGGACTTTCCAAGCAAGAAGAGCAATTATTTTTTGCACTTGAGTTGATGAAAGGGTGGACAACACATCAGAATTAGCATCCACATTAGTTCCAGATTTAGCCTCAGTAAAGCTGATGGAATGAGTTGCTGGTCTGGTATTCTGGGAGCTAGTCAAACGGCCTTTCCCATGGAACTTATGGCCAGGAGGATATCCATGAAGTTTGTAGCACTTGGATATTGTGTGTCCAGAGATGCCACAATGAGTGCAGGTAAACTTGTTTCTGCCGTATTGAGCATTAGCAGCAAATTGATGAGACATATTGGGTGGGAATTCCTTGGATTCAGATGTGACACAGTTTAATCCTCTTTGTCTCTCTTCTTGAATGAGTGTAGCATACACTTTATTGATGTTTGGAAGAGGATCTTGAATCAAGATTTGGGATCTTGCAGCGGAATAAGAATCATTTAACCCAACCAAAAATTCCAACACCTTATCCTGTTCTTGATAATCCATAATGGTCTTCATTGCACCACATGTACAAAGAGGTTGTGGACGGTACTCATTAACCAAGTCCCAAAGAGCTTTGAGGCGAGTAAAATACATCTGAATGTTGTGACTCCCTTGATGAAGAGCCTAGAGAGATCGCTTTACCTCAAAAACTCGCGGACCATTATTTTGATGAAAACGCTCATAGAGGTCAGACCAAATCAGAGATGTATCATCAAGATACATCACACTATTAGCAATCTCACTAGACATGGCATGTAAAATCCAGGAGATAACAGTGCTATTACATCGGCACCAAGAATCATAATCTTCATGAGTTGGAGCTGGTTGAGGAAGTTTACCTGTGATGAAATGAACTTTGTTTCGAGCAAGGAGGGCCACCATCATTGAACGCCTCCAGGAACTGTAATTCTCCCCACCGGTAAGAATTTTGGGAACTAAATTTGCACTAGGATGATCGCCATGACCTAAATGATAGGGATCCCGACTTTCATCTCTGGATGAGCGAGAACTTGGGTTAGGGAAAGCAGGGCGATCCATCGATACTGAATCAGCTGGAATGACAGGAGGGTTCGTATCATGGAGATTTAGAGGATCTTCATGAGAGTCTTGCGGGCCAACACCACTGCGAGTGGTCACCATGGATCCGAAGAAGTGGAAAAAGAAGTCAAGAAAAAAAACTGTCGAAGAAGAGGAAGCACTTCGTGGCTATGATACCATATTACCAAAGAGATCCAGGAGAAAAAGAGAAGAAGAACATGAATGAAAAGCTCTGTTTTTCATTAAAGGAATACAGCAATACAAGAATGAAATTTATATCACTAACCCAGTACTAAGCTAGCCGATTCTTAACTAATTACAGTTACAACAGTTAAGAAGGAAAAAAAGCTAACTAATTACAACTAAGCCCTTCAATATATCACAGCTTAGCAGCTAAGAGGCGGCAAAACAAAGCTTTTTGACGCCTTGCACCGTGACAGTTGGTGAAGCTCTGGCAGGTATCTTTGCTTTACAGATGGCAGCGGAGAAAAAGCACGATTATGTAATCAATGTAATCAATTGAGGGAGACTCTAAATTGGTTATCAACGCCTTTAAGGAATCAATGGAACTGTTGGAGATCTCTCAATTAGTGTCTGATGCAAGAAATTTGACAGCCTCCTTTTCTTATTGTAATTTTAAATTTATTTCAAGACAATTGAACTATTATGCCCATAAGACGGGTCATTCCAATAATTAGAGCACTCACAACAATTTTTCTACTCTATTTTTCAAAATGCTTCACTAAAATCCTATATGTTTTTTTACTTTACCTCAAACTTTTACATTACACCATATATCAATTTCTCTTTACAACATTTAAATATTATGGTGTTGTTTGATAAAACTTTAAAAAAAAAATAGTCTTTTATTTAATTAATTAAAAATTTGACAATTAAACATAAAACGTGTTTGGTAACTCAATTTTTATTTATTATTTTTTAAAATTTTAATTAAAATTCATTAAATTTTGAAAATAAAATTTTTTCACTTTTAAAATTTTTTTAACCTGTTTTCGACTTTTCCTTTTTTTCCTTGTCTTCTTCAAATCAACACCTCATATTGTTAAACAAAAAATAAAAATAAAAGTTATCAAATACGTTTATTATTTTTTGTTTTTAAAAATAAAGAAACAAAAATAAAATTATATTTCCATTTTTGTGTTTAAAAAATTAAAAAAACAAAAAATTTACCAACCACAACCTATAATTTTAGATATTATTTATTTATTTAAATGAAAAAATGAGAGAGAAAGAAAGAGAGAATAATAAAAGAAATAATTAAATAAGTTTATAGAATGAATAGTATGTAGATAAATGTGGTGAATGATTTATGTTATTATTGCTTAAAGCACTCCCAATAGGTGCTCTACTCCATCTTTTAAAATATCTCCCCAAAACACACATTTTTTTTTTATTTTATCTCTAAGTCTTACATTATACAATACATATCAGCTTCTCTATATATTTCTCTACATCATTTAAATATTATATATTTAAACATATTTTATTAATTTAAGTAAAATAAAATAATTGAAAAGGAAAAAAATAATAAATATATACTAAATGGGAGAGAGAAAGCTTATAAAGAAAAATAATAATATTAAAATATTATATAAAAGATATGTAAATGTAGATGTGGATTAATTTGAGTTTGTGCATAACTATTATAAATATATGTATAAAAAAGTTGATGGAAGATGTTTTTATGAGTTTTAGTTAAATATTATAGAGAAAGTGTATTACAAAATACATCACCAATTTTTTTTTTTTTTTTTTATAATTTACCTTAAACTTTTACATTATACCATACATTTGCTTCTTTATTTTTTCTCTACATCATTTAAATATTATATATTTAAAAATATGTTATTCATTTTAAGAAATAAAATAATTAAATATAATAGTATTACACTCATATATGTATATATATATACAAAATTAATAAAATATTTATAACTTGATAAATAGTGTTTCACTACATATAAAGAAATACTATTTATTTAGGTAAAAAAAAAATTTACATCATCCATTGGAAGATTATTTAACTATTTTTTCTCTATATTATAAAGAATAAAATATTTTACTTGATCCAATGAAAGTGCTATTAGCTAAATGTCTTGCTATTATAGAAGTGACATACGTAATAATCTATGAGAAATTTCATGTTATATGCATAATAACTTAGTGAAATTTTTTAATATGCCACCATAAGTTACTATCCGAAATATATGACAATTTCAATTTTTTAGACAAAAATACCCCTAACATTCAAATACCCATTTTTTCTCTCAATCCAAACTTTCTCTCTAACATCCATTATTCTCTCACTCTCTCTAACATTCTAATCTTGTAGATCTCGAAAAAAAAATGGTACTAAGTTTGAACTTGATGCTTGTTTGAGACCATAAAGGCTTTTGTTAAGCTTACAAACAGGATTCAGTGGGAGCTCCCCCTTAGGTTGATAGCCTTGAGGAAGTTTCATGTAAACCTCTTCATCTAAATCACCATGTAAGAAAGCATTATTTATGTCCAATTGGTGTAGTTTCCAATTATTTAAGGCAGCTAGGGCTAGGAATACTTTTAAAGTATTGAATTTTGCAACGGGTGCAAAAGTTTCAAAGTAGTCTATACCTTGTTGTTGAGCATATCCTTTGGCAACTAGACGTGCCTTGTATCTTTCAACATCACCATTGGACTTATATTTTATTTTGTATACCCATTTGTTGCCAATGATATTATGGCCATGGGGAAGGGAAATAATATTCCAAGTGTTATTGGCAATGAGTGCAGCAAGCTCATTTTGCATTGCTAATTTCCATTCATGAAGCTTGGAGGCTTGTGTGTAGCTAGTAGGTTCGACCAAGATATGAGTAGCAAGTATAGCATTTCAAAAAAATGGACGAAACTTGTCATAGGATATGAAATTAGTTAAAGGGTGAGCAGTAGAATACTCACATATGTAATCCTTGAGATGTGATGGTCAATTAAGTGGGCGGCCAACTTTAGAAGTAGTGAGTGGGTGCTCAATGGATGTGCTAGCAGGGGCCGAGATCATATTCTCGTTATTGGAATTTAGAGAGGATTGGTTGCTGCCAAAAACAGAGTCAAAAGTATCACTAGAACTTGGTTGAGTCAAAGGAAATATATGCTCATAAAAAATGACATCTCTTGAATGAAAAATTTGGTTAGTAGCTATATCAAGTAGAGTGTATGCTTTCATACCTGGGGGGTAGCCTATAAATATACAAGCACGAGATCTAGGAGTAAACTTGTTTCGTTTACTATCAAGAGTACATGCATAGGCAAGACAACCATAATTTCGAAGATGATCATAAGAGGGAATTTAAGCATATAAAAGTTCAAAAGATGATCTAAAATTTAAGAGTGCAGATGGCGTTCTATTGAGAAGATAGACAGCATTTGTAATAAAGTGATTCCAATATGATAGAGGTAATTTGGACTGTATAGCTAAAGCCTGAGCTACATTGAGTATATGTTGATGCTTGCGCTCAACAACAGAGTTTTGTTAAGGACGCTCAGCACAAGAATGATATAAATGAATGCCTTTTGTTGCATAAAAAGAACTAAGATTGAGTTCTTTAGCATTATCCGATCGTATGGCTTTTATGGGAAGAGAAAAATGAGTGAGAACATAAGTATAAAACTGTGGGATAATAGTTTGAACATCAGATTTGCATTTCAACATATAGACCCAAGTAAATCTAGTATGATCATCAACAATAGTGAGAAAATATTCATATCCTTCCAATGTTGGAATGGAGTAAGAACCCCAAATATCCATGTGTACTAAATCAAAAGCATTAGGAGCCATATTATTATGAGAGTCAAAAGGCAATTTATTTTGTTTAGCTAAATGACATACATGACAAGGGACATTATGATTTGAAGAAGCTGGAAAATGTAAAATTTTATTCAATTTGTTGGTAACTTTCATAGAAGGATGTCCTAATCGTGTATGCCAAGTATGGACATTATTACAAGAGTTCTTAGAATGTACAAAAGAACAAGAAGGTAAAAGAGTCTTGTCTTGTTGCAATAGGTACAAGTGTCCTATGCGCTTAGCAATCCCAAGCATCTTGTTCTGTGATGTGTCCTGTATTAGACAGTGAGTTTGAGAAAAAGAAAGAGTGTGATTGTGAGTGTATAACAAGGCAGGTACAGATATTAAGTTTAATTGAAAATCTGGGACATATAAGACATTATTCAGGGTCAGATTGTTGTTTATAATTAGAGTACCAAATTTACACACTTTTATTCTCAAACCATTCGGCAAAGTAAGATAAGAGGCTATTGTGAAGTTAGAAAAAAATGTAAAAAACTGGAAATTGCAACTAACATGGTGAGTAGCACCACTGTCAATAACCCAATAATCATGAGAAAGAGATACAAAGTTACCAGAAAAATTGGAGATCACAAGTTGTGTCTCGACCTTAGGAGTATGGGCTTGCTGAAGCTGAGTGCTGAGCATAGCAATTAAATTCTGTATAGCCGCTTGACTGCCCAGTTCAGGAGAAGATAAAGCAGAGGCAGTAGTTGGATGGACAACAGGCTTATTGTTGACATTTTTGGTGCCATATCCAGGGGGAAAACCATGGATGAAGTAGCATTTTTCTTTGAGGTGTCCCGGCTTTTGACAGTGAGAGCAAGTAGGCCTCATCTTCTTTGTTCTTGATGACGGAAGTGACGGTGGGTTGGAAGTAGAGGCAGCAATGAGATTGGTGGTAGCCGATGGCCTTATCTTCCTCTGTCTTTCTTCTCGCACAATGGTGGAAAAAACTTTAGAAATAGAGGGAAAATGATCAAGAAGAAGAACCTGAGATCGGACGGCATGGTAGGACTCATTCAATCCCGTAAGAAATTGCAAAACTTGCTCAAGATTTTGTAGCTCAAGACTATCAGTGGCAGCAGCACAAGTACATGGCGTTCTTGGTCGGAGTTCATTAATCTCATCCCAAATTGCTTTTAGTTTAGTGAAATAGGCGCTAACGGAATCATCTCCTTGATGAAGCGATATGAGGGATGTCCGAAGATCAAAGATGCAAGGCCCATTTCCTTGATTGAATCTTGTGTTTAATTCAGTCCACATTGCAGCAGCGGAATCAAGATAGATGATACTGCTCTTGATTTCTGGGGAAACTGAGTGAATAATCCAAGACATAACCATTTGATTACATCTGCTCTAGGGATCAAACAAATGGTGATCAGAAGAGGGTTGAGGAATGGTTCCAGTGAGGAAGCCAGTTTTGTTCTTCGCACCCACGGAGAGCTTGAAGTCACGAGCCCACTGTTGAAAATTGGTGTCCGTGAGAGGTGGAGAAGCTAAGATCAGACCTTGGTGGTCTCCAATGCCCATGAAGTAGGGATTGTTTGCATCTTCTTGAGCAGGTCGATCACGCAGAGGAGGGTCGGAAGCAGCCAAATTGGTCCTCTGTCCCGTAGTAGTCGGCGCCTGAGAGGGAGGCAGCATGTCAGAATCTATGGAGGAGGAAGGTTGCTCCTGTTGAGGTCTGTTTCTTGTTTGTACCATGGGAGAAGCGAAGGAGAAGGACGGGTTCAAGAATCGATTTGAGATCGATTTCTGGCTGATACCATATTAGGAAATATATTCAGAGAGAGAGAGAAATAATTTTTTGTATATTATTACAAAAGCTGATTGGAGTTCATATATATTCAGTAAGGGAAAAATGTTAGTATAACTAACCATAGTTAAGGATACCTATACACAAGGGTAAACTAATATCCTAATATTTCACTCAAATATCGGTTTCAAATATTTTTTTTTAATTTTGGTATTTTTTTCGAGATTTACAAGATTAGAATGTTAGAAAGAGTGAGAGAACAAGAAATGTTAGAGAGAGAAAGTTTGGATTGAGAGAAAAAATAAATATTTGAATATTAGATGTATTTTTATCTAAAAAATTGAAATTGTCATATATTTTTAGAAATAATTGTCTAATAAATATTATATACATAAGATGAAATTTCTCTAATCTATTGGCAGTGCCGATATGTATGTACTTTTATTTAAAATTAAAAATCACGAGAGTCGAGGCGTTTAATTGTCCAAGAGAGCAAGTTGCTTAGGGTAGGCAACATGGATAAAAATATAATTTTGTATATTATACCTCTCAAAAGCTGTCAAATATACTCTAGGATGGTGAACTAATAACATTGATGATTTTAATAAATTAATTTATTTTTTATTTTTACTCCGAATGCCTAAAATTGACGATATTTATATAAATAAAGGGTGTCCTAATTATTAAAAGAAGTAGACGATTACCTACCCCCATATCTATTTCATGCATCTCTAAATCTCCGACTTTAGAATTGGACTTCTCGCCTCTATAAATAATACTCCCTTATATAACACGATCGAATGCGATAAACCCAACCTTCTTTTGCTCTTCCAGTACGTCTCATTTCAGCTCCAAATTAACTCTTCCTAATTTCATATCTTCACAGAACCCGTTTCTGGAATCTGCTTCATCAAGACACTATTCTCTCCAAATACATATATATATATGGTACGTTTTATATATATATTTATATATACATGCTAATTTACTTTTAAATATCTCTATCGTTCTTTACTATATATTATATTGTATACAATTTTTCTTTATTTTTTTCTGTTCTTCTTCTTTGTTGATTCATCTCCGTAAAACTGGCTCTATGATAAATATCCCATATTTGACTCAGTCATGAAAAAGGGAAGTTTTTTGGCAGAAAAATCTGGTTTTTTCTAATATCTTAAGTACTTGTATATGCTATTCAACCTATATTTGTTATTTGTTAAAACAAAAACAAAAACTAAAACTAAAGACAGTTTTCAAGCTGGCTAGCTAGGTGTTGTCGTTCTTGAATTAAATTTTAAATTTTTGTATTTTTGTTTGTTAAAAGATTATTCTTGATATAAAATATTAGTGGTCAGATATCAGAAATGGGAAGGTCAGAATAAATTATTCGTTTAAATTAGTGGGAATATGATATATTATATTGTCTAAAAGTGGGCTTGGCTCACCTTTATTTATTTCTCTATGCTTTATTTTGTCTATTTCTTTAAGGCTAAGACAGCATAAGATTCGCTTATGGTGTACAAACATTAAATTTAGGTTCAAACGGCATGAGTTCTCGTAAATTTCGCTTCTACACAATTGAAAGCATTATTTTATATTTGATTATGATGTTTTACGCGTCAAAATATTGACCCTTTTTTTAAAAAAACAAGGAGACATTTTCAACTCTCTTCTTTTTATTTTGCTTTGGTGTTTATTTGTTTTGCTGAAAACGTTTTGAAGATAAGTTCAAGTTACAGTGTTTAACTTTCTTCCCATTGATGGAGAAGGCGTGAAAGTTAAAGCTTTATTCCCTCTGATCTGAGTGGAAATTATGATATATAAATATATATATTATCAGTAATTTTATATATACATATACTTTATACACAAAAAATATATCATATGTTTTTATAATTTTTAAGGTGGAATTATATACATATACATTTTTGGGCGGTTTAAAAATATATTGAGTAATTTTGTTTTATATAATATATAATTATGTCTGTAGTATATCTTACTAATATATATATATATGATAATTTTTTTTTTTTTTAAGGAGCTTCATTTCATTTTAAGTTCTATCAGTGGGGCTCTCAGTGTTTTTCGACCCGTGAACAGTTTTCAGCGCGAATTTTTTTATGACTGTATATATTGTAGCTATTTAGAGCTTCCTGCAAATTTTTAGAAAATTCCGAATAGTTTACAATACCGAAAATTAAGTTCAAACATGTTGTTTTCCACGCGCATAAAAAGAATTAGTCACGCGTTTGAACTTAGTTTTTCTGTACTGTAAATTATTCGGAATTTTCTGAAAATTTACAGGATGTTCTAAATAGCTACAATATACACGGTTATAAAAAAAAATCGCGCCGAAAACTGTTCACAGGTCAAGAACACTGAGAGCCCCACCGATAGGACTTAAAGTGAAGCCCCTATAAAAAGATTCCCCAATAATTGTAACATCACTTAGTGTCACACTAGTTTTTCTCGTTACAAATTATTTATTAGTGACTCATGTGGTTTGGTAGTTGTAATTCTATAAATAAATTCAAAAAACATATATATTTAAGGGTTTATATTTTTTTGGATCTTGTGTTTTTTCTCATTACTTGTTTGGACCCTGTGTTTTGACAAATTACTTTTTGGACCCTATATTTTGTAAAATGGTTAAAATAGAATCCTAAAGTCGATTTTGATCAATGTTTTTTCAACTAAAATCACAAATAATTTACCAAACTAACAATTCAGAACAAAAATAAAATTATTCTGCTTAAAACTGTATTGTTATATTCAATTTTTTCTTTATCAAAATTGAGTTTAGGGTTCTATTTTAACTATTTTACAAAACATAAGGTCCAAAAAGTAATTTATCAAAATACAGGGTCTAACACAGGTAATGAGACAAAAGACAGAGTCCAAAAAAATATAAACTCTATATTTATATTTAATGTGGTGTACGCCCCCCCCCCCCCCCCCCCAAATTAATATTATTCTCACAAAAAAACCTACCGAATTAATATCGACCTATACAAATGTGAATATAGCGTTTTTTTAGCTGAATGTTTGAATTAGGTGTTATGTGGCCATTTTATAGACCTCATAAATCGCTAAATAATGTTTCCCATTTTAAATTAATCCTCTCCTTTGTATCACCAAAAAAGAAAATGTTATCCTCTCAAAAAATTAATAAAAAAGGAAAAATGTTAAAGTTTTAATGAAAAGTGCAGTTAATATTTTGTTAATATTAAAGTAAAAAAAAACTGCTCCCTTATATTGGTTTAAATACGAAAGGAGTTATTGTTAGCGAACCTGTTTTATGTTTTTGGCTTTGTAATATATTACTATATTAAATTATTACTATTTTTAAAAATTAATATTTTTCTTTCTATTTACTTATTTTTTAAACCGAAACTTATATGATTGGCCCGTGATATACATTATTTCCTTTTTTCTTTTACAACTGCTAAAATTGAGAGGAAAAAATAAGACAAAAACATAGATGAGTGTAACCTTCTTGTGGTAGGTACATTTTTTGTATATATATATATATATATATAAAATAATATATTTTTTATTTTGAAAATCATTATTTCATTTATTTTGTTGTAAAGGAAAATTGTTATTCTTATTGTTCGGTTAAACATACTTTTTACCGTATAGGTATATCAATTTTTTTTAGACAAGTCTACTTACACATAATTAATTTTTACACAAGATATAATTATATTAACAAAAGAAATTCCTATTTTTTCATGATTTAATTTTAAAACAATTTAATCTATATTTCAAATTTTGTTGAAAAAAAAAATTGGAGTTGCAAGGTTGTTTTTCGGTATTAATGGAGTTATGTAAAAGATGATGATGGAGTAAAATGACATGTAAAACAATGTTGATGCAGGGGACAGAGAGTACTAAGGTTGTTCTAACAAAGCCTTTATCAATAGAATCTGTTGATTCTCATGATGAATACAAGGCTCCCAATATGCTTCAACGAGCTCTTAGTCTATTAAAAAATGTACGGCCAGGATCCGATTTAACCCGATTGCAGGCAAGTTTTAAAATCATTAATATTGATTTGTTTTGCCAAAATTTAGAAGGATAAATTCAAAAAACTTTTAAATTTACAAATATATAAATAATAATTTGGTATTTTTGGAAAATAGTGACTAAATGTTGGGTTTTTACAATTTTTTTGTTACCATGTTAGCGACAAATTAATTTAATTTATTGATATTTGGCAATTTGATTACTCCAAGTTACCTAATTTTCTGAATAGTTACCCAAAGTTTTCTTTCATTATCTAGATATTTTTAGAATTTGATTCTTTTTTATGACCACTAAATCTCTTATTCATTCTTGAAAAGTATCAAAAGTTTTAAATACATTTAAAATTATTATCACTTTGTAAGGATTTAAATTTGTTATCTAATAATTGTCTTAATTAGTGTCTAATCGATTAGATTAAGACACATGTTTAACTGAAAGATAATTTGTTTTACTACAAATTTAAATTTTTTATAAAAAAAAATTCTTATTCATCATATTTGTATAACTCTAGTTTTTTCTATAAATTTTACGAGTTTTCTGTTTTTTCTTAATAGATGGATAGAATAATACTAAGACCACAAAAGTTATATACACAATAATATATAATTAATTTTAATCTTGAAAATATTAATTACACATAACTGTTTATAATTATTTTGTATATCCTTAACATTTACTATTTTGGTTAAGATTTCAAAAGCTAGTAACTGTCCACGTACGCAAGTGCATATCCTTAACATTACGTGTTATGTGGCCATTTTGTATTAGAAAAAATGACATTCAAGATCTACATGCCAAGTGTATTGTACTGCAATGCAAGTACATCCAATTCCAAACCAACTTATATTTTGAATACATATTTATTATTAGGCTCTCATTTTCATTTTAGTAGGACCAATCTTTCTTTTTCATAATTTTCTAGAACAAAAGAATAAAAACTATATGATTTTATTTTGAAAAAATTGATGTGGTTGAAAAACTGTTGCTTTTATATACATTTAAATAAAAAATTAATGCCTTTTTTTAAAAAAAAAATGTCACTTACCAATACTTCTTTATTTCATTCTTATCACATACTTTTTAAGTCATAAAATGTTTTGGTCAAGCAAGAAAATAATCGAGCAAAAAATGTAAAGATAAGCCTCCCTAACGTTATATTTTGGTAAAAACGAAAGAGAATAGGAAAAATAGAAAGAACATAAACTTTTTTTTTATATGGTTTGGTATCAAATTTCCCAAGAGAGAGAAAGAGAAAGTGTCTCCGAATAACATACCATGCTCCTTTAAAATTTGAATTGATGTGAGCATTTACACCTAATACTTTTTTCACAATATTAAGTTTTTTATTTGAGTTCTAATTATTAAGTTACATGTGTTATATTTATATTAAATTTTATTAGGGTAATTATATTTATGTTGGTAAGTTGTTTAAATTAATTGTAATGTTATTAGTACTATACATGTTCTATATATTCTAAAATTAATGTATATTAAAATGAGATGTTGAACAACATATCCACATTTCAAGAACTTTCAAAAGAAAAAAACCCTAATTAATAAAACCCTCTGATTTTGAGAATTACACATGACTAGTATTCAATGTAGAACAGCAAAAAAAACCCTCTGATTTTGAGAATTACACATTACTAGTTACATATTGCATTTTAAAACATAGGCCCTAATTAATAAACGTTGTGAATTTTATTTTATAGTTTGTTACCTTTTTGTTTGAAAGTCAAATATCTACTAAAGATTAAACAAAGTTTGGTACATGCTATAGTTGTTAACTTACTTCAATGCCTTTTGAAAATCAATCCCACAAAATCTTTTATATAAATTTGATCATTTTTATTCTCTAATTTTCTTATAAGACTTTAGTATTTTATTGGGCTAATTATATTGAATCATATAAGAATATTATCGCTTATTCTGAATATATAAATATCAATATTCAATTGTTAATATAATATATATATATATATATTTACTAGATACAATTAACAATGGACGTTTGTTTAGTTTTATTTATAAAATTTATTAATTATTTTTATTAAGTTCGTATCACTATTGTCATATAAATTTCAAATAAATAAACAATATTATATATAAAAGAATGATATAAACATATTAAAAGAAAAATTAAACCAAAGCATTATTTATGATTTTTAAATATATATATAATATGATAACTTTTTTTTTTAAATATAAATGATAATTTTTTAATAAAAATTAAGATTATGTATTATATATTATTGTTGTAATGATATTTTATAATATTTACATTTTTATTAATATAAGTATTAAACATCTAGTATTATATTAAATATTATTATAATAATAATATTTGAATTCATATTAATATAAATAGCAAAAAATTAGGATTATATATTATTATTATTATTATTATTATAATATTTTATAACATTTGAATTTATGTTAATATAATTATTAAATATCTAGTCTTGTATTATATATTATTATAATAATGATATTTTATAACATTTCAATTTTAATTTAAATTTGAATTTATATTAATATAATTATTAAATATATAGCCTTATATAAAATATTATTATAATATTTAAATTTATATTAATATAATTAATTAGTTTTAAAACTATATTTCATTAAATATTTAGAATATTCAGTTAAAGTTAACAAAAAAAAATTGTTAAAACCAAGAATTTTCATTATCTACGCACTTTTTTATATAGAAGATATATATATATATATTTATATGGTTGACTATAATTAATCAGCCCAATGAAACACTAAAATGTAATAAAACAAAAAAAAATTGTATTGTAAGGGCAACCTATGTTGGGAAAGCATTAATTGATCTAATTTTAGATGTTTGGTTAAATTTAAAACAATTTTAGTAACATTGTATGCATGATTTTCTTTGATGTCCTTACAGTTGCCACCCATGTTCAACATTCCAAAATCTCATTTACAGTGTTATGGTGAGTCTGTGTATTGTGTTAGTGATGATTTGTTGGGCAAGTGCAACATTGGAGGGAGCCCAATAGAGAGATTCAAAGCAGTTCTTGCATGGAACATCTCTACTCTGCGTCCTTTACTCTTTGGAGTTGCACCTTATAACCCTATTCTTGGAGAGACCCATCACGTATCTAGGGGAACTCTTAATGTTCTTCTTGAGCAGGTAATTCTTAATTTGTTATATAAATATATGTCGGGAAATTCTATTGCACGCACATCAAAAAGAGCCCTATTGGTGAGATTTTTGTGTATTCCCGACTCGTGAATAGTTTTTTGTGTGATTTTTTTTATGAACGTGTATTTTGTAATTATTTAGAGCATTTACAAATTTTTAGAAAATTCAAAATAATTTACTGTGCCGAAAACTAAGTTCAAATATGTTGTTGTCCATTCGCATAAAAAAATTAGTCATGCGTGCAATAACCTGTTTTGAACCTATTTTTCGTAACTGTAATTTATTTGGAATTTTCTAAAAATTTGCAAGATCCTTTAAATAACTATAATATATACGGTCATAAAAAAAAAATCGCGCCGAAAATTATTCACAGGTCAGGAATGCTATTTTTGAAGCCCTACAATAGAATCTCCCTAAAAGTATGAACTAGACACGTGGCCCATTTCAATTGTTCGACAGCTTATAAAAGTTGTCGAGCTGTTAGCTTTTACGGGTTGTAAACCAATTAGAATGGCTACAACAGAATAGAATAGCAACTTAAATAAGTTGTCGTGTATGAAAAGTAGTCCAAAAGTTAAAAATATTTATACATAGGAAAATATGCTATAGAGACTTCAAAAAGAGCCTCGTGAGCGTGACTCTTCTGTATTCTACATATGTAAATAATTTTTTGCACGATTTTTTATTATAATTGTGTATATTGTAGGTCTTTAGAGTATTCTGCAAATTTTCAGAAAATTTAGAATAATTTACAGCGCCAAAAATTAGGTTCAAAACAAGTTGTTGTACGTGTGATTAACTTTTTTATGCGTGTAGAAAACAACATGTTTGTATCTAGTTTTCAGTACTATCAATTATTCAAAATTTTCTAAAATTTTGCAGGATTGACTAAATATATACAATATACACAGTCATAAAAAAATTGTGCCAAAAACTATTAACGAGTCATGAACACAAAAAAATTCTACCAGTAGGACTCTTTTTGAAGCAATCCCCATAATTTTATACATATTCATAACTATATTAATTTGACATACTCAGATTTCACATCATCCACCTGTAACTGCACTCCATGCAATGGATGGGAAAGAAAATGTTGAGCTCCTGTGGTGTCAACATCCAGTTCCCAGATTCTATGGTACGTATATGCCTTCTTCAATGAACTAAAATGATGAGTATAATGCAACAAAATCGGCCCATGAACACAAGTTTTCCTAACATGGGCCTCTTGGGCTTAGTTCCAAAATATGGAGTCAGTTGTCTTCGCTCTATGATTTGGTTTTTTTTATCATTATTATCATTGAAATGATTTGGCTAATTAACTTTGGAAGGGACTCCATTAATAATAGCTTACTTTCATTCATTACCACTCATATAAAATGCTACCTAATATATATACATAAGTGGAGAAAACGAAATTTTTTTTTAGTTTTAATGGTATTTTATTTTTTTTCGGTTAGCTTTAACAGAATATTTTTATATTTAACAGAATATTAATATATTTAATGGTAGATTGTAAACATAGATTAAAATTAGATAAAATTAAATAAATATATAATTAAACAAATTAAAATAAGATATTTTACCAAGATAATTATTTAAAAATAATAAAACCTCATATTTTATAACTTAATAAAATTTAATTAATTAGCGACAAACTTAAATTTAAAATTCACGTATAATATTCTCATGTTGTCACGACCAAATTCAAAAACTGGAACAAACATAAACTTAAACAAAAAAATAAATGAATTAAAATAGAATATTTTAAAGATATTTTTGATAATTTAAATAATTAAATCATGTTTATTTAAAAATAATAAAGGCATACATATCATTTTTTTAATCTTATAAATTTGTGTGATAGTTTATTTTTTATGAAGTGATTTGAGCTTTTTTTCTTCATCAAATTCACCAAAGGACATTGTGAGATACATTATATAGAAACTAAAAATAATTGATGCATGTATATTACTGTCTACACTATGACTTATTCTATTATTATTTTATTTCTATTATTAAATTCTTTTAAAATATTATTGTATTTTATATATATATGTCATTTAGCCATGTAAATATATATATGTTAACGTTGTGTCTAGATGTCATATATCTAAAGATTATTGATACAAATGTTTATATATACTATAGAACTATAATTCATTCTATTATATATATACATATATATATATATATATTAAAAACAGTGAACCAAATTTTTATTAAAATTATAGACATTGTTTACAACTTTAAAACTAAGTAGGTGTGCAATGCACGTTACTTCTACCTATATATATATATATATATATATATACTAGATATAAGTAGCATGCAATGCACGTTAGCTTGGTTTTATTTATAGAATTTATTAATTATATTTATTAAATTTATATCATTATCATATAAATTTCAAATAAATAAATAATATTATATATAAACGAATGAAATAAAAAATTAAACCAAAACACTATTTATGATTTTTTTAAATATATGTATAATATAATAACCTTTTTAAACATAAATAATAAATTTTTAATAAAAATTAAGATTATGTATTATATATTATTATTATTATAATGATATTTTATAATATTTAAATTTATATTGATATAAGTATTAAATATCAAGTCTTGTATTAAATATTATTATAATAACAATTGTTACACCCAGATTTCGAGCATGAGGTTGTGATCCCGAAATCTAGGATCGTGAGGTGTAAGCTCGAAATATGCACGGTCGTCATATGATCATTTAGTCGGACCTCTTTGTAGTAAATAACGACCTCGAAAACCCGAGAATATAAAGCCTCGAACATGTTTTGAGCTCGCATATAACCATGGTTTGACGCATGTATTCCCCTGATACATGTCTTACCTTCGAGTGGAATGATTCGAGCTCGGGAAGGGTAGGATCGAATGAGGTGGCTTCGGCAGGGGTTGCTTGTTCCGAATTGATTCACAGAATATCTTCCCGAGATATGTGAGAATGAATTCTGCAACCTTCTCTATAAATAGAGAAGGAAGCATCATTTGGAGAGGATCAATTTCTGATATCTAGAGAGAAAACTTTGGGCAACTATTCTCTGAAAAGTTTCCAAAAAACTCGCAAGTTCTACTAACATAGACTCGTGGGCTAGGCAGATTTAACTGCTGAACCATGTAAAAAACCTTTTGTGTTCATCTTTGTTCAATTCCTCCAATATTTTCTTGTTTAGTTACTCTCCTATTTATGTTGACGAAAAACGGCGTCAACAGTTTGGTGCTTTCATTGAGAGCCATTAAACAGTACATACGTGAATCTGTTTAGTCAGGAAGCCTCTCGAATTAGCAATGGCTGCAAATGATCCCAATATTCATGAGGAGGAAATTTTAGATGAAGCTGAGTACCCCCGACGCCCTGGAAATCAGCCTATGGTGAATTCTGATCCTGATGAGAGGAGTGGTTCATTCGACTCTCGGGGACCACCTGCGCCCAGGGACGACGAGGATATGTACTACAATCCTGAAATATATGTCCCAGTAGTAGAACTCGAAAATCGTCAACTGCGTAAGCAGTTGGCAGAAGCTAAGAAATGCAACGATGAGCTAGCCAGACTAGCTACTAAGGCGCAGGCGGCTCAGGCCCCACCTTCGCAAGATGCCCAGGCTCCGCCTCCGCGGGACGCTCACGTCCCACCACGCAGGCCTCGGAGACAGCCGCGTAAAAACACAGCCACCAGGAGAGCGGAGCAACCTCTGCCACTAGCGGAGCAGCCTGTCCCATTGAGACCCCGGAGGGGTAACCGGGCTGAAGGTCCTGCCAACCCAACTGCGGAGGCACCAGCCAGAGTAGGGAATAATCAAGCCCCCTCGAAGGCTCAGACCCGAAATCCTGGTACCGCGCAAAGTGTTGCAGAACCTGATCAAGCAAATCCAGGGCCTTCTAGGGCCCATAATGGAAGACAGCTGCCTTCTCCGATAAGGCATCCACCGTCGCCAATATGGCATCCCTCGCCAATTTGGAGAGATGCGCAACCAGCCCATCGCAGCGGGGAAAGGCAAGCTGGGCAAAGGCATGAGAATAGGGAAACTGCTATGGAGTATAGGGGTCCTCATCCCGCAAGAAGCCAAATGTCTCGATCTCAAACTATTAAGACAAGGTGACCAGCAAGAAACTCATCTGGTAATAATCGTGCAATGAGCCATGTTAGTGAAGGCTCAGCTGACACCAGGTCTATGAGTATATACAACCAGGAGCCCAGGAACACTGGAAAGCGAGGAGATCACCCAGATTTATGGGAACATCTAAACCACAATCGGGGGCGTGATAATCCCCCGAATCCAGATTTGAGAGATCATCTCAACGGGCGCAAGCACCCCGCGCGGAGACGTGGAACTGGAGTTGTAATCAATGATAACCAGTTCCCGCTAATTCAAGCCAGACCCCCCATAGATCCAGTCCAAGAAAGGATTGAGCAGTTGGAAAGAGCATTCAGGCTCTTACAGAATGAACGTGGCCAGGAACGGGATGAAGAGTTCGATGAGGAACTCGAGCCCTTTGCCCCTCATATCTTTAGCACCCCGTTTCCTCAAGTATTCAGAATTCCTCATGTCCCTCCATTTGATGGAAATTCGAATCCATACAGTCATTTAAGTACCTTCAACACAATCATGCGAGCCAGTAACGTGGGCTATGAGCTCAAATGCATGCTTTTCCCGGCCTCTCTCACGGGACCAGCAAAAAACTGGTTTGAAAAATATAATAGACATTCGATTGCTTCTTGGGATCAACTATCAAGAGATTTCAAGAAACAATTCAAGGCCATGGTCGACATTAGATCCGAGGCATCTGCCTTGACCAATGTCCAACAACAGCCAAATGAGTCACTAAAAGGTTATCTCACAAGGTTTAATTTGGAAGTCGCTCGAGCTTGTGACGTCGATGACAGTGGCCATTTAATGGCTGTTCGAGCCGGAGTAATGCCTGGAAGCCCTCTCCGGGAAGATTTACAGAGGAAGCCTGTTAGGTCCTTAATCGAGTTCAATCGACGAGCTTAGAGGTTTGTTAATGTAGAAGAGGTGAGGACAGCATTGAATATGACTTCTCAGCCCATAACTACAACAACAAACACAAACTCTGCCTCGACCTCGGCGGATCCTACGACCTCAAAACCCCCCAGGGACAACCCTTCTAAAAGAAAGAAGAATGAAGGGAATAATCCCGAGGCAGATGGGGGAAAGAAGAAGAAAGGGGAAAGATACTTCTCTGTATACAGAGTGTATACTGAGCTCAATGAGTCTCGGGAGAATATCTACCTGGCTAATGAAAACCAAGTCCCTTTCAGACGACCTGACCCCATGAGAAACCAAAAGGTGAAAAGAGACTCCAACAAGTACTGCAGATTCCACAGAGATATCAGACATACAACCGATGAATGCAGGCAATTAAAGGATGAGATCGAAGGCTTGATCTTGAGAAAATATTTCAGGCAATATGTAAGAAATCAGAACCCCAATCAGACTTCCACGAGCCAGATGGCAGCAGCTGCGCCGCCTGCCCAGAACAGCAATTCCCGAGCAAGGGAAGATGAACGATCCCCTCCGATTGATGGAGAAGATGTCATAACCATCTTGGGGGGACCCCATATTGTAGGAGCGGGCAAGAATGCCCAGAAAAGATACGTGAATGAGCTGAAAACTGGTGATGGGTCTCCCTACAAACTCGAACCCAGAGCTCCGAAACAAAAAAGGGTTGAATCTCAACCCATCACTTTTACTGAGGATGATGCGTCTCATGTACAGTTCCCTCATAATGACCCGCTGATCATCACCCTTTAGCTCGTGAACAAGAGGGTGCACTGAGTCCTAATTGATAATGGGAGCTCGGTGAATATCCTCTACAAAGCCACTTTAGAAAAGATGGGACTCGCACTTCGCGACCTAAAGGCCTGTGCAATGACGTTGTACGACTTTTCAAGAGAATGGATTGCATGTATGAGATCCATCAAACTCCCCGTAACCTTGGGAGACTTCTCAGTCTCGATAACCAAGATGATGGAGTTCGTGGTGGTGGATCTCCCATCGGCCTACAACGTGCTGCTCGGGAGACCCGCCCTAGTAGGGCTGGGGGCAATTTCGTCTGTGAGGCATCTGTCCATCAAGTTCCCGACTTCTAGTGGCATCGGGACTCCGAAAGGGGACCAACTTTCAGGGACAGAGTGCTATAACATTTCCATTAGAGGGCAAAAGGCAAACAAGTGCACAAGCACTTGTTGTAATTCAGAATAAGGATGGGAGGATCTTCGAAATAGACGAAGAAATTGACTCTAGAGTAGAAGAGAGGGCTGACCTCGAGCCGCTAGAAGAGATCAAAGAGGTCAAGATCGAAGAAGTTGATCCCCCAAAAACTGTGAAGGTGGGGAAAAACCTTTCGGAAGAAACAAAGTAGCAATTAATTTGCTTCTTGAGGAAGAACCAAGATGTTTTCACATGGTCGCATTCGGACATGGTAGGGATAAGTCCGAATGTGATAAGCCATGCACTTAATATTGATAAAAGCTTCCCCCCGAAGCAGCAAAAATGAAGACTCATGGACGATGATAGGAAGAAAGTCCTGAAGGAAGAGGTCGACAGGTTAAAGGCGAATAAATTTATACGAGACGCCTTCTACCCGGATTAGGTCGCTAACCCAGAGTTGGTTCCAAAACCTAACGGAACATGGAAAACTTGTATCGACTACTCCGACCTCAATAAGGCATGCCCTAAGGACTGCTTTCTCCTACCTCGGATCGACCAGCTCATAGATGCCACAGCCGGGCACAGACTTATGTCATTCATGGATGGTTATTCTGGATATAACCAGACTGCCATGCATGCCCCAGACCAAGAGCATACGAGTTTTGTAACCGATAAAGGGTTGTACTATTATAATGCCATGCCTTTTGGACTTGAAAATGCTAGAACGACGTACCAAAGGCTCGTAAACATGATGTTCTCCGAACAGATAGGCAATAACATGGAAGTGTATGTTGATGATATGTTTGTCAAATCTAAACATAACAATAACCATGTGGACGACCTCAAAGAATGCTTCGCCGTTCTACGAAAGTACAACATGAAACTCAACCCCCAGAAATGCTCCTTTGGAGTATCGTCGAGGAAGTTTCTTGGCTTCATAGTGAACGCGCGAGGAATAGAGGTTAATCCTGACAAGATCCAGGCGTTAATTGACATGCCCTCACCTCGAAAGCATAAAGATGTCCAGAGCTTAACTGGACGGATGGGGCCATTAAGTAGATTTATCTCTAAATCTACAGACCGATGTCTCCCATTTTTCAATCTTTTGAGAGGAGGCAAAAAATTCGAGTGGACAGAGGAATGTGAGCTTGCATTTTAGGAGCTAAAGAAACACCTTGCGGAACCTCCCATCTTATCGAAGCCTATCACAGGAGAAATCTTGTACCTATATATCGCTACAACCAAGCACGCCATCAGCGCCGTGCTCATCTGAGAAGATTAGAAGGTACAAAAATCAGTGTACTATGTCAGCAAAAGGTTACTGGGGGTAGAATCAAGATACTCGTTAATGGAGAAGTTGGCTCTTAGCCTAATTCACTCATCTCGAAAGCTCCGACCTTACTTCTAAGCACACCCCATCCATGTGCTAATTGACCAACCACTACGACAAGTCTTGTCAAAGCCAGAAGCCTCAGGCCGATTATTAAAATGGATTGTTGAGCTCGGACAATTTGAGATCACTTATCATCCCAGAACGACCATAAAAGGGCAGGCCCTGGCAGACTTCATTGTGGAATGTACAGGAGTATCTGACGACGAAGTTATAATCCCAGCACGCGAGCTGTGGAAACTTTATGTCGATGGATCTTCCAATGAAAATGGATCGGGGGCAGGAATCATATTGATCACTCCAACTGGAAGTCGATTTCACTCTGCCTTGAGGTTTAGCTTCGAAGCATCTAACAATGAGGCTGAATACGAAGCTCTATTGGCAGGACTTCGAATAGCCAAGGAACTCAGGGTTAAAGCGATACATTGCTACAGTGACTCGCAGTTGGTGGTCAACCAGATCTTAGGGGAATACCAGGTTCGCAGGACAAAGATGGCCACATATTTAGAAAAAGAGAAAGCAGCACTAGAACATTTCGAGTTCTATGCGATAGAGCAGGTTCCTCGAGAGAAAAACTCAAATGTGAACGCTCTGGCCAGACTCGCCACATCCAACGAGGTCGATGCGCTGAATGTTGTGCCAATTGAGCACCTGTCGACACCCATCATTATCGAGCCTGAACAGGAACATGTCTGCATGATTAACTCTGAGCCAACCTGGATGACCCCAATAGTTGATTACCTCGAAACCGACATTCTCCTAGCAGAACGGAACAAGGCTCGAAAACTGAAGTATCAGATTCCCAGATACACTATTGTGGAAGGAAGGTTATATCGGAGAGGATACTCTATGCCATTACTCCGATGTGTGACTCCACCCGAGGCCAAGAAAATCTCAGAAGAAATTCATGAAGGATTTTGTGGAGACCACACTGGGGGCATAGCCTATCTAAGAAAATTATAAGGCAAGGATATTTTTGGCCCACTATCAAAGCAGACACATTTGAGTATGTCAAGAAATGCGATAAATGCCAGCGGTTCGCTACAATCCTGCAAGCTCCACCATCTGAGATAACTATGATGACCTCCCCATGGCTATTTGCGGTGTGGGGAATTGATCTCATAGGCTCGTTGCCAACTAGAAAAGGTGGAGTTAAGTACGCAGTGGTCGCAGTCAATTATTTTACAAAGTGGACCGAGGTCGAACCTCTAGCAACGATTACCTCGAAGAAAGTTTTGGACTTTGTGGTAAAAAACATGATCTGCTGATATGGAATACCTTGGAAAATAGTATCAGATAACAGTACTCAATTCGACAGTGAATTATTTACCAATTTTTGTGAGAAAAATGGGATAATGAAGAGCTTATCCTCTGTTGCCCATCCCCAAGCATATGGCCAAGTCGAAGCTGTGAATAAGACTCTCAAGAATTCTATGAAAAAGAAATTGGAAGAAGCCAAGGGAAAGTGGCCCGAGGAATTGCCCTAAGTCTTGTGGGCCTATCGAACTATAGCTTACACTTCAATAGGACATACCCCTTTTTCTCTGGCATATGGATGCGAGGCCATGTTACCAATTGAGGTCAAAATAACCACTATTCGTAGCCATGCTTATGATCAAGCCTCGAACCAATCCCAGCTCGAAGTAAGTCTGGACCTGATTGAAGAAAAACAGGATGAAGCTCAACTGAAAAATGCAGCATATCAACAGCGAGCTACCCAATACTTCAATAAAAAGGTTCGGACAAGACATTTGGATTGGGAGACTTAGTGTTAAGGCGTGTGTTCCTAGCTACGAGGGACCCAGCCGCTGGCGTGCTCGGGCCCAATTTGGAAGGACCCTATCAAATCGAGTCAGTTATTCGACATGGCGTCTACAAATTGGCAAGATTAAACGGAGAGTTGGTACCACGAGCATGGAATGGCAAACATCTACGACCTTACTATCAATAGTGTAGGAATGATGTCTCCTGTAACCATGATTGTTTATCTTTACAAAGTTTCTGTTAATAAATTGTTCAATTATGAATAAAGTTCATTTTCGTTTCAATATGTTGTATTTTTTGCAAATTCTCTTAATTTAATAACCTATGGTCACACTTATAGGATATTAAGGGGGCATCAGTGGTATATATACCATAAGTTTGAAAAAAAAAATGAATAACTCAAATATAACATACACGAAAACAAACAAATGTCTGGACCGCTAACCAGATTATGAAAAATAAAGTGTTTGGATATAACCAAATGCGCGAGCCAAAATAATTTGGACATAACTAGATTATTAAAAATAAAGTGTTTGGATATAACCAAATGCGCGAGCCAAAATAATTTGGACATAACTAGATTATTAAAAATAAAGTGTTTGGATATAACCAAATGCGCGAGCCAAGATAATTTGGACATAACCAGATTATTAAAAATAAAGTTTTTGGATATAACCAAATGCGCGAGCCAAGATAATTTGAACATAACTAGATTATTAAAAATAAAGTGTTTGGATACAACCAAATGCGCGAGCTAAGATAGTTTGGACAAAACCAGATTATTAAAATTAAAAGCGTATGGATTACAAACCAGATACGAGCTAAAAAAAAGTTTGGAACAAACCAGCTAAAACTAATCGACAGAATGATGGAATATAGATAAACCCACTTCAAATTAAGTCGAGAGTGAGGCTGGAATATCTTGCAAAAAGATAGTTTCGACCTCACAACTTTGGGGAGCTACCCAAGGACGAGGAAAAGTAACTAGAAAAGCAGGATATAACTAAACTACATATCTTACACGCCATATAAGTACTTTCGAGTGCATTGTAAAAGTATGTTCCGGCCTTGACAAATAACGAGATTGGACACAGATATATCGGGCAAACCATGCGAAAATGCATGGAAACTCGAGCCTAAATCCAACACGTGTTTGTATGAATAAACCAACACAAAAGCAAACTTTTAATATATATTGCTTAAAATATTTCGATCAGAGAGATGTAAAGCAAAAAATATTAAAATAAAAGACGAACATGGTATTAAAAATATCGAAAGTAAATAGCTCTTTTGCGAGCTGTAAATTGTTTTTGCCCCAAGGGCATGAAAAACAAAAGCTATAAACTATTACAAAATTTTCAGAGGGACGCAGCCCATGATCGAGATTTAGGAGGTAGGAGCATCCTCCTTAGCCTTCTCAGCATCCTCCCGAGCAGCTTCCTCTGCCTCTAGCCGAGCTTTCCACTTGGCCAGAAACTCATCCTCAAAAGAGCCTAAGAAGCTTGTGTCGAGACCAGCGTTGCTGGCCCAAGTCCTGTACATGGCCAAGTCAACCGCCCGATCCTTCCTCTGCTTGAACTCTTCGAGAAGGCGAGCCTTTTCATCCTCTTTTATCTCGAAGGTGGCCTTTTTCTCCTCCTCGAGCCTGGCATTCAGCTTCTCAAGCTCCTCAACTCTGGCCCTGTTCTCTTTGAGCTCGACCTTCACCTTCTCGATCTCAGCCTCCAGCTTTGACCTTGCGGCCTTAAACTCGTCAGCGAGCTTGAGCTGGAGATCCTTCGACTCCTGAGCATAGGACATGCTCGCATGAACCTCATTGTTCAGCTTAGCAATTGTAGTAAGAGCCTAACACACAAACAAATCAAGTTAGAGCATGCTCCGAATAAAATCACAATAAATAGCGAGGTAAGAGAAATTACCGAGGAGATGAGCTTGGTACTCTTGTCATAAAGGACATTAGAGTCACGAGCATTGACCAGGAACTGCCATTGAGGAGCCCCGAGCCCCGAGATTGCTGATGCTTTGGCCTACTCGGGAAAGGACATCCAACCCGAGGGTGGCCACGTGAGTCCCTGCAGCGTTGTCGACAACATACTCATCAGAATGAGTAGAAATCGACAACAAGTGCCCTTAGTGATCGCTGGCTTCTTCAGAACTGAGCTGAGTGTTGGAAGGATCTGGATAGCTAGAGGAGCATCTGTTGCAGGGATGTCGACCTGGGGAGTGGGGTCCGCTACCAGGCTCAGAACAATAGGAGTTGGGGGAGGAGGAGTCGTCTTGGTCCTTTTAGGGACCTTTGTAGGCCGACCAGACTTATGCGAGGCTCTCGGGCGCTTGCTTTGCTTGGCCCCCTCACCATTGGCGAGCATATTCTCGAGGTCAGAGTCCATAGTACCTGCATGATCAAATCACATTAGAAAACGATCTCAAAACGTTAAAATTAGTGTGAAGCAGACAGTTAAAGGAATTAAAGACAAGTGACAAGGAACCTAACTGGAACTCTCCCCCGAACCTGTGCTCGGCGACCACGTAATTCCCCTATCTTCGAAGGAGGCTGGGGGAGTCCCTTCCCTATACGTGGAAGTCAACCTCAAAAGGTCCCTATAGTCGTTTGTACCATATTGGATGACTATTCCATCCTAAACCTCATTCAGACTATACATTGTGTCGTATTTTCCTAGCCAGCTATCAAACCTATGGACCCTATCATCTACCCAAGACCATACATAGAAGTTGTCCCTATCAACTAGGCATAAGATCAGGGTTTCAGGTTTATGCTTAAGGAGGGAAGGAGACCATAAGGCCCAACTAAGAATGACCTTACCTCTGTCACTCGAGCTTGAGGCCTCATCATTGGCGTCGTTCGCCGAGCATGGACTCCTACGACGGCGAGCTGGGGATCGTGCCTTTGAGCTTTGCCTCAGAGGAATCCTGTTAGTTGGGAGATGCACAAACTCCCACTTGGTATACTTCTTGTAGGCAGTGTCATCTGTGGATTGGTCCTTCTCCAGGAGACCACAGGCTCGAAGCTTATCTTCATGAAGAAGATAAGACAGGGAGCGCCTACCATACAGAAGCTAGAGCAAGGCTTCTTTGTGCTCCTTCATCGCGTCCGTGGGGGTAGGACGGTGATAGTTGATTGAAGAATTGAATACATTATGAGTAAATCGAGCCTAAGCAAAAGTCGAGCACGAAAAGAAAAAGGATCATAAACTTACAGATTCGTCTGAATGAATAATATTTAGAGGGAGCCAGGCCGTTTGTCCAAAAGACCGCCTGCTTGAAGTTAGGAGGATGGTTAGGCATGTCCTCTAAGATCTTCTTCTCCCTGGGATAGCTCGAAAGGTATTAGAAGCCATCTCTTCCCCGAGCTTAGGAGGGGTTTCTTTTCAAGCAAAAGAGATATAGAATATCTCTTGGTGAAGGCCCTTCCCACTTTAGCTCGTGGTATAGCGACCTCAGGGCTGACAAGACCTTGTATGAGTTGGTCTGGAGTTGGAAGGGCGCGAGCCCAAAAAAATCCAGAAAGCCCTTAAAAAAGGACTTCAGTGGCAATAAGGCCCCTGCCTTCATATGCTCGCGGCTCCAAGCTACGAGCTTCAGCTTATTGTCGGGACGGACATCTCCCGGGGCGTAACAACTTTGTTCATTGGAAGTCAGAGCTCGACACCTCAGTGAGCTGGACAATCCTAGGCCGTGGCGAGCTAGGATGTTGGTTATTTGTCCCAATGAAGAAACCAAGCTCAAATAATGCTCGGTCTCGAAAAACTCTCCCCTCGAGGTGGGAATGGTAGTCGGCTGGGAGGTGGATGGATGATTTTTTGATTCTTCCATCAGTGAGAATTTAAGTTCGCTCGGTTTGAAAGCGACCGTTACTTTAAGCGTAGGGTCGAGAGGAATTGGTCTGGGCTCGGGGTCTGGGTCTGGATAGATTGCGACTCGAAGTTTTTTCCTCTTTCTCTCTTCGACCTCATCGATTTGGCGTTGAAAGTGAGCTCGAGTATCCTCTTGCTCACACCTCACTTCGTGCTCCCAAATCAGCCACTGATTCCGAGTAAAGGGTGACTCTGGGCTTGGAGTTGTCGAGGAATGAGGAATCGCGAGTACTGACCCCCACCATTTTTCCAAATTCTACAACATCTAGCAAGAAAGAAAAAGGGTGAGGGCCAAGCACAGAAGATATTAAAAGATAAAAAATCAAGATGGTCCGAGCTCGGATGCTCGAAACCAGGGAATAAGCTCGATCGAAAGAACTAGATCAGGCTCAAAAGAAACCTGAGCTATTGAAAGAGTCGAGCCCCGAGCGTGTATTTGACGTGAAGGGGGAAAAGTGGATTTATTTTTTAGAATCCTGGATTTTCAGGGAAAAAGTTGGCGGTTACTCAAAAAGGTGATATTTTTGGGAAACGTGCAATTTAAAATCCTTAATTCCATACCCCATTTCTTGGTCTACACGATATGTTATCCGGAAATTAAATAACACAGTAAAAGAGTCATATTTGCATCTTTTATGCAAAATCTGGGTTTGGAAACCCATAATATCAGATGAGCCTAAGAGCTACACAATATTGGCTAAAACATTCTAGTACTAAACTAGTAAATGTGCCTACAGTGCAACAACAATACAAACGTGCATGGGAAAAACATAATATATATGTACGTATGAGGTCAAGAATAGATACTTACACAATGAAGTTGGTGGATACAGAGATATTGATGACCGGAGGAGTAGTTGCAAGAACGATCTCACGGAGTCGAACAAGCCAACGTTGTTTTGTTTTCTCGGTTTGGAAAACATGCAAGACCAGAACAAATTTTGGATTCTGTTTTTTTCTTCTCTTTTCTCTAAAAGTTCTAAATGCAAAAGTAAGGGGAATAAGATGACACGGGCATATTTATAGGCCCCAAAGAATGTCAAACATCGAATTGATCTGGACCGTTGGCCGAATTCAGTATCTGATCAAACAAACGGGTACAGACGTAGCGATGGCAGCATAAAGGTGGCAGACGAATAGACGTAGGCATGGTGTAAAGGCACTCGAGTACTCTGATTAGCCAATCCCTGGCTGACGCGTGTCTACACTCGAGTACAATTAACGGTACAGTTTCCAAGGAGGACAGTTAAGAAGTTCCTTCTCATGGGATTCGAACTGATACTTTTGAGGGGAAAAATGTTACACCCAGATTTCGAGCATGAGGTTGTGATCTCGAAATCTAGGCTTGTCAGGTGTAAGCTCGAAATATGCACAGTCGTCATATGATCCTTCAGTCGGACCTCTTTGTAGTAAATAACGACCTCGAAAACCCAAGGATATAAAGCCTCGAACATGCTCTAAGCTTGCATATAACCATGGTGTGATGCATGTATTCCCCTGATACATGTCTTACCTTCGGGTGGAATGATTCGAGCTCGGGAAGGGTCGAATCGAATGAGGTGGCTTTGTCAGGGGTTACTTGTTCCAAGCATAGGCAAAGTTAGGCGACGAGCTCGTGATCGCCTGATAGTCTCGGCGAGTTGATGATTGTCTCGGAGATTTGATGAATCTCGTATCTGAGTAAATCAGTTATATGTGAACATATTTATTGTTGTACAATCCCAATGTTTAAGGGATATTATTTAATTTGTTATTCGATCCCATATTTTATGGGATGTTTCCGTGTATGTAGGAAATAATGCATTAAAAAGCATTATATTAATTGATTCACAGAATATCTTATCGAGATATGTTGGAATGAATTCTCCAACCTTCTCTATAAATAGAGAAGGAAGC
Organism: Humulus lupulus; assembly: GCF_963169125.1. Lineage (NCBI taxonomy): Eukaryota > Viridiplantae > Streptophyta > Magnoliopsida > Rosales > Cannabaceae > Humulus > Humulus lupulus. The sequence continues at coordinate 58,995,251 of NC_084798.1, forward strand.
ACCATTTGGAGAGGATCGACTTCTGGTATCTGGAGAGAAAACTCTGGGCAACTATTCTCTGAAAAGTTTCCAGAAAACTCCCAAGTTCTAATAACAAAGACTCGTGGACTAGGCAGATTTAACTGCTGAACCATGTAAAAAACCTCTTGTGTTCATCTTTGTTCAATTCCTCCAATATTTTCTTGTTTAATTGCTCTCCTATTTAAGTTGACGAAAAACAACGTCAACTACAATATTTTATAATATTTGAATTTATATTAATATAATTAGTAAAAAATTAGGATTATATATTATTATCATAAGACTATTTCATAACATTTAAATTTATATTAATATAATAATTAAATATCTAGGATTGTATTATATATTATTATAATAATGATATTTTATAACTTTGAATTTGAATTTGAATTTGAATTTATATTAATATAATTATTATATATGCAATCTTATATTAAATATTATTATAATAATGATATTTTATAATATTTGAATTTATATTAATATAATTGATAAATATCCATTTTAAGTTAGTTTTTAAAAAACTTTGTGCCCGTTTTTGGTGGGGGTGATGATAAAAATAAGAAGATGCACTGGTGTACTTGGGAGCGGTTGTGTTGGCATAAGTCCGATGGTGGTATGGGTTTCGGAGATCTTTTTGTTTTTAACAAAGCCCTCCTTGCTAAACAAGCTTGAAGGCTTTATCATTGTCAAACCTCCCTTGCAGCTCAAGTGATGAAGGGGTTATATTTTCCTCAGGGGGATTTTCTGCATGCTAAAGAAACCAGCCAGGGCTCTTATCTTTGGTAAAGCATTTTATGGGGTAGAGAGCTGTTCCTGGAGGGTGCTAGATGGATTGTTGGTGATGGTAGCTTGGTTAATATCAAGGATGATGTCTGGATTCCTAAAAAGTTTGCCAATACTACCTATTCGTTTCATTGTCATCCTCTCATTTCCACGGTCTAGGATCTCAAACATGATAATGGTAATTGGAATAGTAACTTGATTGATAGTATTTTTGCTGTGAATGAGGCTCAACAAATTCTGTCCATTCCCATTTTGCTTCAACGTCGGGATGACCTCATTTGACATTATAATGCTTCTGGTGAGTATTCTGTCAAGAGCGGGTATTGGAATGCCTTCCGTTTGTTGGGTTGGGGGCTGTTTTCGAGCTCGGAGGGGCAATCTTCTTGGTGGAAAACTCTTTGGGGCCTTTCTCTTCCTCCAAAGGTAAAAATCTTTGCTTGGAAAGCTAGCTTACACTGGATCCCTACCAGAAGCAACTTGGTGGCACATGGAGTTTCGACTACTAGGGACTACCCTATTTGCAACGAGGCTATGGAGTCTACTTTTCATGCATTATGGGGTTGTTATAGTCTGCGTTTGATTACTTATCATGCTTTATTTGGTACACTTCCATCCTTTCCTCCTCATACAGATTTTTACATGTTTTTGTGTGAATGTGTGGCTGTTTTGAGGAAGGATGAGCTTGAGACTATGTTGATTTCGAAGAAATAAGATTGTGCATGAGCAACGCATTATTGAGGAGGAAGGTGTGTTGGGGTGGGCGCTTGATTTCCATAAACGGTATCGTGAAGCTAACGCTACTAAGGTTCTTAAATCCGAGATGTTTGTTGCCACTAATGCCCCGGCTGTAACTGTAGCAGCACAGCCACGGTGGTCCGCCCCTCCTACTGGCCATTTGAAACTCAACGTTGATGCAGGGTAGGCGGCCGGTAATCGTAGGGTCGGTTGTGGGGAGGTGGTCCATGATCACCTTGGGAATTTCTTGGCATCATTGGCGGTTCTGGTCCAAGCTTTGATCATGCCCCGGTGGCTGAAGCGCTGGCTGTTTTGCATGGTTTGATTCTTTGTTCGAGATTGAGATTTAATAATGTGATTGTTGAGTCTGATTGTAAGCGGGTTTGTTTGGCTTTGTCTAACAAAACGTCCCTCTTAGCTGAGTTTGGTTCTGTCATTGCAGATATTTTCTCGCTTTGTAATAGTTTTGATGTGGTTGGGTTTTATCATTGTAACCGGTCAGCCAATTCCATAGCTCATGATCTTGCCAAGTTGGCTCTTTCCATTGACAATGCTATGATTTAGTGACCTGGCCTTCCAAAATGTATGAGTCATTGACTTTGGTGTTAGGCAGTTGCCTTTTAATGAAATCTTCATTTCTTAAAAAAAAAAGTTAGTTTTAAAGGTATATTCCATTAAATATTTAGAATATTCCGTTAAAGTTAACAAAACAAACCGTTAAAACAAAAAATTTCTATTATCTACACCCTTTATATATAGAAGAGATATTAATTTTAATATTATAATAAATTTTAAATAATTTTATTTATCCATGAAATATTCCAATACATATAGCCCTTGATAATTTTATTTATTAAGGCAATTTTAGTATTATAAATGTAGGAAAATTCTTCTATAGGGGCTTCACTTTAAGCCTTACCGGTAGGGCTCTCAGTGTTTTTCGACCCGTGAACAGTTTTCGCGCGCGACTTTTTTTTATGACCGTGTATATTGTAGCTATTTAGAGCATCCTACAAATTTTCAGAAAATTTCGAATAGTTTACGGTATCGAAAACTAGGTTCAAACATGTTGTTTTCCACTCGCATAAAAAAAATTAGTCACGCGTGCAACAACATGTTTGAACCTAGTTTTCTGAAAATTTGCAGGATGCTCTAAATAGCTACAATATACACGGTCATAAAAAAAAAATCGCGCTGAAAACTGTTCACGAGTTGTAAACACTGATAGCCCTACCGGTAGGGCTTAAAGTGAAGCCCCTATAAGAGAATTCCCCTATAAATGTATATATATATATGATTTTTTAGGTGCATAAGGTATGCATCAGTGCATTCCTTTCTTGTGTTTTGGTTGGTGAAGTATTGTTGGCGCAAATATATTTTATGACCGTGTATATTGTACTTATTTAGAGCATTCTACAAAATTTTTTAGGATAGTCTGAATTATTTATATTGACGAAAACAAGATTCAAACATGACAATTTCCACACGAAAAGAAAAAAATAGTCACGCATGCAACAAACTATTTGAACCTTGTTTTTGATACTGTAAATTATTCAGAATTTATTGAAAATTCAGAGGTTCCTCTAAACAACTACAATATACACAATCTTTAAAAAAAATTACGTCAAAAATACTTTACAAGCCAAAAACAAATTGGGATGTACCGGTGCATACTTTTATTGTGTATGCACATGAGAAATACCTTCTATATATATATATATATATATATACTAGATACAAGCAATATGCAATGCACGTTTGTTTAGTTTTATTTATAGAATTTTTAATATTTTATTAAATTTGTATCATTGTTATATAAATTTCAAATAAATAAACAATATTATATATAAAAGAAAGACATAAAACATATTAAATGAAAAATTAAACCAAAACACTCTTCCTGATTTTTTTTTAAATATATATAATATGATAACCTTTTTCAACATAAATGATAATTTTTTTAATAAAATTTAGATTATGTATTATATATTATATATTATTATAATGATATTTTATAATATTTAAATGTATATTAATATAAATACTAAATATCTAGTCTTGTATTAATTATTATTATTATAATAATAATATTTTATAATATTTGAATTCATATTAATATAATTAGTAAAAAAAATAGGATTACCATAATAATATTTTATAACATTTAAATTTAAATTTATATAATTATCATATATATGTAGTTTTATATTAAATATTATTATAATAATGATGTTTTAAAATATTTAAATTTATATTAATATAATTGATAAATATTTATTTTTAAGTTAATTTTAAAAGTATATTTTATTAAGTATTTAAAATATTTTGTTAAAGTTGACAAACCCTTCAAAGAAAAAATTTCTATTATCTAGACACTTTGTACATAGAAGAGATATATAATATATCTATCTCAAATTCTTAATTTTTAATTTATACTTTTATCGGGTTGCCTGTCTTTCAATATACGTGTATATATAATTGAGAAGCATATGTAGAACTATATTTAATAAAATTTATTAAATATACAAAATTTATATATATATATATATACTAGGTAGAAGCAACGTGCCATGCACGTTTGCTTAGTTTTAAAGTTGTAAACATTGTTAATAATTTTAATAAAAACTAGTTCATTATTTTTTAAAAATATATATAATAGAATGAATTATAGTTCTATACTATATATAATATTTATATCTATATAATCTATATATATGACATTTAAACACAACATTGGTATATATATATATATTTACATGACTACATGATATATATATAATACAATAATATTTAAAAAGAAATTAATAATAAAAATAAAATAAGAATAGAAAAAGTCATAGTGTAGACAGTAGTATATGTGCATCAACTATATTTAGTTTCTAATGTATCTCGCAATGTTTTTTAGTGAATTTGATGAAGAAAGAGAGTTTCAATCACTTGATAAAAAACAAACTATTACACAAATTTATAAGATAAAAAAAATGATATGTATGACTTTATTATTTTTAGATAAATATGATTTAATTATTTAAATTATCTAAAATATCTTAAAAATATCCTATATATTTTAATTAACTAATTAATTAATTTTTTTTAAGTTTATGTTTGTTCTAGTTTTTAAATTTGGTAGTGACAACAAAATATTATATATTATATGTTTAATATAATATTAAGTTTAAGTTTAATTAAATTTTATTTAAGTTAAAAAATGTATGATTTTATTATTCTTAAATAATTATATTTGTAAAATATCTCAAAAATATTTTATTTTAATATTTTTAATTATTTTTAAAAAATATATTTTAAAATTTTTTAAAAATATAAGAATATTCTGTTAAATATAAAAATATTTTGTTAAAATTAGCAAAAAACATAAAAAAAAAATTATTAAAACTAAGAATTTCCTTTATCTTTAAATTGGGACATATACAAGAGAGAGAAAAAACAAATTAAATGCATGATTTGCCAATTTAGAAATCTTTGTCGTATGTCATTTCATAATTTTGAATTGAAATTCTTCTTTTCATAAAATGTTAGCCACGTGAGTTTTTTCAAAAGACATGAGATAAGGTTCAATTCCAAAATATTATTTTCTTGAGAAAAGTATCCAATGTCTTATAAACATATTATTGTTATTTCCATGCTTTGTCATTGTAAGATATTTGTTGGGCACAGGTACTTACTTTTGTATTTCTAGCTTATTAATAAACTTCCTTTGAACAAATGAAGGTACTTTTATAGAAGCTGAGATGCGAGGAAAAAGAGAGTTGAAGCTTCTAAATCATGGAGAAACTTATGTAATGAATTCTCCAAGTCTTTTATTCAAGTTCTTCCCACCTGGAGTAGAGTGGGGAGGTAGTGACCGAATCAGATGTCATGAAACAGGTCTTGAAGCTGAGTTGACTTTTGGAGGAAGATCTTTTTTAGGACTAAGAGGAACTCCTAGATCAATAAAGGGAAAGATCTTCGATTCCTCTTCCAAGAAGCCACTTTTTGAGATCAATGGCCAATGGGATAAGTAAGTAATTAACTAAATATATTTATGAGTATTGCTATGGCATATTAATATTAATGTGTTTGATACTACATGATGCAATATATATCATATTAAATTACATATACGTGTGACCCTCATATTAAATTATATCAATCATTTTTATATCGCATTAGAAGTATTGGACACTATATGGTATCTTGTAGAGTCATATTATTGACAATAATACATGGTTATTTTTATTTTTACCTTGCCTATCATCATCATTAAAAGTAATCATAGTGATTGTTTTGTTTTCAATTCTTAATACAGAAGTGTCACACTCAAGGATCTTAAAAGTGGCGAAGTCCAGGTTTTATACAGTGCCAAAGAGGCCACTTTAGGACTTAAAACTCCCATTGTTAAAGATCCAAAGGTAAACTAACTCAACCATGTTATATAAATTACATAACACAGTCATGCTTATCAGCTATAATCAATTAATTTCACTTTAATTGTTGCATTTATTTGTGTTGTGCTCTTTTATTTAAGGGAGTGTGGCAAAGTGAATCAGCTGTAGTATGGAGTGAGGTGAGCCAAGGAATCATGAGCAAAGACTGGGTAAAAGCTAGAGAAGCAAAGAAAGCTATTGAGGAAAATCAGAGGGTGCTTTTGAGAGAAAGAAAATCCAAGTCTGAAACATGGGTTCCTAAACACTTTATTGTGTCTTATAGCAAGGAAAATGGATGGGATTGCTCACCTTTAAGAAAGACCATCCCACCAGCTCCTATTGTTGTACCATTGAACAGTTAAATATATATAATGACAAAATAATTTATTTTGTATTTTTACCTAGATCTACATGTATGGAAAAACGTAGGCACCTATGCCATATATGACTCGAATCCAATGCCATATTTAGTGAGATTAAATCATTGTGTTACCCCTCCAATATTACATATCCACATTTGAATTTTCATAGTCTATAACACATGCTAATTTTTCTTAGAGGATCTCTTAAATAAAGGTGGGAACAAAGCAGAGACATAGAGCAATTTCATCTCCGATCTAGAGTCAGGCAAGGGCGATACTCCTTGCCCGAACCTCAACCCATTTGTGGTGTGTTTGGCCCTTGGAACTAATATATGAGAGTAGATAATTATGTTCAAGAGGATTTTTCAAAAATCTAGCTTTTTAGCTATCATTGTGCAAAAACTTAGTTTATGGGAAAACTAACTACATAGGCCAATTGAAATTTAAACAAAAACACATCAGCACAATCAAGGGCACACATGTAATTAACAATACAATAGTCATCTGCTCAAGCATGAAACACGATCAAAGCCTTCTCCAAAACCACGTAACTCTCTGCGATTGTTTCCATCCCTGGAACTCCCTTCTCCGGCGACAGCTTTCTTCTCCGGCGACAACTCCTATCTCCGGCGATTTCCACAACATTTGATCAATACTAGCAAATGTTCGACCTCAGCTTCTACAAAAATATTTAACAAAAATCTGTTCACTTTGACAACTAAATTACTGATCATTTTCTGCAGAAATCAAATAAATTCCAACAATTTTCCAATCATACGAGCTGCAATCTTTGAAAATTTCGGCGACCTGCATCTTTGGCACACGATCAAGAAACAAGGTTTGCAAAAAATCTTCTCCTCTGTCAAATCTATTCTATTGTCATTTTCTTTTATTTGAAAACTATCTTAAATCTTCTACATAAAACTATATTATTTTCATACAAAATCACAATTATAGATGAACTATTATCTTGATTACAATGATAATGATCACGATCATGATGTACTTTTTGAAAAACACAAACAATTTATAAACTAAAAAATTGAAAAAAATTATCTAAACCTCCAAGTTTGTGTACATTGATTAACCAAAAAATAGACAAGAAACAAGAACTCTGAAAATTTTACATTCTAATTTGTCTTTACAATAAAAAGAATAATTTGATATTAGTGTGAATTTCAACTGCCAAAACATTCAGTAACATTAGGATAACGAGTTACCTTGAAAAACAATCAATATATTCAACTAAATGTTTCAGAATGGTATGTGATTACAGATTAAGGTAACCAGCTACCTTCCCATCAATATGATCTTTAGCCAACAATGACTGATGATGATCAACCCTTAAAAGTGAGGAAGAAATATAAGCACATTTTAAATGAAAAAAGATCTGTAAAATTTGAGAAAACTATTTCATGCATAATCATGCAGTGCAAAGATTACTTATATATATCTGCAATATTGGAAGATAATATTAATATGAAAAAAAAGATGGAAATCAAAATATTTGGCCTCTTTACGTAGTTGCTTGATTGTGATGAGGCCATGAATTAGAGACTATGTCCGAGACAATGAAAGGAAAATACCACAATAGGGTTTGCAAAAGAAACTCTTTACGATTAAGGAATAGATATATCTAGGAGGTTCACTACTTAGTTACACTGGTGATATTAAACTACCATGTCCTGTTAATTAGCAATCAATCCATATATATAGTATTTTTTTTTCTTCTTTCCTTTTTTGAGCAATTCAATGCCATATTTTGAACTGAGTAAATGATTGTTCTGTATTCTTTCTCTGATTGATTTCAGAGTAATTAATAAAAGTTTTACTATTTTCTTCATATTTTTCTTGGCCGAATTGGTTGTGTACATTGATTGACTAAAAATAGACAGAAAACAAGAAATCTGAAAATTTTAGATCCTAATTTATTGTCTTTTCAATAAAAAAATTATTTGATGTAGGAGTGAATTTTTACTGCAAAAACAATCAGTAACAATAGGGTGACCAGTTACCCTGAAAAACAATCAATATATAAAACTAAATATTTCAGAAGAATATGTGATTAAAGATTAAGGTAACCAGTTCCCTGGCCCATTTAGAACCAACTAACTGCTTAAAAATTGCCAAATTTTGCAGGTATGGACAATACTACTTCTTTGGTTCAATATGGAGGCAAGTGGAATGAAAACAATGAGTACTAAGGGTACACAATGACTGAGATATTTATACCACCATATTGTTCTCTTGATAACTTGGTGAATTTGATAAAAAAAAAAGGAGATAAATGAAATAACAGCAACTATTGAAGTTTCCTATCAAGTAGAAAAAGGAACACCAGCAATGAAGGTTGAAACAGACAATTCAGTGTTGTTCTTCATGGAATTAAAGAAAAAAATTCCTGCAAAAATAACAGACTTACCATTGTGTGTCACTATAGTTCAAGAATCAAGCAATGAAAATGACATTCTTCTACTAGCAAATCAAAAAGCTACAACATAAGAAATGGAGGTGGTGACATTATTAATGCAAGCAAACCAAGCTTCCATCAATGAACAAATGTTACTTGAAGTAGGAATGTCAAGCACAACAAATGAGGGCATAAATGTGTCATACATACCTCATTTTGCTGAAGAAGTAGTTGATTTCATAATTGAAGACAATACAAAAAGAAAAAAGAGGTTGGAGGAAATCCAAATAGTAATATCTGATTACAGAGTCAACACAATAGAGCAAGGGCAAATTTACAAAGATAAGAACACAATCAAATCAGCTCTTAGCTACTATGCAATGCTGGAGAACTTCCAGTTCAAAACAAAAATATTAGAACCTAGAGAGTACCTAGTTACCTGTGCATATGAAACATGCAACTGGTTGGTTAGAGCATCTAAGTACAGAACTCAAGATTTATTCAAGGTACAGAAATGCAACCTAAATTACACTTGCTCTGTTGAAATTGTTATGGAAGACCATAGGCAAGCAAAAAATATCGTAATTGGTGAATTATTAAAGAATAAGTACAAGTCAATAAAAAGAAATTACACTCCAAATGACATCATTAATGATATGAATGATGACTTCGGAGTAACTATGGGATACACAAAAGCATGGAGATCAAGAGAGAAAGCTTTGCGTCTAGTAAGAGGGAACCCCGATGATTCATATCAAAAGTTGCCAATGTATCTTTACATGTTGAAGCAAGCAAATCCAGGAACAATAACACACCTACTCACAGACAAGGAAGATAGATTCAAATACCTATACATAGCTTTCTGTAACTCAATTAAGGGTTGGAGATACTTGAGGCCTATAATTGTTGTTGGTGGAATTTTCTTGAAAAATGCACATGGTGGTATCCTATTTTCAGGATCAACGTTAGATTCAAACAACAACATTTTCGTGATGGCTTTTGGAATAGCAGACTCTGAAAATAATAACTCATGGCTTTGGTTCTTCTCCAAACTGAGAGACACCTATGGAGAACCCGAAGGTATGATAACTTCAATTATATATTCTTGTTTACAAATACAAAGGAGTTAGTTACCAAAACCAAATACACAAATACATGTTATTTCTTTTAGTATCTGAATAAAGTAACTGGTTACCTTCACCAAAATTTAAAAAAAAAATGAAAAATACCTAATTTTTGCTCTTTTATTTAAAAATATTTATACTCCACAGGATTGGCTATAGTTTCCGACAGACAAAAGAGCATAGACAATGCAATATATATGGTGTACCCAAATGCTTTCCATGGAGCTTGCATGTTTCACTTGCTCAATAATTTGAAAAGCAAGTATGGAAGCCATGGAGATGAGAGCTACAAAGGAAATTCATTGAGAAGAGCTACAAATGAAATTCATTGCAGCAGCAAAAGCATACACGAAAACAGAATGTGAACATTACATGAGAGGCCTTGATAGACTTGACAGACGCATTAGACCTTATTTAGAGAAAGCCAAGTATGAAACTTGGGCAAGATCATACTCGCCAACATAAAGATACACCATGATGACACCCAACATCGCAGAATCACTCAACGCTGCACTAAAAGCTACAAGAAATCTCCCCATTGATATCTTGGTTGAATGCCTTAGAAGTTTGGTTCAAAAGTTGGTTTGGAACAACTCAAATAATGCAAACGGAACATTCACAAAAGTCTCTACAGCAACAGAGAATGAGTTGAGACATGGCATTGTTTCAAAAATGAAGTATGAGGTATGCAACTGAACTTATTCTTACTATTCTTTATTCTGTCAATAGATGGTAACCAATTACCTTCCATAACAATAGAATTTTTTTTACACAAAAGGATAACTAGTTACTTTCAATGTTAATTCTAGTTAAAATATTTATTATCTGATTCTATTTCATGACAAAACTATTTTTAGGTCTTGCCTTTCAACACAATAGAATACCAAGTTCGTGATCAAAAGGGGATAAATTTCATAGTAAATATACATAATAGAACATGTACTTACAATAGGTTTCAAGAAGATGAAATGCCTTGTGGCTATGCAGTAGCTGTCATTGTAAAGAGAAACTTGAGTGTGTATGATTACTGTGCAAAGTTCTACAGAACAGAAACGTTGAAAGCATTGTATCAAGAAAATGTTCATCCTTTGCCCCATAAAGATGAATGGAATCTCCCACAACACTTGGACATAATTGTGCTACCTCCAAAGGCAACAATCCCTGTAGGAAGACCAAGAAAGAAAAGAATAAGATCAAGAGGGGAACCTAAAGTAATAATCACATGTGGGAAATGTGGGCAACCAGGACATAACAGGAAGACTTGCACGAATCCTCCAATTGAGAAGCCAAACAAATAGAAAATGTCAAAGACATAGATTCATATTTTACAGCAAAACAAACCTTTAATAGTGTTATTCATTGAAAGAGTGACTTTCATATTCATCAAGTATTATTCAGTATTTTAATAAAATTGTTTGAAATTTAAACACATTGATTGATTATGCAAACTTATAAAATCATTTCAAACTAATTTGTTGGATTTGTTTACTTCTTATTTATCAATGCTACCATCAGTATAAATACACCACGAGGAAACAAACATGAACGTAACTAGTTACCCAAAAATAACTACAAAACAACGATATAGGTAACTGGTTACCTTGATATTACAATACAATATATATTACCCACTATAACAATCTAAAAGCCAAAAATAATTAAAATATTTACTTTCTTCTATCACAAACTCCTCTATACATAATATTAACTTAATAAACTAGTTGCATTACTATAATAAGACAAACATAGTGGAAAAATCTAAAAAACACTTAAGTAACCAGTTACCCTCGGTATATTAGGAAAGAAACAACCTAAGTACCTAGTTACCCTCAAAATCATTCTTTCCCGAATAACACTAGGAAAATTAGTTAAACAACCCAACTGAGAACTAGTTACCCTCAAATAATTCCATAAAACATTGTAAAAAAAAATACGAAAAAGAAAAAGAAAACTAGCTACCTGCTTTAAAGTGTTATATAGAATATATATTAATAATTGAAATAAAAAACAACAAACAAATGGGGAAAAAAACACTTAAGTAACCAGTCACCCTCGGTATGTTAGCAAATAAACAATGTGGGTACCTGGTTACCCTCTAAATATTCTTCCCACCACTTACACCTGGAAAATTAACTAAAAATCCAATCTGTGAATTGATTACCCTAAAATAATTCCATAAAACAAAGAAAAAAAAATAGAATACTAACTACATGCTTTAAAGTGTTATATACAATATATATTAATAATTGAATTAAAGAAATAATGAAAAAAAATGAAACAACAAATGAATTAACAAAAGGCTATACTGATATATATATATATTTATATAATGACTGTTTAACGCCCAAATCGGGACAACCACTAAGCGGTAGTTGTAGTAAAATCGGGCGGTCAATCCACAAGGAGCTAACCTAAAATCAAAAGATTAGTAGAAAATAACACAAAAAATTAGTAACATGAAATAAATAAAAATGAAAATGAAAATGAAAAGAGATTTGAGATTTTGGTGTTGTCTTTTTGATGAAATGATGAAATGAGATAAGTGAAATAAAGGTAAGATGTAATCAAGAGTTTGAGAAATGGAAAGGTTTCAAGAATCATCCATATGCTTGTTTAGTTACTTGGTTACTTGATTTACAAAAAATACACAAGTAAATAGTTCACATCCCAACATTTACTTGGAAAATCTAACATTTAAGTCCATATTATTTTCTAACAAAAGTCAATTTGAGTTATAAATTTCTTTACTTTAAAAGCACAATGTTAATCTTATGAAAAATCTAAAAATGACAAAAAAACCCAAGGGCAATAATGCAATAGAAGATTAGACATAAAATTATGTATCAATGTTACTTTTACTAATTAGAAGCACATAGAAAGAGCATGACTAATCATATATACTATTAGCACAAGTAAATAAAGATAACAAAATAGAGATGGGGATGAAAGAACATAAATAACTCAAATACATTACATTAAGAACATAGTAAATCAAAGTAGCAAAATAACATCACTAGCATATGGAATCATCCCTAGCCTTCCTAGGAAGATTAGGCCATTATGCTCATGATTCTCATAAAATTCTAACAAGAAAATATGATAAGAAAGTGAGTAGAAATTTTGTTATAGTTTCTTTACTCTCAAAATTACATTCTAATTGTGAAGAAGGAGTCCATATTTATAGAGGGATAAAAGGACCAAAAAGAAATTAAACAAAAAAATGGGGTTTACAAAAAAATCTGAAATATTAGTAATAAAATATGATTTTGAAAAATCAAATCTTATTATTAATATTAACCTAGTTATTTTGTTGTATGGTCCTTTTTTTCCTTTTATAAAATACTACAAAAACATGAGCTTTAAAGCTCAAAATAGTAAGGGGCATGATGCAAAATGACCCTTAATGTTGTGTGAAAGTAAGTAAATGTCCATGTTTTTAATTTTGTAGTAAAATAGCCTAATCATCTATTTAATATCACATATTACCAAATACACCCTTTAAAAAATTACTATTTTATTCTAAATATTTTAATATTACGGTATATGTATATTCGTTTTGTTTAATTAGTTTTTAATTTTAAGTTATTTTGATTTTTTTTCGTTTTTTATGGGTTGTTGAATAATATACCATATCACAAAATATATATACTGAGTTGAAAAATAATATACCATCAAAACTTACAAAATTATTACTAAAAAAATGTATATACTATGCTAACAAAGTTATATACTACCATTAAAATGTATATACCATGATACAAAATTATATACTACTACTATGTATAATAAAATAGAAATTAAATATCACAAAAAAAAAATTATATACCACACCACAAAAAACATATACACTAATTGGAAAATAATATACCAACAACCTATAAAAAACTTAAAAAATCAATATAACTTTAAAATAAAAACTAATTAAACAAAACTAATATATATACCACTATATTAAAGTCATACAGTCCTAAATAAATAAATAAATTATAAAAAATGACAATTTAGGTAATCAACAATGTAAAAGGGTCATTTATCTACAATTTTAAAAATGAAGACATTAGCTTCTTGATGACTTTATTTTGGGCCATTTCCTATAATTTCTCAAATAGTAATGTGTAAAGCCCAATACCCACAAAACATGGGTTGAAGGTGGCTGGTGGCACAAGAGGGTTTCGACCCATTCCTAGCCAATGGGGAGGCGCCACGTGGCGCTGGGTGGGAGAGGAGAAGGAAGATAGGGTGCTGGGTTTATTGGCGTAGGCTGCTGGAGGAGGCTTTGGATGGGCCGCTGGTCTGCGTTGGGCTTTGGGAGAGATGGGCCTACTGGGATGGTTTCAGCTGCATTGAACGAGGCTGAAGGGAGTGTTGGGCTTGGAGGGAAGCTAGGCCTGCTGAATTTGTTGAGGAAGGTTGAGGACAGATGGCGCAAGGAGGCATCAGGCGACTCACGGCTGGCTTCGGTTCGGTGGCTGGGCTTGGGCCAACGGGCCTGGGCTTCTCCTTTAGTTGGGTCGGCTGTTAAGAAACAAAACAACATATTACTTCTTAAAAATGCCATTTTTAATTTAATTCTTTTCTCTTTTCCCTTTTTCTTTTCTTTTGGTTTTATTAATGTCAAAATGCAACATACTTTATACAAATTAAATTAAAATTAATATTTTCCATTAATGAAATATATCAAGATAAATTTAAGAAAATATTAATTAAAACTTAATTTAATTTAAACTTTAAGCTTAGTAAAATGTCATTTTTAAGTACTAATCACAACCCCAATCAGCTTATTGCTAGTCTATAGCAATTCAAGCGAAAAATAAAATTATCAAGTTGAATACTCAAGTCAAACCAAGCAAAATCATCTAGGTATTTTCAAAGTATCAGTAAGAAGTCATAAATTACTATCTAAACTACTTCAGTTGCGATTCCAGAGTTGTGTGTGTGCATCAAATCATATTCTTTTTATAGCAAGTCATAACACAAATAGTATAAAAAAATCTCAAAAGTATAAAGGTTTTAACTCCAAATTCCTCATAGGCATTGAAAGTATTTGTATGGGAAGGATTACACTCTTGGAGTTGGAAATGTAACAGTTTACGCTCAAATGAGAAAATATAAACTTTTTAGGACAAGCAATTTGAACAAGTATTGATCACTAGATAGGAAAATCAACTTATTGGAATTCAAATGACAAACAACCTTTGGGATTTACATGAGAAAACTCAAAGAACAAAATGACAACTAACTAGAAATGATAAATAAGAAAAGGAACTATAATGATAATAAATTTGTTTTTTTAAATACAATTACACAAAATAATAGTAATAGAAATATTTTTTTAAGTAACTACAAAATAATAGAGGAAAATGTTGATCTCGTTCTCTATTTTTTCCTTTTTTTTTTATTTATTTTGACAAGAGACAACACAAAAATAAAAAGGAAAATACAAATAAAACACAAATTTAAAATTTATTACAAGGACTTATTCTTATATGAAAAACATCCCTCTAATAAGTGTCATGCTTTAAATTCCAAATATGTGACTTTACCAACTCAAATGATCAATAAAAGTTCAAAAAGTTGTTTTCTCAACTCTCATAACTCACCAGGAAATGAAAAACTTTAAACTTGAAATTTCTCTCAACTATTTGTTTTAACAACCAATTTACACATGTTTGGAAAGTGCACAAAAGAACTATGAAAATCACTTCTTAATAGCTAAACAAAGTAACAACTGACTTAAACCAACAAGTTATACTCATGCTTGTACAATTTTGAGAAAATTTGACTTAAAAATTCAACAAAACAATAATGTTTTCCAAATGAATGCTAATGACACAACAATAAGATTTTCCAAATGAAAGCTAATGCATGCTCACCACCCCCAACCAAAAAAATCAGACAGTGTCCTCAATGTCAAAATGAATAATCAATGAAAAAGGTAAGGAAAGAGAACACCTGGATGATGACCATGTCCATGAGGCGAGAGCGAAAATAGCCTGGTAACAATACCCCAAAACAAACAACATACAACAAGAAAAGAAAGACAGGAAAATAAAAGGAAAAATAAATAAATAAAATAAAAACAAACAAACAAACCATTAAGAACCTCAGAGGGTATAAATTGGGTCCTCAAGAAGGACCACTTCAACATGACTCACACTCTCAATATAATGCTTCAGTTTTTGGCCATTGACTCAAAAAATTCTCCCATCGGTTGGGTCCTCGACCTCAACAGAACTATTGGGAAATACTTGCTTCACTACAAATGGACCAGTCCATCGCGATCGTAGTTTTACCGGGGTGTAAATGCAAGCGAGAATCATACAGATGCACTTTCTGATTTGGTTCAAAGTGTTTTCGCAGGATTTGTTTATCGTGAGCGATTTTCAATTTTGCTTTATAAATCCTAGAATTGTCATATGCATCGTTTCTCAATTCCTCAATTTCAGACAATTAGAGTTTGCGATGGATACCTACGGCATTCAGATCAAAGTTTAGGGCTTTTATAGCCTAATACGCTTTATGCTCGAGCTCGACAGGTAAATGACAGGCTTTTCCAAAGACAAGCCGATAGGGAGACATCCCAAGAGGGGATTTGAAAGCAGTGCGGTATGCCCAAAGAGCGACTAGAAGACGTGTAGACCAATCTTTGCGGTCGGGGTTTACCGTCTTTTACAGAATGTTTTTTTATCTCCCTATTGGCTAACTCATCTTGACCATTAGTCTGTGGATGATAGGCATTTGCAACCTTATGAAGTACACCGTACTTGCGCATAAGAGCTTCAAAAGATCTGTTGCAAAAATGAGTGCCTTGATCACTAATGATAGCGCGAGGAGTACCGAACCTTGATAACACATTTTCTTTCAAGAATTTGACAACTGTAGCGCTATCATTGGTTCGACATGGTATGGCCTCGACCCATTTGGAAACATAATCCACAACGAGAAGAATGTAAAGGTAGCCAAAAGAAGGTGGAAATGGTCCCATAAAGTCTATCCCCCAACAATCAAATATTTCGATAACAAGAATTGGGTTCAAGGGCATCATGTGCCGACGGGATAAGGAACCTAGCTTTTGGCACCTTACACAAGAACGACAGAAATCATTGGTGTCTTTGAATAGAGTGGGCCAGTAAAGACTGCATTGTAAGATTTTTGTAGTGGTTTTCCTTACAGAGAAGTGACCACCACAAGCATCATTTTAGAAAAAAATTCAGCACACTAGATACCTCATCGTTGTAGATGCATCTTCGCATGATTTGGTCGGGGAAATAATTGAATAAGTATGGGTCATCCCAAAAGAAATTGCGCACCTCGACCAGAAATTTGCGTTTGTCTTGTGAACTCCATTCAGATGGGAGTTCACCTGTTACTAAGTAGTTTACAATGTGAGCATACCACGGTAACTTAGCAACAGAAAGCAATTGTTCATTGGGGAAATCATCATGAATAGGTGGACCATCAGCGGGATCGCTGAATTCAAGTTGGGACAAGTGGTCCGCGATGACATTTTCAACACCTTTCTTATCTTTGATCGTTATATCAAATTCTTGCAGGAGAAAGATACACCATATTAATCGCGCTTGAGCATCCTTTTTGGAAAGGAGATACTTAAGGGCGGAGTGATCTGTGAAGATCGTAATAGGTGACCTAATCAAATAAGATCGGAATTTGTCAAGGGCAAAGACAACAACAAGCAACTCTTTTTCAGTAGTGGAATAGTTCATTTGGGCACTATTGAGAGTTCAGCTTGCATAATAGACAACAAAGGGTTTCCCCTCCCTTCGTTGTCCTAGCACAGCTCCCACAGCAAAGTTACTGGCGTCACACATGATCTCAAAAGGAAGACTCCAATCGAAAGGAAGACTCCAATCGGGCCATTGAATGATGGGAGCGGAAGTGAGTGAATTGACAAGCGTTCGGAATGATTCCTCACACTTAGGTGTCCATTCAAAAGTGGCATATTTGGCTAAGAGGTTACTTAGCGGACGAACAATCATTGAAATTTTTTTATGAACGTCCTATAGAAACCAGCATGACCAAGAATGACCTAACGTCTTTGACAGTCTTAGGAGTAGGCAGGTTGGAGATAAGGTTGACTTTGGATTGATCAACCTCAATTCCTCTTTCAGAAACAATGTGACCTAAGACTATGCCAGAAGATACCATGAAGTGGAATTTCTCGCACAAGTCATTTCTCAATACATCATTTTAAAACAGCTTCAAGATGAAGAAGACATGTGTCAAAGGAATTTCCAAAAACGATTAGGTCATCCATGAATACTTCCATTGATTTTTTAATCATGTCACTAAAGATACTCATCATGCATCTTTGGAAAGTAGCTGGTACATTACACAAGCCAAATGGCATACGTCGGAAAGAAAAAGTGCCAAAGGGACAAGTGAAAGTGGTCTTATCTTGATCCTCTAATGCAATCTCAATTTGATAATAGCCAAAATAACCATCAAGAAAGCAATAGAAAGGATGACCAGCTACACATTCAAGGATTTGATCAATGAATGGAAGTGGAAAATGATCTTTGCGGGAGGCAGCATTTAATTTTCTATAATCAATGCACATGCGCCACCCTGTCACAGTTTTTGTGGGGACAAGGACCCGTTTTTCGTTTTGGATCACAGTGACACCAGATTTCTTGGGCACGACTTGAGTAGGACTGACCCATTTGCTATCAGCTACTGGGTAAGTAATACTAGTGTCTAGCAATTTCAAAACTTCATTTTTTACAATGTCTTTCATTATGGGGTTTAGTTTCCTTTGAGGGTCTCTTCGAGGGATAGCCTCGTCCTCCATATTGATTCGATGGGAGCAAATTAAAGGGCTAATACCTTTGATATCAGAAAGCGTCCACCCTATCACATATTTATGCGTTCGCAGTAGCTCAAGTAACTGCAATTCTTGAGAATTGTGAAGGTTGGATGAGATGATAACTGGAAAGGTTTCACCGTCTCCCAAGAAGACATGTTTCGAACCCTCAGGAAGTTGGGTCAATTGAACAATTGGAACCTCTTCGGTTGAAGTTTTTGGTTGTGCCCTCTCACGAGGTAGCTCTTCAAAGCGAGGTTGCCAAAACTAAGTCCTTCTATTGCGTGAGTCTATGTGATCTGATATTGCAAGACTAGACTCAATAGAACTGGGACTTTCGTTGTCAAACAGAAGGAGGAGTTCATCAAGATTATCAAAGTTATTTCGCAATTGAAACTCCTCGGGAAGTAAAGAGCCAATCATGAATGTTTGATATCATTCATCATCTTCTTGAGGTTGTTTCCCGATGTGAAAGATGTTGACTTCAAGAGTCATGTTTCCAAACGATATCTTCATTAGACCATTCCGAAAATTGATCAAAGCATTTGCAGTGGCAAGGAATGGTCTTCCGAGGATAATATGAATTTTAGACTCCATGTTTACCACAGATTGGATATCAAGAATAAGAAAATCCATGGGGTAGTAGAATTTTTCAATTTGAACTAATACATCCTCAATAATACCCCTAGGCTTTTTAGTTGAACGATCAGCAAGTTGTAGCACAACAGATGTTGGCTTCATTTCTCCAAGAACGAGTTGCGAGTATACAGGGTAAGGCATGAGATTTACACTCATGCCAAGATCAAGTAAGGCTTGGCTGACTTCATGGGTCCCAATTTGGCAAGAAATGGTGGGACAACCGGGATCTTTGTATTTCGGCGGTGCCTTTTGTTCAATCACCGCACTCACTTGCTTAGTCAAGAAAGCAGTCTTCTTGACATGGTGCTTCCTTTTTGCAGTGCATAGATCCTTGATGATTTTGGCATAAGTGGGCACTTGTTTTATGATGTGAAGCAAAGGAAGATTAATGTTCACTTGTGTCAAGTGCTCAAGGATTTCATCTCGGTTACCAGGAAGTTTCCAAACAGGTTTCAAATCCTAGGGAAATGGTACTTTAGGAGTGGCATTGAGTGGTGGATTTTTGGGAATAACTTTCGAAGTATTGGCAGAGTTGGATTTTATGGGTGGGTCTTGCAAAGTTTTACTACTTCTAGTCGTGACGACATTTAATTCCTTGACATTTTGATCATTAGAATTTGATGATTGGGCCATGTGTTGGCCTTGCACATTGAATTTCAGTTGGGAAGAAAGTTTGCCTTTTTCCGAAATGGCCAAGGATTCAGTCAATTTTGAAAATTGACATTTCATTTCCTTGATTTCTTCCATCATTTGGCGATTTAGTTTGGATTGTTCCTCTATGAATGCATGAAGAGTATTCTCGAGAGAATTTCATTGTGGATGAGCATTGTATTGAGGCACAGAATACACCTTTGATGGTTTAACTGGTTGCTCATTTCTCCATTGGCCTCCAGACGATTGAGCTTGGTTGGAACCTCTCCAACTAAAATTTGGGTGGTTTCTCCAACCAGGGTTGTACATATGGGAGAATAGCTTGTTATATGACCCTAAGGCATTACATTGCTCCTCATAAACCCCCCTCATTTCATTCAAAGCTAAGTAGTCCTTTGTTAAATGCTCTGTCCCTCCACAAATAAAGCAAGGTTCTTGTGGTTCCACTTGAGCGATCATGTGCGATTTTTGGCCATTTTTCATCATTAAGACCTCAAACTGCTTTTTCAAAGCTTCTCAAACTGCTTTTTCAAAGCTTCGAGTTGGGCCTTAACACTATCCTCTTCTCCAAGTTGATAGATCCCATATGATTTGTGTCAGTTGGTACTATCAGCAGCACTTGGACCAGTTCAGGTGTGAGACTTTTTCGCGGTTTCTTCGAGATATTCAAGAGCATTGTCTGGCTCTTTTTCGAGGAATTCACTAGTGCATAGCATTTCTACAAACTGGCGCTCATGACTCGTGAGGCCTTCATAGAAGTAACTGACCGAACGCCAGTTCTCATAGCCATGGCGCAGGCACTGATTCAACAGATCTTTGATTCTTTCCCAGACTTGATAGAACGTTTCATTGTCCTTTTGGGAAAATGTGGAAATCTGTCGTTTTAGACGGTTGGTCTTATGGATGGGAAAGTGTTTTAGAAAGAAAGATTTGGTCATCTCCTCCCATGTTCCAATAGACCTAGGTCTCAAAGAGTATAACCAGCTTTTGGCTTTGTCCTTCAAGGAGAAAGGGAAGAACTTCAGTCGCACAGAATCGACATTTTTGATTTGGTTATAGAATGTGGCTACTACCTCCTCGAATTCTTTGATATGCACGTATGGGCCTTCGTTTTCCATTCCATGAAACGTGGGAAAGAGTTGAATCATGCCAGGTTTAAAGTCTAATGCAGGCATATTAGGAGGGAAGATAATGCATGAAGGTGTGGAAGTGCGAGTAGGATGGAGGCGTGGAAGTGCCAGGTTTAAAGTCTAATGCAGGAATATTAGGAGGGAAGATAATGCATGAAGGCGTGGAAGTGCGAGTAGGATGGAGGTATTCATTGAGAGTTCTTGGTTGTATTTCATCATTGCGAGCCATTGCGAATGGATTATTATCAGCTAAAGTTTGTGGAGAAGCAGGATTGGTGGAAGGAGTTCCGGAAGGAGCGATGGATGAATTGGAAGAAGTGTCACTAGAAGTTTCGTGATGATTCATCCACTCTCGGAAATCAGAATTAGATTTATATTATGTCTTTATTTTTTTATTTTTTATTTTTTGTTAAACTTGTTCCCAGGTAGATTTGGAGGATTTTGGGTGATCTCCAACACCTTACCAGAACTCCCCGAGGTTACTGAGTAAGTATGGTGGATCACAAGTTAAACATCTTCGATCAAACAACTTTTAAGAAAAGTGAAATTGCTTATTTTGACAGAACAAGCTTGGTTTTCTTATAGTAATAAGTTCAACAATGTAATAGTGCAAAGGTATATGCTCGAAATGTTCCCAGGCTGATTGGGAAGGTTGCCAAGATACCGATTTAGACCCACACTTTCCTAGACAGAACTCCCCAAGATTCCCAGGTAAGTGTGGTGTAATGACCCACTATTCTAGACTTTTGGACCATTAACGAAACTATATATACAAATCCTTAATAAAACTTACATTTTGCGAAAATACCATAAATTTATTAGAAACTTGTAGAAATAAAAGTTACTCTCATAAAATAAGTAGGATATGGGATCCCATTGTCTTTAAAACAAAACATGATTTAGAATGAAAGGAATTACATAAGAAGTGCGGAAAATACATGTAAAGATCATAAAAAAAATGAGACTACATCTTCGAAAATCGAACTCTCGACTCCTTGAATCCATTCACCACCGATACATAATCCCAAGCATCCATGAACCTTACCGCCACTAAAGCTATTTTCCTGCACATAAAACAAAAAGGAATGAGCCTAATGCCCAGCAAGGAAAATCTAACACATACATCATGTACATAAATTTCATAATAAACATAAAGACATAACATAACACTTATTACATACACATACTATAATGGCCATTATTACTTGGGGTCCCATAGACTAAACAAGTCATATGCCCATGAGATTAGTGGGGTCCTACTAGCTAAGTAGGTCATATGCCCATAACCTATTTAGGGTCTTGTTAGTCATATGGGTCATATGCCCAAGCCTACAAACATACATATCATAACACTTATCATAACACTTATCATAACATAAGAAACATAAGATAACATATAGAACATATAACATATGCATTTCTATCCTATTTTCCTTACCAAAGTTATCGGGATAAGAGGACAGCGTTGGGACTTTTGGAACACTCCTAAAACCATATATAACAGGGTGAGTAGATTGAAGAAAAAGTAATGAAAAGAATGGAAGGAATGGAATGACTAAACCTTTGAGAAACATACTTACCAAAAACTTATGAGCAAGTTCTTAGATTTCCTAACCAAAATAAGAATGAGGTTAGAAGACTGAGTAGAAGACTATGAGAAAGAAAATAACATAATACCAATGAACTAGGGTATAGAAATACCTTGAAGACTTGTAGACCAATCTAAACCTCGAACCGAAATACTATGAAACCTTACTTCCCCAAGTGTTTGATAAGCTTATAATGATCAAGCTTATGATTCCCCAACCCAGGTGTTTACACTCTCACACTCACTTAGCACTTGTAGCCTCTGAACTTAGAGCAAAGGATGAATAATGGCTGGGTACTAGGTCCTATTTATAGAGTTTAGGAATGAAAGGATCTTAATTTTACTTGAATAAAAATAATAGCTTTTCAGGTGAAAATAATTTGAATAATCGTTCAGCAGAGGCTGAAGACTCGTTCAAAAAGGTGCTGGACTTATCAAGAGGTTGAATGGCTGAATGGAAAAAGAATTCAAAAATTTTCAAAATATACTGAAGGAGGCGATATATCGCCCCCTGTAGGTGATATATCGCCTGGGCCAGTATGCCCGAGGCTGTCGTGCATCGTCTCGTGTTTTCCGTATCTACGTGCTGCGATATATCGCCCCTTATAGCTGCGATATATCGGCACACGCTGATTAATTAAACACGAAATTACACATTTTTAGCTAAGTTTGAATGGAGTAAGCAACCTTGACTAAGCCCTCAACGTATTCAAAGCTGCTGACTGACCTTATAGCATTCAAACTTTACTCCTTATTAAATTTAATCCTCAAAATACTTAATCCTTAATAACCCATTCATAACATGTGCTTAAAATCCTATTGGTCCTTATCTAAACCTTATAGTATAATAAATATTATCCTTAAAATCAATCATATAATCAAACCTTAGGTTAACATTAATATTCTTAAACTATATATTAAACTTAGAAAATCTATAAGTACTACTATGAGTGTTCAAATAATTCCCAGTCTGAACCAAAAATCCACAGTTACAAAGATAATGCTATAAATACTATATTACTACTATCTAACTAGCTAAGTAAAGTTCTTGGACTCTACATGTGGAAGGTAACGCTATCACAAACCTTATTTAACAACCAATCTTTCTAGACAGAACAATATCGGTTTCTACCATTTGTAATATTACACAATTGTTCCCAATACTAAACGTTTTATGATTGAACAATTTTATGAACAATTTTATGCAATTTTATGTTTTTTCTTTTTGGAAAACTTAAATTCTAA
The DNA here is from genome assembly GCF_963169125.1 of Humulus lupulus. NCBI lineage: Eukaryota > Viridiplantae > Streptophyta > Magnoliopsida > Rosales > Cannabaceae > Humulus > Humulus lupulus. Next base: position 59,019,187 of record NC_084798.1, read on the forward strand.
GGAAAACTAAGGCAAAGAAAATAAAAGCCTAAACTAAGCAACAAAATAAACAACACAAAAATAAAATAAAGAAAAGAGAATTAAAGTGAAGATAGAATAGCAAGCTTAATCTTTTTTTTTCAAATATGTATTAAACTAAAAAAAATAGAATAGAAATTAAGAAAGAAAAATGGAGTAAGAATTAGCTAAAAAGAAAAAAAAATTATATAAATATATATACGGTTCTTTTTTTTAACCAAAATGAAGGAAAATGGAAAAAAAATAAAAAATAAAAATAAGAATAAATATATATATAAAAATATATTTTTTTGGGTTTTTTTTATAGATATGTATATATATATATGAATATTTATATATGTATATGTTTTTTTACCGAAAAAGAAAACGAAAAAGAAGACAATAACTAATTTTTTTTGTTTATATGATATTCAGTTAGTCTCTTTTCTTTTTAATAACAATAATCAAATTAACTAAAAATTAGTAAATAAAAACTATACTAACATAATGTTTATGCCAACAAAAATAAAAATAAAGTTACTAACATTTTGGTAAAAATTTCACTAAACCTTTGAAAACTACCTCCCTGGCAACGACGCAAAAATTTGTTTAACGCCCAAATCGTGACAACCACTAAGCGGTAGTTGTAGTAAAATCGGGTGGTCGATCCACAAGGGGGTAACCTAAAATCAAAAGATTAGTAGAAAATAACACAAAAAATTAGTAACATGAAATAAATAAAAATGGAAATGAAAAGAGATTTGAGATTTTGGTGTTGTCCTTTTGATGAAATGATAAAATAAGATAAGTGAAATAAATGTAAGATGCAATCAAGAGTTTGAGAAATGGAAAGGTTTCAAGAATCATCCATATGCTTGTTTAGTTACTTGGTTACTTGATTTACAAAATATACACAAGTAAATAGCTCACATCCCAACATTTACTTGGAAAATCTAACATTAAAGTCCATATTCTTTTCTAACAAAAGACAATTCGAGTTATAAAGTTCTTTACTTTAAAAGCACAATGTTAATCTTATGAAAAATCTAAAAATGACAAAATACCGAAGAGCAATAATGCAATAGAAGATTAGACATAAAACTATGTATCAATATTACTTTTACTAATTAGAAGCACATAGAAAGAGCATGACTAATCATATATACTATTAGCACAAGTAAATAAAGATAACAAAATAGATATGGGGATGAAAGAACATAAATAACTCAAATACATTACATTAAGAACATAGTAAATCAAAATGGAAAAATAACATCACTAGCATATGGAATCATCCCTAACCTTCCTAGGAAGATTAGGTCATTATGTTCATGATTCTCATAAAATTCTAAGAAGAAAATATGAGAAGAAAGTGAGTAGAAATTTTGCTTTAGTTTCTTTACTCTCAAAATTAAATTCTAATTGTGAAGGAGTCCCTATTTATAGAGAGAGAAAATGACTAAAAAGAAATTAAAAAAAAAAAAAGAGGTTTACAAAATAAATCTGAAATATTAATAATAAAATATGATTTTGAAAAATCAGATCTTATTATTAATATTAACCTAGCTATTTTGGTGTATGATCATTTTTCCCTTTCTCAAAATACCACAAAAACATGAGCTTTGAACCTCAAAATAGTAATGTGCAAAGCCCAATACCCACAAAAATTGGGTTGAAATGTGGCTGAAAGTGTTAACCAAATGCAGCCAATAGAGACGCCACGTGTCCAGGTAGTGGCAAGTTTGGGCTTGAGCTCATTTTGGGCCTATTTCCCTTCAAAAATGCCATTTTTTCAACTTTTTTTTTTCACTTTTGATTCTTTCTTTTTCTTTATGCCAAAATGCAACTTTAATTTCTACAAAATAACAATAAATTATATCATAATCAAATATTTTTATTTATAAAATAAATTATATTAATTCCTTGAAAATATTAATTAAACTTAATTTATTTTGACCATTAAAATAAATAAATATGCATTTTTCATCACTAATCATATCCCCCAACTAGCTTATTGCTAGTCCCCATTCAAGCGGATAAAAATTATTACCAAGATGAATTAGTGAACTAAATTATGCAAAATCATTTAACAAAATGTTTAGTGAGAATTTAGAAACTGTTATTTAAAACTATCAAAGTTCTAATTCAAGAGTTTTGTGTGTGTGTACCAAACATTATCGTTCTTTCCAAAATTTATAACACAAACAATATTGGAAAATCACCAAAGAATAAAGTCTCAACTCCAAATCCTCCCAAAGGTATTGAAAATATTTTTATGTGAGATGGTTGACACTCCTTGAGTTGGAAATTTATCAATTAACGCTAAAAAATTGATGTTATCGTTTTAGGACAAACAATGTTAACGAATATTGATCAAAATATAGGCTAAACAATTAATTGGAATCTAAATGACATAAGAACTCGGTATTTTACAAAATGGTATTAAGAGCCAAAATAAAGAATAAAAAAAAAATACACAAATTTTTTTATTTTATTTTTGTTGTTGATTTTTTTTTATTTGACAAATTTGTTCCTTCAACAAAACTACAAAAGATGAAGATGAAAAATGTTGCTCTTGTTCTTTTTTTTTTCCATTCATTTTATATATATATATATTTCTTTTGTGATTTTTTTTTATAATTTTTTTTTCTTTTTTTTTTTATATATAATTTTTTTTGACAAGAGACAATATAAGAATAAATAAAAAATTACAAGAAATTAAAAGAAAAATTACAATAAAATACAACAAATGCTCTTCAAAACAAAAATTATCCCTCTAGTAAATGTCATGTTTTAAATCTCAAAAATTAATTTTACCAACTCAAATGATAAATAGAAGTTTTTAAAGTTGTTTTCTCATTCTCACATCTCACACAAATTAAAAGTTTCAAACTTTAGGATTTTTCTCAATTGAATGTGTTAATTTTTTTTTTCAATGTTTGGTTGTGCATGATATTTCGCTAAAAAATATTACTTCCTAATAGTAAAAATAGCAAAAACTATCTCACAAAAATTTTGTTGTCATGAGTTTTGCAAACATTTAACTCAAAATTTCAAAATGGTAATCAAAATATATTTCAACGCATGAATATGCCTACTACCCCCAACTTTAAATGAGACATTGTCCTCAATGTCTAACGTTAAGCTCATCATGGGAGAAAAAGAGAATATGATAATCAACAAAACCCCAAAAAGTAAAATTTGTAACATAAAATAAAGACAAATTAAAATAAAGCACACTAAAAAGAAACATAAAACCTGATCAGTCTTTGGTATACAAAATCATCGCTCTCAGGTAAATCTACCAACTGCATATTTGCGTACTATCCTGTATCAAAAATAAATTTTATTTTATCTTGCGTCTCAAAAATAGAAGCGTTAGTAACATTTTTAGGATAAAGAAAATGTTTGAGTTCAAAATTGTGGAGGAAATTGGGTGAATGTTTCATTGCAAATATGTTTATGATTTCCTCAATGATTAAGTCTATCACATCAGTATGATAGCTTCCATTTTTCTTTGGAGTGGTTGGAAGAATTTCGGTATGGGAAAGAGTTTCACTCCAAATGGTAATAACATCATCCTCATCGGGTTTAGAACTGGGAGTAGGGGATGGTGTTTTGGCCTTAGGTTGGGACGGGAATTGACTTAAATTATGTGAAATAATAGCTGTTGACTGCGTTTTTAGCCAACGACGTGAGAACGTCAAATACGACGAACCTTCAAGAGAATGTAAACGACAACAGACGGTATAAACAAGAAAAGTAAAGAACACAGGAGATTTTTATAGGGGTTCAGCCCCGATTGTCGGTAATAGCCTAATCCACTTAGAGTTGTGATTTATAAATCTATACTCAAGATCAGATGGACTATGCCAACTGAGTTTCTTCAGTATAAATTGTGAAAATACAAGAATTCTCTCTAATTTCAGCACTTTCTCTCTCTAGAATAGACAGACCCAATTTTATCTCTCTAGAAAGAATAAGCAGAAGGAACCCCCTTCTCATCCCATCAGCTCTCTATTTATAGAGATGGGATCCTCAACTGATATCCCCTTATAATAGGGATATTTTATTATATTTATTACATTTATATTACAAATAAACATTCAAAATTCAAAATGTAACAAATTCCCCATTTGTGGGAAGAATGAGAGATTCCCGCGCATGTTGTTGAAGTTGTGTCTGACTTAGTCTCCTCTAGCTAGTTGGTCCACCTCCTACTCACTACCCATGCAAGTGCTGGTTGAACATGCATGGTGGTAGGATATACATGGTGGTAGGTTGAACGTGCATGGTGGTAGGATATGCATGGTGGTAGGAGATGCACTTCTCTCCTCTAACATGCACTCTCCTCTAGCATGCCATGTTCCTCCTTGAACCAATCTCCTTGGCTTCTCCTCGGACCAAGGTGGTCCGAGGAAACCTCCTTGGCACCTCACCTTGAACAACATTGAGGGAACCTCACCTTGGACAATATTGAGGCAACCTCACCTTGGAAAATATTGAGGCAACCTCACCTTGGACAATATTGAGGCAACCTTCTTTAGCATCTCCCAAACATGTCCGATCGAACATTGTATAGACTTTCCTTATGAAAGTCTAAGGCTCCATTCTCTTGCATGAGACTCCTCCTCCTGAGCTATTTACCTTGGACACGTTCGAGCCAACACTTAGAAAACCTTGGGAGGCTTGCCTCCTACACACCCTTGGGGTCTCCTAGGACCACACCCTCCTTGGGGTCTCCTAGGACCACATTCTCCTTGGAGTCTCTTAGGACCACTCCCCTTAGCTCTCCTAGGAGGCACTCTCTTAGATGCATTCTCCTTAGCCTCCTAGGGTGCATTCTCCAATTTTTGGGTATAACAATAGCGTTGGTCAATTATGAAAGTTGAGTACTAGTTTCCCTATTATATTCCACAAATTGTCTATTGAATTCTCTTTGCTCCTCTATAAATGTGTGTAAAGAGTCATCTAAGGAATGTGTATTAGTGCAAACATTATATGGAGGTTCATGTGGGAAGTTAGGAAAATTTTGCTCAAAATTCATGTGAGGCGGTGCATGGTAGTTGTACCCAGGCTTCCAACTAAAATCTACGGGGTTGGTCCAACTAGAATTCTGATTCCTATGGTCGACTCTTTAAAAGTCACAATAACGTTCATCATAATCTACCTCGGGAACCTCGTAACTTTCTCTTTCAAACTTAGTTTCTAAGACCTCAAGTTCTCGGTAATCTTTTACACTAAGTTTGAATGCACCTCTAAAATGGCTAGTACCCTTAGTATCACTAGAATTATGGTTGTTTTCGAGTGAAGAATAATACATTGGAAAATACATCTCGAAACGTTTATTTTCGTCTTCATTCATATTTTTATTTTTGTTATTTTGTTTTTGTGTTTTTTATTAATTTTTAATTTTTGATTTTTTTTGTTTTACTTGTTTCCAGATCGATTTGAGGTTTTTAGAACGGTCCCACTTAAGACCCACATTTTATCTACAGCTCTCCAAGGTTCAAGATAATTATGGAGGGGTCACAATTCATAAAAACAATCATCTTACAACCAATACTTACTAGAACTCTCGAGATTACTAAGTAAAAATGGATGAAACTTTACTCAAATTGGTCTTTAAGCAAAAATTGCTTATGTTGACAAAACAAGCTTTGTTTTTATTATTATTATTATTTTTAAAGATTTCAAACCTAAAAATTAAAAAAAAAACTAATAACAGAAAAAATTAAATAAAGAGACAAACCTAGCAATAATAATAATAAAAAATACATCTAAACACAAGAAATAAGATGCTCACAAAGCCTTAAAAATATTATACTAAAACAAATGAATATAAGGGCTAAAAAAAAAATCTAAGAAAGTAATATTTTTTTTTCAAAGATAGAGGAAAAACTAACTAAGTAAACAACAAAACTAAATTAATCATACAACCACAAAAAAAAAAAAATGGCACAAAAGTAAGATAAAAAAAGGTAACAACTCCTAAACACAAATATATATATATATATATGAAAACTAAACTAGTAAAAGATAAGCAACCAATTTATTTTTTTTTAAGTTTTTTTTTACTAAAAATAAAAAAAAATAAGCTACCAAAAATCAATTAACAAACTAAATACACACATAACAAGCTTTTTATTTTGTTTTTTTTGCAATAATAATAAATAAAAAGAGAGAAAAAGAAAACTAAAAAAATAACACCAAAATAAACTAAGAAAAATAACAACAAAATAAACTAAGAAAAAGAAAGGATAACAATTTTCTTTTTTTTTTTTAGTACAAAAATGACAAAAAAAAACTAACTAAAAATGAACAAAAAAAAATAATGATAGTGATTTTTTTTTACTTTTTTTTTCTAAGAGTAGATAAGATAAAAAAAAAATCCTATAGAAATATACACAAAAAGAAGAGGGTAGAATTACTTACCTCTTTTGCAAAATTTATAGAAAAACATTTTTTTTTTCACTATTTCCTCCCCGGCAACGGCGCCAAAATTTGTTTAACGCCCAAAACGTGCATCCACTAAGCGGTGGTTGTAGTATAGATGGGGCGGTCGATTCCACGAGGCAAATAAATAAAGTTAATCAACAAATAAAGTTTAGAGATAAATAATATGAGGAAAATAGAACAAGTGATATTTTTGTTGTTTTTGAGATTTAAAGATTAGAAATAGAAATAGACTAAAATGTGATATAACAATAGGTAACAAGTAGGAATGATCCAGAGTCACCAATATGCATACTTATTTATTTGGATCTTTGATTCACAAAAATTACGCAAATGGATAGTTTACATCCCAACTATTCATTTGGAAGATTTAACATTGAAGCACATATATATTTTACAAAAATGTATTCAAGTGATTACTATTCTTTACCATGGAAGGATGAGATAAATCTTATGAGAAATATAAAAATGACATTATACCATTGACAATAATGCAAAAAAAGATTGGACATAAAACCTAACACAAATATTACTTTTACTATTTATAAAATAAATAGAAAGAGCATGACTAATTCTATATAGATTTAGCAAAAAAAATATATATATGAATGAGGTGGAGAAAATGATAAAGATATTATCTATATTATTTTCACTAATTTGATAATACATAGAAAGTGCTTGACAAAATCTATATACTATTAGTAAACATAAATAAAGATAACAAGATGAAGAAATAGATATGAAAGAAAATAAATCATTCAAATATATAAAATTTAAGCACATGGTGAATAAAAAATACTAAACAAAGTCATAGTGCATATATGATTATCCTAACCTTCCTAAGAAGGTTAGACTATTATGCTAGACATTCTCATGAAATCCGATAGAAAAAATATGAGAAATGAGACTAAAATTTGGTAGAGATTTGCTATCTAAAAATTCCATGGTAAATGTGAAAGAAGAGTTCCTATTTATAGAATGAGAAAATGACTAAAAAGAAATTAAATTACAAATGGGGTCTACAAAATAAATTTGAAATCTTAATAATAAAATATTATTTTGAAAAATCAAATGTTATGATTAATATTAATCTAGCTATTTTAGTGAATGGTCATTTTTCCTTTTTTCTAAAACACCACAAAATATGAGCTTAAAAACTCAAAATGGAAATGTGAAATACTCAAAACCCACAAAAATTTGGTTGAAAGGTGGCTGAAAGTGTTGACCAAGTGCAGCCAATAGAGACGCGCCACGTGTCCAGGTGGTGGCAAGCTTGGGCTTGGGCTTATTTGAGCTCATTTTGGGCCTAATTCCCTTAAAAATGCCACTTTTTCAACTCTTCTTTTTCACTTTTGATTCTTTCTTTTTCTTTATGCCAAAATGTAACTTTAATTTCTACAAAATAACAATAAATTAAATCATAATCAAATATTTTCATTTATAAAATAAATTATATTAATTCCATGAAAATATTAATTAAACTTAATTTATTTTGGCCATTAAAATCAATAAATATGCATTTTTCACCACTAGTCAATGACCTTAAGAATCCCAATATTTTACATAAGCAGAAATTTAAAATAACTAACTGTAAAACTCGAAATTGATCCATTATTTAATTATTGTTATAGCAAAATAAAAAATCAAAAGAAACATAATATCACTAAAAGCCTGTGTAGCAATTTTCATTCTCTTCTGTCTCTTCTCCAAAAGCCTTTCATTGAACTCATCGCTGGTTAAGTATCCCTCAAGTTCTTTGTTCTTTCCACGATAGTACAAGCTGACGGCAATGTCTTCGCGGAGGAGACGAACATCAATATGTTTAGGGAACTCATTCTCCTTCCCAAGTATTATTTGCCCGGAAAAATAAGTAGAAAACACCCCACAATCGCTGCATAATGGAAACATGTAAAAAAAAAAACAACTAAGAACATATGAACAAAAGAACACAAAGAAAAAAAAAAACTAAAATCAAATAAACAAACTAACCAATCAATTTGTTGAGGAATACCTCTAGCAATGCTCAATTTCAAAGCCTCATTCTCTGCCACATCATAAGGACTAATACCAATATTAATATCTTGACGATCATAGAAACCAATCTTCTCCAATAGAAGAGGAATCAAAATAGCAAATGCCTCAACGACAGGTGAAGTTTGATTTTCATGCTTTGCACCAGACATTGAATCATCAACCGTAAGTGATCTCTACTGTATATTAAAGTGCATCACAATCCAGTGCATAAGAGCCTTCACATTAACAGGCATGAAAACATCATCAAGAAAGTTCCAATGAATTGCACAAAACATGGATTCCCCCTTCATTATCTTTAAAGCAACGCACTTGGCCACGTACTCTACTACATCCTTCTTCATCCCAGGCCACCAATATAACGTCCGTAGATCTTGATACATCTTTGTGGTGCCTGGATGGAGTGAGTAGGTTTTAGTATGGGATTCATCTAATATCTCTCGTCTAATACCTATATCTGTCGGGATACAAATCTGACCCTTATACCATAATAACCCTATCTCTGAAATAGAATAATCCTTAGCTATCCCAGCTACGACATTCCCTCCACCCTCCTGCAATTACGCATCATCCATCTGACCCTCTCTTATCATCTCCAGGAGGGTAGATTTCAAAATAACATTGGCCAATCGGCCCACAACCAACTCTATCCTTGCTCTAGTCATCTCCTCTACCAACTCTCTCAATATCTGTGCTGAGCTGAACAACTGTCCCGGGCCACTGCAGCTCAACGCATCCGCCACTACATTGGCTTTCCCTGGGTGATACAGGATATCATAATCATAGTCCTTTACCAACTCTAGCCAATGCCTCTGTCTCATATTCAGGTCCTTCTGGGTGAAGAAATACTTCAAACTCTTATGATCGGTGTATTTCTTACACTCTTCCTCATACAAGTAGTGTCGCCAAACTTTCAGTGCGAATATCACTGTTGCCAACTCTAGGTCATGGGTAGGGTACCGCTGCTCATACCCCTTTAGCTGTCGTGACGCATAAGCAATAACCTTCTCATTCTGCATAACCACTCATCCCAATCCTAACCTTGATGCATCACAATATACCACAAACCTCCATCCCTTCGAAGGAAGACTCAACACTGGAGTAGTAATCAACCGTCACTTTAATTCTTGGAAGTTATTCTCACACTTATCTGACCATGTAAACTTCAAATTCTTCCATGTCAATTCTATCATCGGTGCAGTAATCTTCGAGAACCCTTCCATGAACCGTCTATAATATCCCGTTGATCTAAGGAAGCTCCTAACCTTTGAGTCGTTCCTTGGCCTCAACCAATCTCTCACTGCCTCTATCTTACCTGGATCCATCTTAGGCCCATCTTCCAGAACAATATGTCCAAGGAATGTCACTTTTGGTAGCAAAAACTCACACTTCTTAAACTTGGCATACAACCGATGCTCTCTCAATCTATACAAGACCTGTTAGAGATGTTGTTCATGCTTTGCCTCTGAACCGGAGTAAACCAAGATGTCATCAATGAAGACAATCACAAACTGATCCAATAAGTCCTTGAACAGCCTGTTCATCAAATCCATGAATGATGCTGGCGCATTGGTCAAACCAAATGAAATGACCAAGAACTCATAATGACCATACCTTGTTCGGAAGGTCGTCTTCAGTATATCCTCATCCTTGATCCTCAGCTGGTGATAACCAGATCGAAGATCAATCTTCGAGAATATCATCTTTCCCTGCATCTGATCGATCCTTGGTAAGGGGTATTTGTTCTTCATCGTCAACCTGTTCAATTCTTTGTAGTCTATACACATCCTTAGAGTCCCGTCCTTCTTCTTCACAAACAAAACTCGAGCCCCCCATGGCGAGAAACTAGGCCGGATAAATCCCAAATCAAGAAGCTCTTGTAACTATATCTTCAATTCTTTCAGTTTCGCCAGAGCCATCCTATATGGTGCCCTTGACACTGGCTCTGTTCCTGGTGCTAACTTAATGACAAACTGAATCTCCCTGTGCGGCGGCAACCCTGGTAAATCCTCAGGAAACACATCCAAGAACTCACGTACTAATCTGGTCTCTCCACCACACTAGCTAGAAAACCTATATACCCTCCCTGCAATAGGTCCCTAGCCCTCAATGCTGATATAATGGGTATGCGGGGTCCATGCACAGTACCCACAAAAAACAAAGGGATCCTCTCCTTCAGGCTCAAAAATCACCATCTTCTTCTTGCAATCTATAGTAGCCCCATATCTGACCAGTCAATCCATCCCCAGGATCATATCGAAATCATCCATACCCAACTCAATCAAGTCTACTGATAGTTACCTACTATCTACAACCACTGGCAGCGCTTTAATCCATCTCCTAGAAACTACCAGTTCCCCTGTAGGCACTATAGTCCCAAACCCCACAGTATAATACTCACTAGGTCTACACAATCTATCAATTACCTTACTAGAAACAAATGAATGTGTAGCATCAGAGTCAATCAATATAGTATAATAAGAGCCAATACTTTGACCTGTCACTACCGAGGGACTAGCCTCGGCCTCTGCCTGCGTCAAGGTGAACACTCGAGCTGGAGTCAAGCTGTCCACCTTCCTTGGATCCTCTTTCTTTGCTGTTGGGCAGTCTTTCTTAAGGTGTCCCACCACCCGCACAGATAGCAAGCCTTTGCCCGACATTCGCCCAAATGGCACTTCTTGCACCTCGTGCATTCTGGGTAGCTTCTCCATGTCTCACCGCCTCCCTAGCGGCTGCCCTAAGCACCCCAACCCCTTCTATCAGGACCAGCAGTGGTCGAAGTGTCAGTGGCTTTCCGCTTTATATCACTGGGGGCTCATCGCCTACCAAATCTTGTGGATGAAGGCACTGCCCTGCGAACATCCCGTCTCACATCATTCTCCCTCCAAATCTTGTTTTCTGCCTCTTCAATAGTAAAAGCCTTCTCAACAGTCTAGGCATAAGTCGTCTACCCAGGTACCGAAGTAATCCTCACATCCTGGGCTATCATAGCATTGAGCCCTCGACCAAACCTATCCTGTCTGGACGCATCTATAAGCACCAAGTCTGATGAAAACTTTGCCAACCTATCAAACTTTAAGGCATACTCTATAACTGTCATCCTGCCCTAAACCAGCCCTGTGAATTTATTTTCCTTCGCGACCCTGATGGCAACATTTTAATACTTTTGGTTGAACAAATCTCTGAACCCATCTTAACTCAAAGTAGAAATATCCATGTTCTGTGATGACACCTCCCATCAAATACGGGTATCCTCTCTAAGGATAGGTGGCACATGCCACCCTTTCATTACCTTCCACCTTCATGAAATCCAAAATGGAAGTAATCAAGCTAATCCCCTATTCGGCCTTTAGTGGATTTGGTCCTCCCTCAAAGGTTAGAGGATGTTGTCTTCTGAACCGCTCATACAGTGGCTCCCACCTGTTCCCAACCTCAGGTGTCTATACTATTGGTGCCCCAACATGTGGCATAATAAGTACAGCACTCCCTGACGGAGCCTGTTGTCTCAAGAGGAAAATTTGATCTTCTTGACTCTGTAACCAGGCTTGTATGTCTGCAAGTATCTGCTGCCAGTTCTCTGGGATTGGTGGAGGGTTCTGGCCTTGATCATCATATCTAGCCTCAGACCCTGTGCCAGCTAGTCGTATAGATCATCTTGGACACATAGCTATCCAAGTTTATCTGCAATCAATGATTCGGCAGTTAGGCAATGATGACAGGTTAACAATCCTTCCATAGTTCACCATAAAATACTCAACCAACCTCAAGCAATCAAAATGCAAAAAATCATTCAAATATGCATTCACATGCAGTAGCAATGCTAATAAGCATGCTTTATTATAATCACACAACAGTCAAGGGCCAGGCCCTATCAGTATCTCATGCTCCCTATTAATTACACAGATTAAAACATCTATATTTCATTCTTAAAACATCTAAATTTCATTCAGGCATTTAAACATGTAATCACATATATACAGTTACCAAACCTTTAGTCGAGCTTATTTTTAGTGGCGAGTGTACATGCCCAGCTAGTATTCAGGAATCTTTAAACCTAGACGACTTTGATACCAACTTGTAATGCCCTGGATAACCAAGACTGTTACATTGTGTAGTTGAAATAGTCCAAGACTGGCTAATCAAGTCATTTGAGTAAAAACGTGATCCTAAGGTCAACCATCAGATTAGGGTTAAAATATTTTTAACATAAATAGTTAATTTTCATTAAAACGGATGTTTAAGACATGGGATCCCAAAAACAGGGTACAAGTGATAGTTGCAATTCTTAATAGTTTAAATACAAACAAGAGCCACTCTAATGGAAAATTACAAGTTTTAGGCCTCTGTCCTTGTACTTTCCCTCGGCCATGGCGGTCGAGCAGCTAATTATGTACACTCTGCACCCAGAGCTCTCCAACTCATAGTTGGTCTAGTTTTCCTTTGCCTTTACCTGCACCACGTAGAACCCGTGAGCCAAGGCCCAACAAGAAAACCAGAAACAACAAGAATATTCAATCAAGCTTAACTCATTCAAACATAAAACAGGGTACAAATATTCAACTAATAAATGATAAACATATAATCTCAAGTTCTCAAATAATCAGGGTTGGCACACTTAGGCAGAGCCCCTTGCTGATCTAGCTGGCCCTGACTCGCTTAGGCCGGGTCGCGCTCAGTACACTTACCATTAGCCCCGACTCCCTTAGGCCGGTCATTCTTGTATATCACACTAAACTTATAAGCACGTAGTACAAGAAATAAATAATTGGGAATCTCAGTCCTGTTCACAACCATGCAGGGGTGTAGATTTCTTACCTTGAATTTCGAGCGGAAGGTACAGAATGGTCCCGAGCTCGATCCTCAGTCCTGATCCTTGGCGATAAACCTAGTCACAACGGCCAATGGGTAATCATCAACTTCTAATCCAAATAAATACTTAAGAGACAAAAAATAACCTCTAGGACCTCGATTTCTACTAAACTAGGTAGTAGAAATTGTCCTGAGCACCTAGGTTGGAGTCCCCGAGCCTCGCCAATTCTAGAAACCAATCTAAGGAAAAAACTCCTAGGCGGGCCGCGACCTGACCCTAAGGGTCGCGGCGTGCCCCTAAGTCAGATTCTCAATCCTAAAGCTTTAGGGGGATGCGGGTTGGGACTTGGCCCCCTAGGGTGGACGCATCCTCGAAACAGGGAGCTCTCTTAGGAAATCTGAGCATGCGGGTCATGACACCCCAGAGGTGGGTCGCGACGCGCCCCTACGAACCCAAATTTTCTGGGTTTTCTCTTCCTTCCCAGCCAAAAGCCTAAAAAATTCCACCAAACCTCTAGCCAAACACAAATGCAAACCTAGAATATTTATTCCCACAACCTAAATATCATAACTAAACTTATAAAAACTTCATACTCTTTCCAACCCAAATTCTTAACACAATTCCAGTAGAATTAGAGAATTAGACTAGAATTCTTACCTCCAATTGTAGCCTAGTTCCTCCAGCAGTAGCCTTGCACAAACTCAGCTTAATCCTTAGGTTCCCACAGTTGTTTCCCCTGGTTCCAATCCCTAAATTTAAGTTCCCAAGCTTTCCCCCTCTGAATTCCTTAGCCTTAACTTTCAATTCAACAAGAACTCTTCAAGCATGAGATAGAGGTAGAGAGAATCGTATAGAAGAGGAGGGGAAGAGAGAGTTTAAGGATTCTTTGTGTCTAGTGGATTCTGATTTCTTCTAGTACCTTAATTGGTCTTATTCTCAGTAAAAAAACAATGATCAAAATGCCCCTCTTGAGTTACTTAACCATTTAATTATTCTAAGGGTAACATAGTCCTTTCTCCTCAGTTCCCGCTAATTCCTCAAGTGCTCCTAATCTTTACCAATTAATCCCGTCGTTTCCACTAATTACCAAATATTTATTCATTATTCAATATATCCCAAAATATTCTCTATATTCCCAAAATACCCCCAGGTTCCCTCCAAAGCCAGGTATTTAACCCCACTGTGACTATTTCACTTATCTGCTCACTAGGACCGTCTCGAGTCATATACTGCGAATATATCCACATAATAATGTGGTCTCAAAAAATTTTCACATATAATCACATTTATGCCCTCAATAGACCAAAATTACAAATATACCCTTATAAGCTATAAAGGGCCCACATGCATATCTAATACTCGTAAACATGCATATCACATACTCATATAATCATATTAATCATGCATGTCACATAATCATGCATTTAGCCAATTAAACATACATATTAACCAAATATGCCCTCCCGACACGCTAATCAAGGCCCTAAGCTCTATTAGTAATTTTGGGTCGTTACAACAATGTTAGTCTTAAGTTTGGAGGAAGGGATTTATTGTTAGCTTTGTTGTTCTTTGTTGTTTTTCAAGTTTAGTATTAGTTTTTATTGTGTTTGAGTCTAGTTTTCATGGTATTGTTAGAGTGTAAACCAAGTTGATAATTTGTTGCCAATGAGATTGAGTGAATGATATGTTGTATAATCTGAAGGAAGAGTTGTGCATATAAAAACAATTTGTGTGCTTGATTGAAATACTTTGTCACTTCACTGTGGTTAATTGAATACTTGTTTGAACTATTGCTCATGGTTGTAAATGTGGGAGTTGAACTTTGTATATGCATGTTGAATTGGGATCGTGGATTGTACAAGTTGAAATTTTTCTTAAAACTTGCTTGCTTGCTATTTGAGATGAAATCCTAAGCAATACACACTTAAGAAGAGGATATAGGCCATCTTTGGAATGATTGATCCTTTCAAGCTAACCCTCATGTATTTTGTCTTTAGTTACCCTATTTGAGCCTAACAATTGACTTCTTTCATTGTTTAACACATGTTTTGCGCCTATACTTGATCTGTGTATTCATTATTCCCTTTGTCCTATACCATGAGCATAAAAACATATATTTTGATTGGAGGGGGGGAGTGAATGTTTAAGGGACATATGTAGAAACATGTGGTTACTCGGTGCATAAAAAGATTGAAGAAAAGAAAAAAAAAAGAGAAAAGAAATTATAAATTCAAAATAAACTATATTCCTTAAGTTATTTATTGAAAAATCCAAGTTTGGGGGAATGTAGTTTGAAAAAGAAGAAGAAAAAAAATTGATAAATAAATAGTCAACTTTTCTCAATCTTGAAAAAGAAAAAAAAAGGGTAACAGTGGGATGTGAAGTTGAGTTAAAGAGATAGGTTGCTTGGGTTTAATGCTTATGTTATACTTGAGCCTAAAATGTCCTCTCATCCAGCTTTGCCTAAGCCATCTATTACAAGATTTGTAAAGTCCTATTGATTTCAAGTATGTATTTTTTTACATAAGTGGAGAATAGTAAGTATAGCAAGCATATGGAATAACCGTGTTGAGTGGATTGATGGTGAGAATTTGGCATGCATAGATTGGTTCAATTATTTACATTTATTGGTTATGAGTGAAAGAGCATGAGTACTGATGGATTACAATGAATGGGTGAAGTATTTTGATTGAAATTCTGGATTAATATTGGAAGTGGCACGTTACTTTTCTTTAGAATTATATGAATATGGTATTCATGATTTTTTAGGCTATTTTATGGTTGTCAACTTGGTTTGTTTAGGTTTTATCGAGTCTTATTTATGTTCTTTACTCGAGAGCGAGTACAAGATAAGTTTGGGGAATTTGTTAGGATTAGTTTTGGTATGTTTTAAGATGCAATTTTAGTCTTTTATTTGGTTTTGTGCGATATTATGCAGGTGTTTATTGTGTTTTCAGGATTAAGTGTGGTTATTAAGGAAATGGCTTGCAATTGGAGGAAAATCACTTAATTCTTGAAGAAACGGTGTTAAACAGGCTAAGGAATGGAAATTGAGCGAAACCGGGGGTCAATTTGATGATTTGGTGAAAAATTGGAATTAGAGCCGCAACTCTATGGTGTAGGGCCGCGGTCCTAAGAGTTACAGGGAAGGAAAAAAGAATCAGCCAGAGTTAGCACCTAGGTGGTAGGGAGACAGAGCTGAGGCTCTATTAAAATGGGAATTAGAGCTGTAGCGCTACCATAGTGAGCTGGGGGGCTACAAAATCCAAGACGAAATCTAGAACTCAAAGCAACCCAGAGCTGCGATGCTATTAGATGGAGCTGCGGCACTAGTTCGTACGGAAGCATAATTTAGGGTATTTTTTCAAGGGCAATTTTGTCCTTTCGCACATAATTAATTAGGGACTATAAAAGCTTTCTTAATGACATTTTTTAAAGAGGGATTAACCCTAGGAGACGGAGATAAGCACATTGTGGAGGATTGCAAGTGGAATCAAAGAACTCATCATAGATTTTTCTTCTTTTCTACTTTTAATTTTTGTAATTTGGATGCTTTTTTTTAATTCTTCTATGGTTATTATGAATTATGTCATGAACTAAACTCTTTTCTAGGGTGTTAATGGATTCTCCTGAAACTTTATTTTGAATTAATGCAAGTTTTATGATTTCTATTCTATCTTGTGATCTATTCGAATTTATGCTTAATGCTTGTGATTGACTGGCCATTTATTACATGGTTTATATGATTTTGATTTGAAATCTAAGAAGTGATAATTGATTATGCTGTAATTGAATAGACATAGATTTCATTATAGGACGAGAGTTCCTATTTGGTCTGTGTAGCTTTAGGGTTGTCTTAATGTCTGTCTTATGTTCATTTATCATAGAGTTGTAGAAAATTTACATAAGGTTGAGACTTGTATATTCTAGTACGAATATAAGTTACTTTTGCTGACTTGCTATCACGAGAGAGAATTGAATAGTATAATTTGTGTTACTAAAATATAAAGTGGATGGTAGATGAAGTTATTTTCCCTAGTTCATTTAATTACTAAATTCTATTTCCTTTGCTATCTTTTATTCATGCACCGTGCATGCAAGAGAGAGAAAGAGCTGAGTGTGCTGTTGAGATTGGTTAAATATAATGGTTAAGATGTTTACACGTTGATGTGCAAAACACTTAATGATTTTTTCACTTAAAGAGAAGCGAAAACATGAGATTGTGTAGAAGGCATCTAAAAGTGACTTTTATGAGTCTAAAGTGATATAATGAGGTATCTAAACATTCCCAAAAATTTTGATAGCATTTGGAGCAATTTTAGGACCATTGGAGGGGTCCAAAGTTAGAGGGGGTGGCGATGCGTCGCCCCCTAAGTGGCGTGGTTCGCCAAAATGCGAAGGGCTTCAAAAGTCCTAGCAGGCAATGCATCGTCTGCTAGTAGACAACATATCACCTGGGCGGTCTTTTAGGGTCGTAGAGTTAACGTAAAATGCTCCAAATGATGTGTTTTAAATTATCTACTCCTATTGGTTAGACTAATGATGATGCCTACACTATAAATATGGGTTATTAGAGTTGGAAAGCCTTGATCACACTTTCCAACTCTCTCTCTAACCTCTCTCTCTCTCTCTCTAGCTCTCAAAGGCCAAAGTTTTCTCCAAGAAATTCATCAAGTTTTTCTTGACTTGCATGAGTTTTAAGGCTTGTTAAATCTCAAATCTTATTCTACTTAGTTTAAGCTTCAAGCAATAAGGGCAGGCTTGGAATAGAGATTTTGGACAATAATATTCTTATTGTGTATAAGCTTTAGAAGTTCACCAAGTTTGGAGATTCAAGTTGCTCTAAATCAAAGCTTGTGTCTATCTAACCCTAACTTTGTTTTGTGCTACCCATGAGAATTTCAACCTAATGGCTGATATTACCTATTATTTTATTGTTTTTTTTAATTAAATAAGTGACCTAATTGAGCCTATAAAAGAAATGCTAAGTAATAGTTGAAAATAGATGATCAGAAGATCTAGTTTTGATGCTTTAGGGTTTTTAGAGTCTCTCTACAACAAAAGTCATTTTCTAAGCCTTTTTATTCTCTTCTCTTCTTCTTCTCTCTGTATCTATCTCATGTGTTAAGAATCTCCCACTCTATTCTAGGCGATTCTAAGGATACTGTGGAAGGCTGTGAAGAAATTTGAAGATCGGTTTAGTTTCTTGGTGATAACTTGCATCAGAAAGTATATAAGGGTTAAAGAAAGTGAAAGAAAGACTTATTCATTCTGCTGCATATAATGTAAGTGTTCTTACCATTATCTCTGTTTATAGAAACATGTTTTAGGTTTTCTTATATTGATTTGTTTAATATGTGATTTGCATGAAAATAAATAAGATCCTGTATAAGTATTTCCATTAACTGGCCTCAAAGCTTTTGGTAATATTTATTTTCATGCATGAACATGGTAAAATTGAATCATTTGATGTGTGGAGTAATTGGATGGATTTCATGTTTTTTATGAAGCATATTGAATTTTATGAAATTCTTAGCAAATTTGGGTTATTTTGTTGTTTTCTATGGAATTAATTTTTATAAATGCTTTATTTGGTGTAAAACATTGTAAAAATTATTTAGATAACGTGTTTGGGTTGAAAATTTACACAATTTTTTTAATGAAAATAATATTTTGGGCTGTGGCCGCGACCACCAGGAATCATTGGCTGTGACCTGAGAGTCCGAGACTAGTGGCCGTGACCACCATTAACTCTTGGCCATGGCTAGAGCGCGCAAATTGCTAAGAAAAGTAACGTGGCTACGACCACTAAGAATCACTAGTCGTAGCCTACGATATAATTTTTCATAAATTTTGAATGTAATTTTTAGTGGGTTAATCCAAAAATATTAGATTTATTTTATCATTTAAAAATATTTATTTTAAAATACGATATTTTTGTTGTTTGATTTAAAAATTAGATATTTTCAACAAAGATTCAAATTCAAATTTACAAATAGGTTAACTAATTAATTTTAAATCATTTAATATATTAAAATATTATGATTAAGTTATCATATATTAGAGATATTTTTTTAAATACTTGATATTTTTGAAATCTTTTATTTGAAAATATTAATATCCCATTATTTTATTGTTTATTAATAATAAAATTATTTGAAATTTGAAATTTTTTTGTCTAGATATTTTTATGGATATTTGAATTAGTTTAACTGTTTAAGATATTTTAGGTTTGTTATAACTATTAAAATTTTATATTTTTAATAAACGATTAAGATATTTGTTGATAGTTGTAACAACACAATATATTTTTTGAAAAGCAGTTAATGAAATTTGTTTTAAAATTGGTTAAATTTTAAAAATATCACGTTTTGCAAACCAATTAATAAAATATTTTTTAATATATGAGATTTAAATTAACTTTTGTTAATTGTTGATAAATATTATTTAAATTAAATTAATATTTTTCGAAATGACCAAACTAAGTTGATTGTTGATAAATAAAATTTAAATTAAATTTTGTTAATTGTTGATAAATTTCATTTTATTGACTTATTTATTTTCTGCAAAAATTTAATTAATTCAAATTTTGGATCAATTCTAGAAAACTAATTGTGGTATTTTTGCAAATGAAATAAATTTTAGTATTTTGCATAAATTCATAGACTTGCTCATATAGTAACACGACTAGGACCATCCAATTATAACATGTCTGGTTGCACTATATGTGCCATTTTTGCAATTGGGCTTAGAAGCATATAGTGGCTCATATGTTTGCATAATATGTGGTATTTTGCTAAATAAAACATTCATAGAATGAAAGGTTTTAATTGGGCCCATTATTAGAAAATGTATAGTTTAAATTCCTCTATTGTGGGTGATTCCACTTGTGAATGCCCATTTTCTTTACATGACTACAATGGCCCTAATCAATTAATAAAATGAAGATTTAAATTCTTGTATTTTGAACCTTGTATGGAAGTTTGGGGGCCCTAGTAGTGGGAACGACATAATGGACCCAATCCTCCTCCATACAAGCCAAATTGTTAAGACCCATTTGCCTGAGTTGGACTTAATTGTATAGGTTCATTATAATAGTTAAACCTAAATATTGATTAGCAACAAGTTAATTCTAATTTAATTGAATTTGTTCCAATGTGACACTTTAGAATTAATAGAAAATTATAGGACTTCGATTTTAAAAAAATTAATTTTTTTAATTTTTTTTTGGAGAACTATAGTCATTAATTTTTAAAAAATTAATAATAAAAATACTATTTTAATAAAAAATGAGCTTATTTTAAGAATTAAATTTAATCTCCACTATTAGTTTAACAAGGTCAATAGCTTAATTGTAGTGCCTCAGAATTTTACTTAGTTAGATAGTAGTATCTTATGCATTAGTATTTTAATTTTCGTGATATTGGTTCAAGTCGGAAATTATTTGGAAACTTATAGAGCTAGTTTTGAATTTTATAACTTTAGCCTGTAGTTTAGAAATATTAATTTTATCATAAGGTTTAATTAATGTGGTTGATCCTAGAAATATTATTTATTATAACCTAAGGTTTATGTTACACCAAGATTTCGAGAATGGAGATTTTGATCTCGAAACTCGGGCTCGTAAGGTGTAAGCTCGAGATAAGCATATTCGTCATATAATCAACATTAATAAGAAAGTCAAGGACAGTCTCGCTAAGTAGTAAATGCGACAATATTGGAATTGGTGAGCTCGAAAACTACGTGGTCTTGGAGGAGTTTCGAGGTTATGAGTCAAGCTCGAAACCACAACGACAATTGTTCAACACTTGTATAAATCTCCTAATTTTGAGCTCGAAAAGGATGATTTCGATAACATTACTTGTTGAGAACATAGGCGAATCAAGGTGTCGAGCTCGTGATCAATGAACAGTCTCGAAGGCATGTGAGTCTAGTGTCCAAGCTCGTAAGCTGTGTGTGAACATGTTTATTGTTATAAAATCCCTATGTTTAGGGGATCAGCTGTAATCTGTTATTAAATCCCCAAATATCATGGGATTGATACGTGTACATAATAACCATACACGTTTATTTGCATTTATTTTTAATTGATTTATATCATAACTCCCCGAAATCTGTGGGAAGATATTCGGTAAACCACTCTATAAATAGAGTGGAACAATTCATTTGAAGGACTGAAAATTTTGTATTGGGGAAGAGTCTGCATAATTGCTTCCAGAAAGCTTTGAGATAATTCCACAAGTGAATAACACAGACTCATGGACTAGGAAGATTTCAACTGCTGAACCACGTAAAAAATTGTGTCTATATTGTTTGTTTCCTCTGGTATTTTTGTTTAATTGATCTTCATTTCAAATTTGACGAAAAATAGCGTCAACAGTTTGGTGCTTTCATTGAGAGCCATTACACAAGATGTGAGCTTGTTTAATCAGAAAGCCTCCTGAATCATCAATGGCCGCTGTAAGTAACCCCAGTACTAGTGAGCGACCATTGCCCCAGATACTTGAGGAGCAGAATCCTCATGCTGAGGACTACCTTCGACGGCCTGGAAAGTAGCCCATGGTGGATCCGGATCCTGAAACTGGAACGGGTAATAACCGAGACCCCCCGGCGGCTCGGAACTCGAATCTTGTTGCTGCGTGAAACAACCTGGAGGCTGACTGGGGAAACTCTAGACCATCTAGGCCCGACAATGGGAGACGGCCACCATCACCCATAAGGCACCCCTCTCCAGTACAAGAGGTCCCACGAGCTACACTTCAAAGGCCATCTCACAGCGGCAGTCGAGATGGAAACCGACGGGCTAGGCCTGAATAAGGGAACAAAAGAGAGGCTACCCGAGATCGCAGGGCTCCTCAGCCTTCGGGAAGCCAAATGTCAAGATCACAAACTATTAGGACAAGGAGGCCATCAGGAGATCCACCTCATAATCATCAAGCCATGTATCTAGAAAGGGCTACGAGTTACATAAGTGAAAGCTCTGACTACACTCGATCTGTGAGCATTTATAACACTGAACCAAGGCATACAGGTAATCGAGGGAATCACCCTGATCTGCGCGACCACCTAAATGGCTGCAAACAGTCAGCGTATAACCCTTTATCGAGACAGGGTGCTGGAGTTTTTATTAACGATGACCAGCCCCCTTAGGTCCAGACTCGGCCTCCAGTGGATTTAGTCTAGGAAAGGATTGACCAATTAGAAAGAGCATTCAGGCTCCAACAGAACGAGTGTAGCAGGGATAAGGCTGAAGAGTCCAATGAAGAGCTCGATCCTTTTGCCTCGCATATCTCCAACCCCTCGTTCCCTCAAAGGGTTCAGGATACCTCATGTCTTTCCATTTGATGGAAACTCAGACCCATATAGTCATCTGAGTACCTTCAACACCATCATGCGAGCCAAGAATGTTGGCTATGAGCTCAGATGTATGTTGTTCCCAGCCACACTTACAGGACCAGCAAAAAACGGGTTTAAGAAGTTTAAAAGACATTTGATCTCGTTCTGGGATCAATTATCTAGAGACTTTAAGAAACAATTTAAGGCTATGATTGGCATCAGGCCCGAGGCCTCAGCCTTAACAAATGTCCGACAACAGCAAAATGAGTCATTAAAGAGTTACCTCACGAGGTTTAACCTTGAAGTGGCCCGAGCTCAAGATGTCGATGATAGCAGTCACCTGATGCCTGTTAGAGTGGGTATATTGCCATGAAATCCTCTCTAAGAAGACTTACAAACGAAACCTATCAGGTCGCTAACTGAGTTCAATAAGAGGGCCCAGAGGTTTTTCAATGTAGAAGAGGTGAGGTCAGCACTGAACATGACCTCTCAACCCATAACTACAATGACGAACATAAACTCTGCCTCAACCTCGGCGGCCCCATCAACTTCGAAACCCTCTGGGGACAACCCTTCTAAAAGGAAGAAGAGTGAAGGGAATAACCCTGAGGCTGATGGAGGAAAGAAGAAGAAAGGGGAAAAATATTTCTCTGTATACAAAGTGTATACCGAGCTCAACGAGTCTCGAGAGAATATCTACCTGGCTAATGAAAACTAGGTCCCGTTCAGACGACCTGACCCCATGAGGAACCAAAAAGGCAAAGAGAGATTCAAATAAATACTGTAGATTCCATAGAGATATCAGACACACAACCGATGAATGTCGACAACTGAAAGACGAGATCGAAGGTTTGATCTCGAGGGGTTATTTCAGACAGTACGTCAGGAACCGAAATCCCAATCAAGCTTCGACAAACCAAAGGGCAACAACTGCATAACCTGCCCAGAACAATAATTCCTGAGCTCTAGAGGACGAGCAACACCCTCCGATTGATGGAGAGGATGTAATAACCATCTCGGGGGAACCTCATATCGCAGGTTCGGACAGGAGTGCCCAAAAGAGATACGTGAATGAGCTCAAGACAGGGTATGGTTCCCCATATGAACCCGAACCACGAGCTCCAAAACAACAAAGGGTTAAGACTCAACCCATAACATTTACTGAAGAGGATGCGTCACACGTCTAGTTTCCCCATAACGACCTTTTGGTCATAACTTTCCAACTCGCGAACAAGAGGGTACGCCGAATCCTGATTGATAACGGGAGCTCGGTGAATATCCTTTATAAAGCCACTCTAGAAAATATGGGACTCGCGCTTCGCGATTTGAAAGCATGTGCAACAACATTGTATGGTTTTTTAGGAGAAGGGATTGCCTGTATGAGATCCATTGAACTCCCCGTGACCTTGGGAGGCTATCCAGTCTCTATAACCAAGATGATGGAGTTTGTCATGGTGGACCTCCCGTTGGCCTACAACGTACTGTTTGGGAGACCCTCCTTACTTGGGCTGGGGGCAGTATCGGGACATTGAAGGGGGACGGAATAGAATGCAATAGAATGTCCATAAAGGGAAAGAAGCAAAAAAGTGCACATGCACTTGTAGTTATTTAGAACAAGGATGGGACGGTCTTTGAGATAGATGAAGAGATCGACCCCAGAATAGAAGAAAAGGCTGACCTCGAACCTCTAGAAGAGCTCGAGGAGGTCAAGCTCGAAGAAGAAGATCCCACGAAGACGGTGCAGGTGGGTAAGAATCTTTCAAAAGAAGCTAAATAGTAATTAATCTGCTTCTTAAAAGAAAACCAGGATGTGTTCGCATGGTCACACTTGGACATGGTGGGAATCAGTCCGAATGTCATGAGCCATGCACTTAACATTGACAAAAACTTCCCCCCGAAGCAGCAAAAGCAAAGACTCCTGGACGATGATAGAAAAAAGGCCCTCAAGGAATAAGTCGACATATTAAAGGAAAATTGATTCATACGAGATGCCTTTTATCCTGATTGGATTGCCAATCCAGTGTTGGTTCCAAAGCCCAACGACAAATGGAAAACTTGTATCGACTACTCAGACCTTAACAAGGCATGTCCTAAAGATTGTTTCCCCTACCTCGGATAGATCAGCTCGTAGATGCCACTGCAGGTCACGACATCATGTCATTCATGGATGCTTATTCTGGATATAACCAAATTGCAATGCATGAGCCAAACCAAGAACATAACCGATAAAGGGTTGTACTGCTACAATGTGATGCCTTTTGGGCATAAGAATGCTGGAGCCACGTACCAAAGACTGATGAACATGATGTTTTCCAAGCAGATAGGGAATAACATTGAAATTTATGTTGAGGACATGCTAGTTAAGTCCAAACATAACAA
This sequence comes from Humulus lupulus, assembly GCF_963169125.1. Classification (NCBI taxonomy): domain Eukaryota; kingdom Viridiplantae; phylum Streptophyta; class Magnoliopsida; order Rosales; family Cannabaceae; genus Humulus; species Humulus lupulus. The sequence continues at coordinate 59,044,196 of NC_084798.1, forward strand.
TAACCATGTGGATGATCTCGCAGAATGCTTTACTGTACTACGAAAGTATAACATGAAACTTAACCATCAAAAGTGCTCTTTCGGAGTGTCTTCAGGAAAGTTTATGGGATTTATAGTAAATGCATGAGGAATAGAGGTTAATCCAGACAAGATGAAGGCATTGATCGATATGCCCTCACCTCGAAAGCATAAGGATGTCTAGAGCTTAACTAGACAGATGGCGGCACTAAGTAGGTTTATTTTGAAATCTACAGACAATTGTCTTCCATTTTTCAACCTTTTAAGAGGGGCAAACAATTCGAGTGGTTAGAAGAGTGCGATCTTGCATTCCAAAACCTAAAGAAGCACCTCGCCAAACCACCAATCTTGTCAAAACCTATTGCGAGAGAAGTCTTGTATTTATACCTCGCTACAACTGAACACGCCATTCGTACGGTGCTCGCCTGAGAAGAGAAGAAGGTACAAAAACCAGTGTACTATGTTAGTAAAAGGTTACTGGGGCAGAATCGAGATACTCGTTAATGGAAAAACTGGCTCTCAGCCTAATCCACTCATCTCGAAAGCTCCGACCTTATTTCCAAGGACACCATATTCATGTGCTAATTGACCAACCATTACGACATGTTTTATCTAAACCAGAAGCTTCTGGAAGTTTGTTAAAGTGGGCGATCGAACTCGGACAATTCGAGATCACATACCACCTGAGAACGACCATCAAGGGACAGGCCCTAGCGGACTTCATTATCGAGTGTACCAGAGTGTCTAACGATAAAGTTGTAACCCCAACCCGCGAGCTGTGGAAACTTTATGTCGACGGATCCTCCAACGAAAATGGATCCAGGGTAGGCATTATACTGATCACCCTAGCAGGAAGTCGATTCCACTCCACTTTAAGGTTCAACTTCGAAGCGTCAAATAACGAGGCTAAATACGAAGCATTACTGGCGGGACTTCGAATAGCCAAGGAGCTCAAAGCACGGGCTATACACTGCTATAGTGACTTACAATTGGTGGTCAACCAAGTTTTAGGGGAATATCAAGCTCGTGGCGTAAAAATGGTCACGTACCTAGATAGAGCCAAGGCTGTGCTTGGAAAGTTTGAATTCTACGATATAGAGCAAGTTCCCCGAGAACAAAATTCAAATGCAAATGCGTTGGCCAGGCTCGCTACAACTAGCGAGGTCGATACATTGAACGTGGTCCCGATAGAATTTCTATCTGCCCCAAGTATCAACGAGCCTGGCGAAGAGGACGTATGCATGATCGACTCTCAACCTATCTGGATGACCCCAATAGTCGATTACCTCGAAATTGGAATTCTCCTAGTAGAATGGAACGAGGCTCGGAAACTGATTTATCAGATCCCGAGATATTATATTGTGGAAGGAAGGTTGTATCAGAGAGGGTATTCTATGCCATTACCGAGGAAATTTTTTTGGAAGAAATTCATGAAGGATTTTGTGGAGATCACACCGGGGGGCATAGTTTATCCAAAAAGGTGATAAGACAGGGGTATTTCTGGCCCACAGTCCAAGCAGACGTGTTTGAATATGTCAAGAGATGTGATAAATGCCAACGATTTGCTTCAATTCCACGAGCTCCATGTATCGAGCTTACCATGATGACCTTCCCATGGCCATTTATTATGTGGGGAATTGAACTCATAAGCTCGTTAACAACAGGAAAAGGTGGAGTAAAGTACGCTGTGGTCGCGGTCAATTATTTCACAAAATGGACTGAGGCCGAGCCCCTGGCCACAATTATCTCAAAAAAAGTTTTAGACTTTGTGGTAAAAAATATCATTTGCCGATATGGGATGCCCAGAAAGATAGTGTCGAACAATGATACCCAGTTCGACAGTGACTTGTTTACCCATTTCTGTGAAAAGAATGAGATAATAAAAAGCTTTTCCTCTGTCACCCATCACCAATCAAATGGCCAGGTCGAAGAAGTCAACAAAACCCTAAAATCTCCATAAAGAAAAGGTTCAAGGAGGCTAAGGGAAGGTGGCCCAAGGAGTTACCTTAGGTTTTGTGGACTTATCGAACCACATCTCGAACTTCAATAGGGCATACTCCCTTCTCCCCAGCATTTGGATGCGAGGCCATGTTGACGATTGAAGTCGAAATACGTACAATACGGAGCCATGCCTACAATCAGGCCTCGAACCAATCCCAACTTGAAGAAAGTCTAGACTTCATTGAAGAAAGACGAGATGAAGCTCAATTGAAAAATGTTGCATACCAGCAACGAGCTACCCGGTATTTCAACAAGAGGGTTCGAGATAGAAAATTCGGATTGGGAGATATGGTATTAAGATGTGTATTTCTAGCTACACGAGACCCGTCTGCCGCGGTACTCGGACCTAACTAGGAAGGACCTTATCAGATTGAGTCTGTCATCCGGCCTGGAGTGTATAAATTGGCGAGACTAAATAAAGAGTTGGTGCCGCGAGCTTGCAACGGTGAACATCTACGACCTTATTATCAATAATGTTGCAAGGGTGTTTTTGTTGTAACCAAGCTTGTTTATTTTTCAGAAATTTGTTAATAAAAATGTTAAATTTTTTTCAAGGGGGCATCAGTTGTATACAATCATACCATAAGTTTGAAAAAATAAATAACATAGAATAAAAATGTCTGGATCATTAATCTGACATAAAAGTTTTAAGTATACACGTAGACTAATAAAAATGTCTAGATCATTAACCCGACATAGAAATTATAAGTGTATACGCGAGATAAAGTTGTCTGGATATAACCAGATTTGCGAGCTAAGATAGTCTGGACATAACCAGATTATAAAATTATAAGTGTATAGATTAATAACCAAACACGCGAGTTAAGATGGTCTGGACATAAGCTGATCATAAAATTATTAGTGTATGGATTAATAACCAAACACCCGAGTTAAGATGGTCTGGACATAACCAGATTATAAAAATTATAAGTGTATGTATTACTAACCAGACATGAGATAAATAAGTTTGGAATAAACTAGCTAAAACTAATTGATAAAAAGTTGGAATGTAAATAAACCTACTTCGAATTAAGTCGAGTCCGAGGCTGGAATATTTTGAAAAAATTAGTTTCGACCTCACAACCTTGTGGAGCTACTCGAGGATGAGAAAAAGTGACTAGAAAAGCAAAATATAACTAAACTACTAAGATTACATGCCATATAAGTACTTTCGAGTGCATGGTAAAAGTAAGATTCGACCTTGACAATAACGAGGTTAGACATGGATATATCGAGTAAACTGTGCATGAATGCATTGAAACTCGAGCTTAAATCCAACAAGTGTGTTTGTAAGAATAAACGAACATAAAAGCAAACCTTTAGTATAACATGCTTGAAATATTTCAACCAAGAAATGTAAAGCAAAAATATTAAAGCAAAAGCTGAATGTAAAATCAAGTGCATAAAGGTTTTCGAGCAAGAAAGTCATGTAAATAAAGATCAAAATTACTGTCTAAATAATAATAAAATAGCCCTAAAATGAGATATATATTGTCTTTTCAACAAGGGCATATATATAAAAAAGCATTACAAAAATATTAATGGGACACAACCCATGACCTCGCTTTTATGAAGCAGACACATCTCTCTCAGCAACACCAAACTTCTCCGCCGTCTCCTCTGCCTCATCCCTGGCATCCTCCTCATCAAGCCGAGCCTGCCACCTCTTAAGAAAATCATCTTCGAGGTTTTCCAAAAAGCTGGTGTCGAGATCAACGCTGTTGGCCCAGATGCGATACATGGCCATGTCGACCGCATGATCCTTCTTCAGCTTGAACTTCTCAAGAAGGCGAGCCTTCTCACCCTCGATTATATTGAAGGTGTGCTTCTTATCCTCCTTGAGCTTGGCATTCATCTCCTTGAGTTCCTTGATTCTGGAGTCTTTGTCCTTGATTTTAGAATCCTTGGCCTCCAGTTTTGACTTGAGCTAAGACATTGTCAACTTCGCAGCCTTAAGCTCGTCCGCAAGCTTTATCTGGAGGTTCTTAGCCTCATGAGCGTAGGACACGCTTGCGTGATCTTCGTTGTTCAACTTGTGATTAAGCTGAGAAGACGCGGCGAAAGCCTATCCACATAAACCAAAATGGGTCAGTAAACATACATGATAAGTCCGTGTAAGCAACATGACAGAGTAAAAGGACTTACCGAGGTGAAGATCTCGCTGCCCTTGTCAAAGATTGTGTTGGAGTCATGGCAGGAGGTGAGAAACTGCCATTGAGGAGCGCCAAGATTGCTGAGACTTTGACCAACTCTGGATAGTACCTTCGAGGCCAAATTGACTCCGTGTGTCCCCACGGCATTATCGATCACATACTTGGGGATGTGGGGCGAGACCGAAAATAAACGTTCTTGTGTGGGAACTTGCTTCTTTGGGGCTGGAGCAATCTCTTGGGAGACTTGGACTTTGGGAGGAGGCGGGGGAAGTGAGACCTCAGGTAGATACTCTGACCTCGGGGTTTGGATCAGTAGGTAGGCCCGGGCCATGAGTGTCCGAGGCAAGAGGTTTCGCCTCAAAATTTTTCAAGATTTTGGAGGGGCACCCCGCTCTCTACAATGCCCTTGGGCGTTTACTCTGCTTAGCTCCAGAGCGGCGGTTGAGCACATTTTCTAAGTCAGATTCCATGTCGCCTGCACATACAAAATTTACATATTTAGTGATCGAGCCTAAACTACAAAAAGAAGCAAGATTAAAGTAAAAAAAAAAACCTAATAGATACTCTCCCCCAAGCTTGTGCTCGGTGACCAAGAAATCCCCCTATCTTCAAAGGACGTTGGGAGAGTCCCTTCCCTATATGTAGGAGTCTCGAAAGGTCTCTATAGATGTTGGTCCCGTATTGAACGACGACCCCATCCCAAACCTCGTTTAGACTATACATGGTTTGGTACTGACCTAACCAACTATCAAACCTATGTACCCTCTCATCTGCCCAGGACCAAGTATGAAAGTTATTCCTAGGATCCGGGAATATGATCAGTGTGTCGGGCTTGTGCTTAAGCAAGGAAGGGGACAACATGGCAGAGCTAAGTATTACTTTACCTCCACCACCCGAGCTCGAGGCCTCATCTTGGGCTTCATTTCCCGAGCTAGGCCGATCATGACGGCAAGCCACAGGAGGACGAGCCCGTGAGCTCGAAGACCTCTGTCTTGGGGGAAGTCTCTCAGTGGGATGTGCCACGTGCTCCCACTTGAGATACTTGCATTAGGCAGCATCGTCTATTGACTAGTCTTTCCCCAAGAGGCCGTAGGCTTGGAGCGGTTCTTCATGAAGAAGATAGGATAAAGAACGTCGACCGTACGATAGTTGGAGTAGAGTTGTTTTCTACTCCACCATCGACTCTAAGGGTGTGGGACAGTGATAGTTGGCTAAAGAAATGGATACATGTTATTATTTCAAGCCTAGCCATTAAACGAAAAAGAAAAGGATAAGTGTGAGTACTTACGGATGCGTTGGAGTGAATAGAATTTGGAAGGAGCGAGGCCATCTGTCCAGAAGAAGGCCAACTTGAAGTTTGGAGGATGGTTTGGCCTATCCTCGAAAATCTTCTTCTCCTTCAAATAGCTCGATAAATAATACAAGTCATCTCCTCCTCGAGCTTGAGAAGGGTTTCTTTTCAGACAGAAGAGATACATAATCTCTTATGGTGAGGGTCCTCCCCACTTCAGCTCATGGTACAGGGACTTGAGCACATGAAGGCAGGGGCCCTATAAGAATTGGTTTGGAGTTGAAATGGGGCGATCCCAAAAAAATCCAGAAAATCCTTAAAAAAGGATTTCAGGGGAAGAAGGGCCCCTGCCTTCATGTGCTCGCGACTCCAGGCCACAAGCTTAACCTTGCTGTCGGGGTTGCCATCACCCGGGGTGTAGCAGGTCCACTCGTTCGTAGTCCCGGGTCGACACACCAGTGCGCCAGAGAGTTTCAGACCATGGCGAGCTAGGATCTTAGAGATTTGGCCTGTTGAGGTGACTGAGCTCCAATAATGCTCACCCTCGAAAAAACCCTCTTGTAGGGTCGGAATAGATGCAGCTCGAGAAGTAGAAGGGCGGTCTGAAGGGTCCGCCATGAGCGAGAAGGAAAGTTCACCAGGCTCATAAGCAATGGTGACTTTGAGTTTGGGATCGAGCGGGATAGGTCTGATCTCGGGGTCCAGATTTGGATAAATCGCAACCCGGAGTATCTTCCTTTTTCTTTCCTCGACCTTGTCAATTTGACGTCAGAAACAGTCTTGAATGTCCTCTTGTTCACAACTCACATTGTGCTCGCGTAATAGTCACTGGTTCTAAGTGAAGGGAGACTTTGGACTGGGAGTTGATGGAGAGTAAGGAATTGCGAGCACTAACCCCCACCGATTTTCAGAGTTCTACGACATCTAACAAGAAAAAAAAGGGTGAGGACCAGGCATGCAAGGAATCAAAGAAAACAATTTTGGTGATTCAAGATCGAAAGCCTGAGATCACATAGTAAATTCAATCGAGACCGAGGTCTCGAAAGGATAGATTGAATTTGAAGTGGAACCCCGAACTATTGTAAAGTTTGAGCTTCGAGCGTATGCTTAACACAAGAGTGGGAAAGTTTGGATTCATTTCAAGAATCCTAGATTTTCAGGGATAAAGTTGACGGTTACCCAAAAAGGTGATAGTTTTGGGATTTGTGCAATTTAAAACCCTAATTCAGAACCCCCATTTCTTGGCTTACACGATACACTACCCTTAGTTTGAAAAAACTCTATGTTTATATTTTTTACACTAAACCTGGGTTTTAGAACTGTGTTGTCAAAAAACTTTGAATTGATAGTTCATGTAGTATCAGCAAAACAATGTTGCTAAGACTACTAAGTATAGCATGCATTCATACGGAAATGAAAAAAAACAAAAATGCATGAAGAAATAAAAGTACGAGAGTCCAGAAAATTACACATAGAAGCTTGCGGATATAGTGAAATCGATGACTGAAGAAGCAATTGCAAGAAAGATTTTACGGAGTAAAAAATGCTGGAGTTAATTTGTCTTCTCCATTTGGAGAACATGCAAAGAGGAAAAGAAAGTTATCGGCTCTGTTTCTTTCTTTTTCTCTGAAAACTAGAATGTAAAAGTAAAGAGGATGAAGATGATGCAGCTATTTATATGTCCTAGAGGGAGGTCAAGGGTTGAACTGATCGGGGCCCTTGGTTGGATTTGGTACTTGATCTTATGGATGGGTGCATATGTAACAATGGCGGCAAAAAGCTGAAACGTGAAAGGACGTGGATGTGTTGAAAAAGTACTCGAGTACTTTGATTGAGCAACCCGTGGCTGATAGGTGGCTCAATTTTGGAAAGTGGCAGTTCAAAAGTTTCATTCTCATAGGATTCGAACTGATACTTTTGAGGGGGCAACATGTTACACCCAGATTTTGAGGATGGAGATTGATCTCGAAACTCGGGCTCGCAAGGTGTAAGCTCGAGATAAGCATATTCATCATGTAATCAACATTAATGAGAAGGTCAAGGACAGTCTTGCTAAGTAGTAAATGCGACAACATCAAAATTGGTGAGCTCGGAAATTACGTGGTCTTGGAGGAGTTCTGAGGTTATAAGTCAGGCTCAAAACCACAATGACAATAGTTCAACACTTGTATAAATCTCTTGATTTATTTCCTACCATCAGACAAGATGGTTCAAGCTCGATCGTTGTGAGCTCGAAAAGGATGATTTCGACAACAAGACTTGTTGAGAATATAGGCGAACCGAGGTGTCGAGCTCGCGATGGATGAATGGTCTCGAAGGTGTGTGAGTCCAGTGTCCAAGCTCGTAAGCTGTGTGTGACCATGTTTATTGTTATAAAATCCCTATGTTTAAGGGATCAGATGTAATCTGTTATTAAATCCCCAAATATCATGGGATTTATACGTGTACATAATAACCATACGCGTTTATTTGCATTTATTTTTAATTGATTTGTATCATAACTCCCCGAAATCTGTGGGAAGATATTCAGTAAACCACTCTATAAATAGAGTGGAACAATTCAGTTGCAAGGACTAAAAAATTTGTATTGGGGAAGACTCTCCATAATTGCTTCCAGATTGCTTTGAGAGAATTCCAACAAGTGAATAACACAGACTCGTGGACTAGGCATATTAACTGCTAAACCACGTAAAAAATTGTGTCTTTATTGTTTGCTTCCTCTGGTATTTTTGTTTAATTGCTCTTCATTTCTAAGTTGATGAAAAACGATGTCAAAAATTTAGATAGAATAATTAAGAATGCGACATTTGTCACATGTATGTTTATTAAGGATTTAAGGATTTTTTTGAATAAAAATAATAAGGATAAGCCTAGGAAGTCTAGAACCTTTCCTCAGTCGCTAGGATCTCGTATTACTCAGTTAATGTGGTTTAAACAACTTTAAGTGTGCTTAAAACGTGCAAAAATGTGCATTAGTATGTAAGCATAAACCGATATATCGAAGCTATAGGGGGCAATATATTGTCAATGATAATACAAAAAAACACGTCGACTTTGCATGAACGAAACCACAGACTCTCGGGAAAACTGGTGAGGCAATATCTTGTCTCCATGAGCTAGTTTTGAAATTCTGTGAAATCTGAAGCTAGAATCAATCCTCAACAGCTTGTACTTGTTCTTGAACGATTTTGACCAAGTTCTGGGCATTTGTTGAGCAAAAAATGCCATTTTTATTCATTTATTTATTAATTTTAATGGGAGTTAGTTTCACTCCTTGAACTCTATAAATAGGACACTTCACTTAGTCATTTTCACCATCTTTCAAACACTTCTCAAAGTCTCCAAGCTGCCAATTTCATTCTAGAGTGAAACACTAGGGTTTTGGGGTTAAAAGCTTTCAAATCTAAGCTTTTCTAAACACTTGGGAAGTAAGCTATAATGTGATTTCGGTGTTTGAGGTATAGATTAAAGCTCTAGCTATCTAAGGTACTCTTAATCCTCAAATCCAATCTACTTTTATTCTTCTTATTCTTTTCTTTCAGTTCAAATCCTAATTCGTTATAATGGCTTTTGGTTAGGTACTTGGTTGTTAAGAAAACTTATCCAGGATCTGGTTTATTTTCATGTAAATCGTATATTAAACATATTGATATAAGAAAACCTAGAAGATGTTTCTAAAATTGAATTCTTACAAAGATAATGATAACAACACTTACATTACTATGTAGCGAAATGATTGAGTCATTCCTTCAGTTTCTTTAACCCTTGTATCCTTTCTGTCGTAGGGTATCACCAAGAAACTTAATCGTTCTTCAATTTTCTTCACAGTCTTCCAAAATATCCTTAGAATCACCTAGACTAGAGTGGGGAATTCTCAACACATGAGATAGATACATAGAGAAGAATAGAAAAGAATATTGAGGCTTAGAAAAGGACTTATGCTGTAGGGAGAATCTAAAACCTAGAGTATCAAGACTAGATCTTTTGATTTTCTGTTAGATAGTCTTTCTTTTATCTATTTTGAACTCTCACTTAGTATTCCTTTTATAGGCTCAATTAGGTTACTTATTTAATTAAAAAAATCAATAAAATAATAGCCAATTATCAGCCCTAGGTCAAAATTGCCATGGGCCATAGGCCTGTGAAATTTCCTTTTTAACTATAAGCACGTTGGTCTTAAAATCAAGGCCCGTATTATTCTCCAATGATTAATTAATTAAATAATTATTTAAATCCTTTATAAAATTAATTATTTATAATTTGAACCTTGATTTAAACTTATTTATTAATTTAGACACCAATTTATCTTAAATAATAAATCTGCCATAATTTCTCTTTTCTTCTCTAAATTACATAACTTTGTGAAACTATCCAAAATTGATATGTTCAACTTTGATAATTAAATCAATTAATTGAGACTCTCTAGATTATTTTATCCAAGGTACATTGGGGACCATGGGCCTATGATATCAAGCTCCAATAAGTTATCATAAATCTAACAAATAAATTTACTAACTTATTAATTCATCATGACTCCACTAAAGACTCAGAATTGCACTCTTAAATTCTTAGAACGACCTATAAGAAATATAGATACGTTATTAATTATCCATTGTTACAACCATAATTGTCACTCAATCCTCTATAAAAGGCCTACAATGAGATGGGATTAAAATACCGTTTTACCTCTTATTGAATTTTATCCTTAAAACACTTAGTTCCTTGTAAATGATATTTCATTAAACTAATATTAATTACTGAAATGAGATCTCTATCATTTAGCACCTTGAACCAAACTAAAAGGAAACTATCTTTCATTTCTTCATCAGAAGCTATTGATGTTCATATCTATGATTGACACTCCCACTCAATTATAGTACCGAGTTCCCAAGATATAAGTATGGGCTAGTCTGTAGGTTAAGCTGGTAACGAACAAGTCAAAGAACTCAAATAATAAAATCATTTAGAATACTAACCACTCATAATTGAGATTGAATTGACCTATGGTCAACTATATTATATGACTAGAATAGATAATAACGATATATTATATGACAGTCCAGTCCGATGTAACAAATACATCAAATCTTATCTACTTTGCTATTGTTATGGAAAGAACATAACTAAGCGGTATGTAAGTAGATCATATCGTAGATTGGAAAGTCAGTGTAAATCCTGTTCACTGACTAATCTTAGATTAGAACATATAATCATATTTATATTCCACTATGATTACGTCACTATAAATATGATTAGTTATATTCTTGGGATTTAATAGAAGTTTATATTAAACAAATAATCATGAAAATAAAACATGTGAGCAAAGTGATTGACAAAGTCAAAAATTTATTTATATTCTTTTATTGATAATAAAATGTGATTACAAAGAAATTGGGTTTTAATTAGGCTTAAATCCCCAACAAACTTCAACTTGCACCAATTGAAACTAATGCCTTACTTCTACTAATTCCATTTCCTTGATATGCTTATCAAATGTAGTATTTGGCAGTGTCTTTGTCAACGGATCCGCAAGATTGTCTTTAGATGCAATCTTCATAACCTTCACATCTCCCCTGGCCACATATTCTCGAATTATGTGATACTTCCTTTCTATACGCTTACTCCTCTTATGACTTCAAGGTTCTTTCGAGTTCGCTATCGCTCTTGTGTTGTCACAAAACAACACAACCAGTTTATCCATTTCTGGAACAACACCAAGATCTGAACAGAAGGTCTTTAGCCAGACTATTTCCTTAACTGCTTTTGATGCAGCTATGTATTCAGCCTCCGTGGTGGAATCTGAGATCGCAAACTGCTTTACGCTTCTCAATATCACAGCTCCACCCCCAAGAGTAAACACCATTCCAGAAGTAGACTTCCTGTTATCGACATCAGTCTGAAAATCTGAATCGGTGTAGCCTACAGGGTTCAGAACACCACCTTTGTAGGCTTACATATAATCCCTAGTTCCCCTTAAATACTTCAGGATATGCTTAACTTATATCCAATGTTCCAGTCCTGGGTTTGACTGATACCTGCTCACTACTCCCACTGCATAGCAGATATCTGGTCTAGTACACAACATAGCATACAACAGACTTCAAACTGTAGATGTGTAAGGAACTTATCTTATTGCATCTTCCTCTTTAGGAATCTGGGGAGACTGTTTCTTTGAAAGATGAATTCCATGGCGAGACGGTAGACATCTTTTCTTGGAATTTGTCATTGGGAAACGTTCAAGAACTTTATCAATGTAAGCTACTTGAGATAGAGCCAAGAGTTTGATCTTTATATCCCCAATGATCTGGATTCCTATAATATAACTTTCTTCACCCAAATCCTTCATCTGGAATTGAGTGTTCAGCAAATTCTTCACATCTGACAATTTCTTAACATTGTTTCCAATGAGTAAGATATCATCTACATAAATAACCAGGGGTACCACTATTTGATTTGCCTTAACTTTGTAAACGCAAGGCTCATCAATATTTTGTTCAAAGCCATAGGTTTTGATTACTTCATCGAACCTAAGATTCTAGGAATGAGAAGCTTGCTTAAGTCCATAAATGGACATATTCAACTTGCAAACGTTTCCTTCTTATCCAACTACTTTAAATCCTTTTGGTTGATCCATATAAATGACTTCGTCAAGCTTCCCACTAAGAAAAGTTGTCTTGACGTCCATTTGACATATCTCATAGTCAAGAGTGGTTGCTATGGATAAGAGGGTGCGAATGGACTTGAGCATGGCTTTTGGACTAAAAGTTTCTTTATAGTCCATGCCTTCTCTTTGGGTATAACCCTTTGCCACTAATCGAGCTTTATAAGTTTCAATATTTCCATCAACACCTCATCTCTTCTTGTAGATCCACTTGCACCCAATGACCCTAAAGTCACTTGGTGCTTCCACAATATCCCATATGGAATTTGAGTACATGGACTCCATTTCCTGTTTCATGGCTTCGAGCCATAGTTCCTTTTCAAGTCTAGCCATTGCCTGTTTGAAAGAAAACAGATCATTGTCACCAGTGTCACCAACAACCATATTGGTTTCACCATCCAAACCATAGCGAACTGGGTTCCTAGAAACCCTCCCACTACGACGAGGCTCAGTGAATGTTTGCTCAGGAGCATTGGTACTTTCTTCATTTAAATCGACTTGCATCGGTTGGACATGAAGAGTGGGAATTTCATCATCAACTTGCGTTGATAATGATGGAACACTGGTTGGAGTCAATTCTTCAACCATCTCCTCTAAAATTTCTTTGTTGCGTGGTTTTAAGTTTTGGACATAGTCATTTTCCAGAAAAGTAGCGTTCATAGAAGTAAACACTTTCTTTTATGAATGACTATAGAAAAGTCCACCCCGAGTACCTTTAGGATAGACAAAAAAAATGCAAACTTCGGTTCGCGGTTCTAGCTTTCTTTCCTTCTTCCTCAAGATGTGGGCGGGACACCCACAGATTCTATAATGGTGTAAACTAGGTTTATGACAATTCCAGTGTTCTAAAGGTGTTTTGGGGATTGATTTGGATGACACAACATTGAGAATTTCTTTCTCGGTTTCAATTGCATGTCCCCAGAATGAAGTTGGTAGAGTTGAGTAACTAAGCATCCGTCTAACCATTTCCAATAAAGTCTGTTCCGGCGTTCTGCTACACCATTTTGTTGCGGAGTACCCGGGGCAGTAAGTTGTGATAAAAATCCCAAGTCCAGTTAAATGATCTTGGAACTGCATATCCAAATATTCTCCACCCCTATCAGATCACAAGATATGTAACATTTTACATAATTGACTTTGAGCCATCGCTAGGAATTCCTTGAACTTTGAAAATGTTTCTGATTTCATATGCATTTGGTAAAGACATGAGTATCTAGAGTAATCGTCAATAAAAGTGACAAAATACTCAAAACCACCCCTGGCTTGTACATTCAAAGGTCCACAAACATCTTAATGAACAAGTCCAAGTGGTTCCTTGCCCTATCACCCTTTGCAAAGAATGGACACTTGGTCAGTTTGCCTTCTAGACAAGATTCATAGACAGGTAATTAACCTAAGGTGAGTTCCCTCAAAGGCTCGTCCTTTGTAAGTCTTTGAATCCTATCATAGCCAATATGACCTTGTCTCAAATTCCATTAATATGTCTTGTTATCGTTATCGGTCTTTTGACGTTTATTTATCCTAGGTTTAGCTACTTTGAATAAATCATTGTTAAGAGCAAGGGGGTTTTTAGGTTGTAGAATATAAAGCCCATTTTCCAAACATGCAATACATAATTGTGATCCATTGAAATAAATAGATAAATTAGAACTTGTGAAAGTCATAACAAACTGTTCTAATTGTAACATGGAAACTAAAATTAAATTTCTACTAAAATCCAGAATAAAAAATAAATTATTCAAAATTAAAAATGTATTTCCGAACTTTAGGTGAGCTTTTCCCCTAGCTTGGACCGCAACGAACGCTCCATTCCCAACTCTAAGCTTTAAGCTGCCTTCCTCCACTTCCTCCCATGATTCAAGAAGTTGTAAAGAGTTACAAACATGGTTAGTAGATTCATAATCAATAATCCAAACGGATTTATCATTCTCTAAAACACATGTTTCTAAGATATATGAACTATAATCATTACCTTTGTTTTTTACTGCTAGAAACTTGGGGTAATCTTGTTTCCAATGCCCATTCTCTTTATAGTGGAAGCATTTACCTTTTCCTTTCTTGTTCTTTTTCTTCTCCTTAAGCATCTGTGCATTTGGTTGTGCACTCGTCTTTGCATCCTTTGCAAGCTTGGGGTTTTTGTTTTTGTTAAGAATGAGTTTCCTAATACGCAATAGAATGGTGGTGGGTTGGCCCAGTGCACAACATAAATTTTTTGTAACATATTTAAACTACTTTTAAATATGAGGATCCATTAATATACATACATTAATCATAAGCATGATTAAAGAACATACCTCTTGATGCCTATCTAGAGTCCTTGCTTTCTTTTCCTAAAATGAACGAACTTCTTATCCAAGCTACTCCCAGGTACTCACACCAAGATCTTCCACAATGTTCTCTACACCTCAAGAAGTGTGTGAGTACTTAGAGAATAATGGATGGTATATTTCTGATTCAACTTGATTTACTCAACACATGAGATCAAGAGAATAGGCCTAAGATTGGTTTTGTATCTTTTTCAAGGAGAGATAGAAAAGTATCGTTCCTTGTACATTAAGTGGACCGCAGATATCCATATGTACCAGCTGAAGTGGTTATGTAGCTCTTGAACCTTTAGCAGAGAAAGGTCTCTTGGTCATCTTGCCTTCTAGACAGGATTCACAATCTAGGAGAGATCCAATAGATAGTTCTCTTAAAAGGCCATCCTTTACAAGCCTATTAATTTTATCTCGACCAATATGGCCCAATCTCAAGTGCCACAGATATGTTTCACTATCGGAATCAGTCTTTTGTCGTTTAATAGATCTAGGATTAGCTGTTTAAAATAATCAAGGATTAAGTAAAAAAATTGTCATTTGTTGTAAGTATGTAAATTTGTTTATCCCAAAGCATTTTAAAAAAAAGTAAATAGATAATTTCTTTAAATAATAACTATTTTATTAATAAAAGAAATAAATGTCATGAAAAAATAGAAATAAGTTTCCAAACATTAATAATCAAAATTACTAATAATAACCTAAATTTCTAGACTGTAGTTTTCTTTGTTCAAAGAAATCTAGGATTTCTTAAACAAAGTAAAGAAATTTAAATTGTTTAACTAACAATAAAATTTGTAAATAACACTACTCCCCAACTCCTCTAGCTTTACTTGCTATTAAAATCCTCATCAGCCTCTTCCTCCTTTTTTCAGGGTTCTGATTCTGCAAAAGGAAAAACAAAAGAAAAATAGATTAGTGGTATATATTTTTGAATCTACTATCCAAAAATTTGAATTTTCTATTCATAGTATTTGAATCTACTATTCAAAGTTAAAAAAATATATGTAAATCTCATTTACCTTTTTCGTTTGATACAAACGATGACACTCAGCAAAGACTTCCTTTGTCATTGCTTGCCACATCTCATGTGCTGAGTTATAGTGTATATATTTTTTCTTTGTTTCGTAAGGCACGGTTGAAAGCATGCAATAATGTGCCAACCGATTGGATTTCATCCAATTTGAATATTTTTCTTCTGCTTCATAGATAGTAGCCAAAGGTGGTTCTGTTGGAGGTCATTTACAGACAGTTGCATTAACTTCTTATAAGAAAAAATGGTCAAAATACCTCGAAACCAGCGTTGCATGTTTTCAGGTTCAGAAACCAAAGATTTTAGAAAAGCATCGGTGTATAATTCACCAATAGACATCTTTCCCGGGAATAAATAAATAAACAAAAATGATTTTATGCATATTATAAATATCAGTAATTTTTGGGATAGTAAACGTGATGCATGAATGCAACAATTAAAGAACACAAAAAAAAATAATTACTAATTCCACGATTAATTAATTTGAACATTAGTGGACCAGCCTTGGGGTAGGTCAGACTAACTCCAAATTAATTTTGAGACAAGTTCTCAAACTTATAAGTGAAAACTTAAATCACCATTTCTCTTTTGCCTTATAAACAACCGCTTGTTTGGTCAAGAATACACTAGTCCGCTCAAAATCCTAATGTAGCTTGTAAGTGTGACCCATTATTTTAGATCAATGACTTAACTTGTAGAGTCCCAAAATGTTTACTTAGTTAGCTAGCTAGTAGTAGTTGTAGTATTTTAAATTTCGTGGATTTTGGTTCAAACCGGGACTTAGTTGAACACTCGTAGCAACACTTATAGATTTTATAAGTTTAACCTATAGTTTAAGAATATTAATTATAACATAAGGTTTGATTAATATAGCTGATTATAAAGATGTTATTTATTATACTATAAGGTTTAGATAGAATTATTAAGATCATGACACTTTTCGTGTGCATGTTTATTTAAGGATTTAATTGTAGTTTAAATAAAAGAAAGTTCAAGAAATCTCTAGAATCTTCCAAGACCATTAGGAGCATGACATTTGTCACAATCTTGTTTATTTGTGGATTAGATTGTTATTTAGATAATTAAATAGATTTTCCGTAACTTTAAGGTACTGTATCTTTCGACCTATTTTTGACTCAGTTATGTTATGAATTTCGAAAAATAGTATTTCTAGAAAGTTGTAGATAATTGAATTAAATTTCTAACGGTATAAAGATGGTCTAAATCGGAGTTCTACACCTCCAGTTATGTTGATTTTACTATAGGTGAGTTTAGAATTACGAGATTTAGAAAGTTAGAAGTTAGGATTCTATTTTATTTAAATTGAAATTTGGATTATAATTAGAATGAAATTAAATATATTTTTTTTAAAATAGAAGAAAGATCTAGAAACTCTAGAACCTTCCAGAACCATTAAGAGTATGTCACTTGTCATAATCATGTTTATTTAAGGATGTAAATATTTTTTTAATAGGATAATTTCACTCCTCAAACTCTATAAATAGGAACTAGTACCCAACCCTTTCACTTACTCTTCAGCTGTGATCATACTCCAAGGTGCTAGTGAGAACATAAGAGTGATACACTTGGGTTGGGAAAGAAAAAGTTTTATCATTCTTAAGCTTTATCAAACACTTGGGAAGTAAGGATTAGAGTATTTCGGTATTGGAGTTAGGCCAATCCTTAAGATCAACAAAGGTACCCTTATTCTTAAGTTTAATTCTTTTGATTACTTAGTTTCTTTAGTTTTCATTCAGATTCTAACTTTTGTTATGGTTTTGTGGTTAGGTTTTTAAGTTCTTTGAACTTAAGGTGTCTTTTCGGTAAGTTTTCTCTTGGTGGTTTAGTTCTATTCTTTTCATCTTTTTCCTTTAGAAATACTAACTATTCTATTGCTGGTTTTAGGAGTGTTCTACGTCCCGCATTTGTTCTTATATCCCGGTTTTGGTAAGGAAAATTGGCTAGATCTTGTATGTTTGTATGATATGTTATGCTTTTATGTTATGTTATGTTATGTTATGTTTAATATGTTAGGATAAGTTTATGTTTTAATATGTTATGTTATGATTTACCCTACCTCAAATATTAGACAGGGGACGTAGATGGGTTATCATACACTACATGTGATCTAACCTGCCTCAAATAGTAAACAGGGGACGTAGATCGTTTATCACATGTCATAATGGCCATTATTAGTATAGTATTATATAGTTTATGTTATAATATGTTTATAGTATATGCTATGATATGTTTGTAGTATATGTTATGATATGTTTATAGCATATGTTATGATATGATTTTATGTGTATGTTTATGTTGTTAGTAGTTTTTCCTTGCTGGGCATTAGGCTCACTCCTTTTCTTTTAGTATGATGCAGGAAAATAGATGCAGAGGCAAAAGGATTCTTGGAAGCTTGGTGTGTGTATGGAGGTTAATGGAGTGGATGGGCTGCGTGTCGATTCGAGGACAACGTTTTTTTTTTGTCTCTTTAAAATTATGTTTTTATGTATTTTTCTGCATGTAGCTTTGTAAACAATTTTATTTAAAGTTATGTTTTATTTTAAAACAATGAGCTCATTTATGTATTACAAATATTGTTTCTTTAAAGTTTTCAATAAAGTTATGAATTTTCTTATGTATGTTCTTTTCAAAGTTGTGCTTATGTCTAGTAGGTTTAATGACCTAAGTTTCATAGATAGTTGGGTCGTTACATAACTCAAGAGTGTGTCTTAGGGTCAGTCAAACTTGAAATACATCATTAAATCCTATTCTTGAAAAAGAAGTTTGCCTTGAGAATAACACAGTCAGAAGCCTTCCGTAGGGACACAAGAAATGGTGCTGCAAGGCCCTCTCCATGTTACCTCGGTGCTAATTAATAATGGAGACCATGGGACTTATTGTCATAATTCCCTCTCCCACTCACTATTTTAAATTATGTGTTTTCTCAAAACATCCTATGCTTTTTAATTAGTTTGTAAAAATAAAATGATCTATTTTTACCAAATGATATTCTAATAATTACTAATCCAATTAAGCAAAATTAAAATTATAGAACTATGCCTTAATTAATAAAATTTTAATTTGCTATAATTACTAGGATTATCATTTATTATTTAATAAAACAATTTTATTAAATACCTGAAATTAAACTACTTTTAAAATTTATTTCCGGTCTTGAACTAGTTCAAACTAGATTTATTATTATATGGTCCATCACATAAATCATACAATCATAAATGACAATCCTAATGCATGTTTCTACTCATATGAGATGCATGCTAATTTTAAATACTGTGTGGGTAATATGTATGGCATGTCAAAAATGCATGATAAAGTATTAAACAATTTAATCACATCCAAACATTTAAATAAATAAATAAATGCGGACCGAGTGTCTTGGGTATTTCTAGAAAAATTACAACGCTTGCAAAATTATACACAAAAATGTAAGAGACAAAATAAAACCTAAAGAGATCTCTATCTTCTACTTTGTGCGTTCACAAGTAGTCTTGATCCATTAAGTCATTTATCCATTTAATTTTTGAATTGAAATAACTTTTAATTATATTAAACAAATTTTAAGAATAATTAACTTTGCGCTTTAATGCCCAATAAGTTATTAGGCCCACTTTTGAATTTGGGCTCAAACAATTAATCCAAAACAATTTTTTAATTATGGGCTAAAATTAATTAGGCCCACAATTTAAATGGATATTAATGTGCAAACCCTAGGATTAAAAACCCTTGGGCTGGCAGCACAAGGAGGCTCGACGTGGGGCAGGAGGCATGGCGGGAGGCGTGCGGCTGGGGCACACAGTTGCAGGTGGCTGGAGCATGGGCGCAGGGCAGCAGGCGCGGGGCGCGCAGTGCGCGCGACAGACAACGCAGGGGCGCGCGCATGGGAGCCTTAGGCCTAGGGGCCGTACGACAGCCTTGGGCTCAGCCTTCAGGGCACGGAACTCGGGGCTCGGGCCTTACAGAATTTTTTAAAATAATTTAATGTAGAAAAATTAAATTACAAAAAATTCCTATGCCCCAAAATGGCTTACATTTTTTGTCTAGAAATTTAAGAACAATTCCTAAACCAAAAACACCATATAATTAATGACCCTTAAGAATAAACTTTAATCATACATACAACCATCCATTCACACATATTACAATAGAATGCATATTATGCCCACACAGTAATTTATGTATGCAGAGATTAATAACCTGGCTCTGATACCAATTGTTAGGAATGAGTTTCTTAATACGCGACGAAATGGTGGTGGGTTGGCCCTGTGTACAACAAATCTTTTTTGTAACATATTTAAACTACTTTTAAATATGCAGATCCATTAATATACATACATTAATCATAAGTAGGATTAGAGAACATACCTCTTGATGCCTATCAAGTGTCCTTTCTTTCTTTTCGTAAAATGAACGAACTTCTTATCCAAGCTGTTCAGTGGTACTCACACTAAGATCTTCCACAACGTTCTCTACTTCTCAAGAAGTGTGTGGGCACTTAAAGAATAAAGGATAGTATATTTTTGATTCAACTTGATGTACTCAACACATGAGATCATGAGAATAGGCCAGAGATTGGTTCTGTATCTTTTTCAGGGAGAGATAGAAAAGTATCGTTCCTTTCTTTAGAGCGAATAAAATTATGCATCTCTTATTTTCTGATAAGTCTAACTTATATTGAAAATATTTAAATTTAAAAAAAAAATATGTAACCAATTTATAATTTATCTTTTAATCAATTAATTATCTCATTAATGAAAATATCAACAGCTAACTTTTGAATTTTCCATTAATTAATTAAATAAAAGTGAAAAATCTATCCCTGAAATATATATGGCTCACGCCACACACAGTCCAGGAACTGTGTGTGCGTGCAACACCATATAAATTAGGGATATTTAATTTTTCCACAATTATTTAATTATTTATTTAAACTACCCTATGAGATAAAATTCAACAACCTCATAATTAATTCAAATTTAAATTTATTATCTTTTTAACTAATTATCAAATATAATTAATTATTTGAATAGATATCAATCTTTTAAATTCAAATCCAAATTAAACTTAGTAGATTATTATCTCCCACTCAAATAAAGATATTTAATTAATCCTACTAATTAATTAAAACTAATTCTAATTAATACTAATTTCTAAAATTAAATGTTATTTTATTATAATTTCTAAAATTTTAATAATTTAACTATTTGTATAATTTTAAAAATTACATAATAATTATTTATTAATTAATTTTGTTAATTACAACTAATTTGTAATCAATTAATTAATCATTATTATCATATAATTGCATATTTGGCCTGAAGAACAAATTTCTTCTTAAATATGTCTTTTTTACCATTTTACTCTTTATATCAACTCTTGCATTGAATAGTATTGATAGAGCCGCTGTGGGGACCTATGGACCTATAATACCAAGCTCCAATAAATTTGAGATTATTAATTAAACTCTTTAATTAAATAATCTTAATTTATTAATCACATGATTACTCCATTATAAATATGAGACTGCACTCTTCTAATTATAGACATTTCATTTACTGAGTACTTTATAATAATAAAGTCTCTATTGATATAATCATTACATACAAATTAACCCTCTAATAATTATTCATAATTAACCGGGAATAAAATTACTTTTTTACTCTTTTAATTATATCTTGTTTCCTTAAGTGCCATTGGATTTACTAGTGAAGGATTAATTCATAACTAAATTAGGAATTTGAGCTCAATAACCTTTCAGTCCCAAAAGTCAACCCTTAAGAGAATCATTATTCAATCTCTTACGAGAAGGTATAGATTCCATATCTGTATACTATGTCCCCAACCATTTACATTAATGAGTTCCCAAAACAAAAGTTTCTGGCCTTATCATTCTGACAAACCCTAACGAGTGAATGAAAGAACTCTGTTATACCCAGATTTCGAGCCATGTTAAATGTGACCTCGAAAGCTGGATTCGCAGCGAATGAACCCGTAAAGTTCAAAGTAGGCTCCAGGATTAAATATCGAGCCTGCAAGACTCGAGACGACCTCAAATGTGGTGGCCTCGATACGTTCACGATCTCGAAAGGTAGCTCCCGAGACGCATCTATCCTCAGGAATGACCTCGAATCAAGGGTGCCGACCTCGACACACGTGCGATCTCGAAGCCATGTGACCTCGAGAGATGTCATTAGCTCGAAAGCTGATGAGAAACCTGGGAGACTAAGGCCTTGGAGATATATGATAATGACTGAATATCTATAAGTGTTGTTTATAAGGGGCATGTTCTGCATGTATTCTTGGAAATCCCATAAAATCATGGGATATTATTCGATTAGTTATACGCCCCTGGTCTTCAGGGGACGTTTCCTTTTATATCGGATCGCAGGCATTTAAAGTCATTTATTTTATTTACACCAAAAAGAGTAACTACCCAAAATATGTGGGATAGTATTCTGCATCCTTCTCTATAAATAGAGAGGTCATGCACCATTGTAATGGACCGAAATTCTGAACCTTGAGAGAAAACTCTGAAGAATTCATGCTTAAGAATTTTCAGAGATAATCTTGAGTTTAGTAACAGAGACTCGTGGACTAGGCAGATTTAACTGCTGAACCACGTAAAAATCGTGTTTTGTGTTGTTATTTTCTAATTGGTCATTACTGTTTGTTATTTACGTGCTCTTCTTTCACTGTTGACGAAAAACGGCGTCAACAAACTCATATAACATAAACATGAGTTCATAGTAACTTCAGGATTAAGATCTATTTGTATATGATCATCAGTTGATATATTTAATTAATACTTCAGAACGGTATTTAACTAAGTATTAATAAACATATATGGTCCCGTTCTATATATTCTCTAATATATAAAGCACCTCCACTAAAGTTTCCTACTACACTAGTAATCTAGATCTAGATCACATGTATTAATAATACTTGTTGACCCTTGAATTAGCCAACAACACGGAGTCAAAATAACGACAAAGAACAAAAAAGGAAATTAAGAAGAGAATCAAATGGGAAGAAGGTGACACAAGTGATTTAGAGTGGTTCGGCCCCAACGATGTGGTAATAACCTACGTCCACTTAGTGTGTTTTATTGATGTTGAATCCTAATGTCGTGATCAGAGAACGAGGGTTCTTGAGTTTCACAAGCCTTAAGAGAATTACAATTTTCGGTGGAGAATCACACTATGCTTTTCTCTCAAAATAGAAAGATTAAAAGTCTAAAGATTCAAAATTCCCTTCCTTGAGCCTTCTCATTCTTATTTATAGGCTCAAGGAGGTTACATGGGTCGATGGGCCTTAATTATCCTTAATATCAGCGTATCAAGGTAATAAAAAGGAAATATAATCAATGTAGTTATTACAAGATTGTGAATCATAAAGGAAGTAAATGGATGCATGCGACCAGACTGGTCACAACTAAACACTAGATCTGATGAAGCAACATCATCTGGTCAATAGGCGAACAACATCCCTTCACTTTAAAGCTACCAAGTGCCAGCCACGTGTATGAAATTCTTGCCACGTCATCAGGAGCCATTTTTGGGTAAACATTTTCCCCCAAATTTATTTTACTGCGACCAGCATAAACTAAACTTAGGAGTCTGACCGTTCGCATACCCCACAAAATCTGTTAGAGCCGTCCATGCCTTCTCGAAAAAAGACAACCAATCATGTCTTTTCAGTTTCCCAAAAAGTTATCTGACGGCTATCATGCTTCCCCATGCCTTGAAAAGTTAATCCCATCATGACCTCTTTTACAATGCCACGATCAATATAAATAACCCATCCTTTTCACTTTTTACTTTTTACAATTCTCCTTTCTTTAAGAACTTCTGAAGAACAAAGCAAAACAACCCCATAAACGTTCACTGATCCAACGTGTTCCTGCCCAATACACTTGAATCAACGCTCCAAACTCTCATCCAAGTAAGTTTTCTGATTGATTCTTTTCTGTTATGACGTGTTGTTTTCCCTTTATTTTTGATTTCTGAGTTTCAGAGTTCTTACACTTTTCTGTCCGTTCTTGAAAAATCATTTCGGGGTAAGTGGGTATGTTGATCTACGCTTAAGATGGTAGGAAAATAACACCTTGCTGGGGTCAGGAATTAGTTTGGTAGTCAGGATAATCAATTTAGGGCGTAAAATCGTTGTAAAAATTCGATTTTTAAGCATGTAGAAAAACTAGGTTTTTCTCGCTCCTTCAGAGTCGAAAAAGTTTCTTCTAAAAAAAAAACTTTTTACTTTTGCTTTTTGATCCATTTTTCAAACTGTTCGCATAAGACTTTGTGTTTTTGTCAGAATGTTGACCCTTGAATTAGCAAACGACACGAAGTCAAAATAAAGACAAAGAACAAAAAAGGAAATTAAGAAGAGAATCAAATGGGAAGAAGGTGACACAAGTGATTTAGAGTGGTTCGGCCCCAACAATGTGGTAATAACCTACATCCACTTAGTGTTCTAATTGATTTTAAATCCCAATGCCCTGACCAAAGAACTAGGGTTCTTGAGTTTCACAAGCCTTAGGAGAATTACAACTTTCGGTGGATAATCACACTATGCTTTTCTCTCAAAATACAAAGATTAAAAGTCTAAAGATTCAAAAGTTCCCTCCTTGAGCCTTCTCCTTCTTATTTATAGGCTCAAAGATGTTACATGGGCTGATGGGCCTTAATTATCCTTAATATCAGCGTATCAAGATTGTAGTTATTACAAGATTATGAATCATAAATGAAGCAAATAGAAGCATGCGGCCAGATTGGTCGCAACTAAACGCTAGATCTGATGAAGCAACATCATCTGGTCGATAGGCAAACAACATCCCTTCACTTTAAAGCTGCCACGTGTACGAAATTCTTGCTACGTCATCAGGAGCATTTTTGGGTAAACAATACTAGTGGACCGTACTTGCAGCAATTAATCTAAAGATTCCATAACTTTATTTTACTACGGACTATTCAAGTTCACTTATCTTAAACACAATCCTTCCGTACTAATACGTGGTTGAGATCACATATATGAACTTAGGATTTTTATACTTACTTAATATTATCACTGAATAATATAGTCCATAAAATATATGCATAACAAATAAAATTATTTTTTATTTCTTAACACAATGTCTACTACATATGCTTTCAGGGCACAATTCCCAACAGTTTTGTCCATCTTTCCTCTTGTTTCCAGCTTTCGAAGACGAAGCTTGGTTAGCTTCAGCCTTAGCTGGATCAACAACAATGGTGGTAGTTGTCTTCTTTTTTCCTCCATTACTTGGTCCACCCATGATAGACTCAAAAGTATGAATCTCGTTCATAAGCTGCGTCATACCATAGTTGAGTTGATCACGAACGTGTGGAGATGGTGCCATCCGAGCATTGGCATATTTCTTGGTGGTCTCAAAATGAGTCTGGACAGAATTTTCACTTAACATGTCTTGGAGCTGATCCATGATTTTGTAGGCCATCTCGACAGTCTCCATCTTTTTCTTAAGACTGTCGACCATACTAGTCAACATGTTGTGTCGTGCCTTGTTATTAGTCGCCTACCAACAGTCATATTTATCTCTTACAGACTTGGGAGCTTCTTCAGCTAGAACTTCTAGAGATTCCTTAGTCACGACGAACTCGGCGTTGTCACCAATCAACAATATGTTGATATTCTGCTTCCACTTAAGGAAGTTTTCTCCAGTGTGTTTCTCCATCGAAAGTTGAGAAAGGATGGGAATAGACACAACCATACTTAAAACAACATATTATCAATAAAATAGAAATCAATCACATTTGCTCAATAAAACTTCTATTCACACAAATTTTGAGAAATAACAAAACATATACCAAAAATATGTAAGATATGAGAAAAAAATACCAAAACTATCATATCTCTATTTCTTTAGGTTTTTAACTAATCTATGATATCCTTGTCCCGGTTGGCGAGAGTAAAAAATACCACTAGTTAAATAAAGTTGTAAACTTATTTAATAATGGACACCATCATTAATAACCTGCTATTCGATCAAAATAAGAAAACAAAATCTCTTATTTTATGAGCTATACTCACGGTTTCGATAATCATAGATTTAATCTTAGTAGTCACCATAGGGGTGAGTCTAGTAGAATTTTATCAATAATTATATATCATTCGAAATGTAACCTTGTCAAAATGACTAATGAACACCTTCCGTAGGGGGTCAAATCAAAGCATCTTGAGGCCCCATTAAGCTATTGACCTTGTTAAACTAACGGTGGAGATCGAATATAATTCTTAAAATAAGCTCATTATAAAAATAGTATTTTTATTATTAATTTTTGAAAAATAATGACTATGGTTCTCCAAAAAATTGTAATATTAAATTTTTAAAACCAAGGTCCTATAATTTTCTATTAATTCTAAAGTGTCACATTGAAACAAATTCAATTAAATTATAATTAATTTGTTGCTAATCAAGATTTAGGTTTTACTATTATAATGAACCTATACAATTAAGTCAAACTCATGTAAATGTGCCTTAACAATTGGGCTTGTATGAAGGAGGGCTCGGTTCAGTATGTCGTTCTCACTACTAAGGCCCTCTAACTTCCACACAAGGTCCAAAAGACAAGAATTTAAACCTTTATTTTATTAAGTGTTATTAATTGATTAGACTCACTATAGTCATGCAAAGAAAATGGACTTTCACAAGTGGAACCACCCACAAGAGAGGAATTTAAACTTTACATTTTCTAATGGACCCAAATAAAACTATCATTTTATGAATATTTATTTGAAAAAATCCATATATTAAGCAAACATATGGGCCACTATATGCATCTAAGCCCAATTGCAAAAATACAACATATAGTGCAAACATACATGTTATAATCTGATGGACCCAATCATATTACTATATGAGCAAATCTATGAATTTTATGCAAAAATACTACAAGTTATTTCATTTACAAAAATACCACAATTAATTTTCTAGAATTTATCAAAATTTTGAATTTATTAATTTTTTTACAAAAATAAGTCAATTTAAATTAAATTTATCAACCATTAACAAAAGTTAATTTAAATTTCATTTATCAACAATCAACTTGGTTTAGGTTAATTTGAAAAATATTAATTTAATTTAAATAGGATTTATCAACAATTAACCAAGTTAATTTAAATCCCATTTATTAAAAAATATTTTATTAATTGGTTTGAAAAATGTGGTATTTTTTAAAAAATTAACCAGTTATAAATTTTTAAAACAAATATCATCTGCTGTTTTTGAAAAAAAGATCTTAAACAATTAAACAAATTCAAATATTCCAAATAATTTAAATATTAAAATTCATAGAATAATCAGATATTAATATCTTCAAATATCAGATTTAAAAAAAATCAAGTATTGGTGACGCGGTTTTTCGCCAACAGTGAATTAAGAAAATAACAAGGTTGAATTAATGCTTGATGATAAACCGAAATAAGAAAATAACTCACAAGAACACTGATCTTTTTACGTTGTTCAGTGGTTAAAATCCACCTAGTCCACGAGTCTATATTATTACTGCTTTTCTCTCTTTATTTTGATAGAGTTTCGGTATTACAGAATAATTGTCCATTTTCCTGTCCAATATTCTCAATATTTATAGAGAAATTCATTTGACAGGTTTGGGTAACCACGTGAGTCAATCACAGATTTACATATTTATTACATTTAATATGAAATATTATCATTTATACTAGGATATGATCTGATCAAGAAATAAATAGTCTCCTAATATCAGGGACATTAAATATTACAAGCTGGCCATAAACGATCGTATAAAGTATCCGGGTCTTCGGCGATCCGCGGGCACGCCATATCTCCAAATTACCACGAGCTGGATATACCGTCGAGCTCGTACTATGGAGGTCGTGCCTTATAAATATTATAAGCTCACGCTTATCAATTTATGCATCCCTAACCATCATGAAAACCATGCTGTCTACGTGGAGAATACATGGACTCCTTGGCTATTTCTTCCATGCATTTTTTTGCCAGCTGTACATGATCTGAGTGAAAGACTCATGCTGAAATTAGGATACACATTTTCCCCCCAAGTCCTTGCTCATGGTTTATGACTCCACCTACTGACCTACACAGTAGGGACTTTTAGACTTCTATAAACCATGTCTGCCCACTACTCGAGTACTGGACACATGAAACACTACAATTGGCACCTGTTCGGGTTTCGAGGATTGCAATAATTGTCTTGTCAACTTTTTGCCGCCATTTTGTCCTTTGAAACATAGCCCTTGGATCTTGTACTGACCAAATCGGATGGCTGAAATTGATCTATGTCATTTACATATAAATAGGATAGACAATTTCCACAGTTCACCACCTTTTATTCGAAATATCTCTTCATCTTCACTCTTCTGCGTTTTCAAACCCTTCTTCTTTCTCAGAGAAAAAAAAACTAAAACCATCTATTGCAAAAACTCTCCAAAACCCAGTTACTCAATTACTCAGGAGTCTTCCAGGAACTCTCCATTGCGAAATCCACTTCTTCTATCGACGAACACATTGTAAGTCTTATTGTTTCAAAGAAACTTTTTCTTTACTGATTTCTGTGTTTTATTTACCATGCTCACCCATGCTTCACCGTAGTCAATATTAGGTTGTTTTCTCAATGTTTTTGGCACATAGGCTCCAACTTAGGTTTACTGAGAAGGTTTTAGAATATCTCTTAAACCTTTGATATTCATAGAATTGGGAAATTTCTGGGTAAGTTTGGGTAGCTTATGGCGATTTTTAGGAAATACCCATTCGGGGTATAGAAGATGAAAGGTTAGGGTTCGAAACCAGATTACTTAGGGAACATGCTTCTTGGGTGGTTTTGCTCTAAACTGACCCCCAAGGACAGTAGTGGCCGGATTTTCTGACACACAGATCCTTAAACATAAGGGGTCGGTTGGGAAACCGAGGCGCGTAGCGTAGGGTAGCGCGTGGGATCACGCAACCGGCTAAGACAAACCCAGCTCATATATCAGAGATGTCATTCTCCTTCATACATCCGTGTCATAACCTTTACAAAATCTTAGGTCTCCTACTAAGTAACTCATCATTCTTGTTCATTAGGCGATATAATGGCACCCAAGAAGAACGCACCAAAGAAGAATGCATCTGGCTCGTCTGCTCAACAAGCAAACAAGGGAAAAGAGATCGCCTTTGAATCTTCTCTTCCTCACTTCGGCCCGGTGGTGGAGAGGGAGGTTGTGGTTGATCCCAACGCGTTCTTTGAGGCAGAGACGATCGCCTCCAAGATTATGCCCAAGGAAGGGTCAACAAAATTACGCTGAGCCATAATATAAAGGTCGGGTCCAGAGTCCTTATTGCCTGACCTCCATTTGAAGGGGAACGGAGTTGCGCGCCTCTCCAAGATTACTTCGCGGCCAGGAGTGACGAGCATTTAAAGGCGGGGGCCTTCCTTCCCCTAGATCAATACTTTGCTAACTTCATGAACTACGTGAAGTTGGCACCTTTTTAGCTCCCCCCAAATTCATACAGACTTCTGGTGGGGCTGAAATATCTCTTTTTGAAGCACGAGTGAGAGGTCCCCACTCCGGTAGATATTCTATACTTCTTCTGCCTTAAGGCTAGCCCAGAGTGAAAAGGGCAAGGTGGCGGATTCTACTACCTCACCAGACTCCTGAACTCCGCTTCGTTCATCGAGCTCCCAAGCGACCCCAACGACTACAAGGATCGGTTCTTTATGTCGAATGGGTTCTGAAATTGTGAGCATCGATACTTCAACCATCCTCGTAAGTCTCCTTTCTTTACATTGCTCGTAAATTCATTCTTTTTTTAAGACATACTCCTTGTGCATATGTTAATTGAGTTTATTTTTTGTGCAGCCATATTCGCGAGGAAGGGGAAGTCAGTGACCCTCGGGGGTCAGTATGAAATACTGTCTGGGCTCCAACCTACCGAGAAGGGCTATCGCCAGCTCGTGAATGACGTCACGATGCTGGCATGTAAGTTGATAGGCAAAGGCCAGACGTTGGCCTTAAGAAGTACCCGGGCTACCCTTCCGGCAGTCCACGAGCTCCCGCCTTCCCAAGCAGAAGACTTAGAAGCTACTGAAGGCGAGGAGCAAGAGGAAAATGAGCTGCCTTTTATGCGGAAGAGGCGAGTTCTTGAGGTTGCTCAGGAACCTGATTTAGAGCGATCTGCATCAGGGGCAGTAGCCGGCCCCTCCGGCCAAGGTAACCCATACCCTTATAGGGAATTAGATAGGGTTGTCACCGATTTTAGGCTAGTTAGATTTAACCTAAATCAGTTCGTCCATCGCCACCCTAACAATCCAGACCGTAACATCACCCTGCTCTAGTGCGTGGATCATTTGGTGTTGCGCCATGATATGAGTTACCCTAGGGGCACTATTGTTGTAGATAACACCTCATCCTTTAGGTCAGCCATTTTTTAGGAGTATGGGACCTATCGTAGGTCGTGGCCTTCCTTGCTCTAGGGCACCTTTGCCCCTGGATTTAGGCAATATGTAGACGAGTCTAGGCCCGAGGTAGAACCTGAGCCCGAACCTCCTATAAACCAAGAAATTTTCGACTTAAATTCTCCTTCTTCTCCAGTAGTCCCAAGGGTGGAGGTCGTGATAATGGACTCCTCCCCCAGCCCGGAGGGTAGGACCTTTATTTATTTCCTTTGTGTAAATTTCCGACTTTACTTGTGAATTAATTCCCTTTTTGTTCTTTTTAGGCGAAGAGATGGAACGACCCGGAGCTCCTGACCTCCGTACAACTTTCCAGGGTGGAAAGTTCGGTTTGGGTCTTGTCGTAAAGAGGCCCCACTTTATAAAGAAAACCCCTCCTATGGTAGGAAACACCTCCAAATCCCCTACTAAGGGTAAAGGCACGAGCTCAACAGTTCCGGCGTCTACCGTGACGGAGAAAAGGATTCCTCATCCTCCCCCTCTTCCTCAGTTCTTGCCTGCTCGGGATCAGGTAATACACGTTGATCCTCCAGCTTCTCCTCTCCCAGCCGCAACCGTGTGCATCCCAGTCGATCCCCAGGATCTGGAGAAGATCACCGATGCCTTTCAGGGGATCCTTTACGAGACAACGAGCCACATGGTGGGGCACGCTTATAAAGCCAACCCAAGGGACCTGAGGATGATAGAAGAGCAGAGCACGAAAACGTTTTGGAGTCAGCCTTGGGATGACACTCACAGAAAGATATCATTCCTTAGTGTATTTTTTTTATCTTGCCAAAGTATACATCTAACTTGCCTATTTATTTTGCAGTTTTCCCTAGCCCAGCACCGAAGTATAGCCCGAGCTAGGGCTAGAAATGATGAACTCCAAGTTGAGCTCAATACCGCCAAGACCGCCCTAACCGCTGCTCAAGAAGGCGAGCAAGCTGCCAAAGCTGCCTTTTTCGCTGCTCAAAAGAGTGAGTTCAATGCCAAGTTTTCCCTTGCATCGTCTCAAGAAAGCGAGGAAGCCGCAAAGATTGCCTTGGCTGCCCTTCAGGTCAAGATTGCTGAGGCCAAAACAAAACAGCTAGAGGATGAGGTTGTAGTTAAAGAAGAGAAGGTGGCCTCACTGTCCTTCGTGGAAGATATGTTGTACCATTGCTGTGCTTTTAACCAGGATGGCAACTTTTCTTTCATGGCTCCCGAGCTATGGGATCCATACCTTGAAATATTCAAGGCCTGAATCTTGCAAGAGCCGTCAGAAACAGGGGATGCTTCGACAGTGGGCGAGCAGGAGATTAAGGAGGTCACGTCCTCAGAACGTACTATAGGGGCGCAATGCGGTCTTCGTTGTTTTGCTCTTTTTCTAAATGTTTGTAAAAAATTGCCCTTGGGCTTAGTTCGAGGTTTTTCAGCAAATCTGTCTTTTGAGACAGCAGGCTCCGTCAGGGAGTGCTGCATCTATTGTACCACCTGCAGTGGCACCAGTTGTTCAGCCATTGGAAGTTGGGAATAGGTTGGAGTCGTTGCATGAGCAGTTCAGGAGACAACCTCCTCTAACTTTTGTGGGGGGACTAGATCCACTAAAGGGCGAACAGTGGATGAGTATGATTACCGCTATCCTGAACGTCATGAGGGTAGAGGGTCATGATAGGGTGGCCTGTGCCACATATATGCTGAGAGAGGATGCCTGCATTTGGTTGGAAATGGCATAACAGACTAGAGATTTTACCACTCTGGGTTGGGATGGATTCAAGGATTTTTTCAGTTAGAAGTATTACAACATTGTCGTTAGGGCAGTGAAGGTGAAGGAATTTGTGGGGTTATTTCAGGGCAACATGACAGTTACAAAGTGCAACCTGAAGTTTGACCGACTTGCGAAGTTCGTACAAGACCTTGTACCTACTGATGCAGCTAGGCAGGACAAATTTATCAGAGGGCTTAATGCTATTGTTGACTACGATTTTGGCCAACGATGAAATGGCGTCAAAACTACTGCAAGCCTTGAATAGAAAATAAGACACCAATAGTTTTATAGTGGTTCAGCCCCAATTTGTTGGTAATAGCATAATCCACTTGGAGTTGTGATAAATGTGGCCTACACTTAAGATCAGATGGACTTGAGCGAACTGAGTTTCTCAAGTGTAAGAAGAAAAATAAAGAGTTTCTCTCTCTAAAGAATACAAGCTTTCTTAGAACCCCCCCCCCCCCCCCCCCCCTCAAGAATGCCCCAAGTAACCGTCCCAAAGTCTCAAAACTATAGAGTTCTTTTTAGTCTCCAAAAAGATCAGATCCCCTTAAAATGATGCCATGAGCACTTTATTTATAGGCTCATGGATCATCCATGAAAAATATCCCATTTTGATGGGGTCCTTAGTTGGTTCAACCAACTTTAATTAATAAAATAATAAATAAAGCCAAATTACAACAATATAGCCATTACTTCGGGATATTTGAGAGATTCGCGCGGTAGTTACGAGTGATTCAGGTTGAAATTAATACTGAGATTTTGTTGAAGTGTCACTGGGCTGAATTCCTGATCTGTCCGGTCGACCAACTCCACTCCCTGAAGTGAGACTGGTCAGCTATATCACTCTTCTGGTTCGGCAAAACATCTTCATAAGCTGACTGGCCGGATAAACCTGATTCCCAAAGTGACTGGTCGGCCAAAACATTTTACTGGTGGGATAATACTATTTTCTGAAGTGACTGGTCGGACATAACTTTTTACTGGTCGGTCATGAACCTTACTGGTCGAACAGAAATTTTACCTGGTTGGTCAAATTACTTTCTGACTAGATAAATCAATTTCTTGACCAATAATATCACAACTGCGAAGATTAATTTCAAACCTTTGCACTTCTTGGTCAACCAATTTATTGACTATTAATGTGCCATCCACTACCATGCATTGCCACTTGTCAGTTTTGATTGCCATGTCATTGATCGAAATTTTAGGGATAACAACTATGATAGCCCGAGATGTGAGAATCACAACAGTACCTGGGGGGACGGCTTATGCCCAGGCTGTTGAGAAGGCTCTTATCGTTGAGGAAGCGGAGAACAAGATCTGGAGGAAGAATGCTGCGAGATGGGAGGTTCGCAGGGCGGTGCCTCCATATTTAGGATCTAGTAGGGGCGGAGGCCCCAGTTATCTGAAGAGGAAGACCCCTGACACTTTGACCGCTGCTGGTCCTGATAGGAGGGGTCAGGGTGTTCAGGGTGGCAGTCAGGGAGGTGGTGACACATGGAGGAGCTACCTAGAGTGCACAAGGTGAAGAAGACTCCATCCGGGCGAATGTCGGGCTAAGGCTAGTTATGTGTGTGGGGTGGTGGGACACCTCAACAAGGACTACCCAACAGTGAAGAAATGGGAAACAAGGAAGGTGGACAGCTTGACTCCAACTCAAGTGTTCACCTTGACACAGGCAGAAGCCGAGGCTAGTCCCTCGGTGGTGACAAGTCAGGTTTCTAGCGCTAGCTCTCCTTTTACTATATTGATTGACTCTGGTGCTACACATTCATTTGTTTCTGGTAAGGTGATTGATAGATTGTGTATACCTAGTGAATACTGTACTGTAGGGTTTGGGACTATACTGCCTACAGGGGAGCTGGTAGTTTCAAGGAGATGGATTAGAGCACTACAATTGATGGTTGATGGTAGGGAGCTATCAGTAGACTTGATTAAGTTAGGTATGGAAGACTTTGATATGATTTTAGGGATGGATTGGCTGGCTAGATACAGAGCTACTATTGATTGTAGGAAGAAGATGGTGACCTTTGAGCCAGAGGGAGAGGATCCCTTTGTTTTTGTGGGTGCGGTATGTGGACCATGCGTACCCATGATATCAGCGCTGAGAGCCAGGGACTTATTACAGGGAGGATGTATAGGTTTTCTGGCTAGTGTGGTGGATACTACTAGAGTTTTGCCAAAAAGGCCTGGAGAGACTAGATTGGTTCGTGAATTCTTGGATGTATTCCCTAAGGATTTACTAGAATTGCCACTGCACTGGGAGATAAAGTTTGTCATTGAGTTGGCACCGGGGACAGAGCCAGTGTCGAAGGCACCATATAGAATGCACCGGCAGAACTGAAAGAATTGAAGATACGGCTACAAGAGTTTCTGGATTTAGGGTTTATTAGGCCTAGCTACTTGGCATGGGGTGCTCTGGTTTTGTTTGTGAAGAAAAAGGACAGAACTTTGAGGATGTGTATAGACTACAAAGAGTTGAACAAGTTGACTATCAAGAATAATTACCCTCTGCCAATGATTGACGACTTGTTTGATCAGTTGCAAGGAAAGACGGTATTCTCGAAGATTGATCTTCAATCTGGTTATCACCAACTGAGGATCAAGGACGAGGATATATCGAAGATGGCCTTTCGAATGGGGTATGGGCACTATGAGTTTCTGGTCATGTCGTTTGGTGTGACCAATGCCCAAGAAGCCTTCATGGACCTAATGAACAAGGTGTTTAAGGACTTCTTGGATCAGTTTGTGATTGTCTTAATCGACGACATCTTAGTGTACTCCAGTTCAGAGGCAGAGCACAAGAAACATCTTCGGTAGGTCTTGCAGAGATTAAGGGAGCATCGGTTGTACGCCAAATTTAAGAAGTGTGAGTTTTGGCTACTAAAAGTGACATTCCTTGGACACATTGTTGGTGAAGAGGGAATCAAGGTGGATCCATCTAAAGTGGAGACAGTGAAAGATTGGGCGAGGCTTGGGAACACCTCAGAGATTTGGATTTTCCTCGGGTTAGCAGGTTACTACAAACAGTTTGTGGAGGGGTTTTCGAAAATTGCTACACCGATGACAGAATTAACACAGAAGAATTTAAAGTTCTTCTGTTCAAACAAGTGTGAGAACAATTTTCAAGAATTGAAGCAGCGACTTATTACTGCACCTGTCTTGAGTCTTCCTTTGGAGGAAGGAAATTTTGTGGTATATTGTGATGCGTTGAGGTTGGGATTGGGCTATGTGTTGATGCATAATAGGAAGGTTATAGCTTATGCATCACGACAGTTGAAGGAGTATGAGCAGCGATACCCTACTCATGATTTTGGAATTGGCAATGGTGGTATTCACATTGAAGGTGTGGCGACATTATCTGTATGAGGAGAAGTGCGAGATATACACCGATCACAGGAGTTTGAAGTACTTCATCACCCAGAAGGACCTGAACATGAAGCAAAGGTGTTGGCTGGGGTTGATAAAAGACTATGACAGTGACATTCTTTACCACCCAGGGAAAGCCAACGTAGTGGCAGATGCATTGATCTGGAGAGGCCCGGGTCAGTTGTTTAGTTCTACTCAGATTTCAAGGGAGTTAGCTGATGAGATGTCCAGAGCGAGAATAAAATTGGTGGTGGGCCGGTTGGCCAACATTACTTTGAAGTCGACCCTACTAGAGCGGATCAAGGAGGGTCAGTTAGTGGATGCACAGTTACAGAAGGATAGAGAGAATATCTTAGCGAGAGTAGCTAAGGACTATTCTACTTCTGAGGTTGGTTTACTCTAGTATCAGGGTCGGATTTGTGT
Organism: Humulus lupulus; assembly: GCF_963169125.1. Taxonomy (NCBI): domain Eukaryota; kingdom Viridiplantae; phylum Streptophyta; class Magnoliopsida; order Rosales; family Cannabaceae; genus Humulus; species Humulus lupulus. The sequence continues at coordinate 59,079,678 of NC_084798.1, forward strand.
TCCGACTGATGTGGGGATTAGACGAGAGATATTAGATGAATCGCATACTACGTCGTACTCACTTCATCCGGGTATCACAAAGATGTATTAGGATCTACGGACGTTGTATTGGTGGCTTGGGATGAAGAAGGATGTGGTGGAGTACGTGGCCAAGTGTTTGACGTGTCAGCAGGTGAAAGCTGAGCATCATCAACCAGCGGGGTTGCTTCAGCCTTTGGGTATTCCCGAGTGGAAATCGGAGGATATTACGATGGACTTTGTGGGAGGTTTACCTAGGACAAGGGACTTCATGACTCAGTGTCGGTGATAGTGGACAGATGTAGCATCTCGGAATTTTTACTTAGTTAGCTAGATAGTAGTAGTTGTAGTATTTTAGATTCCGTGGATTTTGGTTCAAACCGGGACATAGTTGGAAACTCCTAGCAATAGTTATGGATTTTATAAGTTTAACCTATAGTTTAAGAATATTAATTATAACATAAGGTTTGATTAATATTGCTAGTTATTAATATGATAATTATTATAACCTAAGGTTTAGATAAAGCCAATAAGAATATGACACTTGTCATGAGCATGGTTATTCCTAAGGTTTAGATAGAGCCAATAGGATTATGACACTTGTCATATGCATGATTATTAAAGAATTATTATTTTAATGATAAAATAAGGGAAATGTAAGACTTAGTCTTCACCAGAATCTGTTAGGAGCATGATATTTGTCACAATTTTATTTATTTGTGGGTTAGGTTGTTATTTAGATAATTAAGTAGATTTTCCATTACTTTAGAGTACTATAAATTCTAACCTATTTTTGACCTAGTTATGTTATGAATTTCGAAAAATAGTATTTCTAGAAAGTTGCAGATAATTGAATTATCTTTCTAACGGTATAAAGATGGTATAAAATCGAAGTCATACAACTCCAGTTATGTTAATTTTACTACAGATGAGTTTAGAGTTACGAGATTTAGGGAGTTAGAAGTTAAGATTCTATTTGTTTTTATTATTTTTGTTTTTAATTTTAAAAAATCAAGCTTTGACTCCTTAAACCTCTCTCTCTGAAAAATTTGACCAAGTTCTAAGCCTTTGACTGACGAATATTCAAATATCTTCAATAAAATTCATTATTTTTATTCAAGCCAAAAAGAAGATTTTTATTCCTAGAACTCTATAAATAGGACTTAGGACCCATCCCTTTCACTTACTCTTCAGCTGTGATCAGACTCCAAGGTTCTAGTGAGACCATAAGAGTGATAAACACTTGGGTTGGGAAAAAGCTTTTCTATTCTTAAGCTTTATAAAACACTTTGGGAAGTGAGGTTAGAGTGTTTCGGTATTGGAGTTAGACTAATCCATAAGGTCAACTGAGGTACCCTTATTCTTAAGTTCAATTTTGTTTGATTCCTTAGTTTCTTTAGTTTTCATTAAGGTTCTAACTTTTGTTATGGTTTTGTTGTTAGGTTTTTATGTTCTTTGAACTTAAGTTGTCTTTTCGGTAAGTTTTCTCTTGGTGGTTTAGTTCTATTCCTTTCATCTCTTTCCTTTAGAAACACTCACCATTTTTATTGCTGGTTTTAGGAGTGTTCCAAGTCCCGCATTTGTTCTCAATTATCCCGGTGTTGGTAAGGAAAATTAGAGAGTTTAGTATTATGATCTAGTTTATGTAATGTATGATATATTTTATGTTTGTATGACCTAACATTTCAGGTACAATAAATCGGTAAGTGTGTCTGGACCTAAGGTGTCCAATGATGTATGACGGACTATGTCCAGTAGGCTCGATTGCCAAAACTTTATGACAGACCTATGTCCGATGTATGACAAACTTTTTCCAAGGCTTAATTGCCACCCCTGTATAAGCACTTATCTTTTTATTATATCTGATTTGTTATTTTTAGTTATGATTATGATATATGACCTATAGTTATGATTTATGACCTATGATTTATGATCTATGACTTATGACCTATGACTTATGACTTAGAGTATAATTTATGATTTATGGCTTAGATTATGATTTAGAATTATGACTTAAGATATGATATGATCTAGATGTTGTGTTTGTATGACTTTGGTCAATATATGTTATGTTTGATTATATGACTAACCCTTGTTTGTATTTTCCTTATTGGGCTTAGAAGCTCACTCCTTATGATGTTGTTATTTCAAGAAATTAAGGATAGAAAGGCCGGTGGCGAGTGGGACCTAAGAGCTTCGTGATGTATTCGTTGGGGACCATATAGTCGAGCAAGATCAAGCGGGCCAAATTATTTATTTATTTTTTAAAAGTTTATTTAAATGTTGCTCATTTTTATGTTAAAGACAAGTATTTTATTTTTATAAAACCATGGATCCATGTATTTATTTTTAAGTTTTTATTAAATAAAAGAGCAATATTTACGATTATTACCTAACGTTGTGTTCTCGGTAATCTATGAGAAATTAGGGCGTTACAATAGATACACCAAGTCAGCTCATTTTCTTCCAGTGAAGACAACTTATACGGTGGATCAGTATGCAGAGTTGTATGTGAGGGAGATCGTACGTCTCCACGAGGTTCCTAAGTCTATAGTGTCAACCCGGGATCCTATCTTTACCTTGAAGTTTTGGGGTAGCTTACAAAAGGCTATGGGAACCCAGTTGAAGTTCAGCACGACCTTTCATCCTCAGACTGATGGACAGTATGAGAGGATGATTCAGGTGTTGGAGGATATGCTTAGGGCATGCGTGATCGAATTTGAAGGATCTTGGAGTAAGTATCTCCCATTGATTGAGTTTTCATATAATAACATTTATCAATCAACGATTGGAGTGGCTTCATATGAGATGTTATATGGGAGGAGATGTAGATCGCCCATTCATTGGGATGAGATGGGTGAGATGAAGTATTTGGGACCGGACATGGTTCACAAGACGAATGAAGCTATTGAGAAGATCTGAGCTAGAATACTTGCTTCACAGAGTAGAAAGAAAAGCCACGCTGATCCTAAGCGTAGGGGCGTGGAGTTCCAGGTTTGGGACCATGTGTTTTTGGGAGTTTCACCATTGCGAGGGGTGAGAAAGTTTGGGAAGAAGGGCAAGTTGAGCCCTAGATTCATTGCATCTTTTGAGATCCTAGAGAGGATCGGACAGGTGGCTTACAGGTTAGCTTTGCCACCGTCATTGTCGGGTGTTCATGACATATTCCATGTTTCTATGCTTCGGAAGTACGTTTCAGATGCTACACATTGAAGTATGAAGACTTGGAATTGCAGACAGATTTGTCTTATGAGGATCGATCGGTTCAGTTTTTACACAAGAAAGATAAGGTTCTACGAAACAAGACGATTCCTCTTGTTAAAGTATTACGGAGGAATAGCAGGGTTGAGGAAGTGACCTGGGAGCTTGAGTCAACAATGCGGGATCAGTATCCCAGTTATTCAGGTAAATTTCGAGGAAGAAATTTTTAGTATGAGGGGACAGTTGTAACGACCCAAAATCACTAATAAGGCTTAAGGGATTTGGTTAGCGTGTCGGGATGGCATGATTGGATTATGTGTGATTTAAATGATTAAATGCATGGTTATGTGAAATGTATGTTTATGAGTATTAATATGCATGTGGGCCCTGCTTAGCTTATAGGGGCATATTTGTAATTTTGGCCATGTTGTGGGCATAAACGTGATTATTTGTGGTAAATTGTTGAGACCACATTATTATGTGGATATATTTGCAGCATATGGCTCGAGACGGTCCTCGTGAGCGGCGGTTTGGTGAAATAGTCACAGCAGGGATTTATACCCGGCTTGGGGGAGCCTGGGTTATTTTTAGGAACTTAGAAATTATATTGGAGATTATTAGACATTGGGTAAATAATTGGTAATTAATTGGATGACGAGATTTAAATGATAAATATTAGGAACACTCAAGGAATTAGTGGGAATTGGGAGAAAAATGACTAAAATGCCATTTAGACACCTTTGAAGGATTGAGATGGTTGGAGGGGTAATTAAGTCATTAAGAAACTTAGAGATAAATCCATAAAAGAAAGACTCACCTAAGTCTAAGTAGAAGTATTCTCTCTCTACACTCACGATTTCTCCCTTCTCTCTCTTCCTTGGATTTGAGCTGAAGATCTTTGAGGGTATAGAAGAAATTGAAGGGAAGGAGGGCTAAAATTATTGGAGAAGGTTGAAGGTTTAAAGCTGGGATTATATTGAGCTGATGCTGAGGATTTTGGGCTGCAATAGGAGGTAAAATTCTGACTGAATTCTTTGGTTTGTTGAGTTTAAGTAAGAAGATTGAGGTATGCATAAGTGTAAGAATTAGTCTGGGTATTGAGTAGGAATTTCAGTGAGTATTACTGTGATTATTATGTTTGAATTGAAGTGTGATTTCTGTGTTAATTATTAGATGAAAATGAGTGAGTATTGGTCTAAATTCATAGAGGATTGGTGATGAATTGGGGAGGTTTTGAGGAAAATTCTGGGCAAACTTAAGTGTTCTTGGTTGGGAGAAGGAGAAGAAAACCCAGGTTTTCTCTGGGTTCACAGAGCGTGCCGCGAACGAGCCTAGGGGCGGCGCAGCACGTGTGGCCCTTCTGGCCTAGAGAGCTCCTGACTTAGGGGCGTGCCGTGACTTGCTTGGCAAAGTTGCGACCCACCTCCCCTTTGACTTGGGAGTTTGCTCTCTGACTTGGGGCAAATTGCGACTTGCTGAGCCAAGTCCCGACCCGCATGGGAAGTTTGGTCTTGGAAGTATTTCAAGTATTGTTAGGGCTCGGGGGTTCAAACCTAGGTGCTCAGGACAATTTCTACTACCCAGTTTGGTAGAAATTGAGGTCTCGGAGGCTAGTTTAGTTCCTTAGGTATTTTATTTCTTATTGGAAGTTGATAGATATCAATGGCCTTTGTGACTAGGTTTACCGCCAAGGCTCGAGGCTAAGGATCGTGATCGAAACCAGTTCACCTTCTCCACTCGAAATTAAAAGGAAGAAAATTGTACCCGTTTATGTGGCTGTGTTGGGACTAAGGTTCCCTATATTTGTATATAATGTTGTATGATTGTGTTATGCGATGTGAGCATAAAATAAATGGCCTAAGAGTGACAGAATTGATATTTGTGCACAAGACGTGGCCCGGCCATTGGTAGCTGAGGTTAACTATATAATCACTGAGCTCGACCTAAATGATCCAGAGTCAGTGGGATAAACAGAGGGTACGACCTAAGGGCGACGACCCTAAGTATTGTATGATGTGTTTACTGTTGTTAATCTAATGATTATGGCATGTTGATTATCTGGATGATAGATTGTTGATTTGTTGATTGATATCATTGATTATGTGAACGCTATGGTCTGCTGAGTATCTGGTTAATTTTTTGGTAAATTATTTGATTACTGCTATTGGTTATGCTCTGTATTATGGTTTTCTTGCTGGGCCTCGGCTCACGGGTGCTACGTGGTGCAGGTAAAGGCAAGGGTAAGATGGACCAACCTTGAATTGGATAGCTCTGGGGGCGGAATGTTCATAGTCGTTTGCTTGGCCACCACTGCCGAGGGATGGTTTAGGGACAGGAGAATCTAAAATGCCTATTTTTCCATTAGAGTGGCTTGTGGTTGTACTTAACCTTTGAAATTTTGTAAACTGTTCTTTAACCCTGTTTTTGGGATCCTGTGTATCAAACGTTTATTTAAATGAAATTTATCTTTTATGATCAAAATATTTTAACCCTAGTTCAATTATGGTTTTAGTGTCAAATTTTTAGCTAAATGACTTGATTAGCAAGTCTTGCACCTTTATAAACGCATAGTGTAACGGTCATGGTTATCTAGGGTGTTACAATTATAGTCAACCTCATCATTTGCCAATGATTTCATCTAGCTCAATCTTCGAAGACCAACACCTCCAAGCTTGCACTAAGACTCAAATTACACACATGCCTTGGGGAAGATTCATTCTTTCGAGCTCGATGCGTAAACTTGAGCCTTCTGACCTTGTGCTCGATCACCAACATGAACCAGTCATGAATCATGCACATTTATACAAGTGTTGAGCCATTACTTGCCATTTTCGAGCTTACACTTTACGAGCCTACGTTTTGAGACTCATTTATGACGGTGTAAAACTTTTGGTGTAACACACATATATACAAATATTCAAAAACAGAAATATTTACCTCTTGAAGCCTATCAAGTGTCATTGAGTCTTTTCATATATATAATGATCTTCCTATCCAACACTTTGAGTACTCAAACCACAATCTTCCAGAGTGTTCTCTACACCTCAAGATGTGTGTGGGAACATAGAGAACAAGGGTTTGTAATTTAGAAATCACAAGTTTATCTCAACACATGAGAACTTGGATTATGGCTTGAGAAATGATATAATGAAAGAAGAAGATGCCAAATTCTTGTCTGACAAATTCTAAAACTTTTTCTGAATCACCACTCTCTTATTTGTTATTATCACATAATATATATCATAGATTATATATTACCTTATTATTCATAATAATGATAGTGATATAATAATAAAATCATGATGATGATAGGAATTGGTTTAGGTAATATCCAACTTACCAAATTTAAAAAATCTATTGTCAAATTATTAATTAATTAAATAAAGAAAATAAAAACAATACTAATACTTTATCAAAACAGTCATACACGCATGGCACAGTCTCTGGGCTGTGTCATTGGTGTAGCACTATTACATTTCATGGAATATTGCATTTTTCTTTTATTTATTTATTTATTTAATTAAAATCAATCCTTCCCACAAAATATGGTATTATCTTTTTAAGGAAAAGATCACAACCATATTTGAAAATTCAAAATTCAAATTGATGATCACCATTATCATCATCTAAAAAAAACAATAAATCAAAAATTATTTTGACTTACCGATTTTATTTTCAACTACTCAAATAAAATAATTATTTTAAAAAATTAATTAATTCATTTATATATATATATTTCGAAACTCTATATTTAAATAAATAAATATATATTTGGAAATTCAATAATTAATCTAACTTAATTTTTCAAACTCAATTATCATATAATTTTTTATATTTGACCCGAAGAAGAAAATTATTCTCAAATTTTCAAATTACAGATTTACCCTTGTATCAACTCTTACCTTTATATGGTGTTGATAGAGCCACCCTGGGGACCTATGGACCTATAATATCAAGCTTCAATAAATGTTAGATTATTAATCAAAGCTCTATGATTTAATAATCATATTTATTAATCTCATGATTACTCCACTAGAAATATGAGATTGAACTCTTGATAATTATAGACATATTTACAGAGTACTTTACTAAAGAATAAAGTGTCCACTGATATAATCATTACCTACAACGTTAATCCTCTATTAATGGTTCATAATTAAAATGGAATAAAATTACCGTTTTACCCTTTTAACTATATCTTGTTCCTAGAGTATCACTGAATTTACTAGTGAAAGTTATGTCACAACAAGTTTGCGACGTGAGCGCTCATAACCTTTTTAGTTCCAAAAGTCAACCCAATAGGGAACCATTATTCAATCTATAAGAAGGTATAGATTTCATATCTGTTAAACTATGTCCCCAACCATATATATCATTGAATCCCCAAAATAATTATTCTTAGCCTGATCATTTCTACAAACCTTAACGCATGAATCAAAGGATCAAATGACATATATAGGAGTTCATAATAACCTCAGGATTAAGATCATCGTGTATATGATTATCGTTTGATGTATTTGATTAATACTATGAAACAGTGTTTAAACAAGTATTAACAAATCACACATGGTCCACTTCTATATATCACTATATATAAAGTATCTTCACTAAAGTGGCATACTTCAATAGTGACCCAGATCTAGGTCACTTATATTCATAATACTAGCGAACCGTACTAGTTGTAATTAATCTAAAGACTCGGTAACATTATTTTACTCTGAACTATTTCAAGTTTATAATCTTAATCTCGATCTCTCATACCAATATGAGATTAATACCACATAGATAAACTTTGGAATTTTCTTATATTTACTTAATATCATCAACGTAATATCGGACATAGTCTATATATATAATAATTCAATACAATTATATATTTTACTTAAAACATTTATCAACTACAATTGCTTTAAGGGCACTATTCCCAACAATTTCCTACTTTCCCTAAAGCAAATTGAGGCATATCTCTCAATGTGTCAATCACATTATCTTGAATGAATTTTTATAACAAGGTCTTTGTAAATATTTTTGTAAGTAACTGTTTTAAAACTATCTTCAAGATCATTACATTAATTATGTAAAATTGTCGTGAATTAAATGATATTTCATTTCATGTGCTTTATTCTCTCATGATTTCTAGTTCTTCTAGAATAGTTATATCTCCATTATTTTTGCAATGAGATACTAGTAGTTTATTCAAGTCTGAAAACCTTTTCCAAAATGGCAAAGTACTCAACTAAATCAAATAGCCTATTTAACTATTCAATAGTTGTTACATTTCGACTTCTATGGTGAAACATACAATTTTGAAATGTCCAATACATTTCCAGATTATTGTGTTTCCTCCACATTTATGGTACTTGATCCTGATATCAATCTTTAAAGATTTCTATCTGGTTTAAAATCAGTTCATCCCTTGAGATTTTAGGACATCGCCAAAAAACACAAACACATAATCTTCATTATATTCAAGATACAAAAAAAAATTAAGTCCTTATAATTATTCAATGACTCAATACATCATTGGATTGAAAACTGTTGACTATTCCCACCGTTTAACAAATGTTAATTCGAAGACATAACATTCGATACATTAAACAGTCCATCATTGAGTTGTAGGAATACTATCTCATGTCCTTCTTTTCTAGTAAAAGAATAAATGGACATTATTATTTAGATAATCATCCTCCTAACCGGGAAGGAAAAAAACCTTTCTTGGACATTTGTAAGCTAAAGTATTTAAGCTACTTATATAAGTCGCTTTGGGATAGTGCCAAAAGATTGTTCTTTCAATCTCTATAGACTTGAATGTATACAACATGTTTGGCTTTTCTAAGTCAAATATTAAGAAATGTTCAGCTAATCATTTATTTTCTATTGATAATTTATCTACATCATTCCAATGATCAGAACGTTATCAATATTAAGAATAAGAATCACAACAAAATCTTTCTGGTTGAGATCTTCAATGGTTTTGTCATGTCAATCTTCAGTAAAGACTACTTAGACATCCATTTAAATTAATCTCATAATCCATGCATAAAGCAATGGATAATAGTATGCAAACACATTTAAGCTTGGTTACATTAGAAGACATTTATTCAAGTAATAAATTCTTCTTTCTATTTATAGCCTTAGACTATTAACCTTACTTTGAAAAGCCTGTACTTTCCTCTATTCTCTTCATCTTGAATATCCTGTTTCAAACCAAAGTTTAATGAACTTTAGTTGGATGTTCAAGAATCCAGATGTCATAGGAATTCCAAATTCCATTTCTAGATACATGGTGTTTCAACCATTGTTTTCTGTTAAAACATTTCATTACATACTAGTACGTGAATGAAATATAGTTAGATTGTGTTACACACAACCAACTAAACATTATATTTGTAACGGAGTAGTTACTAACTAACGCTCCCACTACAATAATGCTTTACAGAATTTGTCATATTCTTTGGTTTTATCATTGGTTATTATCAATAACTTTCTTACTTGACTTGCAATCATTATTTCTAGTATAACTTAACTAGAAAAATATAGTAATTATAATAATCATACTTCATTAAAGTAACATTTAAGAGATACAAACACTTTTGTAATCTCTTATGATTATTAAATTGTTTCACTAAACGACTTCATGGAAAAATTTTAATTTATTCACACAACCACTTGTGAATCCCAACTTTTTAAGTCTTTGATGTTTTACAATCAAACATGTACAGAGTATAACAAGTTCTAAAATTATAGAAATAATAAAGATGATAACAATCACTCATTATCTATTTAATCTTATCTAATATGATTATATTCCATTTCTAAAATACTATTTTTGCTTAGCATTCTAGTTGTATGTGAGTTGGGTTTGAATTCCAAGTTCACATGCTAATTACTTGAATTCCAAATTCGAGTTTGGACTTCCTTTTTATTAGATCAAAAAAGTCGTTAAGTGACTTTACTTTGAATGTTGCATGAAAATTTCTAGAAATTTTCTTTGCATTCAACAAAATTAAACATATCTAAATAAAAGTCAATCAAAATTGACTTACTATTTATTATCTCTTTTAGCTTTGAACATTAAAAGGTTCAACATACATCTCTATATATTGGCTAAATGATAATGTCATTTTTGAGCCTTTATAAAAAAAATGGTTAACTTTAATTAATAGACTATATAAACAGGGAGAGAACCAAAGAATGATTTTAATTAAAGTTTGTCTTTTATTTGTTTTATGTGTCTAATTAATTACAAACCAATTTCAAAAAAAAAATTCACATATATGATTCACTTAATTGTTGTTTGAATAATATGTCTTATTTATTAAATCTATAATTTGCACTATAATGAATAATTCATAATTATCATTTATACTCTTTCATGAAATAAGTATAACAAATACATTTCAAAAATAGCAACTAAACTTATTATTGAAAAGAAATATCAAACGTGTTCACTCATCAAATAAAATAAAGGAATCTAAAATATAGTTTCTAGAAACAATTCTAGAACTAATTTATAGAAAGAACTTATTATTTTCTTTCATAATAAAAATCAACTATTTCAAAATGACTAAAAAATTTAATTTGTTATAAAATAAACAAAATAAATTTCTAAACTAATCTTTTTTTTATACAATCGTCTTCATCATTTCTTCTTCGCTTTGGTTTCAATGCAATTACTCTTGTTCTCAAAAGATTTTTGCATCCCTGAAGACAAAAACAAATGAAAAATAATATTATTGGCATAATTTTGAATCAACCATTCAAAATATTAAAGAAGAGGTTTTGAGTAAATCGAATTTACCCCATATCTTAAAATTTGAGCATGTGCCAGAGCATCATTCTTTATCAAGGCCCACATCTCATACACAGTTTCAATAACCATATATCTTTCTTTAATGTCGCCATGCATGGTCAATAACATTCATTGATGTGTCAGGTGATTCAATCTCATCCATTCACCATATTTTCATGTTCATCAAATCTGGATGAAAAGCTTGGAACTTCTGGAGGTAGATCATAGATCGCTCCATACAAGTTTTGTGTTCCAAAGACAATGTGAATCCCTTCATACCATCTTCTTATGCAGTTAAGACTAAATGGAATTCTTTCCAAGAGTTTATCAATGAGGCATGTGTGAATTCTCAAGTTTTCAAGTATTTGATCGGGAATAATAGAATTAACCATTGTTGCTAGAAATAAATAAATAAAAGATAATGACTTAAAACATATAATAAATACAAGATTTTATTTGGAAAAGTAAACATGATGCATGAATGCAACATATAAAAAACACATAAAAAATTATATACTAATCCACGATAAATTAATGGACCAACCTTGGGGTAGGTCAGACTAACTTCAAATTAATTTTGAGGCAAATCTCAATTTCATAAGTGAAAACTTAAAACCGTCTTTTTCTCTTTTGACTTGTGAACTACCGCTAGTTTGGTCAAGATTAACTATTCCGCCTTGAAAGCCTAGATACACCTTCAGAGCGCAACCCATTATTTTCAATTAATGACTTAACTCAAGAGTGTGCCTTAGGGTCAGTCAAACTTGAAATACATTACTAATTATATACTCATAAGAGAAGTCAACCTTGAGATAAAATAAACATATTCGAAAGTCCTTCCTTGGGGAGGCCGCAAACGGAGGTGACACGAGGCCCTTCCTATGCCTCTTGGTGTTCAACCAATAATGGAGATCATGGGACTTATTGTCATGACTCCCTCTCCCACTCGCTATTTTTTTTTTTTTAAATGTGTTTTTTCACAAAATCAATATTTTTTTATTTATTTGTAAAAATAAATTTAATTATTTTTACCAAATGATATTCTAATAATTACTAATCCAATTAAGCAAAAAAAAAAATTGTGCCCTTAATTCTAATTTTGCTTTAATTAAGAGAATATCATTTTTATTTTAATAAAACATTTTTTCATTAAAATAACAAATTAAACAACTTTAATTTTGATTTACCATCTTAACTAATTAAGACTAAGTTTATTATTATATGAATTATCATATATAAACATATAATAAAATATAGAACATTCCTAATATTATGTTTCTACACGAATGTAATACATGTTAATTGCATACTGTGTAGGTATATGAATGACATGTTGTAATGCATGAAAAAATATTAAACACTTTAATCACATTCAAACATTTATAATAAGTAAATAAAAGCGGGCTGGTAACTTTTGGGTATTTCTAGAAAATTACAACATTTGCAAAAAATACATGAAAATTTAACCTAGACTAGCTAAGACCTGATGAAGAGCGTCTTGATCTCGAACATTGAGATGTAGTCTTGTTGAGCCAATGCCACCATTTTCCATAATCATTTTGAATTATAATTTTTTTTAATTATTTTAAACAACCTTTTAAAATAATTAAACTTTGAGTTTTAACACCCAAATAGTTTCTAAGGCCCAATTTAAATTTAGGTAATTTTAATTCAAAAATAAAATTAAACATTTAAAAATTCAGAATAATTTTAATTTTGGATATTATAATTATGGAAGAGAAAAATTAAAATATTTTTAATTAAGGAAAATAATCAATATTTTTTCAACTAAAGAAATTTCCAAATTAAAACCATTTTAATTGAATTTCAAAATTTTAATTAAATGAATAATTAATATAATTTTGGTAACTACACAATAGGTTTTGTATGACACAAACCCTAAGTGTGTCACCAATATGGGCGGTGGCAAGGTTCCGGCGGTGGAGGAGGACACAGCTCGGGGTGGAGGCTGGCACGGGCACATGGCCTGGGCGCAGAGGCTACCATGGGTGCGCGACTTTGGCGTGGACGCTGGCAGGGGCACGCGGGGGGCCCGGTGTAACATGCCGGCCTTGATGGCATGTTACAAGCTAGGATGGCGCTCGGTCAGATGCGCACGCGAGGGTGCAGGCTGGTGAGCATGCTGATGCCTAGTTTGTGCGGCAGTGGCATTTTCGTAAATATCTTCAATATTGCCCGGAAATGGACGGGACTTGGTAGGTTCCATATTGAAGGGTCAATGAACGCAATGGTATGATCGGATTTGGGAGATTCGAAGAATTGGCGAGCTGGAAGCCAAATATGTCTCCCAAGCAAAAATCATATATGTTCCTGGTAGAACGCTAAAAGCTCAGAAGGCTCTTTGTAGGGGGAGCACCTGGTGTCAGCTCTCCACCACCCCCTGGCGCAGGTGCGTCAAGTGAGCTACTACTAGTTGGGAGGACTAGTAGGGCGGGCATATGAGGACCACGAGGGGACTCATATGTCTCCATGAGTAGGAGTACTCATGGACATTACCGGGCCGCCCCGGTAGTGCGTCGAAGTGTGCTGCCAGAGGTTTAAGGGTATGGTTCCCTTGGCTTGCCGGGATGCCGCTTGCATGGAACGTGGCCCAAACCTTCGAGAGATGTCGTGGTGCGCCATGGCCACGAATCTCGACACGAGATGGCACGGGAAGCCATTCGTGGGACTTGTTAGCATGCAAGCATTGGAGGGTGCACTATGCTTGAGTAGGACAGAGGTCCAGTGTATGCTACTAGTCTGGCAGCCAGTCTCGAGGGCCTGCCAACATGCATGATGGTATGGTGCCTTGAGGATTGGACCATGGACGTATGGGAGTCCTTGGTCTGTGACGTGAGCTAATCGGATAGTATCGAATGGGACATGATGGGAGGTGTTGGCACGTCAGCTTGGTGTTGGCTCTTAGCCACACATGCTACCTTGACTTACGAATGTCTGGGTGAGCATTGGTGTTGGGATTTGCCTTGCCATAGTGAGAACCTATGGACAGTGTGAGTGTCTTGGCTAGATAGCCTTGATGCATGGTTGCACTCATAGATGCTTGAGAGCATGACTCAGCGAGAGTTGTTCGAGAGACGGAAGTGTGTAGAGGCACACGATCGCGCGAAAAATGTGCCCATTGTTATTCGAATGGTTGGAAGGCTGACCTTGGCTCAGAGGAGTCAAGGTGCCGCACGGGCATTTCCGCTGTCAAAATGTCAGCCCGTGACAGTTGGTATCAAAGCCAGGTTCATCTCAAGTTGGGGTGAACCTGGTTGGCCCATCCTAGAAAGGATGTAGGCGTGCTGAAGGACCATAAAGGTCTGGATGCTTGGACAGATGTCGTTGAGCCTTTTAGTCACCTAGAAAGGATCAGTAGGCTGAGACGGGATGAGACTTGGTTGCTTTTCTTCGTGGGAATATTGGACTTCCTAGAGAGGGGGCAAGTTATGGCTGCTTCGAATCAAAGTTCAGAGATGCTAGAAAGACAACAACCACGTGCAATTGTGGAGAGGTGCTACAAAAGAGTTGGAACTCATTGACATGAGACAAGGTTTGATCGAGAGGTCAAGGTTTTATGCTTGGTTCACTAGTTCAGGTTTGCCTGAGTGACAGTGTAAGTCGCGTGGAGCGCTGTTGTTGAAAAGGGAACTTGTACGCAATAGTGAGTGAGCATAATAGTGGCCGTCAGACGCTTGTCAGTCACGACAGAAGTCGAGAGTGGATAGCTTTGGGGAACTAGATAAAGTTGAGCATGGAATGCTTCAGTTGCTACTTGTGTGCCAAATGGCATCACAGGGAGACCAAGGTGGCCGTGGCCGCGATCGTCAGAGGGCAGTCGTACTTGGAAGTGTTTGCATGTTTACTTGTTCTAGTCCGGAGGGGAGACGCCGAGACAATTGAGTGGGACGTGTTGGCTCACAGAGATGTTAGCTTGTGTGAGCAACACTAGAGCATTGTAAGATATTCTATGTTATGGAATATATGCATCAAAGGCCAGCAGGGCCGAGTAGACCGCGCGCAGTGGTCAGAATAGTACTAGAGTTTCGAGAGCGCTGGAGGGCTGCGTCAGGGAAACTTAGTACTGCAAGAAGGCTTAAGGAGGCAGAGATGATGCTTGAGTTTAAATGTGGGCCGGAGGGCCTTGCTATTGGGACTTAGTGACCATAGAAGCCGAGAGAAGCTGCCCGGAGGGGCGAGATGCTAGTATAGAGCAGTTGGATAGCTATGTGGACAGTGCATGCATAAGGGAATCGACAGTGGTGCTACACGAAGTAGTTGACTCGAGAGTCACATCCTACGGGGGGCACTTCTAGATTTGTTGTGTGCATGAAGACTTGGGGCGGTCAGACGTTCTTGCGTGTGGGCAAGTTGTCGAGGACGCCAACAGTTGAAGTGGGGGAGAGACCTTCACGGTTCAAACATCCAAATAGCAGACCGATGTTCCATTACAAAAGCATCGAGATGAGTTATCATGGAGATCGTTAGTTGTTCAGAATGTAAAGTCAAGGAGACTCAGAGACAAAGACAGAGCCAGTTACCTAGGGTGAAAGTCGTCAGGACTCAGGTACTAAGGTAACATCAGTGCAACGTTTGCCTAAGGTGAAAGTCAACAAGACTCAGGTACTAAGGTAACGTAGATATGTCGAGGGGCGAAGAGTCAGAATGGCCGAGACATTAGTTCAACATAATCTTCAAAAGTGATAAATGGAACGAGGGACCGCACGAGAAAAGCGGTTAGCTTGCGAGCTATACCTTGAGAGGTACACCTCGAGAAAAGAAGTTATTCCCAAGTTGAAGTGGGGGAGCCCACTAATTCATATGTTCGAAGGGTCAGGGTACTTGTTCAGTTTTGGTGTGTGAATCTAGAGAGAAACACAACAACAGATGGGTTGTACAGTGCGAAAACATGCATGACTGATGCGAGTAGGTCAGTTGACCAATTGAAACTGCAGATAGACAATATGCATGGGCGTAGGCTGAGACCAAAGATTGGGCAGGTTTTGCAGCATGTTATGGGACATGCTTAGTGTTTTATGGGGACACGTGTTTATGGGAACACAAGCCGAATGATTCAGAGAACATATGTCGAAGGGAGATAGCGGATTGGGAAAACTTCAGACCTCAAGGGTGAGGTAAAGTGCAGTTAAGTTGGTCAAGATTCAACAGGCCGTCTAGAGTTAGGCAAGGTTGATTTGGGGGCAGAACTTGAGGCACGATACTGAGAGTCAGCATGAGCACGAGCCAGAAGGCAATGCAGTGGTTTCGAATGATGTCAGATCATTGACCACATTGTAGCAGTTATGGTTATGGTCAGGAGTGGCCATTTCGCATCAAGCCATGGGTATGCAGTAAGGCCGGAGGGCCAAAATTCTGAGAGACTACTTCGGGAAGTCTGTGTGCAAGGATGCACTAGATACTTCATAAAGGCTACAGTCGGCATGAGTGCCACGTTGAAGAGAGACATGCCTTCAATGGAAGGATGTTTCGTAGGTGCCGTTGGGAACGGTTGGTTTGCGAACCTCACCCTGAGGGGGGTGCACCTTAATTTCCTCCTTGTCAATAAGAGAGTAGGCATTGGAAGATTGGCGGGAAAGAAACAATCAAAAGATGTGTTGGCTTTGGGGTTAGTGTTCCAAGGGCTGCTTGGTTGACGGGAGGGACATCGTGATGGACTCAGAGGAGTTCATGTATGCAAGGAGTATTCGAGTGCTGCGACACTACTTCATGGGAGCATTCTGAATAGCGACGGTGGCATGGGGTCCTTGATCGAGTCCAAGGGTGGACATGGGAGATCATCACCAAGTTAGTGGTTCTACAGTAGTAGAGGGACTAGTGCAGACTCAAGATTCGGAAGAAGCATGGAGTGAGCTTAGGAGTCGAGGCAGGAATATTGGCCAGCGGTCTGTCGATGAGGGCATCGACAATTGAAGTGTGGGAGAGTGTAACATGCCGGCCTTGATGGCATGTTACAAGCTAGGATGGCGCTCGGTCAGATGCGCACGCGAGGGTGCAGGCTGGTGAGCATGCTGATGCCTAGTTTGTGCGGCAGTGGCATTTTCGTAAATATCTTCAATATTGCCCGGAAATGGACGGGACTTGGTAGGTTCCATATTGAAGGGTCAATGAACGCAATGGTATGATCGGATTTGGGAGATTCGAAGAATTGGCGAGCTGGAAGCCAAATATGTCTCCCAAGCAAAAATCATATATGTTCCTGGTAGAACGCTAAAAGCTCAGAAGGCTCTTTGTAGGGGGAGCACCTGGTGTCAGCTCTCCACCACCCCCTGGCGCAGGTGCGTCAAGTGAGCTACTACTAGTTGGGAGGACTAGTAGGGCGGGCATATGAGGACCACGAGGGGACTCATATGTCTCCATGAGTAGGAGTACTCATGGACATTACCGGGCCGCCCCGGTAGTGCGTCGAAGTGTGCTGCCAGAGGTTTAAGGGTATGGTTCCCTTGGCTTGCCGGGATGCCGCTTGCATGGAACGTGGCCCAAACCTTCGAGAGATGTCGTGGTGCGCCATGGCCACGAATCTCGACACGAGATGGCACGGGAAGCCATTCGTGGGACTTGTTAGCATGCAAGCATTGGAGGGTGCACTATGCTTGAGTAGGACAGAGGTCCAGTGTATGCTACTAGTCTGGCAGCCAGTCTCGAGGGCCTGCCAACATGCATGATGGTATGGTGCCTTGAGGATTGGACCATGGACGTATGGGAGTCCTTGGTCTGTGACGTGAGCTAATCGGATAGTATCGAATGGGACATGATGGGAGGTGTTGGCACGTCAGCTTGGTGTTGGCTCTTAGCCACACATGCTACCTTGACTTGCGAATGTCTGGGTGAGCATTGGTGTTGGGATTTGCCTTGCCATAGTGAGAACCTATGGACAGTGTGAGTGTCTTGGCTAGATAGCCTTGATGCATGGTTGCACTCATAGATGCTTGAGAGCATGACTCAGCGAGAGTTTTTCGAGAGACGGAAGTGTGTAGAGGCACACGGTCGCGCGAAAAATGTGCCCATTGTTATTCGAATGGTTGGAAGGCTGACCTTGGCTCAGAGGAGTCAAGGTGCCGCACGGGCATTTCCGCTGTCAAAATGTCAGCCCGTGACACCCGGCGTGGAGTGCAAGCGTGGGTGGCCACGACGTGGGGTGCAAGGGCACGCTCGGGGCTCGGGGCTCAGGCCGTATAAGAATTTTATCCAGAAATTTAAAAGAAAAAATTACAAAATTCCTATGCCCCCAAAAAATTGCTTACATTTTTTCTTTTAGAAATTTTAAGAACAATTCATAAACCCAAAAGCACCATTATAAACAACCCTTAAGAATCTATCATCATCAATATAAACATCCATCCGTTCAAATATATATTACATATAATATAAAATGTACATAGTCTCACACATCAATTAATAATATGCAAAGATTAATGACTTGCTCTGGTACCAATTGTTGGAAAAACAATACGAGTGCACAACGAAATAGCATGGTGGGTCTAGTTTATAATAACAAAAATGGCCCATCTCTCATATAAATAATTTATATGTTCAAGAAAATATCCAAACAGAAACCATTAATATGCAATATCATTAATCATGCAACAGATATATAATTGGAAGACTTCTCAATGGTTATTACCCATGGATGGTTATCATAAATCACTAAACAAGTTTTTGATGAGGAATGATTATAATGATGATGAAATAAATATATAAAATATATAAAATCAATAATTTCAATTTTTTTAGAATAATTAGGCAATAAATATTAGTTGGAAAGATAATGGTCACATTAATTATTCTCATTAATTCCAAAATGATTTTATTCTCATGGAATAGATAAAATGAATGAATCAGGAATGAAGAACGAATATTAAATAAGACTTTTTTTATTCTTTATTTAATAAATATGTGACCGTCATGTCATCGGGTAGCCTTTCCAAAAGTTTGAAAAAGTAAAAATTTATTTTTAGAAATATTAATTAACAATTATAAATATGGACCATTGATCTTAATTCAATAGTTAATATTAAAGTAACCATCAATCGGTAGTAACCATTAAAAGTGCTCACGTATATAATTATACACATACTTATATATATATATATCATATGCACATATATACAAATATTCAAGAACATAAATTGTAACGACCCAAAACTGCTAATAAGGCTTAAGGGCCTTGATTAGTGCGTCGAGAGGGCATAATTGGTATATGTGTGAATAAATGGTTAAATGTATGATTGTGTGGCATGCATGATTATATAATTGTATGGATATGATTAAATGCATGTTCTTGAGTATTAAATATGCATGTGGGCCCTGTTTAGCTTATAAGGGCATATTTGTAATTTTGGCCCGTTGATGGCATAAAAATATAATTATATGCGATAAATTTTTGAGACCACATTATTATGTGGATATATTTGCAGTATATGGCTCGAGACGGTCCTAGTGAGCGGATTGGCGAAATAGTCACGGTTGGGATTCATACCTGGCTCAGGGGAGCTTGGGGGTATTTTCAGGAATTTAGAAAATATATTGGAGATTATTAAATATTGAATAAATAATTGGTAATTAATTGGATGACGGGATTAATTGGTGGATAATAGGAACATTTGAGGAATTTGTTGGAATTGGGAACGAAATGACTAATTTACCCTTAGATTGATTAAAGGACTAAGTGTTATATGGGAGGGCAAAATAGACTTTTCATAATAGGGATATACTCAGAGTTATTTGGGGTAGAGGCAGAACATTTTAGAAACAACTTTGGCTCTCTTCTCTCTCTACCTCACAAATGCTCTCTATCTCTCTCCCTGTGTTTGTGCTTTGAGAATATGGGAGAAATAGGGCAGGGAATTAGGCCTAAGCTAGAATTTTTTGAAGAAATTGAAGAACCAAGGAGTTGATAAACTTGGGTTTAATGCTTGGAGAAGTCAAGGATGGCTGAGGATTAAAGGCTTGGGAAGCAAAGCTAAGAGCAAAAGAAAGAGGAGACCTTGAGGAAGCTAAGGGGGAAATTATTGGCTGAAGGCTTAGGGAAATTAAAGGCAGGAGCTGGGATGGACTGAGATTCAATTCCGGAGTTATAATTATTCTGAGGAAAGCTCAAATTCTGTTGCTAGTTATGTTTAATTGGATTGATTTTAGTGTTCTTGAGTTTTGAGTTCAAGAGGTGAGTTTGACTGGTGTTTTGGGCTTGAGAGCTTAAGTATGGATTTTGGGGATTTGTTGGAGTTTTTGGGAAAAACTTGGTTAGTTTTTGTTGCCTTTGATGAGAGTGTATTTCTATGGTAAATTTTGGGTTTGAAGGTTTTGAGGGATGGGTTTTTGGAGTTTTGGCTCGGGGAAATTCGAAGAGAAAACCCAGAATTTCGAAACTCTGGTATCAGCGTTGTAGCGCTAAATTGGGAGCGCTACAGCGCTAGGTTGTGTTTTGGGGGGCTTGAGTCTATGACTCTAGCGCTGTAGCGCCCAATAGGTAGTGTTGTAGTGCTACTTAGCTTTCAAACTTGATTTTTTTTGGTACTTTTTAGGGCTTTTGCCCAGGGGCTCGGGGGACAATTTCACCACCCCCGTTTGGTGGAATTAGAGGTCCCGAGAGCGCGGGATTGGTCCCAGGATTTTTCTTTGGAATTTAAACTCATCGAAGTACCATTTATTGGTTGTGATTATGTGTTCACTAAGGCTTAGAGCGGGATCGTGCTCAAGGGTCGTTCAATAGGTAGTGTTGTAGCACTACTCAGCTTTCAAACTTGATTTTTTTTGGTACTTTTTAGGGCTTTTGCCCAGGGGCTCGGGGGACAATTTCACCACTCCCGTTTGGTGGAATTAAAGGTCCCGAGAGCGCGAGATTGGTCCCGAGATTTTTCTTTGGAATTTAAACTCATCGAAGTACCATTTATGGGTTGTGATTAGGTGTTCACTAGGGCTTAGAGCGGGATCGTGCTCGAGGGTCGTTCTTATTAACCAAAGCACTCGGACCTGAGGTAAGAAAACTGCACCCTTTTTGTGTGGCTCTGTTGGGACTAGGGTTCCCTATATTTGAATTCAAATTATGTATGATTATGATGTGCCATGTGAGCATGAAATAAATGGCCTAAGAGTGTCGGGACTGATATTTGCGCACAGGACGTGGATCGACCACTAAGAGCTGAGATTAGCTAAATAATCACTGAGCTTAGCCTAAGTGAGCCGGAGTCAATGGGCTAAACACTGGGCTCGGCCTAAGCGAGGCAGAGCCAGTGGGTTAAACAAAGGGTGCGTCCTAAGGGCGTTGACCCTGAGTATTGTATGATGATTGTGATAAACTGTCGAATATGAATGTGTTTACTGTCGTTAATCTGATGCTTATGGCTTGTTGAATACCTGGATGATAGATTGATGATTCATTGATTGTCGTCGCTGATTTTGTGCCTGTTATAACCTGCTGAATATCTGGTTAATGTTTTATGAATTATTTGATTCTCGTTATTGAATATGTTATGATATATGGTTTTCTTGCTGGGCCTTGGCTCACGGGTGCTTCATGGGGCAGGTAAAGGCAAGGGTAAGACGATTCAACCATAAGTTGGAGAGCTCTGGGGCGAGGTGTACATTGTCAGCTGCTCGTTCGCCACGGTCGAGGGATTGTACAAGGATGGAAACCTAAAATGTGTATTTTTCCATTATAGTGGCCTTGATTGTATATAACTTTTGGAAATTTTGTAAATCTGTCATTTAAACCATGTTTTTGGAATCTCGTGTACTAAATATTTATTTTAATGAAAATTATTTGTTTATGACCAAAATCTTTTAAACCTAACTTGTTTATGACTTTAGGGATCACATTTTCATTTGAATGGCTTGATTAGCAAGTCCTGCACTAATTTAAACACACAGTGTAGCAGTCTTGGTTATCCAAGGCGTTACAGAAATATTTACATCTTGAGGCCTATTACAGAAATATCCACGTGTCATTCAGTCTTTTCGTATATATAACGATCTTCCTATCCAACGCTTTTGAAATTCCGTTTTTAGTAATTACCAGATTAATTAAACAATGAATTAATTAAAATGCGGAATGGTAATTAGTTGTTTACACAGAAAACGGTTATGTCGGGACAGAATCCAAACTTGTCACGACAGAACTGAACACAAAAAATAAACAGTGTAAAAATTAAAGAACACAGCGAATTTTTACAAGGTTCAGAAACCCTTTCGGATATCCTACTCCTTGGGGCCACACCTAGAGAATAAACCAATTAGTAAAGAAACAAAGTGTACAAAAGCATTGACTTAAACAATGTAAGACTCCCTCTTAAACTATTGCCGCAATCTTGTTGTACTCTTCTCTACGAATCTGGTTTGATGAAACGTTGATTCTCTTGAACTCCCTTCAAAGAACAGCGAGTGCACACTTCCTCCCGAAGTGAGACTTAGATCGAATCCTCTCTCGGAGATCCTTATGAACACGTTCACAATAGACACTATCTGATTACAATGGACTAGATAGATATCCACAAGTACACTTAGCACTCTCACAAAGATTAAGGTGAACAAACTTAATCTCTACAAATAAACACACTCTTCAAAATGACATAACGTTTACAAATATTCAAAATGGAAGAGGTGAAAATTCCAAAGTCCTTGGCAAGGTATTTATAGGCAGGGAAATCGTCCAAGGCCATCATATTCTGGTATCTTTGAAATCAATTTGTGAATTCCTTTGATTTAGGAAAACAACCAGCCAGATGGATTCTGTGTCGACAGAAAAGGAAACTGATGAGTCAGCAACGTAATCAGTTTTATCTGGCAGAACGAATATGGTCATTTCTTTTGACCATGTTCATTTTCGACACCTTCTTTATTTCCATAATAGACATAATCCCATATAATCCCTGAAAATAATCTCAAGATATTTGCACAATATATTTTTACCAAAAATTGATTATTTGAGATAAATAAGGCAACAAATATATTCACACTTAAAGATCTTTTCACATTACAAAACCAGCTGAAAATATTGCCAATAAAACTGAAAATCAATATGGAGATATGCTACTGATTTTTCTTTAAACAATTAAAATATTTTGTCTAAATTAAAGTTTAGCCAAAAAAGGATTTTACAGCTTTGAGTACTCAAACCACGATCTTCCAGAGTGTTCTCTACACCACAAGATGTGTGTGGGCACATAGAGAACAAGGGTTTGCAATTTAGAAATTAGAAGTTTATCTCACCACATGAGACTTTGGATTATGGCTTGAGAAAGGTTAAACAAAAGAAGAAGATGACAATTTCTTATCTGACAAATTCTAAAACATTTTCTAAATCACCACTCTCTTATTTCTTATTATTACATAATATATATATATATATTAGAGATTATATATTACCTACTTATTCATAATAATAATAATAATAAAATCATGATGATGATAGGAATTGATTTAGGTAATATCCAACTTACCAAATTTGAAAAATATATTTTCAAATTATTAATTAATTAAATAAATAATATAAAAACAATATTGATACTTTATTAGCACTGTCATACACGCATGGCACAATTCTTGGACTGTGTCATGCGTCTTTTATTTATTTATTTATTTAATTAAAATCTACCATTCCCACAAAATATGGTATTATCTTTTTAAGGAAAAGATCACAACCGTATTTCAAATTTTAAATTTTAAATTCAAAATTCAAATTGATGAACATCAATATTATCATCTTTTTTTTAAAAAAAATCAAAAACTATTTTGACTTACCAATTTTATTTTCCCCAACGCAAATAAAATAATTAATTATTTATATATATATCAAAATTCTATATTTAAATAAATAAATTTATTTTCCAAAATTTAATAATTAATCCAAATTAATTATTGAACCTCAATTCTCATATAATTGTATATTTGATCCGAAGAATAAAATTCTTCTCAAATTACAGTTTTACCCTTGTATAAACTCTTACCTTAATATGGTGTTGATAGAGCTACTCTGGGGACCTATGGACCTATAATATCAAGCTCCAATAAATGTTAGATTATCAATCAAAGCTCTTGTATTTAATAATCATATTTATTAATCTCATGATTACTCCACTATAAATATGAGATTGAACTCTTGATAACCATAAACATATATTTACAGAGTACTTTACTAAAGAATAAAATGTCAATTGATATAATCATTACATACAACGTTAATCCTCAATTAATGGTTCATAATTAAATGGTAATAAAATTACCGTCTTACTTTTTTATTTATATCTTATTCCTAGAGTACCATTGACTTTACTAGAGTACCGTTTCACAACAAGTTTGCAACGTGAGCGCTCATAACATTTTAAGTTCCAAAAGCCAAACCAATAGAGAACCATTAATCAATCTATAAGAATGTATAGATTCCATATCTGTTAAACTATGTCCCCAACCATATATATATCATTGAGTCCCCAAAAAAATTGTTCTTAGCTTGATCATTCTGACAAACCTTAAAGCATGAATCAAAGGATCAAATGACATATATAGGAGTTCATAGTAACCTCAGGATTAATATCATCGTGTATATGATCATCGTTTGATGTCTTTGATCGATACTATGAAACAGTGTTTAAACAAGTATTAACAAATTACATCTGATCCAGTTCTATATATCACTATATATAAAGTACCTTCACTAAAGTGTCCTACTACACAAATGACCTAGATCTAGATCACTTGTATTCATAATACTAGCGAATTGTACTAGCAGAAATTAATCTAAAGATTCCATAACTTTATTTTACTGCAAACTATTTCAAGTTTATTATCTTAATCTCGATCCTCTCATACCAATATGAGATTTAGACCACATAGATAAACTTTGGAATTTTATGATATTTACTTAATATCATCAACATAATATCGGGCATAGTCTATATAAATAACAATTCAATACAATTATTTATTTAATTTAAAACATTTGTCAACTACAATTGCTTTAAGGGAACTATTCCCAACATTTGGTTATGCACTCGTCTTTGCAGCCTTTGTAGGCTTGGGGTTGGTGTTTTGTTCACCTTTTCTATTGTATCCATGTTTCGAAGATGAAGCTAGGTTAGCTTCAGCCTTAGTTGGATCAGCAGCAGCAGCAGTAGTCTTCTTTTCTCCTCCCTTACTTGGTCCATCCATGATTGACGTGAAAGTCTGAAGCTCGTTCATGAGCTGCATCACACCATAGTTGAGTTTGTTCATCACATAGTTGGTGGTGAACGCCAAGAAAGCTAGAGAGAGACTATTGAGGATTAAGTCGACTTAAGTCTCCATGTTTATTATTGCTCTGTGCATTTAAACTTCTTGAAAGTAGTTGGTCATCTTGATCAGGTGATCACGAATGTGTTGAGATGGTGCCATCCGAGCATTGACATATTTCTTGGTGGCCTCAAAATGATTCTGCGCAGACTTTGCCCCGAACATGTCTTGGAGCTGCTCCATGATTTCTAGGTTGTCTCGAAATTCTTTATCTTTGTCTTGAGAGTGTCAACCATACTAGTCAACATGTAGTATCGTGCCTTGTTAGTAGCTGTCTGCCATCACTCATATTTGTCTTTTACAAACTTGGTAGCTCCTTTAGCTGGAACTTCTGAGGATTCTTCAGTCATGACAAACTTAGAGTTGTCACCAATCAACACTATGTTGATGTTCTGCTTCCACTTATGGAAGTTTTCTTCAGTGAGTTTCTCCATTGATAGTTGAGAAAGGATGAGAGTAGACACAACCATAATAATACTACATATTAACAATAAAATAAAAATCAATCATATTTGCTCAATAAAACTTCTATTAACTCTAATTTCAATAAATATCACAACATATACCATAAATACGTAAGTTATGGAAAAAAATACCAAAATGATCATAACTCTATTTCTTTAGGTTTTTAACTATTCTATGATATTGTTGTCCTAGTTGGCGAGAGTCAAAACAAAATATCATTAGTTAAATAGAGTTGTAAACTCATTTAATAATTGACACCATTATTAACAACCTATTATTCGATCGAAATAAGAAAACAAAATTTCTTATTTTATGAGATAGACCCACGGTTTCGATAATCATAGATTTAGTCCTAGCAGTCATTGTAGGGGTGAGTATATTAGAATTTGACCTATAATTATCTATCTTTCGAAATCTAACCTTGTCAATATAACTAATGAACACCTTCTATAGGGGGATGAATCGAAGCATCTCGAGGCCCCACTAATGTAAAGATCCGACTAATTTAAAGACCTCAGACCTTTATAACTACTAAGACATAATTACTATCTTTTGGACACATACATAAAATAATCAAACTTTATTATTAATACATAGAAAATCCAAAAGTAAAATAGAATACAAGGTCCCATTGGTCATACATAAAGTAATAAAGAAAACAAAACCATTATTTAAATGTTCAAAGTACTAAGTGCGGAAATCATAAAGACATAACTAAAAGACTCAAAATATCAATGCCATCCTCGATCAATCCCATCAGTTCATTCATTTAGTTCCTCGCCCAATACACATGCCAAAAACACTTCGGTTCCATCCCGCCTTCCATGTTCATTTTCCTACACAATCTAAATAAAAAGGAATGAGCCTAATGCCAAGTAAGGAAAAACTACTAAAACATAATACAGACAACTATCATATTAATGACCATTAACTCATTATCATAGTATGTGATAAAAACCGCTATAGTCCTCTTAACTATTATTTTGGAGGTAGGTTTAGACACAACTATAGTCTATGATAACGATAAAAATCTTGGGATTTGTAATCTAAGCAACCATATTTCCCAAGTGACTATAACATAAAAAAAAACATACATACAAACATATAACACATAAAATCTAACTTATTTTCCTTACCAAAATTGGGATATTGGAGACAAGTGCGGGATCAAAGTCTCCTAAGAACTAACATTAAAAATCATAAGTTTCCTAAAGAAAGAAGATGAAGAGAAGATCTAAACCATCAAAATAAAGACTTACCAAAATCTTAAATTTCAAAGATACCAAGTACCTAACCAAAATCCATTATAACGAATTAGGATTTGAACTGAAAGAAAAGAATAAGAAGAATAAAAGTAGAATGGATTTGAGGATTAAGAGTACCTTAGATAGCTAGAGATTTGATCTATACCTCAAACACTGAAATCACACTATAGCTTACTTCCCAAGTGTTTAGAAAAGCTTATATTTAAAAGCTTTTAACCCCAAAACCTTAGTGTTTCTCTCTAGAAAGAAATTGGCAGCTTGGAGGTTCTGATAAGTGTTTGAAAGATGGTGCAAATGACTAAGTGAAGGGTCCTATTTATAGAGTTCAAGGAGTGAAACTAACTCCCATTAAAATGAATAAAAATGGCATTTTCCACTCAACAAGTGCCCAAAACTCAGTCAAATTCTTTCGTGGAGCCGATATATCGCCCCTCATAGGCAATATATTGCATGTCCAGTTTATTGAAGAGTCTGTGGTTTCGTTCATGCAAATTCGATGTGTTTTTCCGTATTAGTATAGACGATATATCGCCCATTATAACTTCGATGTATCGGCTTACGCTTACATACTAAACCACAATTTTTTTCACATTTTAAGCACACTTAAAGTTGTTTAAACCGCTTTGACTGATTAATACGAGATCCTAGCATGTGAGGGAAGGTTCTAGACTTCCTAGGTTTATCCTTATTATTTTTATTCATCTAAAATCCTTAAATCTTTAATAAACATACATGTGAAAAATTTCACATTCTTAATTATTCTATATAAGCCTTAGGTTATAATAAATAATATTTCTAGGACCAACTACATTAATTAAACCTTATGATAAAATTAATATTTCTAAACTATAGGCTAAACTTATAAAATTCATAACTAGCTCTACGAGTTTCCAAATAATTCCTAGCTTGAACCAATATCACGAAAGTAAAATACTACAACATATGATACTACCATATTACTAAGTAAAATTGAGGCACTACAATTCTCCCCTACTTGAAAGAATTTCGCCCTCAAAATTTACTTACCATACAATTCTGGATACTGTGATAGAATGTCTTCCTCCAATTCCCATGTTGCCTCTCATTCTATGCTATTACTCCATAAGACTTTGACTATCCGAATACTCTACGACCATAATTCCTTCACCCTCTTATCCAAGATGTGAACTTGTCATTCCTCATAACATAAGTCTTTCTGCAATGCTAACATATCGTACCTGAGCACGTGGGACGGGTCTGACACATATCTATGCAGCATCGAGATGTGAAACACATTGTGGTTATCTGTTAGAGCTGACGGTAGGGCTAGTCTACGCTACTGGTCCCACCTTGTCAAATATCTCAAAAGGACATATGTACTGGGGACTTAGTTTTCCTTTCTTCCCGAACCGCTTCACTCCTTTCATTGGAGATATCCTTAAGAAGACTTGATCTCCGACCTTAAATTCCACTTCTCATCGCTTGGAATCCGCATAACTCTTTTTTCGACTCTGAGTAGCGAGCAAACGATTCCTAATTAGTTCTACTGTATCTTGAGCCTCTCTAACAGCCTCGGGTCCAAGTAGTTGTCTTTCTCCTATCTCGTCCCAATGTAACAGAGATTGGCATTTCCTTTCGCAAAGTAGCTCGTAGGGCATCATACCAATTGTTGCCTGGTAGCTATTATTGTAGGAGAATTCTATAAGTGGCAAATAATTACTCCGTGATCCTTTGAAGTCTAGTACACAAGCACGCAACATATCTTATAAAATTTGTATGGTACGCTCAGACTATCCGTCGGTTTAAGGAAGAAATATCGTACTGAGACTTAGCTTGGTACCCATGGCTTGCTACAAGCTTCCCTAAAATCTCGATGTGAATATCGAACCTCTATCGGATACTATGGTCTTAGGGATTCCATGCAGTCGTACAATTTCTCAAACATAGATGTCTGCATACTGGTCCATAGTGTACGTAGTCTTGACAGGTAGGAAGTGAACCGACTTTGTGAGTCTATCCACCACAACCCAAGCTGAGTCGTGCTACTTTCTTGTCAATGGTAGCTCTGTCATGAAGTCCATGGATATGCCTTCCCACTTCCATTCTGAAATACTAAGTGGTTGTAACAAGCCTGTAGGCCTTCCACAAACCTTCGGTAATAGCCTATCAGCCCGAGAAAACTTCTAACCACTGACGCATTCTTAGGTCTTGGTCAATCCTTCATAGCCTCTACCTTAGTTGGATCTGGTACGACTGCGTCCTTGGATACTATGTGCCCAAGGAACGCACCTTGTGATAGCCAAAATTCACATTAATTGAACATAGCATAAAGTTGGTGCTCCTTCAGTCGCAGCATGGTTAGTCTTAAGTGTTCCTCGTGCTCGACTTCGTTCTTGGAGTACACCAATATATCATCAGTGAATACCATGAAAAAAATTTCTAAGTAATCCTTGAAGACCCAATTCATTAAGTCCATAAATGTGGCTAGAGCGTTGGTAAGACCAAAAGACATAACTATCAACTCGTAATGTCCATATCGATTCCTAAAAGTTATCTTTGGTATATCTTCTTCCTTTACCTTGAGCTGGTGATAACCAGACCGTAGAACAATTTTTGAGAATACAGTCGCTCCTCGAAGTTGATCAAATAAGTCATTGATCACGGGTAGCATGTATTTGTTCTTAATTGTCACCTTGTTCAGCTCGCAGCAATTGATACACATCCGCATGCTTCCATCCTTCTTCTTCACAAATAGAATTGGTGCCCCCCATGGAGAATGGCTTGGTTTGATAAATCCCAAGTCGAAGAGCTCTTGTAATTGTGTTTTCAACTCCTTAAGTTTGGTAGGTGACATTCAGTATGGTGCCTTTAAGACAGGCTCGGTTCCCATTACTAGTTTGATTGTGAAGTCAATTTCCCAATTAGGGGGTAACCCTGGTAAGACATCAGGAAATATCTCTGGAAATTCCTTTATAATGCGGACATCCCTAACCTTTAATGGCGTTTTTTGTGCAACATCTGTGACGCTTGCTAAGAATGTGTGACATCCTTTCTCTATCATTCTCTGGGCCTTGAGAGATGAGATAAGTGGTGTTCGTAGTCCTAAAACCTTGCCCATGAAACATAGTTTCTGACCCTCGGGGGTTTCGAACGTCACTTCCTTTCATCGATGGTTGCGCCATGTCTTGCTAGCCTATCTATGCCCAGTATTACGTAAAAATACTTGATCACTAGCTCTATTAGGTCTTCTTCTAGCTCCATGCCCTCAAATTTTATCGGTACTCCTCGTACTACCCATGATGATAGAACAATTTCTCCCCAAGGCAATTCCATAACAAACCTATTTCTAAATATTTCACAAGTTTTATTTAGTTTTTCTATCATTCCTAATGAGATATACGAGTGTGTTTCTCTCTAAACAAATAATATTGAACATATATTATCGAGGATAGGAAGCTGACCTATGACCACCTTGTTACTGGTTTCGGCTTCTCCCTGGGTCAAATCAAAGACTCTGGCTGGAACCATCTTGTTATCTTTCTTCTCTTCTATTTTGAGCTGAGGACATCCTCTTTTTTGATGACCGTTCGGGACACACTTGTAGAAACCCTTGTTGTTTCCAAAGCACTCCCCAGTGTGTCTTTTCTAGAACATGGAACACTGAGGGTATTCCACAAAACCCAACTTTTTATTGGCATTGTTGGTCCGTGCTCTTTTGTCAGTGTCAGTCTGTTTATTATCGGTATGCTTTCTTTTCTGCCCATTATTTTTATGCTGGTTGTTGTGGTTTCGATCATTCTGAGTCTGATTCTGTTGTTTGGGCTCTGACTTGCTCACCTTCTCCTTGCTAACATTTCCTTGGAGCCTTTCCACCTCTATAGACATTTCCAGAACATCGGCGTAAGAAGTGGTTCCAGTGTTTACCAACTTGACCCCTAATTCGATCTTTGGTCTGAGTCCTCTAGAAAACTTGGTTACCCGAAAGTAGTCATTCGAGACTAACTCTTGTGCGAACTTTTCTAGCCGATCAACGTGTCGAGTGTACTCAACTACCGACAAATTTCCTTGTTTAAGGATGAAAATTCCTCCACCCTTGTAGCGATGACTGCCAAGTTGTAGTACTTCTTATGAAACAGGGGCCCAAGTCATGGTGGTGATATTGTGAGACTGCAGAACTAGATCCCACCAAATTCTGGCATCCTTTTTCTGTAAAGAAGAAACGCAGGATATGCGATCTGAGTTGCCGAGGTTCATGTTTGTCAAAATTGTCTCTACATTCCTGAGCCACACCTCAGCTTCAAAGGGGTTCATTGTCCCTTCAAAATTCAGAGCGTGCTGCTTTCGAAAACATTCATAGACTGGCTCCATGTACTGAGCTGAATAGGGTGCAAAATTTGTCATCGGATATCCTCCATTCAAATAGCCACCATTTGGATCTCCTTTGTTCTGCTCTAGCTGAGGTTGTGGCTGTGGTTGTTGTTTTTGTTGCAGTAGTTCTTCTACTTTTCGTTGTAACCGAGTAGCTTCAGCGTTGTTGTCCACCGGAGGTGGCACGTTCCTATTGGTAACTGTAGTGGTAGTAGGTCTTCCCGTTCTTCGGACTGGAGGGCCCTCGTGTGTCTCTTCAATGGTGATGGGGGCATTGACATGAGTGCGTGCAGACCTTTGGAGCGACATCTTCGGCAGAGTTCTAATAGTTGAGAGAAACACATTAGAACTTACCCTAATAGTTTCTAAGGCAAACACTTAGTCCAATCAAACATAACTTGGACCTATCAGTTATGATTTCTTAAGAAAAATTATGAAAGTCATATTTATAAATTAGGGTGTATTTCTATACTTAAACTATTTAGGCCATCCGTATTATTTTCTACGTCTGTTTCTAACCACCCTATATGACTTAATTCTTAGGCTTGAAACTTGTCTCTATTCCAAAGTAAAATTGTTCCCACTACTATGGCCATCTAAATTCTCAATACAGAACCTGGTCCACTGATTTGTATCCACCCTCACCGAACTCAGTCATTATTTATTGAATCATTCTAAATTAATTAGGAAAAATAGTTCAAATTTCACACATACAATTCAAAAATAATATTAATTTTATTTATTTGGAAAAATTTCACTTATTACAATAATAGTTCAAAATAAATAAAGAAACAATACTAATAATAACTAGGGTAAAATTTCTAAAAATCAAGATCTTCTACATCTGACCCTTCATCTAGAATATCATCAGTTATTTCCTCATAATCATCAATATCATATGCCTCGAATGTACTACGGGGAATATTTATTAAGATATTATTCTTTTGTTCATTGGTGAATTGCATCTCAAACCTATAGGTAAACCTAAGTATAAGAAAATTATATCTAATTGATACCAGTAAGTTATCCTCGTTATCTAGAGCTTCCCATAATTCTTTCAAATTTGAAACTACAAAAGGCATATCTCCAAAAATCCTAATGACTAGGACATATTGATCCATGGCTCTCATCATAATTTGCCTAGTGATTTGAAGGTGAACTATCTCCTTGTGAAATCTGACCAATCTTTGAGTAATTCGTTTTAGCACACCTATTGTATCCTTTGTCTCTCTAATCCTTTTCAATACCTTAATAACACGAATATCTTGATATGTCATGGCTCCATTCATTTTGACTGAAAATATATTAACTAAAATGTTAGTTTCAACATATGAATAATATTCATAATAGAAACACTTACATTGGCAGTTAGATCCGGAGATTTTGCGCGTGTATCAAGGAGAACATTATGCACATGAACCATGGTTTTGGTATCAATTGTAAAGACCTGACTAATTTAAATACCTCGGGCATTTAAAACTACTAAGACATAACTACTATTTCTTGGATATATACATAAATCAAACTTTATTATTAATACATAGTAAATCCAAAAGTAAAATAGAATACGGGATCCCATTGTTCATACATAAAGTAATAAAGAGAACAAAATATTTATTTAAATGTTCAAACTACTAAGTGCAGAAATCATAAAGACATAATTAAAAGACTGAAAATATCAATGTCATCATCGATCGATCTCATCAGTTCATTCCTTTAGTTCCTCACCCAATACACATGCCAAAGCCACCTTGGATCCATTCCGCCTTCCATGTTCATTTTCTTGCACAATCTAAATAAAAAGGAATGAGTTTAATGCCTGGTAAGGAAAAACTACTAAAACATAAAACATTAGACATAAAACATAAAATGGACTACAATATTAATGGCCATTAACTGATTATTATACTGTGTGATAAAAACCATTATAGTCCTCTTAACTACTATTGTAGAGGTAGGTTTAGACACAACTATATCTATGATAACGATGAAAATCTTGGGATTTGCTATTTAAACAACCATATTTCCCAAGTGACTATAAACATAATAAAAAAGCATACATACAAACATATAGCACATAAAATCTAACTTATTTTCCTTACCAAAACCGGGATATTGGAGACAAGTGCAGGATCGGAAACTCCTAAAAACAAACATTAAAAATCATAAGCTTCGTATAGAAAGAAGATGAAGAGAAGACCTAAACCATTGAAATAAAGACTTACCGAAATCTTAAGTGTCAGAGATACCCGATGTTGGGGTTTTATGCCCTAATTAAAACCCAATTTCTTTGTAATCTCATTTTATTATCAATAAAAAAATAGAAATCAATTTTTGACTTGGTCAATCACTTTGCTCACATGTTTTATTTTCATGATTATTTGTTTAATATAAACTTCTATTAAATCACAATCATATAACTATTCATATTTATAGTGACGTAATCACAGTGGAATACAAATATGATTATATGTTAAAAATAAGTTAGTCATAAGATTAGTCAGTGCATAGGATTTACACTGACTTGCCAATCTATGATATGATCTACTTACACATCGCAGTGTTATGTTATTTCCAGAACATTAGCAAAGTAGATAAGATCATATGTATTTGTTACATCGGACTAGACCGATATTGACAGTAGATATGATAAGTAAACATATCATTATTATCTATTATTGTCATATCATATAGTTTACCATTGGTCAATTCAATCTCAATTTTGAGTGGTTAGTATTCTAACTGATTGTATTATTTGAGTTCTTTGACTTGTTCATTACTAGCTTACCCTAAGGACTAGCCTATACTTACATCTTGGGAACTCGGTACTATAATTGAGTGAGAGTGTTAATCATAGATATGAACATCAATAGCTTCTGATGAAGAAGTGAAACGATGGTTTCCTTCTTGTATGGTTCAAGGTGCTAAATGATAGAGATCTCATTTCAGTAATTAATATTAGTTTACTGAAATATCATTTACAAGGAACTAAGTGTTTTAATAATAAAATACAATGAGAGGCAAAACGATATTTTAGTCTCATCTCATTGTAGACCGTCTTTAGAGGATTGAGTGACAATTATTGTTGTAACAATGGATAATTAATAACGTATCTATATTGCTTATAGAGCATTCTATGAAGTCAAGAGTGCAATTCTTAGTCGTTAGTGGAGTCATGAG
Source organism: Humulus lupulus (assembly GCF_963169125.1). Classification (NCBI taxonomy): domain Eukaryota; kingdom Viridiplantae; phylum Streptophyta; class Magnoliopsida; order Rosales; family Cannabaceae; genus Humulus; species Humulus lupulus. The sequence goes on from NC_084798.1 coordinate 59,114,229, forward strand.
GAATTAATAAGTTAGTAAATATATTTGTTAGATTAATGATAAATTATTGGAGCTTGATTTCATAGACCCGTAGTCCCCATTGTACCTTGGATAAAATCATCTAGATAGTCTCAATTAATTAATTTAATTATCAATTATAATTATCAAAGTTGACCAGGTCAAATTTGGATAGTTTCACAGAGTTATATAATTTAGAGAAGAAAATATAAATTATGGCATATTTATTAATTAAGATAAATTGGTGTCTAAATTAATACATAAATTTAAATCAAGGTTCAAATTATAAATAATTGATTTGATAAAGGATTTAAATAATTATTTTATTAATTAATCAATAGAAAATAATACGAGTCTTCATTGTAAGTCCAACAGACTTATAATTAAAAGGGAAATTTCATTTGCCTATGGCCCATGGGAATTTTGACCTAGGGCTGATAATTGGGTATTATTTTATTGATTTTTTAATTAAATAAGTAACCTAATTGAGCCTATAAAACGAATTCTAAGTGAGAGTTGAAAACAGATAAAATAAAGACTATATGACAGAAAATCAGAAGATCCAGTCTTGATGCTCTAGGTTTTAGATTCTCTCTATAGCATAAGTCATTTTCTAAGCCTCAATATTCTTTTCTCTTCTTCTCTCTATATCTATCTCATGTGTTGAGATTTTTTTACTCTAGTCTAGGTGATTCTAAGGATACTTTGGAAGGTTGTGAAGAAAATTGAAGAATGGTTCAGTTTCAGGGTGATACCCTGCGACGGAAAGGATATAAGGGTTAGAGAAACTGAAGGAATGACTCAATCATTCCGCTGCACAATAAGGTAAGTGTTCTTATCATTATCTCTATATGAATTCAATTTTCGAAACATGTTCTAGGTTTTCTTATATTAATATGTTTAATACACGATTTACATGAAAATAAACAAGATCTTGAATAAGTTTTCCTAACAACTGGCCTCAGAGCCTTTGGTAATCTTTATTTTCATGCATAAATATGGTAAAATTGAATTATTTGATGTGTTGAGTAATTGGATGAATTTCATGTTTTTTATGTTACATATTGAATTTTATGTGATTATTAGCATATTTAGGTTATTTTGTTGTGTTTTATTTACAAATAATTTTTATATAATGTTTTATTTGATGTAAAACATGATAAAATTTATTTAGAAAACGTTTTTTGGTTGAAAAATTACACAAATTTTATTTTTAAAAAAAAATCTTTCAGGCAGTGGCCATGGCCTGGGTAACAACGGCTAGTGGTCGCGACCACCAACAACCCCTGGCTGCGGCCAACACGCGTATTCCTGCCCAAATCGTCCCGTGGCCGCGGTCACCAACTTTCACTGGCCGCGGCCTGCGATAATTTTTCTTAAAATTTGATTTTTAAATGTATTTTTTAATAGGTTAATACAAACATATCAGATCTTTTCTATTATTTAAGAATATCTTTTTTGAAATATGATATTTTTGTTGTTTGATCTTTTAAAAGATAGATATTTTCTACAAAGATTCAAATTCAAATTTAAAATAAGTTAACTAATTGATTTAAAACATCTTTACATATTAGAATTAAGTTATCAAATATTGAAGATATTTTTTAATACTTGTGTATCCTAATTTCAGCACGAGTCTTTAACTCAAATCGTGTACAGCTTACAAATAAATGCATGGAAGAAATAGCCAAGGAGTCCATGTATTCTCCACGTAGACAACACGATTTTCATAATGGTTAGGGATGCATAAATTGATAAGCACGAGCTTATAATATTTATATGGCACAGCCTCCACAGTTCGAGCTCGACGGTATATCCAGCTCGTGGTAATTTGGAGATATGGTGTGTTCGCGGATCCCTAAAGACCCGGATACTTTATACGGTCATTTATGACCAACATGTGATATTTAATGTCCCAGATATTATGAATATTTATTTCATGATCAAATCATATCCTAGTATAAAATGGGAATATTTCATATTAAATTTAATAAATATGTAAATCCCTGATTGACTCACGCGGTTACCCAAACCTGTCCAAGGAATTTCTCTATAAATACTGAGAATATTGGACAGGAAAAGGGACAATTATTCTGTAATACCGAAACTCTGTCAAAATAGAGAGAGAAAAGCAGTAATAATATAGACTCGTGGACTAGGTGGATTTTAACACTTGAACCACGTAAAAAGATTAGTGTTCTTGGGAGTTATTTTCCTATTTCGCTTTATCATCAAGCACGAATTCAACCTTGTTATTTTCTTAATTCACTGTTGGTGAAAAACTGCGTCAACAGTTTGGTGCTTTCATTGAGAGTTGAGATTAGTGCTTTCATCAAAATCCCAATCAAATCTCATCATGGTGGTCACTCGCTCGATGCACGACAATGAGATGGAACAGCCTAGTGGGCAAGGGGCCCACCATACCGCTATTTCAAATGAGCTTGGCCCTGAAGTTCAGCAACGACCGGGAAAGCAACTGGTGGGCCACGACGATACTGGGAGTTCGACATCATTTCCTCCGAATCCAAACCCAGAATACTTAATTGTGGTAAAACTGGAAAACATGCAGTTAAGAAGTCATCTTGCTAAGGCAAACAGGCAAATTGAGAAGGTTTTGGTTCGGTTACCCCCTCTTGCAACTGACGTTAATGTCGGAAAGAGGAAAAATGGGTCTCATAATTCCCACAGGAATAACCGACCCAAATCAAGTCAGTCAGTCAGAACTGCTACCCCAAGTTCTGTGCCCACAGCGCGAGATCGCCAAAATGCTCAACCTAGTGGCCCTCCCAGGGGTCATCGGCAGGTCAGTCGATCAGTTAGAACTGCGACCCCAAGTTTGGAACCACCGCCGCATGCGCCTAGGAATACCCATGGCAACCCACGAGGAGGCACCGGAGCAGGTTCACTAAGACAACATATTCCAGCCAACCCTCTTGCGTCGCGATCGGATCGCCAGACGCAAAGAGCTAGAAATGGTGGGGTGGAGCGACCGCAGGCTAATTTAGTTCGCCCTGATGGGACAAGAATTGTCTTGCCAGTCAGGCATCCCCCATCACCCATAAGACATCTGACACCGCCTCGTTCTGCACGGGACATTCCTGCTTATGGGGACAGCAGGAGAAATCCTCCTCCGTCTGCCCCTACTTATGTCCCACGGACACGTGTCAATAATCCAGATCCTCAGCCTCAACCGTGAGCAGTGAGCTTCGCTAATGGAAGTTATTGCACTGAAAGCCATCGAAGTGGCAGGTCCGAAGGCAATTTGAGAAATCACCATAGTTCGGCTCAGAGTCCTCAATTTGATCCACAGCCTGATCTGCGAGATCGCCTAACCTCACAGAGAAGAAATTCATCTCGAAATGAAGGAGTTAGTTACACTCGTCAATGGGGAGGTCCTTCTGAAGTACGTGATAACAGGAATGTCCCACAAAACCAAGCCTGAACTTGGAGGGACAACAACCCACCAAATGCGTACAATAGGACGAGAGCTGTTGAACATCCCCAGAACAACCAAGGAACCAGGGACCAAACCCTCGAAAGGCTAGCCCAGATGGAGGAGCTAATGAAGAGGCTCCTATCGGAAAAAGAGAAAGATGAGTGTGATTCAGAGGATGAGCTCAAGCTTTTTTCCCCGAATATTGCAGTGACTACATATCCACAGGTTTTCTGAATGCCACATTTGTCAAAGTTCGACAGAGATGGAGATACGTCTGATCTCTTGGGGATGTTCAACACCGTGATGATGGCCCATAACATTGAGCCCGAGCTACGATGCCTAATATTTCCCTCGAATCTGATTGGACCAGCTAGGCAGTGGTTCAAACAGTACAAGAGGCATTCAATCAGCTCGTGGAAAAGCTTTTCCGCTGATTTCAAGAGAGCATTCAGGGGTTCTCAAGTAGCTCGGATTAAGGCTAACTCTCTGGAAAATGTAAAGCAGCAGCCTGGTGAACCGTTGAAAGCATATCTAAGTAGGTTTGCCAATGTTGCTGCGCGAGCTAGAGACGCCGACGAGAGTTCTAAGCTCATGGCAATGAGGACGGGAATCCTTGTTGGAGGTGACCTGTGGCAATAACTATAGAAGAAAGGAGTTAATACTATGGATGAGTTCTTGAACCGAGCTCAAAGGTAGGTTAATCTAGAAGAGGTGTGAGCTTTTGTCGCAGGAACCAGCCAAGTCCCTGTCTAGCCCGTTGAAGCGGTAACGGATATAGCAGCTACGGCTCAAACCGTTGCCCAGAATAACCAAGGGGGAAATAATAAGAGAAAGGGAAATGGTGAGGGTGACCAGAACGGAACAAATAAAAACAAGTCCATGGAGAAATTTAAACCGCTCTACACAACATATATCGATCTCACGGATAATAGAGAACGCATCTTCTTGGAAAATTCTACTTGCCTTCCAGGGAAGAAGCCAGAACCGTTAAAGAATCAGAGAGCGAAGAGAGATCCTTCGAAGTTCTGCCGATTCCATAATGATATTGGTCATAATACTGATCACTGCAGACACCTGAAGGACGAGATTGAGACTTTCATCAGGGCAGGACCTTTGGCTCAGTACGCCCAGAATCGAGCAACTCCCAGTCAGCCCGCTAGACAAAACACTCCGTCAACTCCGAAAGCTCCAGTGAATCAAGCCGGAGCTCAGGTGAATCAGGACAATCCTCCTCCGATAATAGGAGGAGATATAGCCACCATTTCGGGAGGACCTCATCTGGCAAGCACGAGCAAAGGTGCCCAGAAGAGATATATCAACGAACTGAAATACCATAACGGAGTAGAGTTCGTCCCAGAGCAACGGTTATCAAAGCAGTAGTGATTGGAAAAATAACCAATCATTTTTACAGAGGAAGATGTCAGCCATGTCTAGTTCCCACATAACGATCCTCTGGTTATAACAGTTCAGCTCGCCAACCGGAGAGTTAGGAGGACACTAGTAGATAATGGAAGTTATGTGAGGTCTACTATTTAGGTCCACCCTTGAAAAAATGGGATTGTCTGTAACTGAGCTGAAGGCAACGTCCATGATTCTATATGGGCTTTCTAGTGAAGGGTAGGGCGCTATCGAAATGATTAAATTAGTGGTAACATTGGGTGAAGGTCCACGAACTGTCTCCAAGCTTCTCGAGTTTGTGGTCATCGATTGTCCAGCCGCATACAATGCGATTTTGGGCTGACCTGCGTTGATGGCGTTTGAAGCCATAACCTCTATCCGCCACCTAGCAATCAAATTCCCTCATCTACGGGAATATGCACTGTCAGAGGCGATCAACTTGCTGTCAGGGAATGCTATAGCATTTCCATGAAGGGAAAATCACAACCTGGGCAGCAAGCAATGGCCATAAATGACGGAGGTGAGGAGTCCTAGGAAGTGGAAGTTACCTCCGGGACAGAAGAACCTCAAGATACAGAGGATAGAAATGTTTCCCCAAGTGATGATATCAACCCATGAATGGGCAACGACAGGTCAGAGCTCCAAGCTATTGAGGAGCTCGATGAGATAAATATAGATCCCAAACACGATTCAAGAGTCGTTAAGATTAGGAAAAATCTTGGCGATGATAGGAAAAAGGAGATGGTTAAATTTTTACAAGGGAATCTAGATGTGTTCGCCTGGTCTCATGAAGACATGGTGGGAATAAGCCTAAGTGTGATCATGCACATCCTAAACTTGGATAAAAGCGTACCTGCGAAATCCCAAAAACAGAGACGTTTGGGAACAGTCCCGAGCTGGGGCATTGGAAGAAGAAATAGCTCAGTTATAAAAGTACGGGTTCATTCGTGAAGCAAAATATTCAATATGGGTCGTGAATCCTATCCTGGTCCCGAAGCCAAATGCAAAGTGGTGGACCTACATCGATTTCTCTGACTTGAATAAAGCTTGTCCTAAGGATTTCTTCCCATTGCCGAGAATTGATCAGTTGGTAGATGCCACCGCGGGGCACGAGCTCATGTCCTTTATGGATGAGTACTCTGGATATAACTAGATTGTGATGAATCCTCCAGACCAGGAGCATACTAGCTTTATGACTCCAACAAATGTATATTTTTATAAAGTTATGCCCTTCGGGCTGAAGAACGCCGGGGCTACCTACCAACGATTAGTCAACAGAATATTCATTGGTGAGACCGGGGAAAATATGGAAGTGTATGTCGATGATATGCTAGTCAAATCCAACACTGTCGATAACCATGTTTCTGATCTAAATGAATGTATTGAAATCTTGAGGAAATATAATATGAGGTTGAATCCCCATAAATGTACTTTTTGAGTGGCGTCGAGAAAGTTTCTGGGATTCATAGTCAATACAAGGGGGATTGAGGCGAACCCATATAAAATCAGGTCATTATTGGATATGCCTTCGCCTAGCTCGTGTAAAGAAGTTCAAAGCCTAACTGGAAAGGTGGCAGCGCTAAACCAATTTATTTCAAAGTCCACTGACAAGTGTTTGCCATTCTACAACTTGCTCAGAGGAAACAAGAAATTTGAATGGACTGAGGAGTGCGAGCAGGCATTCCTTGACCTAAAGATACATTTGGCTGAGCCCCTAGTATTTTCTAAGCCTGTATCTGGAGAGCCCTTGCTCCTTTATTTGGCCGTGAGAGAAAATGCAACCAGCGCCGTGTTAGTTCGGGAAGAAGACCGTGCTAAAAAACAAATGTACTATATAAGCAAAATACTTCTCTGGGCTGAATCACAGTATCCACTGATAGAAAAGATATCATTCTACCTGATATGAGTTTCCAAGAAGCTTAGACCATACTTCCAGTCCCATTAAATCCACGTCATGACTGACCAACCTCTAAGGCAGGTATTGCAAAAACCTGAAACGTCGAGACGTCTTTTAAAATGGGCGGTTGAACTCAGCCAGTTCAAGATACTATACATACCACGGACCTCGATCAAAAGCCAGGCCCTTGCTGATTTTGTGGCTGAATGTACCGGATTTCAAGAGGAGCTTTTGAAGGAACCGGTGCAGGAGTTGTGGAAAATATTTGTGGACGACTCATCTAACAAGAATGGGTTTGGAGCTGGGATCATATTGATCTCTCTGGAGGGGCATCAATTCCATATAGCTCTGAGATTTAGATTCGAAGCATCCAACAACGAAGTGGAATATGAGGCTTTGTTAGCCAGACTTAGAGTGGCAAAGGAATTAAAAGCAAGGGCCGTCTAGTGTTATAGCGATTCCCAGCTTGTGGTTAATCATGTGTTGGGGGAATATCAAGCGGTAGTACCAAGATGGCGGCTTATCTAGCTAAGGTGAAGGGAGAGCTATCAGAATATGAATACAGTATTGTTGAACAGATCCCTCGTGAGCAGAACTCTAATGTTGACGCTTTGGAAAGGCTTGCCACCACCAAGGAAGTTGAGACTTTGAATGTAGTACCAGTGGAATTCTTTGAGAGTTCCAGCGTGGCAGAAAAAATGGTAGAGGTCAAGATGATTGACATAAGGCCGTCCTGGATGACCCCCGTAGTGGAATATCTTACAACAGGAAGGCTACCTGAGGAATGAAAGGACGCGAGAAAAATACTCTATCAAGCTCTGAGGTATGTGATAGTGGATGGAACATTATACCGACGTGGTCATTCACTACCTCTTCTACGATGTGTTCTACCTGAGGAGGCTAAAACCATTCTACAAGAGGCGCATGAAGGCTTTTATGGAGATCATGCTGGGGGGGGGGGCAAAACCTAGCCTTAAAATGATTAAGGCAAAGTTATTTTTGGCCCACTTTAACAAAAGATTCCATCTCCCATGTTCAGAATTGCGACAAATGCCGGCGCTTCGCCACAGTCGCACGAGCTGCTCCAATCGAGCTAACGATGATCTCATCCCCATGGCCATTCGCAGTATGGGGAATTGACTTAATAGGATCCTTACCTATGGGAAAGGGAGGATTTCGTTACGCGGTGGTGGCAATTGATTATTTCACGAAGTGGGTAGAGGTCGAGCCTTTGGCAACCATCACTTCAAGGAGAGTCCTGGACTTCGTAGTGAAAAACATTGTATGCCGATTTGGGCTTCCTAAAAAGATTGTGTTAGATAATGGAACCCAATTTGACAGTGATCTTTTCACCGACTTCTGTGAAAAGCATGGCATTCTTAAAAGTTTTTCTTCGGTAGCATATCCACAGGTCAATGGACAGGTCGAGGCTGTGAATAAGACCCTAAAGGCGAGCCTTAAGAAAAGTTAGATAAGGCCAAAGGAGTCTAGCCCGAGCAGCTCCCACAAGTACTTGGGAATACCGAACTTCCCACAGGTGCTCCACTGGACACACTCCTTTCTCCTTGACCTTCGGAAGTGAGGTCGTCCTTCCCGTCGAAGGAAAGGTAACCACGCACAGACTAAGGACATTCAGCCAGGAGCGGAATGATGAGTTACTTAACGCGTCTCTTGACTTGATTGATGAAAAGTGAAAGGATTCACAGTTACAGCTCGTGCATTACCAACAAAAAATCACTCGTTATTTTAATTCTAAGGTTAAAAGACGTAGTTTTGGACTAGGCGGCCTAGTTCTCCGAAGGGTCTTTTTGGCAAACAAGGATCCTAAGGAGGGGGCTTTAGGCCCGAACTAGGAAGGACCTTATAAGATCGTGGAAGTTTTGCGTGAGGGAACTTTCAAGTTAGCTTGGCTTAGTGGAGAAACAGTCCCACAGACTTGGAATGCCATGCACTATGTAAGAAGTATTACCGATAGTATTACCAACCATCTATGTTAGGCTTAGTTATAAAAGATATTTAATTAAATAAATGGGGATTATCATGTAATTTTTCTTGTTAGCGTCTTTTTAAATAATTTTTCTTTATAAATTAGCTCGTGTAAAAGCAACGAAGAAAGTTTTACATTTTGGTTACTTCGGGGGCATATAACCCAATGTGGATTAGAACAAGGTTTCCAATTGAGTTTAAATTTTTAAATTACTTAAAATCCTGGATACAACTAGGTATAAAACTATCCTGGATACAACCAGGTCAAAAACTTAGAATCTTGGAAAATTGATTATCCAACGACTTTTTAAGAGCTCGATGTGTCAATAAACCTAACACGAACGAAGTTCAAATCACTTAAATCCCTGGATACAACCAGGTCTAAAACTTAGAAGTTAGCAAAATTGAATATTTGATGGCTTTTTTAGAAGCTCAAGATGTCAATAAACCTAACACGAACTAAGTTTAAAATATTTAAAATCCTGGATATATCTGGGTCCAAGGCCTGACACTTAATAGGTATGATATAAATCAACACATTAAATTTAGCCAAATTCAAAATATCTATCCCGATCTAAAAATTGATTCCTAAAATCTCGAATGTAATCTAAGAAAGCATAAACATGAGAGATAATCAAGGAAAAGACAAACAGATTAAAAGTTAGATATATGAATTGAAATTCAAGTTGTCCCGAGGATACGCTTCCTGACCTTTGAATTAAAATAACGAGTGATTCTTTGCTGGTAATGCGTGAGCTGTAGCTACGAATCCTCTCATTTTTCATCAATTTGGTCGAGGGACACGCTGAGCAACTCATCATTCTGCTCCTAGTTGAAGGAATGGAGTCTATGTGTGGCCATCTTCGTTTCAACGGGAAGGACGATCTTACTTCCAAAAGTTAGGGAGAATGGGGTGTGTCCTGTAGAGATTCGGTGGGAGGTCCAGTACGCCCACAGTACCTGCGGGAGCTGCTCAGGCCAGACTCCCTTGGCCTCGTCTAATCTCTTCTTAAGGCTTGCTTTGAGGGTCTTATTCATGGCCTCAACCTAGCCATTGGCTTGTGGGTAGGCCACCGAAGAGAAACTTTTAATTATGCCATGCCTCTCACAGAACTCGGTGAAGAGATCGTTATCGAATTGAGTTCCATTATCCGATATAATCTTCTTGGGCAGTCCGAATTGACAAACAATACTCTTGACTACAATGTCGAGGACTCTTTTTGAGGTGATTGTTGCCAGGGGCTCAACTTCTGCCTACTTCATGAAATAATCAATGGCCACCACTGCACATCGAACTCCTCCTTTTCTTGTGGGCAAAGCTCCTATTAAATCGATTCCCCATACCGCGAATGACCATGGGGATGAGATCATTTTCAACTCGACTGGTGGAGCTCGAGCGACTGTGGTGAACCGCTGGCACTTGTCACACTTTCAGAAATAGGAGATGGAATCCTTGATAAAGTGGGCCAATAATATCCCTGCCTTAATATTTTTAAGGCCAAGCTTTGCCCCTAGCATGGTCCCCACAGAAGCCTTCATGCACCTCCTGCAAAATAGTTTTGGCTTCCTCTGGCAGAACACACTGTAGAAGAGGCAAGGAATGGCCACGTCGGTACAGCGCCCCATCCACGATTGTATACCTTGGAGCCTGATAGAGTATCCTCCTCGCGTCTTTTCGCTCACCAGGAAACTTCCCTGTTATAAGATACTCTATTATGGGAGTCATCCAGGTTGGTCTGGTGTTGATCATCTCGACCTCCATCGCGCTTTCTGCCACGCTTGGGTTTTCCAAGAATTCCACCGGTACTATGCTCAGAGTCCCGGCTTCCTTGGAGGTAGCGAGTCTAGCCAAAGCATCAGGGTTGGCATTCTGCTCGCGAGGGATCTGCTTGACTAGGCCATATTCAAATTCTGGTAGCTTCTTCTTCACTTTGGCTAGGTAAGCCGGCATCTTGGCCCCCCGCGCTTGGTATTCCCCAGACACTTGGTTTACCATGAGTTGGCAATCGCTATAGCACTAGACAGCCCTCGCCTTCAACTCCTTCGCCACTCTAAGAACGGCCAATAAAGCTTTGTATTCGGCTTCGTTGTTGGAGGCCTCGAACCCAAATCATAGCGCGGAGTGGAACCGATGGCCTTCAGGAGAGATCAATAAGATCCTAGCTCCGGACCTGTTCTCGTTGGACGAACCGTCCACGAATATTCTCCACAATGCCTGTACTGGTTCTCTCAAAAGCTCCTCCTGAAATTCAATGCATTCAGCCATGAAATCAACCAAGGCTTGGCTTTTGATCGTAGTCCGTGGTATGTACAGTATTTAGTCTAGCTGAGTTCGATTGCCCATTTTAAGAGACGTCCCAATGCTTCAGGTTTTTGCAATACTTGTCTTAAAGGTTGGTCGGTCATGACGTGGATTGAATGGGATTGGAAGTATGATCTAAGTCTTCTGGAGGCTATAATAAGGCAGAAAGCCATCTTTTCCATTAAGGGATACCGCGATTCAGCTTTGAGAAGTCTTTTGCTTATATAATATACCGGTTTTTGAACCCGGTCTTCCTCTCAGACCAAAACGGCACTAGCTACATTTTCTGTAACAGTTAAATAAAGAAAAAAGGGCTCCCCCACCATTGGTTTAGACAATACTGGTAGCTCAGCCAAATGTGTTTTTAGATCGAGAGATGCCTGCTCCAACTCCTCAGTCCATTCAAAAATTTTATTACCTCAGAGCAGGTTATAGAATGGCAGGTACTTGTCAGTGGATTTAGAAATGAACCGATTAAGGGCTGCCACTCTTCCAGTTAGACTATGGACGTCTTTGCCCGACCTGGGTGAAGGCATTTCTAACAACGATCTTATTTTGTCTGGGTTTGCCTCTATTCCCCTCGTGTTGACTATGAATCTCATAAACTTTCTTGATGCCACTCCGAAGGTACACTTCTGGGGATTCAACCTCAGGTCGTATCTCCTTAAGATCTCAAAACATTCCTTCAGATCAAGAACATGGTTATCGGCAGTCTTAGACATGACCAGCATATCATCAACATACACTTCCAGGAGCAGTCCTTACTTCCTGGGATTCCTCGCCTTCGGACTGTATGGCCATCGTTTGCTGCATGGGTTGTGATTTTCCCTTTATGGAAATGTTGTAGCATTCCCTGGTAGCAAGCTAATTGCCTCGGACAGTACATATTCCCATAGATGAGGGGAATTTGATCACAAGGTGGCGGACAGAGGTTATGACTTCGAATGCCATCAGCGTAGGTCGACCCAAGATTGTGTTGTACGCGGTCGGACAATCGACGACCACAAACTTGAGAAGCTTGGAAACAGTTCGTGGTCCTTCACCCAAGGTTATCACTAACTTGATTATTCCGATAGCGGTTGATCCCTCACCGGAAAACCTGTACAGCATCATAGAGGTTGCCTTCAGCTCGGTCACAGAAAATCCCATTTTTTCCAGTGTGGACCTAAATAGTAGGTTCACAGAACTTCCTTTATCCACTAGTGTCCTCCTGACTCTCTGATTGGCGAGCTGGACGGTTATGACTAGAGGATTGTTATGCGGGAATTGGAAATGACTAGCATCTTCTTCAGTAAAAATGATTGGTTGTTTCTCCAATCGTTATTGCTTAGATAAAAGCTGCTCCAGGATGAACTCAACTCTGTTGTGAGACCTCAACTCATTGATATACCTCTTATAGGCACCTCTGCTCGTGCCTACCAGATGAGGGCCTCTGGAGATGGTTGTTATCTCTCCCCTTGTTATCGGAGGAGGGGTATATTGATTCACCTGGGCTCCGCTCTGATGTGCTGGGCCTCCGAAACTGATGGAATATTTTGTCCAGTGAGCTGACGGGAGTTACTCGATTCTGGGCGTACTGAGCCAATGGTCCGAACCTGATGAGCGTCTCGATCTCATCCTTCAAGTGCCTACAATCATCGGTTTTGTGACCAATGTCATTGTGGAATCAACAAAACTTTGAAGGATCTATCTTTGCCCTTTGATTCTTTAACGATTCTGGCTTTTTCCACGGAAGGCGGGCAGAATTCGCCAAGAAGATACGCTCTCTACTATCCGTGAGGTCGGCATAAGTCGTATAGGTCGGCTTAAACTTCTCCATAGGCTTGTTTTTCTTTAAACCGCTTTAGCCGCCCTCACCATTTCCCTTCCTCTTGTTATTTCCCCCTTGGTTATTCTGGGTAACGGTCTAAGTCGTAGCTGCAACATCCGTTACCGCTCCAACGGGCTGGGTAAGGACATGGCTGGTTCCTGCGACTAAGGCTCGTGCTTCTTCCAAGTTTATCAACCTTAAGGCCTTGTTCAGGAACTCATCCATGGTGTTCACTCCTTTTCTTTGGATTTCTTGCCATAGGTCGCCCCCAACAAGGATTCATATTCTCATCGCCATGAGCATAGAACTTTCATCCGCGTCTCTAGCTCGCGCAACAATGTTGGCAAACCTACTCAGATGCGCTTTTAGAGGCTCTTTGGGCTACTGCTTTACATTTGCGAGGGAGTCTGCCTTAATGCGAGCCTCCTGAGAAGCCCAGAATGCCCTTTTGAAATCAGCGGAGAAACTCTTCCACGAACTGATAGAATGTCTCTTGTATTGCTTGAACCATTTTCTGGCCAGCCTGACTAGGGTTGAAGGGAATACCAGGAACCTCAACTCAAGTCCAATATTTGTAGCCATCATCGGGGTGTTGAACATTCCCAACTGGTCGGACGAATCTCCATCTCCATCGAATTTCGACAAATGGGGCATTCTAAAACCCGGTGGGTATGTCGTTGCTATTATGTTTGGGACGAAAAGTTCGAGCTCATCCCTTGAGTCATATTCGTCTTTTTCCTTCTCCATTAGGAGCCTTTTCATTAGTTCCTCCATCTGGGATGACCTTTTGAGGGTTTTTTCCTTGGTTCCCTGGTTGTTATGGGGTTGTTCAACAGCTCCCATCCAATCATATGCATTCAGCGGGTTATTGCCCCTCCAAGCTCGAGCCTGGCTGGGCAGGACATTCTCGTTATCACGTACTTCAGAAGGGCCCCCCTCGTGGTGAGTGCCACTGATTCCATTACGGGCTGGATTTCTCCTTTGTGAGTTTAAGCAATCTCGTAGATCGGTTTGTGGATCATCTTGAGGGATCTAGGCCAAACTCAGCCGATTTCTCAAATCTGCACCGGTCCTACAGCTTCGACGACCCTCAGTCCAATAACTCACATTAGAAAAACTTAGAGCTTGCGGTTGAGGCTGAGGATCTGGGATATTTTTGTGTGCTCGTGGGGCATAAGCAAGGGCAGCGGGAGGAGGATTCCTCCTACTATCCCCATAGGTAGGAATGTTCCAAGCGGAATGAGGTGGAGTTGGATGCCTTATTGGCGACGGGGGATGCCTAATCGGTGAGGCAATTCTTGTCCCGTCAGGGCGTACCAAGTTAGCTTGTGGTCTCTCTGCTCCGCCGTTTCTAACTCTCTGTGCCTGGCGAGTTGACCGTGACGCAGGGGGGTTGGGTGGAACATGTCATCTTTGCGAGTTCGTCCTTGTCCTTCTACACGGGTTGTCATGGGCGCTTCTAGATGCATTCCATGGGGGTACTGAACTCGGAGTCGAGGTCCTAACCGACCAGCTGACTTGCCGATGGCCCTTGGGAGGGTCGTCAAACAGAATTCCTTGGTGATCTTGTGCCATGGTCATGGAACTCGGAGTCGAGGTTCTAACTGATCGACTTGGTCTAGGTCGACTATCTTGGCGGGACTTATAAGTCCCACCTTTCCTCTTTCCGACGGTAACGCCGGTTGCAAGAGGGGGTAGCCGAGCCAAGACCTCCTCAATTTTCTTGTTTGCTTTGGCTAGATGACTCCTCAACTGCATGTTTTCCAACTCTACTGCTGTCAAATAATCCGGGTTCGGATTCGGTGGTAGAGACGCTGAACTCCCCATGTCGTCGTGGCCCATCGGTTGCTTTCCCAATCGTTGCTGGATCTCAGGGTTTTGTTCATCGAAAACAACAGTATGGTGAGCCTCCTTCCTATCATGCTGATCCGTTTCATTACCATGTCTCGAGCGAGAAACCACCATGATGATCTTTGATCTGAATCTTTCACAACAGCACTAATCTACAACTCTCAATGACAGCACCAAATTTTTGACGCGGTTTTTTGCCAACAGTGAATTACGTAAATAGCTGGGATGGCTTAGTGCTTAATGATAAACCGTAATAAGAAAATGATACTTAAAAATGCTGGAAACGAAAGATCAAGAACACTCGTTCATTTACGTGGTTCAGAGGTTAAAATCCCCCTAGTCCATGAGTCTATATTATTATTGTATATCTCTCTATATCTTGACATAGTATTTGCATTACAGAAAACAACCAACCCCTTTCCCTATCCAAGGTCTTGGTATTTATAGAAAAGCAATCCCTAGATAGGCGTTGGGGCCATCATGTGAATCTGAATCCCTCATGTGACCTGTCTCGCACTAATGATGAATATTAAAATTATATTAAGGTATGGTCTAATCATTAGATAAAACTGATCATGGGTCATCTGACATAATCGGACATGTGATGTCTGATCATGCACGATTATATTACGTGTCTGGGAATTTAAGGATAAACGGACATGTGATATCTGATCATGCACATTTATATAACGTATCAAGGTTTATAAAGATCCCTGGAAATGACAGATCTCTAGCGTACCCCGAGCTAAGCGTAGCATCAGCTCGTGTCTCGAATGCTATGCTTCATAAGTGTTTCCAGCTCATGCATTATTGTTTTGTATTCATTAGCTCGTCCTATTTACCTGGGGAATCGCACTGTCTTCGCAGAGGAAATATGAACTTGCGGATCATCTAGTACTATTTTTGGCTAGCCAGCTGTACCCGTGTTGAATCTCAGGACGTACAATAAGGTATTAGAGAATTAAGATTTTATTGTTGGGAATTTTGGCACACAAACTTTAAATCAACAATGAATAAATATAATTAACTCAATAATACAAACCTTAGAGACTAATCAAGGACCACATTCATAGTATGGAGGCAAATCTTGAATATTCAATGACTAAAGCATAATCTAGAAAATTACATAAAATAGAGAGTGAAATTACACTACCTAAATAAATGGAATCACCATAGAAAATACAATAGAAATATCAAAAGAAAAATGACAAAAAGGAATGGAAAACTAAAAAACAAAGTAAAAATATCATATGTCGGAGAAACAATTATAAAAGAACTCAAGGCTTATACACAAGGAGTATCATTGTCCAAAATTTCTATTTCAAGCCTTCCTAAAGTTGCATAAAGCTTCACCAAAATGGAATTAGAAGTGTGATTAAACAAGCCTTTGAAACTCACACAAGTCAAGCAATTCTTGGTAAGTTTCTTGGAGAAAATGAATGTTCTTAAGGAAATAGAGAGAGAAAGGTGTGAGAGAGTTAAAAAGTGTAATTAAGGTTTAAAAGGCATTTCCCGCTCAAATTGGACAGTCCCCAAGCGACATGTCGCCTACAACATTTTTTAACAATATATGTCAGATGACGTGTCACCAGAAATGCTACAACATGTCGTGTAAGGACCCAAAAATACTAGCACTAATTTTGCGAAAATTAAACCATATTTACTATTTAATAGGTCTTAAAAATCCATATAAAAATAATTTTAAATATAATGTGTGCACACACTAAAAATATTTACATTTAAAACTTAAAAGTATTATAGCAACCAAAATAATTTAAACATAGTTAAAATTAACATTTCAAAAGTGCAAACTCCCCAGAGGTCGAGCCACATATACACCTTCGCAAGAAGACCCCGACGCTCACTGCCCAAGCTTATGTTAGAGAATATATGTTATTACTCAATGGAAAAGTGGAAAAATGAAAATACAACTCTATGCAAAAAATACAATAGACAAGGTAATTGATTAAATAAATATTACAACTCAATTGCTCAAAATACAAGTAAATATAAATAAGAGAAGGAAGAGAATTATAAGAACTAAAACCCTAAAACAAAAGATACCAATGAATATGTAATTATAAATAAAAGTAGAGGATTACAAACTCAATACACCAATAATACAAGAAGAACAACAAAATGAAAAGATCAATGAAAAAACAAAATCTCACACAACCAAAGTGTAGAGTAGAGGGGATCACCAACTTGAACAAGGTTAAAAACCTTTGTCCAAAAGCTTATTTCCCCTATTCTCTAAGCACTAAGAGATCTCTCTAGGAAATAGCTCTCTGGAATTATCAAGCATCTATGGTTTATTTTCCGGCCAAGTGCTTTGTGGATGGAAAATGGTGTGTCTTACAAGTGAGCATTAGGCTCCTATTTATAGAGTTTGAGATACCCCTTTGAATTTCAAATTCCACTGTTACCAATGTTTAACAATGTTTAATTGGATGTTTATGGAATTAAAATGGAGATTTGTGAGTTATTTGGGATTTTAGAACCATTCAACTTGGAAAAAACTGAAAAATCATATAGGCTGTTAGCCTCACTGGCCGCGGCCAGGACTTTTTAGTGGCCGCGGCTACTGGCTTCTATCCCCCAGGTCGCGGCCACAGGCCATTTTCAGCACAAAAAAGTCTTTTTTCCAAAACATCTCAAATCATTTCCCACGTGATTTTGTAACCTCCAAACACCCATTGAAAGTTAAAAACATGTCTCCAACAGCCATATTTCATCATGGCTATGTGAAATCCAATCTCAAATGTGTAACATATAATATACACATTATTGGGTAATATTTGGGAGTTACAAATTTGTAACTGATTTTGTAACTCCAAAATATGTCACATTCGGGCACACACATGTATGTAATTTTGTGACTCTCAATAATATGTTACAAGGTGGGACAAATCACATTTTGTCACATTATTTAATCTAACATTATATTATATGAAATATTATAACAACTTATTCTTGCCTTTACCTAAAACATAAACAATTAGGAAAGTGATAACACTTAGTAAATCAATCTCGCAAATGAAATAAAATAAAACAACAGGAACCAATGACCAAGTCATTGTCTGCACAACAAATATCTTACCACACATA
Source organism: Humulus lupulus (assembly GCF_963169125.1). NCBI lineage: Eukaryota > Viridiplantae > Streptophyta > Magnoliopsida > Rosales > Cannabaceae > Humulus > Humulus lupulus. The sequence continues at coordinate 59,132,014 of NC_084798.1, forward strand.
GGGTTCTGGATAAATGTGGGCCCTAATACGATTCAAGAACACATAAACTAACAAAACTTAACAAACTTGACAAAGCCAAAAGTTTAGACTCTTACCTTTGTTGTTTTCCCTTGTGTAGTTTTTTCCTAACTTCTAGAAATTGCAAAAGGGTTTAGGGTTGTGTTTATAGTATAGAGGAGGTGAGAGATTAAGAGAATTTGTAAGAATATTTTGTGAAAAAAATCATAACACCAAAGGAGGTGCTTGGCCAAACGTAGAGAGAAAAGGAGAGAAAAAATTGAAATGTGAAAAATGAAGACTTTTCTTTGACTTTTGCTATTTATACTAAATAAAAAAAATACCAAAATAACCCTAAGGCTGCCGCCCCACATAATCCCAATCATCCCTAATAATTTTTTTAGTTAAATTTTAACTAACTAATTAACCCTACACTTAATTATCTATTTTCTAAAATAATTACCAAGTGGTAATTTTTTTTTTACTTCATCAAATTGAAATCTTCACCTAGGATAATTAAATTAAATGTGTTTTGCCATTTAATTTAACTGGTCATACTCCTATGTTTATAACTCATTTAATTTAATTTACCAAAATTCTTTTTTTTGGCTAAAAGTACATTTTCACAAAAATGCATTTTTAAAGATTTTTCACACAAAAAACAAAATTTCTGAACTTAATATAAAATAATTCAATAATTTTATGCCCATTAATATTTTTCCTTAATTATACTTCTCCAATAATATTTTATCCGAGAATTTACCCGGTTAGGGTTTCCATTTCGGTTCGAGACCGAAATGCTCGATTTGTCACAAAACCGCACATTTCACACTTTGGCTAACAATAACAACATGAAATTTTCTTCTCAAGCATATATTATTACTTAAAATAATATTCATACATACCTCATCACCCCGTTTTTAGATACTAGTAGGTGCCCGAAACGCAGGGCATTACATGTTGCCCCTAACATTTTTCAAGATAGTGTTAGGCGACGTGTCGCAACTAGCCTTGGGACATGTCACCCCTCCCACTTCTATATAGCCCTTTCCAAACCCCGAAATTCCCAAAAGCATTGCCAAATTGCTTCCAGTGGGTTTAGATATTTTAAATCCCTTATTATATCACACAACTTCTCAAAATCACTTCAACTTAAGTGAAAATTGTTAAGTGTTTCACACAACATTGTCTAAGCAATTTAACCATTATATTTAACATATATCATCACAATCCACACCGATACTCAACTTAAGAAATAATCGCTAAAGCAAGAGTAATGGTGCGACAAAGGTGAGCCACAAATAGTCGATGGCTTCACAAAAATGGTGTCGCCAAAGACAAGTCCAGATACCTCTATCATGGTGTCGATGCGTACCATGAATGACATCGCTAAAAAGTAGACAACGACGCCTCCAGTAGCCAACAGCTATAGTCATGGTTTTTACGAAGATGACATTGAAGATAAAGATCTGCATGTATATGAACAACTTCCTCCTGTGTACACGGTGGAAAAGAATGTCACTTGTGACATTATTGCAAAGTTATTGAGTGCTACACTTTCTCACGATAGTATTAAAATTGTGGAATTTCACCCATGCACCAAAGAGGCCCAATTTGACTATAAGACCCAAATTGATGCATGTGACCTATTTTTTATGGAAAAATTACACCTAACACTGTAAATTTAAAATAAAATTTGAAAATATAGAATTTTACAAAAATTACAAAAATACGGATAACAAATTGTTACGGTTCTGTAATCGTCTGTTACGATTTTCTATTTAGTCAGTAAATGTTGTTTACAAAATTATAACATAGGGTTACAAACTTGTAAATTTTAATTACAAATTTGTAAACTTTAGTTACAAAAGCAAGCAATATTGTTACAAATTCGTAAACTTTGTTTACAAAAAAAAAAAAACTCCATATTTACGATTATGTCGCTCTATATATTTGTAATTTTTTACAGATTCAGTATTTTTAGTTTGTTTTCAAAACCTTAGGTATTTTTGTAAATTTCCATTTTTTATGCTCATTTATTGATAACCCAAGTTGAAGATGGAATAATTTATGGTGAAAGTTTTGTACGAGCCCCATGGAATAGTTAACCCAAAATATTGGGGATATGTCTAAGCACATGGTAATGACCCATCTCATTCCCTCATTAATTCATCATGTTATTTGAATATTCCAATTTTTAAGGGTGACATGCAGTGAGTGTCTTGAAAATTTTGATGATTGGTTACAAATTGTGGATCATTATTTTCACCGAGTTCAAATTTAGGAAAATAGACAAGTTAAATTTGTAGTTTAAAAATTAAGAGATCTCGTCCAAGCTCATTGGAGTTGGTTAGTGCATCAAAGAAAGAAAGAAGGCATAGAATTGGTGCTTAGTTGGATGATGATGAAACAACTTTTGGGTGAATTATTTCTTCCTCCTACTTTTGATCCAATTTTATTTATAAAAAATAATGCAATTGTAGGCAAGGAGAACAATTAGTATTGGAACATGGACATGATTTTTCAAATCTAAGTCAAATTCTTGATGTCGATGAATTTGAGATCCAACAAGTGGCTAGATATTTTAGTGGATTGAAGGAAGAAATTTGAGATAAGATATGGTTGCTCTCTTTGTGTAAATTATTTGAGACTGGTGTCTTATCCACCAAAATTGAGTTTGTTGTGTTAACGACAAAACAAGGCCATCAAGAAGAATGTATGGATACAAAGCAAGAATTATTTGATGTTAAGTTTGTCTATGAAGATTTTAGTACTCAAAGGGCAAAGCAATGACAAGGGTGGATAGCTTGAAATTCCTTGCCATTTTGTTGGATTGTTACTCACTACGCCAAAAGAGGGCTACGACGTCACTTCTATGCGCCAGTCCACACAATTGACCGACACAATTGCTATATTTGGGGCAGTAGCATCGAAGTATGATGGTTACCTACCCGTCGTTTAAAAGTTCGTCGACGCTAAAGAGTTTTAATGAATTCTTGCATTTTGATTTTATTGGGTAAAACATCGATTCATAACCGATGTTAACTTGGCAAACGCATCGGCTCTGCACTGATGCTAGGCCAAATAATAACACCCTCGTTCCCAACCTTTTGTTCACTCTCTCTCTCTCTCTCTCTCTCTGAATTGATAGGCGAACCAGCGACAACACCCCTCGAAACCCAGCCCCTCGACCATCGAACTCAGCCCCGTTTCAACCCTACAAGCGTACTTGAGCCTCTCTCTGCCCCTCTCATCACCCCTTGCGACCTCTACAGCTCCGGTCAAGAGCCTCCATAGGTCCAAGAGCCTTCGACCCTCGCGGCCCTCGCAGCTCCGAGAGCCTCCACCTTTTGTGGCCTCCATAGCTCTAAGCCTCTGCCCCTCGCGACCTCCACAGAGGTAAGGTTAACTTTTTTTAGGTTTTTTTTTTATATAGTTAGGTTTAAATTAAATTTGAGATTATTGAAATTGTGAAGTTAATAAATTGATAATTAGGTTAAATTATAGTTATGAGAATTTAAAAATTGAGAATTGTGAAGTTGTTTTAATTATGAGATCTGAAAAATTAAGATTGTTTTTAATAAAATTAGGTTGATTTTTAAAATTAGAATTAAAATTAAGAATTGAGAAGTCAAATTATGAAATTGATAGATAGGTTAATTTATAATTATGAGGATTTAGAAATTGAGAATTATGAAAAAAAAAATTTAAATAAAGTTAGGTTCATTTATGAGGATTGAGAAACTTGTAGTTGTATGAAAAGTTTTTAAAATAATTATGTAATTGTTAATATTTAATTGGTGTTAGGTTTGGCGCATTTTATGGTTCATTGGATTTGGTGATGATCTCATTTGAAGGCTAAGCCTTTATCTTGGACAATGTAATTTACTGAAACTTTAATAGTATATATATATATTGAAAGATATATAGTGATATTAAATTTAGTGAAATTTACTATTAAAAATAAGTGAATATAAGTTCTAAGACTGTGTGCTGATGTGATATAAGGTTGGAAGTATGCATGCTAATTGATTGTTTGATATTTGTATATTATATGTTGTGTATCAGAACTTTTTGAAATTAGGAAATGTTATATAAATAGGAGAAATGTTGCCCAATTTTTTTTCAAGATAATAACATTGATAGTTATGTATGTTTGATATTGATTGATACTTATGCATGTTGATTGGTTGTTTGATTTTTGTGTATTATGTGATGTATATATGTACTATATGAATTTTGAATATGCTATAAAAATAGAGAAAATGTTGCCAAGTTATTTTTTAATATAGTAAATATATAGTTTTAAATAGAGGAATCCTTGCTAAAAATTGATTTATTTTTGGCTTGTTAGTTTTGTTTTTTATCATGTAAGTATTGTTTAATTTATTAGTTATTATATAGTATAAATTTTAATTGTAAAATCATATATAATTTTATTCTAACTAATTTTTTGAATTCATTTGTAGTTCAAAAGTACAATGGTGTACCTGCTTGAAGAAATCAATATCTTCTGAGATGAATAGGCGGAGTCAATTCTACCTCATCCCAGTGTTTGATCAGAGGAAGTGCTAACTAGTATGTACGTCCATATCGATCGAGTATGAATATAATTTTTTTGAATCATATCTCGATCTTGACTTAGATAAGTAACTAACTTATTTTTTGTCTCTAAACTATGGTTAAGTTAGTATATTTTGATTAGAAACTTAGTCATTTTTTTCGCTCGAGTATATGAATTTTATTTTTTGAATCATATATCTCGACCGTTGTCCACTACAACAAATTATATTTTTAATAACTCTCTATAATTTCTCACACCTATAGTGTGAGACATTAAAAGTTAGTATGGATTTTTAATGTCTTATGTTAAGATACATAGACAGTTTTTTTTTCGTGTGTCCAACAATGTAAGACATAAAAATTAGAGGGAGACGTCCAAAAATGGATTGTATGGGAGAATACTCACGTCTCCCATGGGAAGACAACAGAGACTTCTCACGCCTCCCACTGGGAGAAGTAAGATTTATGAATATTAATTAAAAAACTTTTGAAAGTCCTCGATCCACGGGTGACTTCTCTCTCCCATCTTCCTATCAATTTATCTATCTATCTATCTATTATTATATTATTAAACTTAAAAAAAACTATTTGATGTACAGAGCATACTTGACTCTCTCTCTCTCTCTTCCATTTTTTTTATCAATCCATCTTCATATATTATTATTATTATTATTACACTTTAGAAAGATAAAAAAAAAAGGAAAATTACACAACTCACGGTAATCTTTTAAAAAATTCAATATAAACGGTGTATATTAAAAATACGATTTCTAATATTACATTTACGGATATTTATATCATTATACGGTGAAAAGTAAAACCTTACTTCTCTCCTGCACTGTTGTGACCTGGACTTGCCCCTCCATTTTCTCACATTTTTTAAGATTTCAACTCTCTCCATTCTCACTATTTTCACCACAATTGTAAACCAATTTTCTCTACCCATTTCCGCTACCCATTCTCACTATTCCTCTCTCTAGCTTTTGTAGTGGTCTCACCATCTCTCTCTATTTCTCCACATTTATATTTGTGGCTTGATGAGTAAAGCCATTAATCTCTATTGCATTGTTATTTACTGGGTTTTGATGTCAACGTGTTCAAGAGTTTGCCCATAATGATTGGAGTCTGGTTCCTCTTTTATAAACGATGTGGTCATTAGAGCTCTTTCTAACTCTGATAAATATGAAGTTGATGAGGAAAACTTCTCATCTTCAATTGAAAATGCTTAATTTTTGTTTTTTTTTTTAATTTTTATTCATGTGAGATTTAGATATTTACACTATTTACCTGTTTTATTAGACAAATAAAGCATGTGTTGTTGTACATATATAAATTAAAAAAGACTCATATTTTTATGTTTTAAAAATATAATTAAGTTTCACAATTTTGTATTGATGGTTACAAAATTAGTAATTATGAGTTACAAACATGTAACATATCTTCATAAATTTGTAAATATATTTTTATTTATAAAATGAATTTCATATATATTTAAATATTGTTTACAAGCATGTAATACATGTTCACAAATTTGTAACAAGATAGTCTGTAAATATATTTACAAAAAATGATTTTCTGTAATTGGTTTTTATAAATGTTATTTACGAACATATAACAAATATTTACAAATCTGTAGCAGATGTTTACAAAAAAAATTTGTAACATATATTTACAAATGTTTGCAAAAAAGTTCTATTTTACTAATTCATATTTACAATTATACCACTACATATTTATATTTTTGCCCATTTGTGTTTTTCATAAAAAAAAAATCCGTATTTTTGTAATCCACCGTATATTTCATATATTTTTTTTAATGTTTATGTATTTTTGTAACTTTCCCAGGGAAAATTACACCCATCACCCTATATCTCAAAAAAAAAAAATTGAAATATATGGCATATGTCATATATACGGTTTAACTTTTGATATAGGTGTTTGAAGACGTATATCCATATAAATATGCATACGGCATGACTCTATAGTACTGCTAATCATATATATTAGTATAATATTATCTATATGATTATTTATATGTTTTTGTGAGTGATAAAATTAAAACATTAAAATTAATAATTATAATGCCTTATTATATGTGTATATTATTCTGGTCATATATAATGAATGAAGCATATATACGTATATATAATATAGTTGAACGAAAAAATATTTTATTTGATCGCCGTATTGATATTTTTTACAAATATACTTATAGGGGATTAAAATTAATCTCTTTAAATAATACTAAAAGATGAGTAATTATTGAAATAATAACAAGCTGATAAAAATTAGTAATGTTGTGTTACGAATAATATTGGGAGGATAAATAACTATTAAAATTATAAAACTAGTAAATTTTTATTACAATTATGTTAAGTAAATATATAAATTATTTATGCAAATATTAGTTGAAAAATATAATTTTATTTGTGAATTAATTTTGTAAAATTTTGTTACAAAAATAATTTTTTTTGTTATAAATTAATCTGTAATTGTTGTTTTCAAATTTGTAAAAATTATTTACTTATTATAATAGTTTTGTTACTACTTGTTACAATCTTGTAACTAAAAATTATACTTTTTAATGAGTTTTAGTTATTGCATGTAACAATTTTATTATTAATTATAATAGTTTTGTTACTACTTGTTATAATATTAATATTTGTTGTTCTAACATCTAACATTTTTGTAAATGATAGTTACAAAAATTGAATATTTTACTAATAAAATTAATTTTGTAAATCATTGTTACAAACATGTTAACAAAATAAAAGAGTATGCTACGGTGATAGTGAATTTTCAAATTAGTAAATTAATGATGACCAAATTTTAAGTATTAAAATTTATATTTATTTGTTTTTCCAAAAAAAACTTGTATTTATTTGGATTGGTTTTCACGAGTAACATTTTATTTTCTGAATATTTTTTTTGTTCTAATTATTTAGTTAAAAGAGTATACGTTAAAAAAAGTCAAACCAACAAACAAATTTATAGTGATGGATTTGGCCATATTATAATATTATTAAACAAATAGTATTCAAATTATTAGATTCATTTTTATAATACTAATAATTAATAATTATATTATTAGTTTCTAAAAACATTAATAATTTATTATGATGAAAAATTACATGTGTTATTGAATGGGATTGAGTGTCGTATTTACCAATAAATCATTTATTAGTTGGCTTCATCCCACTACCGTATATTTGTAATAAATTTCAATTACCGTATATTTAGATTTTTTTTATTAACTTATGGTATATATGCAAATTTCCCAAAAAAAAAAAAAAAAGATTGATGCACGTACGACCCTTTCTCTTCTCCATTTCTCCTTAATATTTTTTTATCTCTTTACCTCTCTCAAGACCTAGCCGCTGCCCCTCTCCTTTTCCCTCTTCCTTTCTCTCAAGAATCTCTCAAACCCATCCCCTCTATCAAGAATCTTTCAAACTCATCCCCTCATTCTTTCTCATCTCTGATTCTCTTTCTCTTTCACTCAAGAAGTACAATCGCGTCTTCCTCTTCTCATCTTTCTATGTGTCTCTCTCTAACTATTTTTGTTCCTGCAGGTTGGTGGCGCAGAGGAGCGATGGAGGCACACTGGAAAGGCTAGGGCTGCGGTGGAGGTTGAGGCGCAGAGATCTCTCACACTCTCAAATGCATCACCTCTATCTTTCTCAGTCTCTTTCTCTCTCTTAGTCTCTTTGTTTTTTTAGGTTGGTTGTGTGGTGGAGGAAACCATGGCTAGCGGCAGTGGAGTGGAACAGTCTGACGCTTCTAACATATTCAATCGCGTCGCCTTCAACAACATCAGTTTAAAAAACAATGCAATTGGCTAAAGTGTCGGTTAAATACCAACACTGAAACCCTTATTTTTAGTACTGACTATATTATACTACTTTGACTTTGGGATGCATTTCGAAGGAATTTCTCAATTGGACTATACCATTCTCACAAAATGAACTCGAAGTTGAGTTCTTTCGTAGAAATGTTGAATGATGTAAGTGAGAATAGTCTAAAAATTTATGAGGTGTATTCATTCTAGAATAACCAGATTTGATAATTTATTTCTTTTATATGTTTTATTTTATTATTATGTCATATATGTTAGTGGGATATATAAGTGGAAATGTAATGGACAATTATTGATTATTGATATTTTGAAATAATTAAAATCTTGAGAGAGAGAGGCTCTCCTATTTTGGAAGTTTTCCTTGTTTGTCGTAGATTTGGCGTGAGCTATCACATTATCCAATGCGTTGCATCAAAATCTCATTTAATATACCTCAAAGTCTTATGAGATACGTATGCAATGTGTTGATATTGGAAAGCATTGTTAATGATTTGTATATTTGTGCTCGTCATGTTATAAATTCTATCATATTATACCTCACATATACGCCATCAAATACTTAATATGGTGAAGTGATAATATTGCTGGTTTTGATAAATAATTAAATTATCAAGTTTACTTTGGAGACCTAAAATTGATGATATTTATATGAGAATTGCTAAGGAGTGTTATTAGTATCTAACATTATAAAAATATGCACTAAAAAAAAAATATTAGGACTTGCGGAGCGCGAGTCCTTTATTTGAGAGCCTTAAAAACTGAAGTTTTTTAGGACTAAAAGAATGTTTTCGCGAGTCCTAAAAAGTTTTTACTACTACAAAAAAAATGCTTTTTAGGATAGGCTTTTTAGGATTCGCAATGTGTGTCCTAAAAAATTTCTGTGAGTACCTTTTAATTAATTATAATTTTATTTTATAAATCAATATTTTGGTAAAATGCCCAATTTTTTTTTTAAATCCCATTATTGCTGAATGAATAATAAATATATAATTACATATCTAAAATAAATAAAATATAAAAAATATTAGAAATATTACTATGATTAGTTGAATGAATATATTAAAGATGAACAAAAACAAAATCAAAGCAAACATTGTTGAGATAACTACAAGCATATGCAAACATTAATCTACACCAATAATATTATATGATTATATACAATCAACCTGAATAACATATCTGAAACTTTTCAATTGACATAAAGATCCAAACAAAACTTTTCCATTGACATAAAGATCAAAACAAAGACAACACCTGAAAATCCAAACAAACACAACCTGCCAGCCACCATCTGAAAATGAAGACCCGCCCCACCACCTGAAAATGAAGACCCACCTCCGAGCCACCGCCTCTATGAGCCAGCGTTGCAGCGAGCCCCTCCGTGAGCCCTTCCGAGCCACCACCTCTGTAACGACCCCAAATTCGCTATTAAGGCTTAAGGGCCTGGAGTAGTGTGCCTGGAGGGCATAATGGGATTTTGTGTGTGTCTTTTATGAGTTTAATACATGATTACGATTTATTACACGTTATATGACTATTTGATTATTTGAGATGCATGACTATGTGAATTAGTATGCATGTAGACCTGATTGTCTTCGAATGAGCATGATTGTAATCTGGCCATGTTAGGGCATAACTGTGATAATTGTATTATGTGAATTGTGCCATGTGAGTGTGGTGTTTTTATCAGGATGCACGCATCGAGACGGTCCTAGTGAGCCAATTAGTCTAAAAGTCACAACGGGATGTTGTACCCGGCTCGGGAGGAGCCTAGGGGTACTTTAGGAGTTTCGTAAGTTGAAGGGAGAACTAATGGTTATGGTTTTGGCGATTGAGTAACTTGTGTAACCGTTAGTAACTGCTTTGGGTAACAAGTTTTAAGATAGAAAGTGATAGAATTGAAATAGAAGTGTAAAGACTTAAGTGCCCTTGAAGGTTTAGTTAGGAAGGATTATTAAGAAGGGGTAAAATGGTCTTTTGGCAAGGGTAATAGACAAATGGCAGCTGGGATATAGGGGGGCATGGTTTGGGCATTGGGCATTTGGGTGTTTTGATAAAATTAGAAGAGAAGAAAAAGAAGAAGAAAGAAAGGTTAGGGCAAGAAGAAGAAGAGAAGGAGAAGTGGGAGTCTAGGAGGAGATCTAGGAAGCTTTGTGTGAATTCTCCATTTGAGGTAAGGGTTTTATACACATTTAAGTTTGGGTTCTGTTTTGATTTGAGGAATTTAAAGCCTAAGCTAAGCATTGTTAAGTTTTGGGTTAGTTGCTGAAATTAGGAATCAAGGGGTGGATTTTTGGATGTGATGGTGTTTTGCTCTTGATTCTAGTATCTATAGGTTGTTAGATGGTTCATATGAGGTTTTGATTTGATTTTGGGGTCTAGATATTTGTTTGGGGTGATTTGGAGAGGTTGAAGCTCGGGAAAAACGCAAGGAAAACCCAGAAATTATGGGTTCGCGATGGAGCGCCGCGGCCCTGTTCTTGGGCGCCGCGGCGCGAGGATGCTTCAGGATGGGGGCCAAGCTGCTGGGCGCCGCGGCCCTTGAAGGGAGTGCCGCGGCCATTTTGCCGCGGCCCTAGGCCCTAGGCCATTTTGGCAGCCCAAAAGTTGATTTTTTAGGGCTTTTTCCCGAGGACACGGGGGATGGTTCCGATGCTTCGTTTTATGGATTTAGAGGTCCCGGGAAGTGGTTTTGGGCTTTGTTAGTATTAAAAGTGTTTTATGTGTGTTGTGACTAGGTTTCGGAGAGGCTCGTGCTAGTGGATCGTGCTCGTGACCGTGGTGCATCGGAAAGCTCGAGATACAGGTAAGGAAACCGGAACACCCGAGAATAGGGCATGGGCCCACTGTTTGATTGCAGGGCACGGCCCTAGATTGTATTGTGTGCAAATGTGTAAACTTAGATGAACTATTGTATGTTTGAATGGTTATTTTTGAATGCATTATATGTGTGATTATAATGGAATGAACGGCTAAGGCCGAGAACAGCGTAGGCCGGGTACGACAGTGGGGCCGGAAGAAACGCTCAGCACATGGGATGCTATAGCCAGGGTGGGACCCAAGGGATACATGAGTTATCCTACGGTGTGGACCGAGACCCCAAGCTTTGGTAAGGCCTCTGGGGTGGCATGGTTGTGCTTGTTTAATCTGGTGGTTTTCCTGTTTTATCTGTGAATTATGCCAGCTATATTATTTGCATATGTTATGTGCTATTTGGGTTTTCTTACTGGGCTTCGGCTCACGGGTGCTCCGTGTGGCAGGTAAAAGCAAGGAGTCAGTCAACCGGCCATGAGTATGGAGAGCGTGGGGGCGGCGCGTACATGTTCGGCCTGCCCGACTGCTTTGGTTGGGGGCTTTTTTTTGTAAATGGCTGTATTAATCCATTCTTTTGATAGTTAACCTGGTGTAAATATATTTTTGAGTTATAAATATTTTGTAAACCTTATTTTGGGATCCCAGATGTTTTATATTTAACATTTTCAATGAAGTTAAACATTTTAAAAGAGTACAGCCTTAAATTCTGATTTATCCACACTTTTGGTTTTAGAAACCCCTTAGAGTCAGTCAAAAAGCACGATTTCTATTTTAAACTCACTAAGTAACGACTCTAAGGTAGTAGGGCGTTACAACTTGGTATCAGAGTGAGCCAAGGTTTATTGGTTCTGGAGATTGACCGAACATGTACGCACGCTGCCATTGAAAAGCTCGACTCAGGGTTGATTGCTATGGTTGATCAATATATCTGAATATGTGATTAATTGCTTTGTGTGCCTGCTTAAGTTATTAGGAGCATGATGATTGATATAACATATGCATGATGCCAGGGCAAGGCCCGTTGTATGCTGTATGATATTTGTATGTCATTCTGGTCGATTGATCACGGTTGTTGTCGAGATTGAGAGGTGGAAATTGGACCTTGTTATCATACCTGATGAGCGGTATCACTGATTGCAGGCATTTAGTTCTAATTCCTCGCCAATCATCGAGACTCCGCGGCATTCAGGCCGAGGATGACAACCAGGGGCAGGACCCTCCACCTGCTCCTCAGAACTGGCAGCAGATTTTAGCCGAGATGGAGGCTAGGCTGAAGAAAACAGAGGAAGAGCTTAGTCAGTTGAGGCAACCAGCTCCTCCACCAGCCACTGGGTTACCACCACCGCCGAGTGTGGTACCAACTCCGGTTCAACCTGCGACTGGGAACAGGTTGGAACCTCTGTATGAAAGATTTAGAAAACAGCAACCTCCTACCTTTGAGGGCGGAGCAGACCCACTGCAGGCTGAGCAGTGGATGGGTACAATGTCAGTGATCCTGGACTTCATGAGGGTTGAAGGAAGGGATAGGGTTGATTGTGCCAGTTATATGCTTAGAAATGATGCACGAATATGGTGGGATGTTGTAAGGCAACGAAGGGATACTACAGCTATGACTTAGGAGGAATTCAAGAGTGTTTTTAACGAGAAATACTACAGCGTAGCCGTTCGAGCTGCGAAGGCGGATGAGTTCAACAACCTGACTCAGTGCAGGTTATCCGTCACCGAGTACGCCCTGGTATTCGACAGATTAGCGAAGTTTGCGCTAGAGCTAGTGCCGACTGATGCGGCCAGAAGGGACAGATTTATACGGGGATTGAACGTAATGATCGCCCATGACGTGAGTATTACAATGACTCTAGAGACTACCTATGCGCAAGTGGTAGACAAAGCCCTCACTGCTGAGAGGGCAGAGGATCAGATCTGGAAAGATGGCGCTGCTAGGCGCGATACCAGGAGGGTAGTGCCTTCTTCTTCTGGGCCTAGTCGGGGCAGCGGCCCCAGTGAGCAGAAGAGGAGAGTACCAGACTCGTTTGCTCCTTATGGTTCTGACAGGAGGGTTCGCGGTTCTGTGGGTGGCCGCCAGGGCGGAAATGATAGCTGGAGAAGCCTTCCGATGTGTCCTCGATGCAGGTGACGGCATCAGGGCGAGTGCCGGACCAGGGCATGCTTTGTTTGTGGGAGCACCAGTCACTTGAAGAAAGATTGCCCGCAGGCTAAGAAGGAGGAGCCAAGGCAGGGAGACAGCCTCGCTCCTGCTAGGGTTTTCACCTTGACTCAGACTGAGGCAGAGGCCAGTCCCTCAGTGGTCACAGGTCAGATTTTTAGCGCTGGATTCTTGTTTACTGCATTGATTGATTCTGGTGCTACGCACTCATTTTTTTTCTGCTAGGGTGATTGATCAGCTTTGTAGGCCTAGTATTTTGTATGCTAGGGGTTTTCAGACTATATTGCCTACAGGAGAACTGGTAGTCTCTAGGAAGTGGGTTAGAGCCTTACCAGTAGTGGTAGACGGTAGAGAATTGTTTGTTGACCTGATTGAACTAGATATGGACGATTTTGATATAATACTAGGGATGGATTGGTTGACGCGGTATGGAGCAACCATTTATTGTAGGCGACGAATGGTGACCTTTGAACCGGAGGGCGATGCACCCTTTGTGTTCGTGGGAACGGTGAATGGACCGCGGGTGCCTATGATCTCAGCACTAAAGGCTAGAGACCTAATGCAGGAGGGCTGCATAGGATTCCTAGCGAGCATTGTAGATTCCTCCAAGGTGACGGCAGTGGGACCGAATGAAACCAAAGTGGTCTGTGAGTTTCCAGACTTGTTTCCAGCAGACCTGCCGGGATTGCCGCCACAATGGGAGATTGAGTTCGTCATAGAGTTGGCTCCGGGAGCAGAGCCAGTATCCAAGGCACCTTACAGAATGGCTCCGGCAGAATTAAAGGAATTGAAGATTCAGCTGCAGGAACTACTGGATTTGGGGTTCGTCAGACCAAGTTTCTCGCCATGGGGTGCTCCAGTTTTATTTGTTAAGGAAAAGGATGGATCGCTCAGGATGTGCATCGATTACAGGGAGTTGAATAAGTTGACCATCAAGAACAAGTATCCATTGCCTAGGATCGACGATTTATTCGATCAGCTTCAAGGGAGTTCAGTGTTTTCGAAGATTGATCTCCGATCAGGCTACTATCAGTTGAGGATCAAAGAAGAGGACATACCAAAGACTGCATTTCGGACACGGTATGGGCATTATGAATTTCTGGTTTATGTCCTTTGGATTAACCAATGCCCCAGCGGTATTTATGGATTTGATGAACAGAATTTTCAAGGATTATTTGGATAGGTTTGTGATTGTATTTATTGATGATATCCTAGTATACTCCCAGTCAGAGACAGAGCATGAGCATCATCTGCGCCTGGTGTTGCAGCGGTTAAGAGAGCATAAGCTATATGCTAAGTTTAGCAAATGCGAGTTCTGGTTATCGCAAGTTTCATTTCTAGGCCATATTATCAGTAAGGATGGGCTACTGGTAGACCCAAGCAAGACAGAAGCAGTAAGAGATTGGCCTAGACCCAGCAATGTTCCTGAAGTTAGAAGCTTCCTTGGACTAGCAGGTTACTACCGGCGATTTGTAGAGGGGTTCTCCAGAATTGCTACTCCATTGACAGAGTTGACAAGGAAGAAGACCAAGTATGTGTGGACAGATAGATGTGAGAATAGCTTTAAAGAGTTGAAGCGGCGGTTGATTACTGCACCAGTGCTGAGCCTGCCAACAGATGGTGAGAAGTTTGTGGTCTACTGTGACGCTTCTAGACAGGGTCTGGGATGCGTGTTGATGCAGGCTGGGAAAGTGATAGCGTATGCATCAAGGCAATTAAAGGAGTACGAGCAGAGATATCCCACGCATGACCTGGAGTTAGCTGCGGTGGTATTCGCACTTAAGGTTTGGAGACACTACCTGTATGGAGAGAGGTGCGAGATATACACTGATCACAAAAGTCTAAAGTATTTCTTTACCCAGAAGGACTTGAATATGCGCTAGAGACGGTGGCTAGAGCTGGTAAAGGATTACGATTGTGATATCCTGTACCATCCTGGGAAGGCTAATGTAGTGGCTGATGCATTGAGCCGGAGGGGCCCAGGACAGTTGTATAGTTCGAGGCAGATATCTGACAGACTAGCAGGAGAGATGACCAAAGCAGGTATAGAGTTAGTGGTTGGTAGGTTAGCCAACATTACTCTTCAGTCAACGCTCCTTGAGAGGATTAAGGAAGCACAGGGAATGGATCCCCAGTTAGTTGAACGTAGAGAAAATGTCCTAACTAGAGCAGTCAAGGACTTCTCTATCTCTGAGATGGGTCTATTGAAGTACAAAGGACGGATTTGTGTTCCGATTGATCCAGATATTCGGCGAGAGATTCTGGACGAGTCTCATACCACTCCCTACTCTTTGCACCCAGGTTCTACGAAGATGTACCATGACCTGAAGGTTTTGTATTGGTGGCAGGCATGAAGAGGGACGTGGTGGACTATGTGGCTAGATGCTTAACCTGTCAGCAGATTAAGGCGGAACATCAGAGGCCAGCAGGATTATTACAGCCTCTAGGGATTCCCGAGTGGAAATGGGAAGATATTGCCATGGACTTTGTGGTTAGATTGCCAAAGACCGTGGGTCAGCATGACTCGGTGTGGGTGATTGTGGACAGGTATACGAAGTCCGCCCACTTCTTACCTGTGAAGACGACTTATACTGTGGAGCAGTATACAGAGCTTTATGTAAAGGAGATTGTTCGACTTCATGGGACTCCGAGGTCGATAGTATCCGACAGAGACCCCACTTTCACTTCCAAGTTTTGGAAGAGCCTACAGAAGGCAATGGGCACGCAGCTTCGGTTTAGTACCATTTATCATCCTCAGACGGATGGACAGTCTGAGAGGACAATTCAGATACTGGAGGACATGTTAAGAGCTTGTGTGTTGGATTTTGAGGGGTCCTGGAGTAGGTATCTCCCTCTGATTGAGTTCTCGTACAATAACAGTTATCAGGCGACTATCGGAGTGGCTCCGTATGAGATGTTGTATGGAAGAAAGTGCAGATCGCCGATTCACTGGGATGAGGCAGGTGAGAGAAGGTATTTAGGTCCTGAGATGGTTCAGAGGACCAATGAGGCACTTGAGAAGATTAGAGCTCGTATGCTCGCCTCCCAGAGTCGCCAAAAGAGTTATTCAGATCAGAAACGCAGGAGCGTGGAATTTCAGGTTGGTGATCATGTGTTCCTCAGGGTTTCACCCCTGAGAGGAGTAAAACGATTTGGCGTTCGGGGCAAGCTGAGTCCCAGGTTTGTTGGTCCATTTGAGGTTCTGGAACGAGTTGGGGAGGTGGCTTACAGGTTAGCAATGCCTCCAGCTCTATCAGGGGTTCATGACGTGTTTCATGTATCCATGCTCCGGAAGTATGTATCGGTCACTACTCATGTGTTGAGCTATGAGAACTTGGAGTTGGATCGGGATTTATCGTACGAAGAAAAGCCTGTTCAGATCCTTGATAGAAAGGACAAAGTCTTAAGGAGCAAGACCATCGCCTTGGTTAAAGTATTGTGGAGGAATAGCAAGGTCGAAGAGGCGACATGGGAACTGGAATCAGATATGTGGGAGCGGTATCCCGAGTTGTTCAGGTAAATTTCGAGGACGAAATTTTCATGAGGAGGGGATAGTTGTAACGACCCCAAATTCGCTATTAAGGCTTAAGGGCCTGGAGTAGTGTGCCTGGAGGGCATAATGGGATTTTTTGTGTGTCTTTTATGAGTTTAATGCATGATTACGATTTATTGCACGTTATATGACTATTTGATTATTTGAGATGCATGACTATGTGAATTAGTATGCATGTAGACCTGATTGTCTTAGAATGAGCATGATTGTAATCTGGCCATGTTAGGGCATAACTGTGATAATTGTATTATGTGAATTGTGCCATGTGAGTGTGGTGTTTTTATCAGGATGCACGCATCGAGACGGTCCTAGTGAGCCAATTAGTCTAAAAGTCACAACGGGATGTTGTACCCGGCTCGGGAGGAGCCTAGGGGTACTTTAGGAGTTTCGTAAGTTGAAGGGAGAACTAAGGTTTAGTTAGGAAGGATTATTAAGAAGGGGTAAAATGGTCTTTTGGCAAGGGTAATAGAAAAATGGCAACTGGGATATAGGGGGGCATGGTTTGGGCATTGGGCATTTGGGTGTTTTGATAAAATTAGAAGAGAAGAAAAAGAAGAAGAAAGAAAGGTTAGGGCAAGAAGAAGAAGAGAAGGAGAAGTGGGAGTCTAGGAGGAGATCAAGGAAGCTTTGTGTGGATTCTCCATTTGAGGTAAGGGTTTTATACACATTTAAGTTTGGGTTCTGTTTTGATTTGAGGAATTTAAAGCCTAAGCTAAGCATTGTTAAGTTTTGGGTTAGTTGCTGAAATTAGGAATCAAGGGGTGGATTTTTGGATGTGATGGTGTTTTGCTCTTGATTCTAGTATCTATAGGTTGTTAGATGGTTCATATGAGGTTTTGATTTGATTTTGGGGTCTAGATATTTGTTTGGGGTGATTTGGAGAGGTTGAAGCTCGGGAAAAACGCAAGGAAAACCCAGAAATTATGGGTTCGCGATGGAGCGTCGCGGCCCTGTTCTTGGGCGCCGCGGCGCGAGGATGCTTCAGGATGGGGGCCAAGCTGCTGGGCGCCGCAGCCCTTGAAGGGAGTGCCGCGTCCCTAGGCCATTTTGGCAGCCCAAAAGTTGAGTTTTTAGGGCTTTTGCCCGGGGACACGGGGGATGGTTCCGATGCTTCGTTTTATGGATTTAGAGGTCCCGGGAAGTGGTTTTGGGCTTGGTTAGTATTAAAAGTGTTTTATGTGTGTTGTGACTAGGTTTCGGAGAGGCTCGTGCTAGTGGACCGTGCTCGTGACCGTGGTGCATCGGAAAGCTCGGGATACAGGTAAGAAAACCGGAACACCCGAGAATAGGGCATGGGCCCACTGAGTGATTGCAGGGCACGGCCCTAGATTGTATTGTGTGCAAATGTGTAAACTTAGATAAACTATTGTATGTTTGAATGGTTATTTTTGAATGCATTATATGTGTGATTATAATGGAATGAACAGCTAAGGCCGAGAACGGCGTAGGCCGGGTACGGCAGTGGGGCCGAATGTAACGCTCAGCACATGGGATGCTATAGCCAGTGTGGGACCCAAGGGATACATGAGTTATCCTACGGTGTGGACCGAGACCCCAAGCTTTGGTAAGGCCTCTGGGGCGGCATGGCTGTGCTTGTTTAATCTGGTGGTTTTCCTGTTTTATCTGTGAATTATGCCAGCTATATTATTTGCATATGTTATGTGCTATTTGGGTTTTCTTGCTGGGCTTCGGCTCACGGGTGCTCCGTGTGGCAGGTAAAAGCAAGGAGTCAGTCAACCGGCCATGAGTATGGAGAGCGTGGGGGCGGCGCGTACATGTTCGGCTTGCCCGACTGCTTTGGTTGGGGGCTTTTTTTTGTAAATGGCTGTATTAATCCATTCTTTTGAAAGTTAACCTGGTGTAAATCTATTTTTGAGTTGTAAATATTTTGTAAATCTTATTTTGGGATCCCAGATGTTTTATATTTAACGTTTTCAATGAAGTTAAACCTTTTAAAAGAGTACAGCCTTAAATTCTGATTTATCCACACTTTTGGTTTTAGAAACCACTTAGAGTCAGTCACAAAGCACGATTTCTATTTTAAACTCACTAAGTAACAGCTCTAAGGTAGTAGGGCGTTACAACCTCTGTGAGCCAACATTGCAGCGAGCCCCTCCGCGAGCCCCACCGCGAGCCACCGCCTCATCTGCTTGAGGAAGCCATGGATCTCGTCGACGGCGTTGCAGCAAGCCCCTCTACGAGCCCCACCGCGAGCCCCACCGCAAGCCACCACCTCATCTACTTAAGCAAGCCATGGATCTCGTCGACGGCGTTGCAGCAAGCCCCTCCGCGAACCCCTGTTGCTGCGAGCCCCACCGCGAGCCACCGCCTCATCTGCTTGAACAAGCCACGACGTCGATGTGCGGCGTCTTGGAAAGGCTGAGAGAGACAAGGATATGCATGGATCGGCAGGGGAGAAGAGGTTTGGGAGGGAGACAAGGAGATGCATGGTCGGCAGGGGAGAAGAAGGTTGGGAGGGAGGCAGAAGGTTTTAAGGTTAGGATTTTAGTTTATTAGGTCATATTTTTTTTAAATACAATATTTGGGTATAATCCCAAATAAATTAAATTAAATTTTCTTTTCTTTTTTTAAAAAATAAAATAAAAAAAATATGTTTTTTTAATTTAGTTATTAAAATAAAGTTTTAATTTATTCATTTATTTATCATTTTTTACTTAAAAGTTTTTAGGACACCCAAAGTGAGCCCTTAAAAGTCACCACTAATGTTACACTTAAATTTTCTATTAAGGTATTTTAGGATCCACATATGTTTTTAGGACACTTATTGCGAGTCTTAAAAACAGTTTTTAAGGAAAATTGGAGGGAATTTGAAATTTTTTTAAATTTAAACTTTTAGGATACACATAAGTTTTTAGGACTCGCAACGCGTGCGAGTCCTAAAAAGTACAAGAGGTGTTTGTTTTTAAAAAAAACTCAAACATTTAGGACATACATAGTTTTTAGGACTCGCATTTAAGTGAGTGTCCTAAAAAAGTGTTCTAAAAAAGTGTTTTTGTAGTAGTGATGGTATACTACTATTGCTGCAATAAAATATTGGGTTTCATATATTTAAATTTAACATGTATTATCTTACCAATCATAGAGTGTCATCTCATGTAGAGTTGGACACTAATTACAACACTCTATCTATAAATATTGACGAAATCTGTATTAATTAATTATTTAAAAAAATTGACGATTACCTACCGCATATATAATATTACCTGCGTCGAAGCCTCCTTCTTTGGAATTGGAGTTCTCGCGTCCATAAATATAGTCACTTATATAACGGCCGAATGCGATAAACCCAACCCTCTTTAATTTACTCTTCCATTTCTCGTTTCACCTCTAAATTAACTCCTAATTTTATCTCTATAAAAAATCTGTTTCTCGAATCTGCTTCACCAAGAGAACTCTTCTCTCCAAATAGTTATATATATGGTACGTTTTATATTTATATATATATGATGCTGGTAGGATTAAAATATCTTTATCGTGCTGTACTATTATTGTATATATTTTTTCTTCCTCTTTATGGTGTGTTCTTCTTTGTTGATTGATCTTCGTAAAACTGGTTCTCTGATTCCCCAATAAGTATCCCATCTTTTTCTTAATATATATATATATATATATATATTACATTGATATTTGACTCAATCGTGAAGAAAAAAAAGTGATGTTCTAATTTCGAAAGTAGTTTTGTATGTTTAAATACAAAACATTAAAGACAGTCTTCTAGCTGGCTTGGTGTTACATAATATTGTAGTTGCTCTTGAATTTGTTTTTTAATTTTGGTACGTCTTTTTTAAAAATTATTCTTCATATGTATAAAATATTAGTGGTCAGATATTAGAAATGTTAAGGTGGGGTAAGTACCTAAATTATTTGTATATGTAGGAACTGTTTAATATATATAAACTATTTGTCCATTTCTTTAACACTAAGACACCGCATATGATTCGCTTAAAACGGCCGGAACATTTTCAACTCTCTTCTTTTTATTTTGCTTTTGTTTTTTCCTTGTTTTGTTTGGGAATTTCTAAATACGTTTTGATTATATGTTTAAGTTATAGTGTTTAGTTTTCTTCCCTTAATTAATTGAGATGGCGTGCAAGTTAAAGCTTTATTCCCTCTCTATGTATAAATAATACAAATATATATATATATATATATAGTGATAGGTGTTCATTTGGTAGCCTTTACTTTTTTTTAAAGTATCATTTTAGTATTTAATGTTAACAATAATGTTCATTTACTATGATGTATTTTGAAATCGTAATTTAATTAATAAAATTTTACTAATTTATTTAAATTGCTCTCAATTATATGAGTTCCAAATTTAAATTTTATTACTTAATTACATATAACTAATAGCAGTTTGGTCATATTAACAAAATTTTATTTATCAAATGTGAGTCTAGGATACCAAATTTGTATGATTTTAAAATACATGGTATCATATGAGCATTATTGAAATCAGAAAGTAGCAAAACAATTCTTTACAAAAATAAATAGTATCAAATAAGTAAATTCTTTTATATATATATATATATATTTGTAAGGTTATATACATATACTTTATACATACACAAAAAAAAATTATGTTTTTAATTCATTTATATTTTTTAAGGTTATATATATTTATGGGCGGTTTAAATATATACGGAGTAAATTTTATTTATATCTCTTCTATATAAAAAGTGTGTTTATAAAAATTCAAATATTATAAAATATCATTATTATAATAATATTTAATATAAAATTAGATATTTAATAATTATATTAATATAAATTTAAATTTAAATATTATATAATATATAATCTTAATTTTTATTAAAAAAAATTATCATTTATATTTATAAATAAAACATGTTTTATTTTATTTAATGTAACTTAACTAAATATATATTCATATTAAATAACAGCAAACATTATAAATATATTATATATGTGTGTCGTGTGTGTACAAATAGAGTATGATTGTCTAACTACATAAGAAATTAGAATAACATTTATATTCTATCAAGAATAAACAAGTTTCTTCTCCAATCATAAATATGTGATTTGAATAATATCATGAATGTTTTATAGTATAGAGTATGTCTAAAATGTTATCATATATATTTTTTATAAAAAAACTCATAAACAATGTTTAAGTTTAATTTTTCTTTTAATATGTTTATATCATTCTTTTATAAATATATATATATATATATCTTCTATATAATAAGTGTGTAGATAACGAAAATTCTTAGTTTTGATGGTTTTTTATTTTTTAAATGTTAACTTTAACAGAATATTCTTATATTTAACAAAATAAGATATTTTTGAGATATTTTATAATGATAATTATTTAAAAATAATAAATAATTAAACAAATTAAAATAAGATATTTTACATTAATAATTATTTTCAAATAATAAATAATTAATCAAATTAAAATATGATATTTTTGAGATATTTTATAATTATAATTCTTTAAAAATAATATAATCATACGTTTTATAACTTAAATAAAATTTTATTAAACTTAAACTCACTTATTAGAATAATATCATATTAAACATATAATAATATAATGTACTATGAATTAGCAACATATTATTTTTTAAAAAAAACTAGCAATAAACTTAAATTTAAAATCTACGTATAATATTTAATATTACATTAAGTATATAATATATAATCTATTGTTGTCAATCCCAAATTCAAAAACTAGAACAAACATAAACTTAAACAAAAATAAATAAATTATTTAATTAAAATAGGATATTTATTTCAAAATTTATATGACGTCAATATAAATTTAATAAAAATAATCAATATATTTTATAAATAAAACTAAACAAATATGTATATATAATAACTGCCAATAAAACTTAAAAAGAATGCAGAAGAATTGTCATAAATATATATAATATATATCTATATATTATAGCTGCACTTATAGTGATACTTGTATTTTTTTTTTTACAATTGTTAAAAAATGAGAGGAAAAAAGTAAGACAAAAACATAGATGAGTGCAACTTTTCTGTGGCAGGTACATATTTTTTATATAATAATATATTTGTTAATTTTGAATTATCATTAGTTTTTTTACTCACAAAAATTATTGTTATTATTATTTTTAATGTTAGAGAGGTTGAATAAATCCACATCTCAAGACCAATTACAATTACGGGGTTAGAGAAAAAAAATTATTATTC
The DNA here is from genome assembly GCF_963169125.1 of Humulus lupulus. Lineage (NCBI taxonomy): Eukaryota > Viridiplantae > Streptophyta > Magnoliopsida > Rosales > Cannabaceae > Humulus > Humulus lupulus. The sequence goes on from NC_084798.1 coordinate 59,155,168, forward strand.
TTATTCGTTTAGATAGTTTTGATTTTTCTTTGATAAACATATACATGCTTCTCACGATGACGTATATTTTACGTGGCAAAGAAAAAGGACATTAAATTAATAATTGAAAGTGTTACAGTACTATGTTTTAGCCCCACTTTCATATCATGTTAGGTTTGATCAATTGAAAGCATAAAATGTTTGAATATTCTCATTAACTTTGATATATCCTTTTTTGTCGGTGTTTATTATTATTAAAAAAAATTATTCAATTTAACTTCCAAAATAAGTTGTTCTAGTTTTATTTTATTTATTATTTTCATACAAATTTAATAAATGTTTTGTTATTATTTTTAGTTTGCCTTTCTTTTCATATTTTTCTATAAATTTTGCCTTCACTACTATCACATCACAATTGACAGGCTCCTCCACTGTGTTCGAAAATATCTGTCCAAAAATCACATAATGTTTTTGTAGCGTTCGCTATATATATAATTTTCATAAGTGTTTCAAAATTGAACACTAAATTTTTTTTTACTAGTCTACTTACTCATAATTAATTTTTATACGAGCTATAATAATTAAAGAAACATGCCTTTTTTCTCATGATTTAATATTAATATGATTTCATTGCTGAAAGTATATATATTAATAAGAATTAATCTATACTTCAAAGTTTATTTGGAAAAAAAAATATTTTTAGACTTGCAAGGTTGTTTTATTGGTATTAATGGAGTTATATTTAAGAAGATGTAGTAAGCTAACACGTGAAATAATGTTTGTGTAGAATATAAAGGAGGTGACAAAGGTTGTTCTAACGAAGCCTTTATCGATAGAATCTATTAATTCTTATGATGAAAACAAAGCTTCCAAAATCCTTCAAGGAGCTCTTAGTTTATTAAAAAATGTACGGCCAGGATCTGACTTAACCCGATTGGAGGCAAGTTTTATTGTCACTATTATTATTTGTGATATTTGCATCAAAAAATATAAATTTTTACTAATAGTTGCACTTAAATATTAATTATTTTATTTTAGCAACAATAATAATAAATCTATGTGAATAGTTGCACTAAATACTAATTATTTTCTATTTGTATAAAAAATATCAAATATTTGTCAATTGTAGTCAAATACTAATTTTTTTTGTTTTTTTACAACAATAATACCAAATTTTTAGCATTATAGCGGCAAATATTCCTAAAACTATTTTTAAAAAATGTATAAAACTAATTTGAAATTATAACGACAAAATTATTTTCAAATATTGGTACTTAACTACAACTATTAACAAATATTTAATACTTTTGCATGACCATTTTATCCTTATGTAATTTCCTATAAAAAAATATAAGAATATGTATTATTCTTCTGAATAATAAATCAAACAATCTTACAAATATTTAAGGTAATCTTACAAATATATTTTCAAAATTAATTAAAAAATACAGTAGATTATATATTTAATAATTATATTAATATAATTTTAAATATTATTATAATAATATTTAACATTATCTTAATTTTTCGTTTGTATAATATAAATTTAAATTTTAAATTCAATATATAGATAAGTACTTAGGATAGAACCAAGATATAAGATTTAAATTTAATCTTTTCTTAATTTTCAAATATATATATATTTAAAAAAAATTAGACATGATTATTATTAATATTTTCAAAAAAAAATCAAACTGATCTTATCCAATAAAAAATTTATTAATTTACAAAATTTTAATTATAATAGGTGTTTAGCAAATGTTAATAGAAAAAATATAAGTTTCAAATCTATATAAAAAAATTAAGAAATACTATTATCAGTATATAATATAAATCTTTTAGAGTTTAACCATCTAATTTATATAAGATATACATGATGTAACTTTTCTTTAAAACTATAGCCAATGTTTTGGTTTGAATCTCTTTTTTTTTTTTAAATATATATTCATGTCATACCTTATATTAAATATATTCTTTTATAATATATAACATGGTTTATTTATTTAAACATAAATTAATACATTTTCTAAATAAAACTAAGCAAATGTGCATTATACTTTGCTTTCACCTAGTATATATAGAGGGAAAATACCATTTTGGCATATTTTTCTCTCGAATACACGATCGGTCCTTGTGTTTTGTTAAATGACAATTCAGACCGTGTGTTACAAAATGAATCAAAATACTATCCTAGACCCGATTTTTGTTAAAATATTCTTAATTATAAAATTACTTCTTGGGTTGTTGGAGATGAGATGAGTTCACAGTAGCAGACAAGGTTATTAAGGAGTTGAGAAAAAAAAATTATATTATTTGAAAATATTTTGACCAAAATTAGATATATGGTATTACTTTGATCCATTTTGTAAAATACAAGATCTGAATTATCATTTAAAAAACCCATGACTAGTATTTTTCCATATATAATGGGAAATATCACATATTATGCATAATAATACCTACTAATTATTACATATGCCCCCATAACTATCTATCCCCAAAATATGCAATTTTGTAATTATTGGACCCAATTGCCCCTCCCATCAACATCATCCATTTCTCTATCTAAATTGCATGTTCTACATATAAATTTTAAGATTTTTCATGATCTAATCTTGTAGATCTCGAAAAAATATCAAAATTAAAAAAAAAACCAACTGAAACTGACATTTGAGTGAAAAGATATGAAACTCCAAAGTTTTCATCAAATTTCAGCGAAGAGCATCGATTTTTCATCGTTTTAGCCAAAAATCAAGTTTATATGATTGCATTGCAAGATTATTGAAACAACATCGATTTTCCATCATTTTGATAGAGAAAAAAAGCAAGTTTTCATGATTGGATGGCAAGAGTATCGAAACAACATCGATTTTGCATCGAAAAAAACATCATTTTGCCCAAAAATCCAATGATGCAAAATCGATGCTGTTTCGATGCATTTGCGATCAAATCATGAAAACTTGATTTTTTTTGTTGCCAAAATGATGCTTTTTCGATGCCCAATCGATGTTGTTTCGATTATTTTGCGATGCAATCATGAAAACTTGATTTTTGGCTAAAACGATGCTGTTTCGATGCTCTTGCGATCCAATCATAAAAACTTGATTTTTTTGTTGTTGTCAAAACGATGCTTTTTCGATGCAAAATCAATGCTGTTTCGATGCTCTTGCGATGCAATCATGAAAACTTGATATTTGGCCAAAACGATAAAAAATTGATGCCAAATTGATGCAAAATCAATTGTCTGTTTTGAAATTTAACGAAAATTTTGGAGGTTCATATCTTTTCACTCAAATATCTGTTTAAGATTATTTTTTTTTTAATTTTGGTATTTTTTCAAAATCTACAAGATTAGTTAATGTAAAATCTTAAAATTTATATGTAGATTATACAATTTAGAAAGAGAAATAGAGGATGTTAATGGGAGGGACAATCGGATCCAATAATTACAAATGACATATTTTGGGATAGAAAATTATGGAGCATATATAATAATTAATAGGTATTATTATACATAATATGTGATATTTACCTATATAATTTAAATTGTACATACATATTATTTGACAAATTAATTAATTAATTATTTTAAAAAAAAATTAATGTGAAAAACAATTGCATTTATATATATATATATTTATATAAAAGATTACCTCGTCACTACCAGCACTTCTTTATCAGCACTTCTTTATTTAATTCTTTTCACATATTTTTTTTTAAGTCATAAATGTTTTGGTCAAGCAAGAAAATAACTGAACTTATAATGGAAAGATATAGCCCCGCTAAAAGTTAATGTGGTGACTTAAGTTTTGATTTAAAAAAAAAAAAAAAAAAAAGCTCCGTTGTCTTGGCATGTTTAGGTCGAGTTTAACAATAAACTTTAGATGTGCGTTAGAGCGGTACTTTTTTCAACAATCAACTTTAGATAAGCTGTGGAAAAAACAGCTAAAGCAAAGTAGTTGTTGGTTTAATAAATTTTATTCTAAAAGTATTGTGTGGTGTTAAAATAATAAACTCTATAATTTGAGTAGTGTGTTGATATAAAATTACTAAAATAAAAATATTTTAAAATATCTAATAAAAATATATTTTTTAAAACAAAAAAAAATTATTAATATTTAATTCATTTTGCAATTTAATTCTAATTTAATTTATTATTATATTTATTTATTTTAAATAATCTATATAATAAATAAGTAAATTTATAAAATAATTATAAATTCTTCTAGAAAAAGTATTAGCTTTAAATTCTAGCTTTAGGTTGTACTAGCCCTTAGTTATTGTCAAATTAATCCTTAATATGATTATGGTGACATTGTTAACTTTCACTCAATTTTGAATTGATGTGACTAAATTAGTCACTGTTATATATCTTTAACAAGGGAGAGAAAATCTCTTCCAATGACATTACATTTTTCACTATATTTAGTTTTTATTTGAGTTCTAATTATTAAGTTACGTGCTATATTAATATGGATTCACTTTGGAGAATTATACTTAAATTGATTAGTTGTTCAAATTATTATTAGTTGTGATGCATTATAGTATAAAATGCTCTCTATATTCGAAAATTATTGTGCATTAAAAGGAGACGTTGAACAACATCTCTCCTTTGATGATATTTTAAAAGAAAACCCTCTAGTCGCATCATTCTTTATTTTCGCTAAACGTATATATATATATATATATATAGAGGCAAATTCTAACATCCCTAAGAGGATTTAGTCCTTCAAAGGTGGGTCTTAGCTTCAGGCCATGTGTCATATTAAGAGAGATGGAGCAATACTTTGGTAACAGGCTCTAATCGGTTATGGAAACTGGTTGACTAAAAGTCATTGATGTAGCTTTAAAATGTGAGGGCATATGTGTCATTTTATGTCCAAAAAAGTGTTTTGTTGAGGGTTGTATGATAAATCTATTATGAAGTTTGATATATTTACAATAGTAGTTACGTAAACATATGTCTAGGGCTATGTAATTTAAATCTTGTGTTTGCGTAACGCAAAACAAGAAGAATGTAATAAAAATTGATATATATTATGATTGTTTTGTGTATGAGTTTTGTATTAATTTTTTTTTTGGACAAGTTTTTTTTGTCAGTCTTATTTTTTAATTTTGAGAAGATTGAATTACCATTAATTAGGTTGGAAAATATAATATAGTGTAGAGCCATATAAATTGTGTATTTTAATTATTTTAAGTGTTCTTTTTATAAAATAAAAAAATGGTAGATGGTAGAATGTTTAGTATTAGTTATTGTAGATGATAGAATGTTTAACATCAATTATTTTTATTAATGTATTTAACAGTAAAATTAATTAGATGTTTTTTTAACATAAAAATTAATAAATGAGAAAATGATTATCATTAATATTTTTTATTTGTAAAATTAAATATTTATAAATTTAAAACCATTTAAACTAGTTTTATTATTTTTAATTATTACCATTATATATGTATATAATTTCATAGATTTTAAAATTAATCAGTAAAGCAAATAAGATTAATAAAAAAAACAAATTACTTGCCCTCCACCCAAAGAAAAAAAATGGCAAATGAGTTAAACTTATTTAGGACATGATTAGTTCGCGAGTATAAAATTGTATTTATAAAAGTGTGATTATGAATTAAAAATCTTAATTTAATATGTGAAAGCCTGTTTATTAAAATATGATTGATTTCATTGTGTGTTAATTTTTTTACAAAACATGTGATTGGTTGATCAAAATTTCAAAACCATTTTCATTTATTAGAAATTTTGTTAGTCAATTTTCATTAAGATTAATTTTCTAATTTAACTACAAATTTTAGTTAATTAAATTCTATAATGATAAATTAAATTAAATTCATATTTTTTAATAATAATCTCATAAATAGTTGTATTAATAATATAAAACTGTATTAAAAAATTTATATGAGTGAAAATATCCAAAATAAAAAAGCTAACAAGTATTAGGTTGCTATGGGTCAGTTGGGTATTTTACCAACTTTTGAATAGTAAATGATCATCCAACCATCCATTATGATTAAAAGAGAATCCAACAGTTGACATCAAATGAGGGATTTGGTCCTTCAATTTGAAGTGAGGGATTGAATAAATGCCCATATATATATATATATATATGAGATTCTCTTGTAGGGATTTCACTTTAAGCCCTACCGGTAGGACTCTTAGTGTTTACAACCCGTGAATAGTTTTCGGCGCGATTTTTTTTTTTATGACCGTGTATATTGTAGCTATTTAGAGCATCCTGCAAATTTTCAGAAAATTCCGAATAGTTTACAGTACCGAAAACTAGGTTCAAACATGTTGTTGCATGCGTGATTAATTTTTTTTTATGCACGTGGAAAACAACATGTTTGAACCTAGTTTTCGGCACTTTAAACTATTCGGAATTTTATGAAAATTTGCAGGATGCTTTAAATAGCTACAATATACACGGTCATAAAAAAAAGTTGCGCCGAAAACTATTCACGGGTCGAGAAACACTGAGAGCCTTACCAGTAGGGCTTAAAGTGAAGCCCCTAAATAAATATATAGGACAATTCTTCTATAGGGGCTTCACTTTAAGCCCTACTGGTAGGGCTCTCAGTGTTTCTCGACCCGTGAACAGTTTTCGGCGCGATTTTTTTTTTATGACCGTGTATATTGTAGCTATTTAGAGCATCCTACAAATTTTCATAAAATTCTGAATAGTTTCAGTACCGAAAACTAGGTTCAAACATGTTGTTGCACGCATGACTAATTTTTTTTATGCGCGCGGAAAACAACATGTTTGAACATAGTTTTCAGTACTGTAAACTATTCGGAATTTTCTGAAAATTTGCAAGATGCTCTAAATAGCTACAATATACACGGTCATAAAAAAAAGTCGCGCTGAAAACTGTTCACGGGTCGAGAAATACTAAAAGCCCTACCAGCATGGCTTAAAGTGAAACTCATATAGGAGAATTGTCCTATATATATATTTAGAACTACACACGATTCGACAATATACATAGCGGATGACTATAATATACCCTTTTCTATTTACAACTCCTAAAAAAGTTATAATCACAATTTTTTTTATAGTAAATTGTAGTTATTTAAAACATCTTATAAATTTTGGAAAAATTCTGAATAATGTATTGTGTCGAAAATAAGTTCAAACAACTTGTTGGATGCTTGTCTTTTTCTTTTATACGGGTGTGAAACATATTATTTGAACTCCCTTTTTGATACAGTAAATTATTCAGAATTTCACCAAAATTTGCGAGATGTTCTAAATAATTATAATATAAACCATTGACTGTCTTTTTCACTATCAGCCTAAATATGAGATGCTAAAGAAATAAATAACACGAACACAACAATTCTTACGTAGTTTAGTCTATAAAAGAGCCCTAGTCTACTAGTCTCTAATATTAAGGGGATTGGAAGCTTGCTAGGGCAATCTTCAATAGAGTTTCTCAGGCAGCGTTAGCTTTCTTTCTATAAAAATGATGAACCCTTTACAATGAGATCCCTATCCCAATTTATAGAGGTTGAGGTCATTAATTGCTAATCATCTATAATTAATACACATTGGGCTAATTAATACACATTCTCCCTGTTATTGGGGTATTAATACCACTTTAATGCATTGGACAACATTAACTAGAGACCACGACCCAGGCGATAAACACGAGGCCCACTACAGAAAGTTACCTACTTTATGGGGAACATGCCCCTGGCACTGTCAGGGCATGCCGCACGTATTTCCTTGTCAGGTGGCGTAGTAGGAGTGCGAATTGTCGAGTCGTACAATTGACAACATTGGACGAATAACAAAAAAGGTTGTTAGACGATCCTCTGAAGCTACAAACCCACACTGATTGACACATGGCTAGCCTTCTAGGTCCCGAGGACAAGGTCCTTGGTCTGGAAATCAACTGTCTGTAAGGAATTTGAGGACTACTAACTATTCCTCGGGGCATGGCCTCAGAGAGACATATGTGCCTTACCTCTTACGGAGAGACATCCACCCTCCGAGGACTAACCCTCAGGGCGTGGCCTCACCTGAAGAGGCACGCGTCCTCGCCACGTGCTCTGCTCGGATTGCCACATGTCCTTTAGTGAAAACACTGACAACATTTGCCCCCCAAGTCTCTACTCGTCCTCAGACAGTGGAGACTTAAAACTAGGGAGGAATCGAATAGTCCTCAGATGGAAATGTTTGGACTTCTTATGATGTCACCACGAGATTTCCTTCCACCTACTGAGCCCCTATTGTTGGGCCCATCAATCCATGCAATTAATGAAGGGTCAGGTCTGCGGCCCAAAACGTCTTTTCTGTACCCTAGGTGTCCTTTCAGCCTATACTCGAGATTTCCCTTTTTGAATGCTAATGATCACGATCCATGACCTTTTGGATCCTGGCCCTTGGATTGCTCTCGAGTACCTATGCCATAGGTAATCCGACAATCGGGGTGAACTTACTTCGCCCCCAAGCACTGGACATAAAAGGTCGAGAACCAACTCTCCAACGTTACTTTAGCTCATTTCAAATTTCCTTGTTTTCTACTCTCCAACCTCTCCCAGACTCCCAAACCGTTCTCTTTCCCAGCAATCCTCGGCTTTGCATCCTTTCTGATTCTTCCATCACTCTAGACGATTGGCGTGAATCTTCTTACTTCTGGGCAAACGAGAAGCAATTCTTTAGAGTTCGCACTTGATTCAACACCATCCGATGCTACATCTCGAGTAAGTGTCCTTGAACTATGACTCTGTGTTTTGGGTATGTTTGATGACTTAGTATGCATGTTTAGGATTCATTTTCAAGCATTTTAGAGGTTATTTTTACCTTATTTGTTGTAAAAAATTATCTAAATGACGTATTTAGACGTTTTGGGGTGTCCTGAGGCGCTTTTCGTTATTATGGACCTTCGACCGATGGTGTTCATCTTTTCCGGTGGTGTCTCCGCTGCCAGGTGTCTGGCTCCGAGGACACTCCAATGTCATTAGTTTTTCTTTTCCTTCCCTTTTCCCCGAGCAGTAGTCTTAGGGATTCTTGTTTTGGCCTAGCTTTCTTCGGGCCAAGGCTCTAACTGCTTGGTGTTTGTTTCAGTTTTCCGAGGAGCTTCATCAGCTCCACCAACATGGTTTCTACGCCTTTCACAATGAGATCCTTCAAATGTACTGAGAAGTGGGACAATGCTCCAAGAAGGAGAAACAAGTGGATGGTAGCAGCCAAGCTCTCGCAGTACGGGAGAGCTCGGAGCCAGCGGCGACAAGACCTCTCAAAGCTGGTCTCTTGGAGGAAGAGGTCAATACGGGCTCGAAACGTCAGAGGGTGTTGGGGCCTTCTGAGATAGACGCCTCTACAGCTCCAATAGTAGTGCCCACACCCACACCAACTGCCCAAGCACCCTATGTCATTGTCCCACTGGTCCATTCTCCGAGCGCAATGGCTGCCGATGAGGTCATTGACCTCGAGGCCTCCTCCCCCCTGAGATGAGGGATTCTCCAGGAAGGGAGAGGAAATCACTTCTAGCTCCCCATAAGCTAGGGTGCACCGACTGGTTATCTTCCTAGAGCACTACGAAGGGGATGAGTCGGAGATGCACAGGGAGGTTGTCGAGTATTACAACACCCGCATCGGGGAGGGCAACGAGGACTGCCGACTCTTAGCCAAATATCTGTGGGAGGACTGGCCAAAGGAACCCATCGTCCCTCCTCATCGCGAAGAGCTGGAACCTCTCATCACGGGGAGAATAGAAGATAGGGCCCTATCGCTCGACAGAGAGCTCATGTAGAGACTAGCAGCATCCCTATGCGAGATGCCCCTCAACAGCTTTGCCCGTTGCGACAACGACAACGAAGTTGCGCTAGTGGCTACCAGCCGTCACTCTTCCACTAGGGTAAGTCTCCTAATTTTTGCCTAGGTTCAGTGTATATTTCTGTCTTTTTGACTGACTTGATCTGATTTTATAGACTGCGTCCCTCAATCAACAACTCGAGGACCTTGTGCTGATGGGATCTCTCAAGCTGAAGAAAACTCGAGAGGGGTTGGCCTGTGTCCAGGAGGAACTTGCTCAACTCCAGGAGACCGTAGTCACCTTGGAAGAACATTCGTGGCTCCAGAAGGGAGTGGAGGACACTAGGGCCCGTGTCCGCAATGTGGAGGACCCACTGTTCACCTAGCGGTCAATGTTGTCTACCTTGGAGGAAATATCCTCCTAGTTAATGAAAGATGTCGCAGACCGTACGCGGACTATGGACAAGGAGCTGGCCCGAGTCTGCGAGGAGCTCTGATTGAGCTAGGTAGGGTCTCTTGCCCATGCCGAAAAGCTAGAGAAAGCCAAAAGGACCGCTAAAGAATTGGTAAAAGACCTCGATGTGCTGGCTGAGGACATGCTCTTGGTTGCCTGGCAAAGCAATAAAGACATGGATCTCTTGTTCACAGAGGATCTCGATATGAAGACCAAGTTCGAGGCACGTCTCGAGGCAGACACTGCTCGTGCAACTCAGGAGGAAGAGGCTTTGGCAGCGGGTCATGTCCCCGAAGTTAACCCGATGATCAAGATGGTTGTAGAGGTGCCCCTAGGCGAAGGGCCTCAGTAACTTTGTCTTGTTTATAATTTTTTCTTTTTAAACTGAGTAGGCCTGCGTGCCATAAATTATTGGGGTATAGACAAACAACGCTTGAGCCCTCGATCACAATTGTAATTATTTTTTCATCTAAAACTATGCAGTTTGCACTACTTTTAAACTCTTTTGATTCTTTTAGTTCGTCGTAACATTGCATTCACGAGAACAAGTACCCTAGGTCTTGCTTTACTTGGTTTGGTTCTATAAATTCAATGTAACCTAGCAGCCACAAGAATAAGCATTCAAACCATTTTTAATATATTATTTGGTTATGTAAATTCAATGCAACATTATTTCCACAAGAACAAGAACTCAAAATCATTTTAAATATTTGAGTTGGTTTTGTAAATTCAATGCAACATTACTGCCACGAGAACAAGAACTCAAAATCATTTAAAATATTTGGTTTGGTTCTTTGAATTCAACATAACATTACTACCACGAGAACAAGAACTCAAAATCATTTATAGGTGGTTTCCAACATTTAGTGTCTCTTGTAGGCTTGAAGTCCTAGAAGTAACTTTAACGAAAAATTTAGCATTAAACTAACACAACTCAGCATCCTCAAGTTCCTATTACTCAAGATGGAGCCAGCCTGTTGTGCTCGAACCTTTAGACATTTAGTGCTTTCCCAGGCTCAAAGTCCTCGAATTAACTTGTCGTCCTCCTGTGTCCCCATAGTCCAAAGACTCAGGCTTTCAGGTGTTCTTGCACATCAATTGCCAGCCCCCTGAGTACGTAATACCTAGATGGTCAGTTAGGGGCTTTAACTTCGCCCCCCGAGCATATATTTCAGGGCTTCTGTTCACCTTTCAAGATCATCTCACAACTCCTCGGGCTCAATGTACTCAGGAGGTGATGTTATTCCGTACTAGCGCTACTAAGAGTTACTTTTAGGGTCTACTCCTCCAAGTATTTAGCTCATATCTCGACAACGTGTCAAGACTATGACTCGGTCAGGGCTTCTCGGGAGCAATGTCCATGGGAGGTGTTCGAGTACAAACGACTCAGGCATCTGTTCACATCTCAAAGATTAGGATTTGGTTATTATTCCTTGGGCGCGCGCTGTCCTTGGGAGGTAACCTGAATCTCTTAGTTCACATTACTAGATTTTCTACGCTGGGTTTCTTCAGGTTTTTTTAGCTATGTGATCCCTAACTAATCTCTCCATGTCATGGACTTCCCGACGCTATAATATTCAAGGCCTTCTGAGGACTTGGGCAAAATTCCTCGGGCGCAGTGTCCATGGGAGGCGTCCCAAGTCTGCCCCGAGACCAAGTACAAAGTACTCGATCTTTCGTTCGCATCTCGAGATCAAAGACCTGGCCAGAGCTCCTCGGGCTCGATGTCCACAGGAGATAACAAAAGTCTAGTCTATTCTCGCGCTACTAAGATTGCCTAATTTGTAGGTGCTAAGCCCTATTCTGCTTGGAAAAGGCTTAGTCTCCTAGGCTAGACTCGATTAGCTTCCTAGGTTTTTCTATACTCTGGGTGGAGACACTAGGCTTACTCCGCTTGATAAGCTTAGTTTCCTCGGTCGTTCCCCAGAAGTTGTGACACTGTCCTAAATTCATGCCCCCCAAGTGATCAGAGACTAGTCTGGGATCACTTGTTTAGGCCAGCGAGGGGGTGCTCTTACACATAGCAACAACAGAAAAAAGGAAACTAAGAAATATAAGCAAACAATAAATTTCTTTCCTGTCGTGTTTTTTATACACGATTTTCATTAAATGTGCCTGAAGGATACAAAGGGTACTACAGAAATTAACAAATTTCATTGCTCATATTACTAGTAATACCGGTGAAAATGCTCGGCATTCTAGGCGTGGGGAATCAACTCCCCACTTAGTTGGGCCAATTTGTATGTCCTCGGACACACAATGCTCTCGAATTGGTATGGGCCAATCCAGTTTGGTAACAGAACTCCTACACCAGGGTCTTGGGTGGCTAAGAAGACTCCTCGCAACACCAGATCCCCGACCCCAAACTTTCTATCCTTCATTTTAGAGTTGAAATACCTGGCTACCTTCTGCTGGTAGGATGCTACGCGAAGTTGAGAAGCTTCACAAAGCTCTTCCATGAGGTCCAGTGATTCTCGCAATAAAGCATGGTTCGTGGTCGGGTTATACGTATCCTGTCGGTGCGTGGAGATAGTTGCCTCAATTAGGAGCATAGCCTCATACCCATAGGCCATGGAGAATGACGAGTGGCCGGTGGAAGTCCTGGCAGTGGTGAGATAGCTCTAAAATGCCATAGGTAACTCCTTGGGCCAAGCTCATTTTGCCTGTTCCAGTATTTTCTTCAAAGTCGACTTGAGCGTCTTATTAATTGTTTCCACTTGGTCGTTTGCCTGCGGGTGGGCCATAGAGGAGAAGCTTTTGATAACTCCACGTCGTTGATAGAAGTCCGTAAATACTTCACTATCAACTGCAACCCATTGTCGAAGACTATCTTTCTCAGGAGCTCATACCTGCAAACAATGTTTTTAATGACAAAATCGAGGGCCTTTTTAGAGATGATCGTTGTGACCACTATGGCATACTTCACTCCTCCTTTTCCTATAGGCAGAGACCCGATAAGGTTGATACCTCAGACAGCGAAAGGCCATGGACTGGTCATTTGCGCAAGCTCATTTGGAGGTACTCGAGGAATGTTAGTGAAACGCTGGCACTTGTCACACTTCTTGACATAATCCATCACATCTCCATTCATGGTGGGCCAAAAGTATCCTTGCTTAAAGATCTTTTTGGATTTTTCCCCCCGGCGTGGTCTCCGCAAAAGCCCTCGTGTACCTCTCGGAGTATCAGACTGGCCTTTTGCTTAGACACACATCAAAGCAAAGGCAAAGAATATCCTCGCAGATATAGTTTACTATCCATGATTATGTACCGAGGTGCCTGATAGATTAGCTTCCAAGCTGCCTTCTTATCTTGGGGTAGCTCCCCGGAGACAATATATTTTATTATTTGCTCCATCCACCCATCTTGGGGTTGTATAACTTCCACCTCATCGGGAGCTGAGAAGCTCGAAGAATTCAACTAGTCAATGGAGACTACATTGATCAACTCAGAGTCTTTGGTTGTGGCCAACTTAGCTAGGGTGTCAGCATTGGAATTCTGCTCCTGCAACACCTGCTGAATAGTGAATCTTCTGAAGTTATGCAGCATTTCTTGAGCCTTTGTCAGATACGGTATCATTTTTGTTCTTCGGCTCTGGTACTCTCAGAGTACTTGGTTTACCACAAGTTGAGAATCTCTAAAAATTCTGAGGCCCTCGGCCTTGAGTTCAAGAGCTACTCAGAGTCCAAAAATCAAGGCTTTGTATTTTGCTTCATTGATAGAGGCGTTAAACCCAAAACAAAGTGCGTTGTGCACTTTGTGCCCCTCAGGGGAAACCAAAATGAGTCCAGCTCCAACACCATTCTCATTTGAAGACCCGTCCACATACAACTTCTAGGCTGACCCAACCATTGGGAGACCTTCGGGCTTCTTATGATTCCTTGTACACTTGGCGATGAAATCGGTTAGTGCCTAACATTTTATAGCAGTCGTCGAACTGACTCAACTCCACCGACCACTTCAAGAGTTTTCCTGATGACTCTGGCTTTTGAAGAACTTTCCTAAGGGAATGGTTTGTGATGACTTTAATTGGATGGGCCTAGAAGTAGGGTCTTAGTTTTTGAGAAGTCACCATGAGGGAAAAAGTTAACTTCTCCATCAGTGGGTACCTAGACTCTGCTCCGACGAGTCTTTTGCTAACGTAATAGACGGGGTGTTGAACATGGCCTTCCTCCCGTAGTAAAAGCAACACTGATAGCATTCTCCGAGACAACCATATAGAGTAGGAGAGATTCGCCGTCTACTGGCTTTGATAGGATAAGAGGATTTGCCATGTGTTCCTTAAGCCATTGGAATGCCTATTCACACTCTTCCGACCATTCAAATCTCAGACATCCTCAGAGTACATTAAAGAAAGGGATGAGCTTGTCCGTTGCCTTGAGACAAAACGACTCAAAGCTATGATCCTTCCTATTAGGCCCTGCACATCTTTATCCTTCCGAGGAGACAACATCTCGATCAGGGCCTTGATCTTCTCGGGGTTTGCCCTAATTCCTTGAGCACTGATGATGAAACCTAGGAACTTTCTAGAGGTGACCCCAAGTGTGCACTTTTGGGGATTTAATTTATTTCTGAACCAGTGGAGCACCGAGAAAACCTCAGCCAAGTCACCCACATGGTCAGGAGTTTTCCTAGACTTGACCAGCATGTCGTCCACGTAGACTTCCATGTTTCGCCCAGTTGGTTTTTGAACATATGGTTTACCAGTCTCTGGTAGGTGGCACCAACATTTTTCAATCCAAAAGGCATCACGATGTAATAGTAGATACCTTTATCGGTCCGAAAATTAGTATGCTCTTGGTCCACGACATGCATAGATATCTGGTTATAGCCCAAGTATGCATCCATGAACGACAACAGATCATAGCCAGAGGTGGAATCGACTATCTGATCTATCTTGGGAAATGAGAAGCAATCCTTTGGAAAAGCTTTGTTAAGGTCCAAGAAATCGATGCATGTCCTCCAAGTGCCATTTGGCCTTAGCACAAGAACAGGGTTGGATAGCCACCTAGGATATTGGGCTTCTCGGATAAATCCGTTGGTGAGGAGCTTGTCTACCTCAGCCTTGAGAGCCTCTTTCCGAGTTTGATCAAACGTCCTTTGCTTTTGCTGGACGGGAGCAAAGTTGGGATCAACATTTAAGGCATGGCAGATAATGTTTGGATCAATGTCAGTCATGTTGGAATGCGACCATGCAAACACATCTTGGTTTTCTCGGAGGAAGTCCACCAATGCTTCTCGAACTTCCGACTTCAAGCTTCCCCTAACTTTTATTTTTCTATCGGGTGTGGAGTAATCAAGAACTACCTCATCCACCTCCTCTATTGGTTCAATCTCCCTCTCCTCTTAAACCCTTGGGTCCAACTCGTCGGGCCTGGTCTCCTGGACCACCTATACCTCCAAAGCCTTGGACTGCTACAGGACTACTGTCTCCACCACCAGGGCGGGGATCTTGAGAGAAACATTGTAACAATGCCCCACCTCTTTCTGATCTCCATGAACGGTACCAATCCTTGCCTCTGTGGGGAACTTCATGCACAGGTGGCAGATGGAAGTGACGAGTCCAAATTCTACCAGGGTAAGCCGTCCCAGGATGGAGTTATATGCCGAGGAACACTCTACCACCACAAAGGTGTAGTATTTGAAGGCCTGACGAGGGACTTCTCCAAGTGTTACAGGAAGATTTATATGCCCCATTAGGATGAGGGCTTCTCCCAAGAATCTGTAAAGGGTTGAAGCACGCAAGGAAAAATCTACACTGGTCAGCCCTATTTTATCAAAGGGTGATCTAACTAGGATGTTCACCGAACTCCTGTCATCCACCAGAATCTACGCCTCCATTTTGTTGGAGATTTGGCTCTCAATTACTAACGGGTCATAGTTGGGAAGTGTACTCTTCGAGCATCATCTTTAGAGAATGTTATGACTTGGTCAGTCATTTGAGTCCTTAGGGCAGATAACTGAGCCAAAACCATCACCTCGTCGTCATGATTTAAAGCTTGCGCATACGTGTTTTGTGAGCCTCGGGAGGTGCCCCCCAGGTGGGGCCCTCTTGAGATGGTTCCTACTCACCCGTTCATCGGAGGAGGTCCTCAGACCACTGGATGTTGTGGGGCCACAGGAGCGATTGTTGGGACCTTCGGGCCCACTAGCGGCACGGGCACTCCATCCGTGGGGAGTTGTGCCTAGCGTACTCCACCATTAGAATATTGGTGGAGATTTCCCAACTTGATGAGGTTTCTAATATGATCTTTGAGCTGGCGGCAGTCATTGGTGTGGTGCCCTATGTTGTTGTGAAAACAACAAAACTTTCCTGGATCTCGCCTTTCCCTATCCCTCTGGATGAGTTGTGGCTTCCGATAGTGAACATGCTATTCTGTGGCCACGAAGATGTTCTCTCGAGAGTCCACCAAGTCAGTATAATCGAAGTACTGCGAGACATACTTCTCACCATAGCTAGTTCCCTGCTCGACCAATCCGTTTTCATTTCCTTTGGGCTTCCAGCCCTTTCCTTTGCCCCCGCATCTACTGCCGGTAGGGGTTCGACTGGGTGTAGCAGACTAGGATGGAGCGGCAACTTCGGCACTGAATGTAGGCTAAAAAGCATTGTATCCAGTGGGCTCTGCTCCATATCCTGTCAGGGCCACGTTGAACCCAGGAGTTGGCACGGCATTGAAACCTGTGGGCAGGACACTCAGGCTAGGCTGGACTCCTCCCAAGACTAGTTGGACAGGAGCATAAGGGGAATATTGGATTCTTGAAGCCACGGGCCAGATGCGGTTGGAGCTGAGAAGGTGATGAGTCCTCCGAAGGCTATAATCTGGGCATCCTCCCAGCTGATAAACTCTTGTGCCCGATGAATGAAATCGTCAAGTCGTCAGCATCCCCTTCGCTAGAGGTCATCCCAAAGTGGGGACCCCACACAAATGCCTGCCTGCAAGGCCATCAACTGCTAGCCATCGTCAACCCTCTTGGTTCTCACCTCATCCTCCTTGAAGCACTTGATGTATTCCTTGAGGGTTTCAAAGGGCCCTTGTTTAATGTTGGCTACAACATTGACCTTGAAACTCACCTTCCGAGCTCCTATGAATTTCCTTCAGAAGGCAGATGACAACTAATACCATGAGTGAATGGATCCTGGTCAGTGCTTCTTCAACCGCTCATCTACTGGTCTCGTTAGAGTGATCAGGAACATGTGACATTTAGCGTCATCGGAGATGCGGTGCACCGACATCAATCTGTTGAACTTGGAAAGGTGGTCGGTTGGGTCCCAGCAGCCATCATATAGCGGGATGATCGACATCTTAAAGCCCCATGACATGGGGGCTTCCATGATGTGAGGAGCACATGGCTCCACTTCTTCATCTTCTGAGTCTGATTTATGGCCTTGCCATCTGACCATTCTTAGCATGATCTTCTTTAGACTCTCTAATTCTGCACGAAGCGGGTAGCGGTCCCGGTTGACGTTCTGTGCTGGGTTATCTCTTCTTTGAGAGTTGGGGTTTTCTTGCATGTCTAATAGAACCTTGATGGCAGGCTCACGTCCCTTAGCCTTATTGTGCCTTTGCGCATTAAGGTTGTCTCATAGGTCAGCCTAACCTCGGAACGCGCCATTATCCTCAGGACGAGCCACCTCGGTTTCTCCGTTGGACTCGATATTTTCATCATTTACCGAGACACTAACGCCACATTCTTAATTCTATGAGACGTTCCTTGGGCGGATCCTTGGACCATTGTTCCTACAGGGTTGGTGAGGTTCCAAGGGGACACCACCTCCAGGCCTCGCGCGGTCTGCATGGGCACATCGAGGCGGAACGCCCCAAGCTTCACGGGCGCTGACAGCCTAGGGGTGTCCTCGGGCCCCTGGGTCATCACCTTTACTAGCTTGCTTAGGAACTTGGTGGCCCTCGGGATCTTGACGAGCCCTTTTCAGCTTTTTATCAAGATTATAGTCAACTTTTCCTTTGCCATGATCCTCTGGTGGCACTAGGGTTCTAACTCCAGCTGGATGCTTGGTGGGCACTCTAGCTGGCGGATCTCACGCCTCTTTAGCTGAGTGCTCTGGGGCCACATCGGCTGTATTGATAGGTGGCACTCTAACAGGGTGCGCAGGTGGCATGCCAGTTGGGTGCCCAACTAGTACATTACCATTGGGGTCCACTCGTATCCCTTGGGCTACAAGAATGGCCTTCATGGCCAGTACCATCTCCCGTAGGGTGGCAATGATACCCTCTTAGGCATCAATCGTTTGCTGCTGGTGGCCACATGTTCACGGAGCACCACCACCTCCGGTGTTTCCTCCACATCCATAGGCTGACGGAATTCTTCCTCATAATATTCCTGGTCACCACCATCATCTTTGATGTCATACTCGACGTCTTTGTCATAATCCTCCACCATTTCAGGCATATCATGAGATGGCTGTCGACTGGTTTCCCCTCCTTCAACCCCGGCAGGAGGGACTACATCATCTGTGACATTTCTTTGAGTGGTTACCATGGCTGTAAATGTTCTGAATGCTTTCTTCAAGCTCTCAATGAAAGCACCAAAATGTTGACTGCCTTTCGCTATCAACCTAAAGATGAGAGATTAAAGAAATAAAAAATAAGAACACATCAATTTTTACATGGTTCAGTCTATAAAAGAGCCTTAGTCAACGAGTCTCTAGTATTGAGGGGATTGGAAGCTTTCTAGGGCAATCTCCAATGGAGTTTCTCAGGCAACGTTTATATTGCTCTGAGTACAAGACACTCTTTCTATAAAAATTCCGAACCCTTTACAATGAGATCCCCAGCCCAATTTAAAGAGGTTGGGGTCATTAATTGCTAATTATCTATAACAAATACACATTGGGCTAATTAATACACATTCTCCCCGTTATCGGGGTATTAATACCACTTTAATGCATTTGGTTGCATTAACTCGAGACCAAGGCCCAAGCAATAAATGCAGGGCCCTATGGGGAACATGCCCCTGGCACTATCAGGGCATGCCGCATGTAACATCCTTGTAACACCCTGGATAACCAAGGTCGTTACACTGTGTGATTATAAAAGTGCATGACTTGCTAATCAAGTCATATAGTTGAAAACGTGACCCTAAAGTCGTAATTAAATTAAGGTTAAAATATTTTGGTCATTGACAAGAAATTTCTCATTAAAATAAATGTTTAATACATGGGATCCCAAAATAGGTTTTAAAGGAAAGTTTACTAAATTCCAGAGGTTGTAACCAACCACTAGCCACTCTAATGGAAAAATAGGCACTTTAGGTTCTCCTGTCCCTGTACCAAACCTCGGCTGCGGTGGCCGACCAGCTGACTATGTCCATTCTGCCCCATAGCTCTCCAACTCAGGACTGGTCCACTTTGCCCTTGCCTTTACCTGCACCACGTAGCACCCGTGAGCCAAGGCCCAGCAAGAAATCCTTAATACAGAACATAAATAATAATCAATAGTCAGATAATTCACAAATTATCAATCTGCAAACCAATAATCAATCATACAGATAATAAAATTTCCATAATCATCATATTAATAACAATAAGCATATCACAGAATATCCAGGGTCGACGCCCTTAGGCCGCACCCTCTGATTGTCCCACTGACTTCGGCTCGCTTAGGTTGAGCTCAGTGTTTATATACTTAACCTCAGCTACGAGTGGCCGAGCCGCACCTTGTGCGTAAATGTTGATTCCGACACTCTTAGGCCATTTATCACAAGTCCCCATGGCATAATACCATCGTATGACATCACATACAAGTACAGGGAACTCTTAGTCCCAACATAACCACATAACCGGGTGCAGTTTCTTACCTTTAATTCCAAGTTCTTTAGGTACTATGAATGGTCCTCAAGCATGATCCCATTCCAAGCCTTGGCGTACACCTAGTCACAATCCATAAATGACACTTCAATGAGTTCGAATTCCAAAGGGCAACCCCGGGATCAAACTCGCGGTATCGGGACCGTAAGTTCCACCAAACGAGGTGGTGAACCCGTCCCCCGAGCCCCCAAGTGAAAACCCTAAGAAAATACCCTAAAACCAATTTCAGGTGGCTGAGAAGCGCTATAGGAAGAAACCCAAAACCCCCCAGAAAACAGGGCCTAGCGCTGTAGTGCTCCCAACCTAGCGCTACAGTGCTAGTAACAGAAGTGCAAATTTCTGGGTTTTCTTTCTTCGAACCTCCTCGAGCCAAAGCTCCAAAAATCCATTCCAAACCTCAACTAAACTCAAAATTGAACCTACAATACACTATAGCTCAACCAAAACACCCACATAACACCAAACCTAAACTAACAACTTCATCAAACACCAAAAATCAAACTTGAGTTCTGAAGCTCAATAACACCATCTAAAACCAGAAACCCAGAAAAAACAGAGTAAGAACTCAAAAATTCAAGGATAATCAATCAGAATTTTTACCTCAGTTGTGACTATCTTCTCACAAGCTTCCACCTCCAATTTCTGAGCTTAAGTCTCAGCTAAACCCTCCCCAGTTCTAGAGCTTCAACTCATCTACAATCCTTTCAAAATCCCAGAATAAACACATGCTCCAAACTCAAACTACCAAGTGAATTCAAAATCAAAACCTTACCTGCATGGCAGCTAATCCTCAGCTTCAATCCTCCAATTCTTGAGTTTAGACTCCCATACTTCCCAGCTGAAGTTCCCTCTAACTTCCCTTCCATGACCCCAACTTCCTTCAGCAATTCCAGCCAAATTTCCAAATATAAGGGGGAGAGAGAGAGAGAGAACCGAATGATGGAGAAAAAAAACCTCTGTTTTACTTCAGCTTCTACCCTTCTACAACCATCTATTTGGTTCATATATATCCTAAGGTCAAATGACCAAAATGCCCCCAAGCCTAATTTATTTCCTTAATAGCCAATAAGGGTAAAAGTGTCATTTCATTCCCAATTCCCATTAATTCTTCAAATGTTCCTATTAACTATCAATTATTCCCGTCATCCAATTAATTACCATTTATTTTTACCCAATATCTAACAATTCCAAAATTATTCTCCCAAATTCCCAATATACCCCCAGGCTCCCCCAAGTCGGGTATAAATCCCCTGCCGTGACTATTTCGCCAATCCGCTCACTAGGACCGTCTCGAGTCATATGCTGCAAATATATCCATATAATAATGTGGTCTCAATAATTAATCACATAAAATTACATTTATGCCCTTTACGGACCAAAATTACAAATATGCCCTTATAAGCAAGACAGAGCACACATGCATATTTAATACTCCTAAACATGCACTTAATCATTTCCTCGCAATCATATAATCATGCATTAAATCATATATTCACATAATTACCCATTATTCCCTATTGGCACACTAATCAAGGCCCTTAAGCCTTATTAGCAATTTTGGTTCGTTACAACTATCCCTTCCTTATAATAATTTCGTCCTCGAAATTTATTCAAACACATCAGGTAATAAATCTCATTCCTCTGACCATAACTCTAGAGTCCATTTCTTTACCTTTAATCCTACAATAACACTCCTACTAGAGTGAAAATCTTGTTCCATAAGATCTTATCTTATAACTATAATCTTATTAACCTTTCCTTTCTCAATAATTCAGCTGAAACCCTAAGGTCTGCTTATCTCATCAGCGGTCGTTTTCCTGTCTTATCA
Source organism: Humulus lupulus (assembly GCF_963169125.1). Classification (NCBI taxonomy): domain Eukaryota; kingdom Viridiplantae; phylum Streptophyta; class Magnoliopsida; order Rosales; family Cannabaceae; genus Humulus; species Humulus lupulus. The sequence continues at coordinate 59,177,028 of NC_084798.1, forward strand.
TTGATACAAGTAATACTCATAAGCCACCACCCACACCAGGGTAAGGCTAACTTGTAGGCCCTTGGCCTAATCCTTAGTACGTTCTCGGGATCCTTCTCAAATCTAAAATCCAAAAATCCTTCTTTCTTTCTCAAGGTATCATACTCTTACTTATCTGCAATGTTTGGGGAAATACAAATTTCTTGTCCTAGAGCTTCGTGTTCCGAAACTTGAATCTTGCGAACCCTTACGTCCTTTGAGATAGGCATATACTTCAGCCCTAATAATTTTAACAACTTCATTGGTTTCCCCCAAACCAATACTGAACCATAATACTCATTGTCTTTTATTTTCTTACTTAGAACCAGCACTTCATGCTTTCCATCTTACAATATCTTATCCTGTGTCACCTTAGCAGTAAGCCAGTATTCATCACTGTGATTGTTTCATCAAGGGACTATACTTTCTTAATATCCCAAATACTTGCACCTTCAATGCATACTTTTTTAAAATAACCATTAAGTCTTCAGGTTGCCATTCTATCTGTAGACAGCCAACAATTCTAGGTTTCAACCTTCTTCCCTTCGTTCTCTATTTCCTTTCCAGAACATGGAAAATTTAAGGGTCTCAACCTGGCAATATCACTTATCATGCTGCATCACCTGTTCACACGAACCAAAGTGTGTTAACTCAATCTGCTGAGTTGCAACCTTTCATATCCAATTATCTTACTCGTAGTCTAGTGTAATCCATTCCTACGGTTCATCACTATACCATTTTACCTTCCAATATACAAAAATTAGATCTTATTATCCATTTAAACTCCTTGAATACAATATGCTTAAGGAGGTGATATAATGTTCATTTAGGATCTCCATCTCAACACCAGGTTCCATCGGATTACTCATCCAATTTTCATCCCTTAATTCATGCTATGATGGTAGAATTCTTAACCATTCTTACAAGATCCCCTTTCTGAGTTTCATTGTCCATAGAAATATATCTCTGTCCACAACCAACCACAGGTGCTATATCAATATCAAATGTTACCTTGTCTGATCTTGTTGTAACTCGTGGCGTCCTTTCCAACTAACACAAATCTTCCCAAGTAGGAGATTAGCTTCCAGATTAATTTTCCCCTTGTACAGTCAAGGGTTTCTAACATGAATTACCCAGTAAGTCTCACCGGATCCTGGTCTCAGGGTTATTCCTTACAAATAACCAAGCGCTCAAATCCCTTACGCCATGCCCTCACCATTAACTTAATATTCCCTGTATACCGACCATGTTCCCATTCTTTCACCTACTGCGAGGCTCAAACCATCATTCCTTCAGTCTATAACCGGGCACGTCTCAAACTTAATTAATGCATCGCTTATAGTTTCATGTTTTTAAACAAAGTCGAGGTCCTTCACACTACCCTTCCGTATCCATCCATTACACACGGATTCCTATACCACAGGGTGTTAACCAATCCTTATTCTGTCTTCTGAAAATCTGGTACAAGATTATCCATTCAGTCTAACTTTAGGTTTCTTTGCCAACCCAATCTCTGGTGTAGCTGTCTTTGAAGACACTTCAGGTAGTAGATGACATGTTCACCGGTCTCATTGTACCTCTTATCTCTCAGATGTTCTTCAGTAATTTCTTTGTGGCTTCTGATTGAATCATTTCATACTTGACCCCTTCTCTTCCTGTAGGTGACCTTGAATACCCTTGGCAAGGTCAAAACTGACACCTTCTGGAGCCTTATCTGTGACCCTGGTGTTGCAGTCTTAGCATCATCAGTGTAGTAGTCGTCCGCATTCTGCTTCTAACCGGGGAGTAGATCAACACATCCCTAATGAACCTGAATGTGACTCATTCGTATTGTTCCTATACTCTTTGTTTGTCGAACTTACCCGTGTTGTTGAAGCATAAGTCAATTAAGAACCTTTACTTGTAATTCATCACACCCCACATGGTACAAGTAGTAATTCATGAAATGTCTCTTTCCTTGATCCTCAGCTGGTAATAGCCATATCGAAGATCAATTCTTGCAGACATTGTTCTGTCTTGTAAATAGGCATTTAAACTCTTCATCCTTAACAGTGCTCTGTCTAATCCATCCCTAAGCCAGATACTTCTTCAATTGAACCAGTAATTCTTTCTGCCAAACTAATACCATTCTTCATATTGTCACCGATACCGAGTCTGTCCATACCAAAAGTTTGTAGCGTACCCAACAACACTTTACATACCCATCTGAATCCCTACTGACCAACTCATTTTCCATTCAGTCCAACTTACATACTTCAAATGATGTCCCCTACAATCCATGGTTGTCCCTTATCTAACAAATTAGCTCCCACTCAAGCCCATATCAAGGCTCCCATATGACAAGCCTAATCACTTCCACTACGAACCCCTTACTACCTATATTCCAATTCTTCTATTAGAAGTTTCTAATTCATCCCAACAAGTACTAATATTTCAAGCCCCTTGTACAATAACCTTGAGACATATACTTCATATAGGAATCTTTCCTGGGAGATACACAACACCGAGCTCTTTCAGCTCGTTATATAACCAAAAGCGAGGATTATCAAGTCAATCGGTCACCTCCGAGAAACTAGCCTCGTACTTCAAATATAAAAAAGCATTACAGTCTTCCATTCCCTAATCTTGGGCAATCCCTAATTCTCCCTAACGTATTGAACCATTCCATATAGATAACGTATCCTTACCTGACATCTTTCCAATTGGCATTTCCTGCTTCTGATGCACACTGAATAACTTCACTAGGCCTCATCACTGTCCTAACGTCTATCCTGTAAACTAAACCTCCTCCTGTCAAAACCAGGAGCCATAGAATTGTCAGGAATTCTTCTGTTCCGATTACTGAGCATCTGTCCTTACTAAAATTCACAAATGGGAATACTGTCACCTGCATTTCTTGCCCTATGACATTCGCACCCCATACCTCATTCCTTATATCTCAAATAACATGGCCCTCCCTGCGGCCCAAGCACAGATGAAAATCTCACGCATTGGAGCGACCCTGCTGCTCTGGGTTGTTCCAGAGTTTAATCCTTAAATGAGTCATCATTCCTGGCTACGTCTCCTTGTATAAACTCTTAAAGTGGATTAACCAACCCACCAAACTTATCAACATACCTTGTCGTTGTTTTACCATTCTAAACCAAGTTCATAAACTCACTAATCGCTGCAGCCCAAACTACGCCATAATAATCTCTTTTATCAAATCACTGCCTGAATTCCTCCCAACCCATCGCAACTACATTTTGGGTCTGAATATCACTTCTCACCACTTCCGAGCATCCTTCTGCCACAACCACTATGTCACGACCTATCATCTTCGTATACCAACGATAGAATTAGTTGTACCCATCCACTATTAAAATCTTTGAGCCAATCCAAACCTTCCTCAAAACTAGAGGATAATGCTTCTAAAGCCTTCCATACAGTAATTCTTATCTGTCTCCATCCTCAGGTTAAACCAGCACTGATACCCCTACTGCCAAGGTATACAAAGTAGCTTTTCTCCCAACAAAACCTGTTGTTCCACCCATCTAATTTCTTCTATCAGATCTCACAGCCTTACTCACATACTGGCGAACTCTTTCTACGACTTTCAGGGGCAGATGGAGGATTCCAACCCTAGCTATCATCTGCAACCCTCACTAGAACAATACTAGGTCCAATTAACCATTCTGAGCACAAACAATCTGAATCAGTCTGCCACCCCTCAGCCCTGATGTTCATATCCAGAACCATCCCACGGGCAGGTCCAAACAACCACAATAAACAAACACACAAAAACATATTAAACACCAATCTATATTACTATGCATTGGTTATCAAATTTCATTGCTACTGAATACAATCATATTCATCATGCTTTCCATATACCAATAAGCGGATAAAGCATACAGGTTCAATTTAAATAGTTAACCACATGCAATCCATATGCAAATCATTATCCAAATATTCATCCACGTGCGATAGCAATGCTAATCACCACGCCTCAATGTCATCACACAATAGTAAAGGGCCAGGCCTTATCAGAATCTCATGCTCCCTATTAATCATACAAATTAAGGCATTCATATTTCATTCAAGCACTTAAGCATATAATCTCATGTATTCAATTACAAAACCCTGAGTCGAGCTTGTCTTTATCAGCAAGTGTACATGTCTAGCCAGTCTTCAGGAACCCTTAAACCTAAACCGCTCTGATACCAAGTTGTAACGCCCTTGTAACAACCTGGATAACCAAGGTCGTTACACTGTGTGATTATAAAAGTGCAAGACTTTCTAATCAAGTCATATAGTTGAAAACGTGACCCTAAAGTCGTAATTAAGTTAAGGTTAAAATAGTTTGGTCATAGATAGGAATTTTCTCATTAAAATAAACGTTTAATACATGGGATCCCAAAATAGGTTTTAAAGGAAAGTTTACAAAATTCCAGAGGTTGTAAACAACCACAAGCCATTCTTATGGAAAAATAGGCACTTTAGGTTCTCCTGTCCCTGTACCAAACCTTGGCCGTGGCGGCCAATCAGCTGACTATGTACATTCTGCCCCAAAGCTCTCCAACTCAGGACTGGTCCACTTTGCCCTTGCCTTTATCTGCACTACGTAGCACCCGTGAGCCAAGGCCTAGTAATAAATCCATAATACAAAACATAAATAATAATCAACAGTCACATAATTCACAAATCATCAATCTGCAAACCAATAATCAATCATCCAGATAATAAACATTCCATAATCATCAGATTAATAACAATAAACATATCACACAATATCCAGGGTCGACGCCCTTAGGCTGCACCCTCTGATTGTCCCACTGACTCTGGCTCGCTTAGGCCGAGCTCAGTCTTTATATACTTAACCTCAGCTACCAGTGGTCGAGCCGCGTCCTGTGCGTAAATGTTGATTCCGACACTCTTAGGTCGTTTATCACAAGTCCCCATGGCATAATACCATCTTATGACATCACATACAAGTACAGGGAACTCTTAGTCCCAACATAACCACATAGCCGAGTGCAGTTTCTTAGCTTTAATTCCAAGTGCTTTAGTTACTACGAACGGTCCTCGAGCACGATCCCACTTTGAGCCTTGGCGTACACCTAGTCACAATCCATAAATGATACTTCAATGAGTTTGAAATCAAAAGGACAATCCCGGGATCAAACTCGCACTCTCGGGACCCAAGTTCCACCAAAGGAGGTGGTGAAAACGTCCCCCGAGCCCCCAAGCGAAAACCCTAAGAAAATACCCAAAAACCAATTTTAGGAGGCTGACAAGCGCTACATTGCTATAGGCAGAAACCCAAAACCCCCCAGAAAACACAGCCCAGCGCTGTAGCGCTCCCAACCTAGCACTACAACGCTAGTACCATAAATGCAAATTTCTGGGTTTTCTTTCTTCGAACCTCCTCGAGCCAAAGCTCCAAAAATCCATTCCAAACCTCAACTAAACTCAAAATTGAACCTACAATACACTATAGCTCAACCAAAACACCCACATAACACCAAACCTAAACTAACAACTTCATCAAACACCAAAAATCAAACTTGAGTTCTGAAGCTCAATAACACCATCTAAAACCAGAAACCCAGAAAAAACAGAGTAAGAACTCAAAAATTCAAGGATAATCAATCAGAATTTTTACCTCAGTTGTGACTATCTTCTCACAAGCTTCCACCTCCAATTTCTGAGCTTAAGTCTCAGCTAAACCCTCCCCAGTTCTAGAGCTTCAACTCATCTACAATCCTTTCAAAATCCCAGAATAAAGACATGCTCCAAACTCAAATTACTTAGTGAATTCAAAATCAAAACATTACCTCCATTCAACTAATCCTCAGCTTCAATCCTCCAATTCTTGAGTTTAGACTCCCACACTTCTCAGCTGATGTTCCCTCTAACTTCCCTTCCATGACCCCAACTTCCTTCAGCAATTCCATCCAAATTTCCAAATATAAGAGAGAGAACCGAATGATGGAGAAAAAAAACCTCTATTTTACTTCAGCTGCTACCCTTCTACAGCCATCTATTTGGTTCATGTATATCCTAAGGTCAAATGACCAAAATGCCTCCAAGCCTAATTTATTTCCTTAATAGCCACTAAGGATAAAAGTGTCATTTAATTCCCAATCCCCTCTAATTCTTGAAATGTTCCTATTAACTATCAATTAATCCCGTCATCCAATAAATTACCATTTATTTTTACCCAATATCTAACAATTCCCAAATTATACTCTCAAATTCCCAAAATATCCCCAGGCTCCCCCGAGCCGGGTATAAATCCCTCGCTGTGACTATTTTGCCAATTCGCTCACTAGGACCGTCTCGAGCCATATGCTGCAAATATATCTACATAATAATGTGGTCTCAATAATTAATCACATAAAATTACATTTATGCCCTCTAAATGCCAGAATTACATACCCTTATAAGCAAAACAGGGCCCACATGCATATTTAATACTCCTAAACTTGCACTTAATCATTTCCTCGAAATCATATAATCATGCATTAAATCATATATTCACATAATTACCCATTATGCCCTCCCGACACACTAATCAAGGCTCTTAAGTCTTATTAGCAATTTTGGGTTGTTACACCGCACGTATTTCCTTGTCAGGCAGCGTAGTGGGAGTGTAAATTTTCGAGTCGTACAATTGACAACACAGGACGGATCGCCAAAAATGTTGTCAGATGATCCTCTGACGCTGCAAACCTACACTGATTTACACCTGGCTATCCTTCTATGTCCCGAGGACAAGGTCCTTGCCCTGGAAAACAATTTTCTATAAGGAATTCGAGGACTACTAACTAGTCCTCGGGGCATGGCCTCGGAGAGACGTTCGTGCCCTACCTCTTCCCGAGGGACGCAACCTCTTGCCGAGACATCCACCCTCCGAGGACTGACCCTCGGGGCATGGCCTCACCTGAAGAGGCACGCGTCCTGGCCATGTGCTCTACTCGGATTGCCATGTGTCCTTTGGTGAAAACACGAACAACATAAATAATTATTTTAAAAAATTGGGATTATAACTATTCAAGTGTCGAAACTAGAAACGGATGTACCAATATTTCCATGTTAGTGAATGTATTCGAATATTTCTCATGTACATATTTCATTTTAAAACATAGCCATAATTTATAAACTTGTGAATTTAATTTTATATTTTGTGTTAATTCAATGATTTTTCAAAAATATCTTCCATCAACCTTTTATGTTTAATAATTATATAAGGAAGATTCCATTAAAATAAATAAAAAAGAAGGCTGTAATTTTTTAAACATAAATATTAACAACTTTTTATATTAAAAAAATTGACCTTATTTTACAAAAATACTTAAGATTTTTTTAAAAAAAAAAAACTAAAAATACAAAATCTGGAAAAAATTACAAAAATATGGAGGGGCATAATTGTTAATACAGAGATTTTTTTGTTGTAAACAAAGTTTCAAATTTGTAACAATACAATTTTTTTGTAACCAAAATTTATAAGTTTGTAACTAAAATATACAAGTTTGTAACTACATGTTACAATTTTGTAAACAACATTTACAAACTGAATAGAAATTGTAACAAGTGTTGAGAATATATGGATGCAGTCTTTGCAAATCAACAATGAATAATGATAATAATGCAATATTCCAAAACCTAGATCCTAATCAAGATTCAAATTCAAAGTATGAATACAATTCTTGATAATCAAATAAACATGTTCATGATATGAATGTTAATCTTGAATACAAGAAACTAAATGATTAAATGATGATAAGATGAACTTAGATACATTTAATCATCAATACAAACAATGAAAAACATAATAGAATGACAAATACAATATTAGGGTTAGAGAGATACAACATTTGTATTGAGCAACTTGAATCTTTAAACTTGCGGAACTTCGAAGGCTTATATACAATAATAATATTGTTGTCTAAAATCTCTATTTCAAGCCTTCCCAATTGCTTGAAGCTTCAACTAAGTAGAATGAAATTTGGGATTGAACAAGCCTTATTACTTATGCAAGTCAAGCAAAACTTGATGAGTTTCTTAGAGAAAACTTTGGTCTTAGAATGCTAAAGAGAGAGTTGAAAAGTGTGATCAAGGCTTTTCAACTCTAATAACTCATATATATAGTTTAGGCATCATCATTAGTCTAACCAATTGGATTAGAGCATTTAAAACACATCATTTGGAGCATTTTACGTAAACTGTACGACCCTAAAAGACCGCCAAGGCGATGTATCGCCTGTCAAGCGATACGTCACCTACTAGCAGGCGATGCATTGCTTGCTAGGGCTTTTGAAGCCCTTCACATTTTGGCGATGCTATGCCACTTAGGGGGCGACACATCGCCACCTTCTCTGACTTTGATTCCCTCCAATGGTCCTAAAATTCTCCAAATGCTACCAAACCTTTTGGGAATGTTTGGATACCTCATTGTATCACTGTAGACCCATAAAAGTTACTTTTAGATACCTTCTACACAATCTCATGTTTTCACTTCTCTTTAAGTGAAAACCGTTATGTGTTTTGCTCCTCGACGTGTAAACATCTTAACACTTATATTTAACCAATCTCAACATTCCCCCACTTGGTTAAATATAATCCTTTCTTCTTAGCTTAATAGTTTTCGTGCATAAAATAAAGTATATTTCGATTTGAACTTTGTCTTAGTGAAAGTATTACAAAGCCTTATCGAAGTCATTGGTGTCTTAAAGATTGAACCAAGTACTCCTTAATGATAAAACTGGTAACACCACACACACCTCCAGTTGACCATTCATTTTCCCACTTTTCTCGTTTATGACTCATATGCCCATGTGCTCATCCATTTCATGAACTTTCCCAGGAGAAACTTCAACTCCCATAAGAGGCAGCACCACTTCTAAGTTCACATAGGTGAAGTTCTTAAACCATCTTTGCTCCCTTTAGAGATGCTTGTTGCACACAACTGAACCTCATTAAAAGCCTTAGGCTTAACCCTCACTTGGTAGCAACCAACACTAACCATCCTTGGATGGAATTCATGATTTTGTTAGAGTTGAAACAATTCACCCAATAACTTGTTCTTACTCATTGAACTCTTGCCCTTGATGTTCACAAGTTTGGAGTTGGGTTGCCATCATTGGTGAATATATTATTCTAGGAGTTTTAGTCCCATCTCTTTTGAAGTAGAACTTACTAACCTCTTCGCAAGAGGTTTTGTAAATGGACCTGATAAGTTCTCACTTGTCTTTATACATGAGATTGATATGATTCCTCCTCGAATCAATTTTCTCATATACTCATGTCTTAGACTTATATGTCTAGACTTTTCATTCCATTATAAGCTCTAGCTAATGTGGCTTGTTTATCACCATTGGAATATTCCTCATGAAATCCCTAAGCCACTTGGCCTCTTTGCCATTTGTTGCTAGAGTTATATACTCATTCTCCATGGTTGAGTGAAATATATGTTTGTTTCTTTGGGCCCTAAGAAACCTCTTCTCTTTTGAACATAAACACCCAACCACTTGTGAACATATTATCTCATACACTTGATATCCAACTCACAATGTAATATCCTTCAAGTATCCTCGAGAACTTTGAATATTGGAGGAATAGCTCCTTGGTCCTTTTAAGGTACCCTAGAACTCTCTCAATCGCTTTTCAATGTTCCATACTTGGATTGATAGTAAACTCACTTAGTTTACTAACCGCTCTACCATTGTTTCTTTTCAAGCCTTATGCTTGAATCAAATGGTGTATTCACATCTTTGATTTTGAGATTACTAAACTTGTCAAGCACTTTCTCATCAAATTGAGCTTGACTTAAGGCATAACTCCCACAATTTCTTCTCACTTTTATACCAAAGAAGGTATTGAACACTCAAAGCTCCTTCATTTACAAAATGGAAGATAGAAACCTCTTCGTTTTCGTTATGCCTCTCATCTCATTACTCAAAATCAACAATAAAAAATATACAAACACATCAATATAGCCATCACAAGTCTTAGAGTATAAGCACTTCCATTATTGTTTCTACACCCATCTGAAACAATAGCTTTATCAAACTTCTCATGCCAATGTTTCGGTGCTTGTTTTAAACAATATATTGATTTAACAAGCCTACACATTTTATGTTCATTTCTCCTTAGAACAAAACCCTCTAGTTGTTCCATATAAATCTCCTCATCGAGATCTCCATCTAGGAATGCCGTTTTGACATCCATTTGATGAACATAAAGGTTATGTATTGATGATAAGGCAAATAAAACTCCTTTTGTGGTTGCCCTAGCAACCAGTGCATATGTGCCAAAGTAATCAATTCCTTCCTTTTGTTTAACCTTTTAGCTACTGATCTAGCTTTGAAGGATTGTATGTGCCATCGGTGTGATATTTCCTCCAAAATACTCACTTGCACCCAATTGGTTTTTAACCTTGTGAAAAGTCTACCAATTCCCATCTGTGGTTTTATATAATTGAATCTATCTCATCATTTATTGCCTCCTTCCAAAAAACACAGTCTCACAAAGACATTGCTTTTTGGTAAGTTTTGGGATCATCCTCAACTTGAAGAATCATAGGAAATTTCCATGTGACTCTTCAAGTGTACCATAGAGTATCTCTACTTGAGAACATTTCTCAATTGATCCCAACTCTTTAAGCCTCTGGCTTCTCCGAGGCAATATAGGTTGGTCATCAACCTTTGGATCTTTCTCTTTAAGAGATTCTCCAACACTTATGGGTTCTCGAGAATTGCTATCACAATATAACATATTCTATAAGAGCTCCACTTCTCTTGATTTAATTATCACATTAGATTCCAAGTCTAATAGACTATAGGCCTTGCTATTTGAGGCATAACCAACAAATGCACACTTTATGACCCTTGGACCTAACTTGTTTTTTTAGGCTCCATGCTCTTGCAATAAGCAAGGCACTCCCACACTTTAAGATAGCCTAGGTTAGGCTTCTTTCCTCTCCATAACTCATATGGAGACACATTTTTCTTTTTCATTGGAATTCGATTCAATATATGACACGTAGCAAACAAATCTTCACCCCATAAATTATAACACAGTTTAGCATGTAAAAACATAGAGTTAATCATCTCAAGATAAGTCTCATTCTTTCTTTTAGCTATTCCATTTTGTTGTGGAGTGTATGGTGCAATGCATTCATGCATAATATCATGTTGCTCACAAAACACAATGAAATCATTTGAAAAGTATTCACCACCTCTATCAATTCTAAGAGCCTTTATTTTCCTTTCCAATTGATTTTCTACTTCAGATTTATAGATTTTAAAGGCATTAAATGTCTCATCCTTACTCTTAAGTAAATACACATAAGTATACCTAAAGAAATCATCTTTAAAAGTCATGAAATATCTATTTCCTCCTCTAGTCAACATGTCATTCAATTCACATAAATCACTATGTATTAAATCTAGCAAGTTTGAACATCTATCAACACTTGAAAAATGTTTCCTTACCATTTTAGATTTAACACATAATTCACATTTATCATGCTCATTCACATCACAATTAATTAATCCACATTTAACAACTCTTTTAATTGTGCTATAACCTATATGAGGAAGTCTATTATTCCACAAAGTAATAGAATTAGAACTAATCACATTGCAAGATTTAGATGCCATATCATTATTGTCACATTAAGAGCACAAAGTTTGATCATTTCATCACATGTATAACACTTTCCCACAAAAGTGCCCAATTTAGTAAAAGCGAGTTTACCAAATTCAAACTCTATTTTGATACCAAATTTACTCAATAGACTTCCACTCATAATGTTTCTAGTCATATCGGGAACATAGAAAACATTAATTAGGGTCACTTTCTTTCCATTAGTGAAGAACACATCAATGCAGCCCCTTCCAAGTACCTTGGATCTCTTTTCATTTCCCATTTGGACTTCAAGTCCCACCTTTGCACTTTCAAAGGTTTTGAAAAGAGTTTTATCATAGGTTTCATGAATGGTGGCACAAGTATCATACCACCACCTTGCACCTTTCCTTGGGTTGTAATTAACTTTACTCAAGGTTACAATGATCTCAACATCAAATCCATTGGTCTTGGTATCCTTACTTAGGTTTACAATGATCTCAACATCATATACATTGACCTTAGCATCTTCACTTTCTTTAGCAATGATCTCATTATCAATTGCATTGACATGTTCACCTTCTCTTAAGGTTGCATTAGTCTCATCACTACATGCATGAATCGTGTCAATTCTCTTTAGGGTTATCATACATTCCTCATCGAATGCATTATTCTCAATTAGGGTTACAATGCATTCCTCATTAAATGCATTAAATTTAATCAAATTCACAAAGATCTCATCATCAATTAAAGTGACCAGATTAAATTAATTTAAAAATGCAATGATCTCAACATCAATTGCCTTAACCCTAATCTTATTATGGTTGATTTTACAATTACCATATATCACATGATGATCAAAAACTTTACAAACAAAACAAGTAGATCAATAACCCTTGAATTGTTTATTAACAACCACCATTGTACATTTGATATAAACAATAATCTCAAACACACAAAAATATGGTAGCAAATACATTTCATTCAAATTCTTGAAATCTACACATTTAGAAATAAGGAATTTGATGATAGCAATCTCCTTAAGCATGTAATCCCATTGAGTTGTCTCATCCTTTGTTGATGAAGACTTTGTATCAAATTCATGTAGAACATTTCCAAATAGAACTTTATTTGATCTTTCATGGTTATGTGTCCAACACAAACCAAATCTTGAAACAAGGATTTGAAGGTTGTAGAAGATGAACCGATTTCCCTCATTGTTGATAATACAAAACACTAAATTGAAAGTAATTAGAAATAGATATTTTGATTGTTGGGAATATATGGTTTTACTCTTTGTAAATCAACAATGAATAATGATAATAATGCAATATTCTAAACCCTAGATGTTAATCAAGATTCAAATTCAAAGTATGAATACAATTCTTGATAATCAAATAAACATGTTCATGATATGAATGTTAATCTTGAATATACGAAACTAAATGATTAAATGATGATAAGATGAACTTAGGTACATTTAATCATCAATACCAACAATGAAAAACATAATAGAACAACAAATACAAGATTAGGGTTAGAGAGATACAACCTTTGTATTGTGCAACTTGAATCTTCAAACTTGCGGAACTTCTAAGGCTTATACACAATAATAATATTGTTGTCCAAAATCTTTATTCCAAGCCTTCCCAATTTCTTGAAGCTTCAACTAAGTAGAATGAAATTTGAGATTGAACAAGCCTTAAAACTCATGCAAGTCAAGCAAAGCTTGATGAGTTTCTTGAAGAAAACTTTGGTCATAGAAAGTTAGAGAGAGAATGAGGCTAGAGAGAGAGTTGGAGAGTGTGATCAAGGCTTTTCAACTCTAATAACCCATATATATAGTGTATGCATCATCATTAGTATAACCAATAGGATTAGAGCATTTAAAACACATCATTTGGTGTATTTTACATAAACTGTATGATCCTAAAAGATCACCCACGCGATGTATCGCCTGCTAGGGCTTTTCAAGCCCTTCGCATTTTGGGGGTGTTACACCACTTAGGGGATGACGCATTGCCACCCTCTCTGACTTTGGATCCCTCCAATGGTCCTAAAATTGATCCAAATTCTACCAAACTTTTTGGGAATGTTTGGATACCTCATTGTATCACTTTAGACCCATAAATGTTACTTCTAGATGCCTTCTATACAATCTCATGTTTTCACTTCTCTTTAAGTGAAAACCGTTAAGTGTTTTGCACCTCAACGTGTAAACATCTCAACCATTATATTTAACCAATCTCAACAACAAGTTGTAACAAAATTGTTATCCGTAGTTTTTAATTTTTTTAAAAATTTCGTATTTTTCAATTTTTTTTTTAAATTTACAGTGCTATATGTAATTTTACTTTATTTTTGTAATAAAATTAGATTGGATGTGATATAATTTGATCATTTTTATCCTCTAATTTTTGCTGTGAGAGTTTAGTATTTCACTAAACGAGTTATAATCAACCATATATCTGAAATGGATATATGAAGATCAACAATTGCAAAAAGAGCTGACGGTGGGTTAAGGCAAGTCAAGCTCATGTCTAGGGTCCCTCAGTTAAAATGACCTCTTGTTTTAAAAATACTATTTTTTTAAAATATAAAAAATGCCTTTGAATTTTCAATAATATCATTTTCTATGTTATATTTTATAATAATATCACTTTTTCATCGAGTCCCTACAAGGTGAGGGCCAACCCTAATTATGATTATGCTAGACCATTATTACCCCAAAAATAAAAGGTTGAAACAGCAAATGGCAACCAGCGCTGAGGGCTACATTAATTAATCTAAAAGAAGATATATGGTTGAATATAAAGCAATTTTAGTAACATTATATGAATGATTTTGTTTGACAGTTGCCACCCATGTTCAACATTCCAAAGTCACAATTACAGTGTTATGGTGAATCAGTATATTGTGTTAGTGATGATTTGTTGGGCAAGTGCAACAGAGGTGAGAGCCCAATAGAGAGGTTTAAAGCAGTTCTTGCATGGAACATCTCCACCTTGCGTCCTTCAATCTTTGGAGTTGCGCCTTATAACCCTATTCTTGGAGAGACCCATCACGTATCTAGGGGAACTCTTATTGTTCTCTTTGAGCAGGTACACTTCTTAATAATATCTTGGGAGTTATATAAATATATATATATATATATATATTCATAAATCTACATTTGAATACATTAATTTGCTTTAGATTTCATATCATCCACCTGTAACTGCGCTTCATGCAATGGATGAGAAAGAAAATGTTGAGCTTTTGTGGTGTCAGCATCTAGTTTCCAAACTCTCTGGTACGTATACATAACTGAACTGATGAGTATACTATAACACTCCAATGGATTCACTCAAGATTAAGCTTTATCAATTTCTATGAATAAAACTCATATATATTTTCACTTATATTTATAATAAAAATAATTCAAAAATATGTAGAAAGAAAAATAGGAAATTCTATTTTATATGAGATTTTTAATAGAGGGCAAAAATATGTATTTTTTTTTCCAAAAAAAGTTAGTCTATGACTTTTTTTTTAAGATTTTTCATTTTTACAGGTTTATTTGCCCATATTTTTGTATAAAAGTTGGTTTACCATAATTTTACTCTTAATCAAGTTTTATTAATTTGGAAGGGTATGTTTGTAATTTAATTATTTTTTTTTAGCTTATTTGTTTTTTTATATAACTAATTCTATATTAAATTTTTCTTTGTTTGTTTTGCAATTTTTTTTTCTTTTTTTTTTGTGATATGAATTGTGTTTATTATTTTTTTATTTATTATAAACATTTTTTCCCTATTTTTATATTGTACGTTTCTTTTTTCAAATATTGGGTAAGGTAACCAGTTACTTGATTGATCTTTGACAATTATGTAAAAAAAAATCCTAGCGCTAGGATAAATAACATGTACCAGGAGGAGTAACTAGTTACCCTGAGAGGAGTAACCTTCTGCCATAAACAGGGTAATCAGTTACCATTAGAGGGGTGACGAGTTACTCATATTAAATTTGAAAAGAAACATAAAATCTAAATGAAAAAGAGGAAGAACACTTCATTAAAAAAAGGAAGAAGTAACTATGATTTTAGTAACATAGGTAACTAGTTACCATAAAGAACCCATAAATACACACACATCATAACGTGAAGGACCCCAGAAATATACACACAAAGAACGTGAATTTAACCAGTTACCCATAGAAATGTACACACAAATAACGGGAATGTAACCAGTTTCCACAAATTTGAAGATAGAAAAAAAAATCAGATCCACCCCATTTCCCTTCTATCCCATATTCTTCATATAATTTGTTTTTTCTAGATTTGAATGTTCTCGTCAGGGTAACTGGTTACCCATTCACGTTTTCATATTTTTATTAGTTTTCTTTCCAAATTTTGGTGTTTCTATAAGGATTAGAATAAAAAGAAAACGTTGAAAAATTTGATTTGAATTTATTTACATACAGTGAAAAAAACTATGAAAATAATTATGTAATGTAATATGTGTGAAAAAAAGGAAAAAAAAAAAGAAGAAAGTGGAATGAGAAAAATATAAGTACTAAAAAAGAAGGAAAAAAAAATTAGGAAAGAAAACTAAAAAAAATATGAAAAAGAAGAAATGATGAAGGAAAAAAATAGATGAATGAATAAAAATGAAAAGAAGAAGAAGAAAAATAATGGAAAATGGAAAGAAAAAAAAATTAGTAGAAAAAAAAGAAAAAATGGAAGAAAGAAAAAAAAAAGCTCATATGTGTGAAAAAAAAAAAGAAAAAAAAAGGGAGGAAAAATAATAAATATAAAAAAGAAGAAAAAAAAAGAAAGAAAAATGACAAAAATATGAAAAAAAAAACAATACAAATGAAAAAAAAAAGATAAATTAATAAACAAGAAGAAGAAGAATAGGAAGGAGGGAAAAAATGAAAGAAAAAAAAGATAAAGGAAAATATTGGTAGATAAAAAAATAGAAGAAAAAATAAGTAAGGAAAAAAGGAAAGAAAAAATAACTTTAAAAATAATTAAAAAATAAAGGAAAAAAATAAAATAAAATCACATTCAAAATAAAAGAAAATATAACTATGATAAAAAATGTGGCATTTCCATATTTTAGTTAGCTACTAATTGTGTTTCCCATAATTTAATTTTATCTTTAATAAATTCCCATACAAATTAAAAAAAATATAATTCCTATATTTTTGTACATTGATGTCATAAAAACCATATTTTTTTAAAAATTCTCAAAGAAAAAAGTTAGGAGGGCTACCCACCCGAGTCCCCTAACTTAGTACTATTCTTGACACTAGTTAATTTTTTATGTATTAAATTAATGAAGGTTACCATAACTTGGGCCTTTTGGGCTTAGTTTAAAAAATATGGAGAATTAGGCCTTAGTTTGTTCGATTTTCAAAGCAAAGAGTTGATTGGATTTACAATATACTTTAGTGAAGAAATTAGATTCAGTAGCCACTTTTAGGTAAGCACTTTTTTTTTTATCTACAATTTTTAAGTTTTAATATAATACCCACTATTTTAATTAATATACCTATTATACCCCTATAATATGTGGATATTGTTTTTAGAAGAGAACCATGTGGTCAAGGGTATTTTTAGAATTGTCTCTGATAAAAATGGGTAGAACTAAACTAAAAATATTTAGGAGGTAATTTATTTAAAATCTCATTAAACTAGCTAATTTTCAACTTATCCCTACTTTAGTTTGCTAATCTTTATAGCTTCTTGAAAAATAACTTTTTAAGAAGTCCTAACCAAAAAAAAATAACCCTAGCCAACAATAATTTGGCTAATTGAATTTAAAACCAGATACTATGTTAAATATTTTAACACGTACTCATTTATAATATACATTAATTTTAATATCATCATAATATACTAAATAATTATAGGGGAGCTTCACTTTAAGCCCTATCAGTGGGGCTCTAAGTGTTCTCGACCTGTGAACAGTTTTTGGCGCGATTTTTTTTATGACTATGTATATTGTAGCTATTTAGAGCATCCTGCAAATTTTCAGAAAATTATGAATAGTTTACAGTACCGAAAACTAAGTTCAAACATGTTGTTGCACGTGTGACTAATTTTTTTTTGCGAGTGGAAAGCAACATGTTTGTACCTAGTTTTCGGTACTGTAAACTATTCGGAATTTTCTGAAAATTTGCAGGATGCTCTAAATAGCTACAATATATACGGTCATAAAAAAAATTGTGCTGAAAACTGTTTACAGGTCGAGAAACACTGAGAGCCCACCAATAAGACTTGAAGTGAAACCCCTATAGAAGAATTATCCAATAATTATATTAGTCCACATAAAATATGCTAATATAAATAGCCTTTGATAATTTATTTATTAATACAATTAATTACAGTACAATAAAATATATAAACATTTTAAATACTTAATTTCAATATATATACTTCTATCGAATCACTTATTTTCAAGCATATGAAGAATTATGTTTCAATACGTGATAGATAATAAATAAATCAAATTAAATTTTGTTTTGTGCCAAACGCCCCTCAAACTAGAGGAGCAAAATTCATAAAGAAAAAACAAACACAGCGAACAAAAGACCAACAAGGTCATCAAAGCAACACAACAAGACTACACTTGAAACAAATACATAAAACAAAGCAAGCGCATCATACTGACCAAAGTAAAATCACAGTAGCAAACTAAGTAATCTATTTCATTAGCTTTCTTGAAAAGTCGTCTGGTAGTGTAGCACCCCGCTATTAAGGTCACTACTTCTAAAGAATCTCATTCTCTTCTCTTCTGATCTTCTTTAGCCCACAATTGGAGATCTTGGAGGCCAGCTTCTTGGAATCATGGTGGATATGTTTCAAAGAGTGAGCCATCTATTTTGCATCAGCCTCTGTAAAAGCCTACACAACTCCCACTACAACAAATAGGAGCTTTAGGAGCGACGGCTACACAACTCTTACTACAACAAATAGGAGCTTTGTAATTAGGGGCGACATATTACCGCTAATTAGTTATTGCTAATATTTTGAAGCTAATATTGATTATTAGCGGCAACAAAAAAATTGTCCCTAATAATTAATATTAACAGCGACATTTTCACTCCTAATAAATTGAACATTGTCCCTAATAATCGTGACTCCTAGATCAAATTTTGACTTTGATAATAAAAAGTCACCCCTAATAATATAATATTAGCGGTGACTTTTATATTATTAGCGGCGACTTTTGTCGCCCCTAATGATAATAATTAAAAAATATTTATTAAAATAAAATATTTTTTAATTCATAATAACAAAATTAAATATGCATAAAATTAATAATTTGCTTAAATTACACAAATAATACAATATTATCCAAATTAAATATGCATACAATAATATATAAAATATCTCAACCATGGGCATCCTCTGTATCTTCCCCTTCTTCTGGTGCCTGCCAAGTCTGCGGTGGCTGTGGTGTGTGCGGAGGCATCAACCATGGATACTGTGGAGGTAACGATGATCCTCCAAGTCCATAAATGTATGGATAAGGATAGGGCGGAGGTTGAGACGACCACGATGATGCATGCATGTCGGGATGGCCTGGTGAAGGCTGAGAAGCTGAACCTTGAGACATGTGATGTGTCTGAGATTTCGAAAAAGAAAAATATTATAATACAAAAGAAAAATATAATTATTTGAATTGATAATAAAGTTAAACTTACATAATCTCATTCAGTACCCTCGTTGACAAAATTCTTGTTTTTTTGGTCCAGTTATACTCCTTCCATTCCTTAATGAGATTCAAGTTCAACTAATAAAGAAAATGAGAATGTTAGAGAACATATAAATTCATACAACTTAATTAAGTTAATATTTTCACTTAATTTTTCGTGATGAGTGACCGCTAATGGTTTCATGCTTTGTGTTGCAGAGTACTTCATTTGGTCTCAGTTTATTTTTTTTCTTCACTAAGCGCAATAAACTCTGGACTCGTGAAAAACTCATAAATTTGTTTCCACTCATCGACGTTGACATCTTTGGGTGGATTCTTTAGGCCCTCGTACCAATCACCTGGTCCTTTGTAAAACTTTTTGAAGTGGTTGTGCTGCTTAGCTTTCCTATCTCGATATCTCTCAGTCATCTCGGCATTGATATTGTCAATAAGGGTGGTATAATCTGGCTGCCCATCTATTTGATAGATGTGCCACAAACAAGAGAAAACATGTTAATCGTGCTAGAATTATAATACAATTGTTATTAAAGAAAATTCTAAAATTTTTACCTTCACTTGTCCTTATACCGATTTGGGACACTTGCCCAATCCTTGTAATATCCTGGAACCGCTGATGCGACTTGGGTGCACAAAAGGCGAACAAAAGTAGCATGTTCCATTCCACCACCTTGTACATGATAGGGTCAAACACTATGGGGCCTGGATGTCTAGCTTCTCGCCTTCTGTCATCTAAATTTTTCCCAACGGTAGGCCCACGACCTTTTCTCTTTGATGGAGCTGTTGTATTATTTTAAATAAGTGTATCATATAATTTAGTATGTTGTATAACAAGGTCTAATTAGAAATAAATAAAGAATGAATTTTAAAATACTTGGCTCGCAACTGGATGAGATTGTAGTAGGATCCGGTGGATCTTGATCACCACCATCTCCGCCATGGTATGAAGCTACATCTTTAAACTAAATATGACCAAATTTGCTTGTTAGTATGAATATCAGATATATATTATTTATGAATATATAGTTGTAATGACCACATAAAATTCCAAAACATTCACAACATAACAAACCCATAAATCGTTCAAAATTTCTAATATATAATTATTGAAATATTTTTTTTACACAGATACAAGAACTAAGTATAATATTCATTGTGATCACTTATCAAATTAACATCTATTGGTGAGACAAGATTTGTGTTATCATCATCACTAAGATCAACAAGCAATTCATCCTCATCATCTGCTTCTTCTACGTCTTCGACTTCTTCTTCATCATCATTAATAAAATCATCGATATCTTGAGCAGTCGAATAAGGTCGAGCGACGGTTCCTATGAATATTGCTGATTGATTAGATTATTGAACAACCAACTCCCCGAGCTCAACAGTCAATACGAAATTGGATGAGTTTGTGTCATGTACAACATCAATATCAGCAATCTGATCAGAACTATCCGGAATATCCCAAACTTGCCTATGATTCACTTCTTCAACAACTTTCCAAGCTCGACCTCTAAGTAGATCATCGAGATAGAAAACTTGTTTAGCTTGGCTAGCAAGTATGTACGGTTCATATTTATACCATTCACCACGTACATTTATACTGGTGACATTATTTTAGTAATTGTTTTTTTTTCCAGGTCCGTGTTGAACCATTTACATCAAAACAATACCACTGAATATACACTAGTATAAGATACCTCCAATATCTCTTCAAGTTGTCCATAATAGTTAAAACATTCTGTTCTAGCAACACACACTCCACTATTTTATGTAATATGATTTTCATCTCGATTATGTGTAACATATCGAACCCCATTCATTATACATGCTTCATAAGAGTACACCAAATGATCATACCCATATGCTAAAGCTAGCAACTCATCCCCATTCTCTAATGACCCGAGCTGGTGCAAGTCATATATCTAAAGATAGCAAAACATATTATAATAATAAACTTCTATTTCAATCTAACAACAAAGAATGTCCTAGTTATAGATTACCTTCTCGTGAAACTAGGAACGAAACTCTTTTTTGTGCAAAATGTTATGATCACCCAATGGATCCCTCACTTTGACCTCACGAAGGTGTTCGCTGTTGATTAACAAAATGTTATGATTGTAGTTCAAAGATGTTACATTAAAAACAACATAAAAAAAGATAATTAAATCAACCTACTCCATATAGACTTCAATTTTAGAAGAATTCTCCAGTATGACCACTCAGCTATATTCCGAGTCTTTTCATCGAGAGGAACTTGAAATCCCTTACTCAATGGATGACATTGAGATTGAAACACTGAAAGGTGGTGTGGAACACAAATTGTATCCGCATTTCGATCCAGACAATTAAACTTGGTTTCCATGCCTTTGAAATACATGGAACAAAATGTTAAAGCCTAATCTGCCACATATTCTTCAGCTATGGACCCTTCAGGACGAGCTTTATTCCTGATGTAGTTTTTTAATTTTCATGTATCTTTCAAAAGGATACATCAATCTCATTAATACCCAGTCACCCAATAAAGCTTGTCCTGGAAAATGCAAGACAAAATGTATCATTATGTCAAAAAAAGCTGGAGGAAAAATCAACTCCATTTTGCATAAGATGTGAATGACCTCCCTTTGAGCTTTCTCCATATCATTTACATTCAAGGTCCGCGAACATAATTGTCTGAAGAAATCGCATAGTTCCATTATGGTGCCTGATATAGATTCTGGTAGAAACTTATGGACACCCAATGGAACTAATCGCTACATTATCACATGACAGTCGTATGACTTCAACCAAATGATATTTGAGTCGTTATCAGTCACTTTCTTCTTCAAGTTAGAACAAAAACCATCAAGTAGTTTAAAACCTTTTAGAAATTGAAGAAATTATTGCCTATCTTCAGGAGTCAACATGTAATTCATATATCCACAATGCGTTCCTAACTCCCATATTCTTCAGATCATGTCTTGCATTAGTAGTAGTCTTTAGATTTATCTTTATCCAAGATAGCACCAAGGACACTATCACATACATTCTCCTCAACATGCATAACATCTATGTTGTGTTTTAACTCATTCGTGCTTTAATACTCAAGTTCATAAAAAATGATTTTTTTTTTCATCCGGTTACTATTCTTCGCACCTCTTTTTCGTTTCAAACCTCCAAACCTCTCATGTTTCCCCAGGACTTGAGGTGGTAGGGCATTAACTTTATCTAAGATATTCGATAAGTAAACTTTCTTGGAGGACGTCTTCTCTCAACTTTTATGTTGAATTGAGTATCCTTTCTCCATCGATGATTACGGGCCAAGAATCGTCTATGACAAACATAAGATGTCTTACCAGTCACTCGGATAGAGGATGTGTCTTCGTTGCATGTAGGACAAGCCTTGTAACCTTGACCACTCCATCCAGACAAACTACTTCAACCAAGAAAATCCTTCACCATCCACAAAAGGGTCGCACGCATCTTGAACACGTTGTTTCTACAATCCTTAGTTTCCACACCGTTAGTCCACAACTCTTTGAACTTGTCCACCAGTGGCCTAAAAAATACATCCATGTTTTTACCTGGTGATTTTGGCCCAGGAATAAGAAGAGTCAGCATGAAATAATGGTCCTTCATACAAAGCCAGTGCGGCATGTTATATTTCATCAACACAACAAGCCACATGTTGTACAATAAACTCATGTTGCCAAATGGATTAAACCCATCGGCAGTAAAGCCCAGACGTACATTTCTAGGATCTCTTGCAAAATCAGGATGTCTGGCGTCAAAATTCTTCCATGCTAACCCATCAACTGGATGACGCATCACCCCCTCTTCTTTCGATCTCCCAGTATGATGCCATAGCATCTCTTCCACTATATGCCTTGAACTATACAATCTTTTTAATCGAGGATTAAATAGGAAATAACGTATCACCTTATGCAGAACTTTTTTTCCTTTCTTCTTCTCATTTATCCACCTGCTACTCCCGTACACTGGACATGAATCTTTAGATGCATGCTCATTATAAATTAAGAAGCAATCATATCTACACACATGTATTTATTGGTATCCCAACCCTAATTTACTCAGGTTTTTTAGCCTTGTAGTGTGATGCAGGAATTTTGTTCTCCTTCGAAAATGCAAACTTTAATGACTTCAACAATTCATCAAATGTGTTTTTCGATATCTTCCCCCTCACTTTCAAGTGCATCAACTTAGCTAAAAAGTTCAGCGATGATATCCAATTACAACCCGGATACAACTTAGCTTCAATCTCGTCGAATAACTCGTCATAGTAGTGACCCATTCCACTGTTAACTTTTCCAGCATTGTTCGGTAAAATTAAATCATCAACGATGCCTCGTATCTCATCTACGAGCTCATTCTAATCTACCTCGTCATCAACAACATCTTCCTCCACTTCCCCATGGTAAATCCACTTTTCATAACTCTGTTTGAAACCCTGATCGAATATATATGCCTGAACGACATCCAAAGTTTGCAGTCTAAGATTCATGCATTTGACGCATGGACATCTTATTCTCACGTCAAAGTCTTTGTGTTATGACGCCATATTCATGAAATTTAATAGACCATTCCAATAAGCATCACTGGTACGATTTCTCAATTTCATCCAACTCTTATCAATCACCATCTATGGTAAATATAAGAACATACAATTTCAAAATATTAATTATGTCAATTGGTTCACTTGGTCGGTGAGCATGTTCACCAATTATATTTTCTTTTATAAAAAAAATTAAAATGAAATAAAATAAAATTATCAACAAAAATTATATCTAACACTCCTATTCTGACCTAGTGGATCCCTTGGAGATAGTAACTGGACAACTAGTACTCTCCACATTTTCAAGATATTTGAAAAAATATCTTGAAAAAATGAGGAATAATAGATTAATACATTGACTCAGATTACTATCCCCAAGGCATCCACTAGGTCTAGTCTATGACTTATTTTTTTAGAAATAATAACAATTATCACTATGTGATAATAACAATCATATCCAAAAAAGACCCTATCCTGATCCCAACTCTATAAGACCTTATCCCAACACACGACCCTATTAAAACCCTATCCCAACCCTATAGAGACCCTATCTTGACCCCCAACCTTATAAATACCAAATCCCGACCTCCGACCCTAGAAGACCCTATCTCGACCCTAAAAAGGCCTTATCCAGACCCCCGACCCTATAAACCCCCTTTCTCGACCCTGACCCTATTAAAACTCTATCTCGACACCCGATCCTATAGAGAACCTATAGAGACCCTATCCCAAAGCCCGACCCTATAAAGACCCTATCCTAAACCCCAACCCTATCAAGACAGTATCTCGACCCTCGACCCTATAAACACCCTATCTCAACTCCCGACACTACTAAAACCCTATCCTGACCCAATAAAGACCATATCCCGACCCCAACCCTCGACCTTATAAACGCCCTATCCCGATCCCCGACCCTATTTAAACCCTATCCTGACCATTGACACCATTAAAACTCTATCCTGGCCCCTGACCCTATCCAGAGCCCCGACCCTTATCCCGACCCTATAAAGAGCCTATCCCGACCTTATGAAGACCCTAACCCAACCCTATGACGAACCTATCCTGACCCCCGACCCTAACCCGACCCTATGAAGACCCTATCCTGACCTCTGACCCTATAGAGGCCTTTGTCCTGACCCATACCTAATAAAGACCTTATCCCAACCCCAACCTTATCATGACCCTATAAATCTACAAAAAAGTTGGCCAACATCTCCCCTATACTAATGACCTAGTTATCTGTGAACATTTAAAAAAAAAAAAATTCAAACAACACACAATAAGTTTCTTCCTTATATCTCCGCAGCATACAAAAATTTCGCAGAATCTACTCCACTAATACATACAAGTTCATAACCTTCTGTTATCACTGCAGCACACAATATGTATCTCAGAACCTACTTCATTATGGATGAATATTTAGGATATTCGAACTCCAGTAACACTAGTAAATAATAATAATAATAATAATAATAATAATAATAATAATAATAATAATAATAATAATAAACAAGAAATAAGAGACACATACCAATTAATAAAACGATCCAAAAGAAAAGGCTTCAAATGAAAAGACTCCAAAAAGTACTCCAATTTATTTTCTCCTAAAAAGAAAACAAAGTTAGTAAAACAAAAAAAAATTATAACACATAAAAAAACACATAAAACATATACATATATACACCTCACACACATATACATATACATCACCCACACACATATATATTTATATACTTATATATATATACATATGAACACATATACAGACACATATATCACACATATATATTTATATATTTATATACTTATATATATACATATACAGACACATATATCACACATATATATATATTTATATACTTATATATATACATATACAGACACATATATCACATATATAATTAACAAATAAAAATATAAAAAATAAAAAACAAATAAAAACAAAAAATAAACAAAGAAATAATATATATACTTACATACACATATATACATACACAAATATATATATATTTATACACATATATATACACACATATACACGACTATATATATAAATATAAACACAAAAATTAAATAAATAAAAACATATATATATTAAATAAAAACAAATATATATAAAATAAAATCTTAACAACAATAATATATAAACTGAAAAATTAAAAAAAACAAATAAATATATTTATACCGCGACGGGGTGGTGGTGGTGGTTGCGGCGTGATGGTGGCTCCTCCGGGGTGAGGTGGTGGCGACGGGTTGTGGCGTTGTGGGCGGTGTGGGGTGGCTTCGACGACAGATCTAAAGAGAGAGAGAGAGAGAGAGAGGGACGGGGGCGGCGTGGGGTGGGGTGGCTCCGGGGAGGCTGGGTGGCTGGGGGAGAGGGTGGGTGGCTCGGGTAATATTGCAGAGAGATTTGAGGATTTTGGGATAAATTGCAAAATGAAAAAGAAGAAGGCGATGTAGGGGGCTGATATCATGCTCTCATATTTTTTTAAATGAGGTGACGATTATTAACGGCGACACGTGTCGCTGCTAATAGTCTAGTGAAAAAAAATTTGGGGGAAAATTCCCAAGTTTTTCAAGTGTATTTGTGTCGCCCTTAATATCACTAATGTCACCGCTAAAAATATTGTAAATTAAAAAAAAAATATCTGATGTGATATCAACGGCGATCATGCTTTCTCGCCGCTAATATTAGCATTATTAGCGATGATTTTTTGTAGCCGCTAAAAAGTATTTTTCTTGTAGTGTCTTCGAGAGTCAAGAGTATAAGATCATATTTTCCAACCTTTTCCCCGCCATTAGTTCGACGACTTTGTTAACATCCATAACATCTACTACCTCTGAGTCCATCTAGTGGATACACTATGCGTAGAGAGTGTTTGAATTCTAATGACAATCTATAGTAACTATTTGTCGCTCACTACAACATCAGTGTGGCAACATATCTAGTCTAGTGGAAGGGGTTGCCGAATCGCTTTGGTTTCCTCAAATTTGTTATGTTGTAAAACAATTCTAAATGCATGAATTGTCTTTTGGATAGTAGAGAGCAACTCTAAGTTTTTTCTCAGGTGCCCTTCATAAATTCTAGTATATTTTTCCACCAAAATCGTTTCCAAAACTATTGAGGCTTTCAACAGGAATTCACAAAGTTAATAATGGTGAAACGGTTGCCTTTTTATGCAAAAATAACAACTAGTTATCCCAATCCAAGCAGTTCACTAGATCTTGTCTTATTCCTCGGTTCATTCTAAACAAAAGTGAAGACGCTAGAGGGCAATGCCATAACAGGTGCGAACTTGTTCCTCTATATTATGATAAATTGAGCATCTTATATCTTCAACACCTATACTCCATGTAATTCAGCTCCTAGTCAATATAATCCATCATTCAAAACTATCCACCACATGATTTTGTGTTTAGTGTGGATCTTTGCTTGCCAAATCCATTTCTAGATTTGTTTCCTATGGTTTTAGTGTTGACTGCAGTCTTCTACAATTTTGCAAGCTACTTTGATAAGAAAATTTTGGAATTATCCGCTTCTTGGAACTAGGTGTCCTCAATGTAACATGAGGGTAGGCTAATATTGTGAATTCTCTTAGGAATCGTTTGGTTTGAGGGAATAAAAATTAAGGAATAGGAATGAAATGGAATAAAAATTGATAAAAAAATTATTAATTTTTTTTTTCAATCTTCCATTGGAATGGTCTTTGCTCACATTTTCAAATGGAATAGTCATTCCACCAAAATGGTAGAAAAACTATTTCATTGGAATGACATTTCAATACTCTAAAATGCAACCAAACAAAAGAATAGAATGAAAATTTATTTCTTTCCATTTCATTACCCCCAACCAAACATCACGTTAGTAGCTTCCATGGAAAACCATCTTTGGATTAAATGAACATCCCAATGACCATCTTTGATGAATTAAGATGCCCATGATTTCCCACTAGAGGTAATTAATAAAGGTAATGGCATAGGCTCATGGATGTAAGGATGGAACCAAAATGATGTAGACTTTCCATTCCCTATTTCCCTACGAAGGCCCTTCTTTAAATCGTCTTTTGGTCGAAGAATAACTTTCCAAAATCTTGAGTCTCCCTCGGAACCTTCCCTCGAAGAATAACATATTTCCCATGCATGGGGTTTTTCCCAAAGCGCCTTTGAATAGTGAAACCTTCAAAAGCCCCATTTCATTAAAAAAAAAAAGCTTTATTTGGCAGTGAACAATTTCTAAATCCTAGGCCTCATTCCATTTTTGGCTTGCAAATTTTATCCCAAGAAATTGTATGTAGAGTTCACTTCTCATCCAACTCACACCACCAAAAGTTGCGTAATTTTATATTAATGGCTTAGGCAGTGGCCTAAGGAATTATGTTTGTGGATGCTACATAAGTAGCTAAAGAGTTGTATGTAGCTTGGATCAATGTAGCTTTCCAAACTTTGGATATAAGCTTACTTTTTAAACCTTGTACTTTTTTAGTAACTTTTACCACTAGAAATTGAGGTCTTTACATCAAGATCTTGTTTTGAGCAAAGAAAGACACAAATGAAATGTATACTGCCTCATTCTTCTCATTCCCAATAGTTCAGCTACCTCTATAGCATTTTGGCTCAACACCTGATTGGGAAAGAACACCATGGATTTGTCAAAGTTCATTGTTTGTCTAGACCAATCGTAGTATTGTTACAAGCTAGATGTAAATTCTTGTGCCTCTTTGTTCAAAGCTTTCCCAACAGGAAAAAATCATTAGCAAACATAATATGAATGTGAGTAGCCCACTCCCTTGACATTTTGAATTTGTTGATTGTTTCATCATTTTCCTTTTTAAACAAGACTCTTGATAGGATTTATGTGCCTAAACTGAACAAGGATTGAGATAATGGATCTCCTTGTATAAAACCTCAAGAAGGATTGATAGTCCCACATGTTACTCCATTGAGCATGCTATTCAACTTATAAGTCATCATACAGCTTCTAATCCATTTGAAATTTTTTTCATGGAACCCAATCCTATTTAGTACCTCCAAAAAGAAATCTCATATCATTTTATCATATGATTTCTCCATATTGAGTTTAACAATGTTATGGTTGGTTAAAATACAAAGTCAAAAGTGTTCATACACATTGAGGTGTAAAACCCTTAATGATTTCACATAATGGAAGTGTGAAATTTGAGTTTGAGTTGTAGGCACTTAAAAACTATATTTTTAGGTCTAAAGAAATACATTAAGGTATCTAAGCATGCCCAAAAAGCCTAGGAGCATTTGTAGCTGTTTAAGGTCACTTTTGGAAAAGTTATCAACCATTCAAGCAACGTGTTGCCTCTTTAGAGGCAATGCGTCACTCGCGGCGATACGGATCATGCTGAAAATAATAAGTGACATGTTGCTTGTTGTAGGGCTACATATCACACAACTGGCAACATGTCGTCACATAACTGACGACACATCATATGTCTATTCCATACAATGTTAGCTTTTTGCTCCAAATGACGTGTTTAAAACCTCTAATCCTATTGGTTAGACTTAATTACAATGCACACAATATAAAAAAAAATCTTTTAGATTTTAGAAGCTTTGATCACACTTCTCAACACTTTCTCTCTCTCTCTCTCTAACCCCTCATTCTAGATCTCCAAGGTTGTAATGACCCAACTATTTCTAAGACCTTGGACCATTAAAACTACTAGACATAGCTACTATTTTGATACAAACATAAGAAATAACATGCCTTTATAGAAAACCAAAAATATAAGAAATAGCCTGTCTTTATTAAAAATGTAAAATAAAATGTGATATGGTATGAGATTCCATTATTTACAAAACATAAAACATGGCTTTAAAAACAAGTTAAAAAAAAGTTGAATGCAAAATTACAAAAGAGACATATTTCAAAAGACTAAAATAAACGTCATCCTCGATCAACACGCAACCCATCCATTCCATTCATCCTCAACACACATGCCATGCTACCAAGAATCCTTCCGCCTCCATAATCATTTTCCTGCATCACACTAAAATAAAGGAATGAGCCTAATGCCCAGCAAGGAAAATCTACTAAAAAAAAAACATACATCGTAAACATAAGCATAAGACTACATCAAATACTATAAAATAACATAAGACTATCTAAAACATATATCATATATCATAAGCATACACTATAAAACATATGGCTACAAAAACATCTATTACAATGGCCATCATACATTTTGGGGCTTGCTAGCTAGGCAATCATATGCCCATAATTCTACAGGGCTAGTTATCTAAACAAGTTATATAAATTTATGGGGCTTGTTATCTAAACAAATCATATGCCCAAGGAATATACTATTGGGACTTGTTATCTAAACAAGTTATTTGTTATCTAAACAAATTATATGTTTGTTATCTAAACAAAACATATAACCAAGAACTAAACATATCATACATATACATATCATAGCATAAACATATAACATAACATAACATAACATAAACATAACATAACATATAATCACATAAAATCTATCCTATTTTCCTTACCAACACCGGGATATGAGAACAAGGACAGGATTTGGAATACTCCTAAAACCAACAATACAAATGGTGAGTATTTCTAAAGAATAAATAATGAATGTGGAAACTAAACCATCAAGAAGAAACTTACTAAGAAAGAACATAAGTTTCAAGAACCTAATCAGGAACTAATAACGAAAGTTAGGATCTGAATAAAAGGAACTAAAGAAAACTAAAGAGTTTTAAAGAATTGGACTTAAAGAATAGGACTACCTTAGTTGACCTTATGGATTGGTCTAACTCCAATACCGAAATACACTAAACCTTACTTCCCAAGTAATTTATAAAGCTTAAGAATGGCAAAGCTTTTTCCCAACCCAAGTGTTTATAACTCTATGGTAGTACTAGAACCTTGGAGTTTGATCACAGCTGAAGAGTGAGGAGAAGGGCTGGGTTCTAAGTCCTATTTATAGAGTTCTAGGAATAAAAATCTTCTTTTTGGCTTTGAATAAAAATAATGAATTTAATTGAAAATATTGAATATTCGTTAGTCAAAGGCTTAAGACTTGGTCAAATCATTCAGAGGTAGGTCTAAGGAGTCAAAGCTTGTTTTAAAAATTAAAAAAAATAATAAATAAAAAAAGAATCCTAACTTCTAACTTCCTAAATCTCGTAACGTTAAACTCACATGTAGTAAAATCAACATAACGGGAGCTGTAAGACTCCGATTTATACCATCTTTATACCGTTAGAAAGCTAATTCAATTCTCTACAACTTTCTAGAAATATTAATTTTTTCGAAATTCATATTATAACTGGGTTAAAAATAGGTCGGAAGTTACAGTACCCTAAAGTTACGGGAAAATCTATTTAATTATTTAAATAACAACCTAATCCATAAATTTGTTAACTAACCATAAAATAACAAACTCTAATTCCCTAATAATCATGCTTATGACAAGTGTCATATTCTTATTGGCTCTATCTAAACCTTAGGTTATAATAAATAATACACCTAGGACCAGCAATATTAATCAAACCTTATGTTATAATTAATATTCTTAAACTATAGGTTAAACTTATAAAATTCATAACTATTGCTATGAGTTTCCAACTAAGTCCCGACTTGAACCAAAATCCACGATATCTAACATACTAGAAACTAATACTAATTAAGTAAATATTCAGGGACTCTACAATTCTCCCCCACTAATTCCGGATACCGGGTTAACATGTCTTCCTTCAACTCCCACATTGCCTCCCGTTCAGAACTATTACTCCATAGGACCTTGACTATCGAAAAACTCTTA
This sequence comes from Humulus lupulus, assembly GCF_963169125.1. Classification (NCBI taxonomy): domain Eukaryota; kingdom Viridiplantae; phylum Streptophyta; class Magnoliopsida; order Rosales; family Cannabaceae; genus Humulus; species Humulus lupulus. The sequence continues at coordinate 59,208,722 of NC_084798.1, forward strand.
GACTGTAATTCTTTCATCATTCTATCTAGGATGCTAGCCGGTATTTCCTCGTAACTCAAGTCTTTCTAAAGTGCTATCATATCATATTTGAGTATGTGAGATGGGTCTGACACATACGCAGCATCGAGATGTGGAACACATTGTGACTATCTGCTAGACCTGGCGGTAGGGCTAATCTATATGCAACTGCTCCCACTTTGTCCAATATCTCAAAAGGACCTATAAACCTAGGACTAAGCTTGCCTTTCTTCTCGAACCGCTTCACTACTTTCATTGGAGATATCCTTAAGAAGACTTGATCTCCGAATTTGAATTCCACATCATGCCGCTTGGCATCCGCATAACTTTTCTAACGGCTTTGAGCAGCGAGCATACACTTTCTAATCAGAGCTACTACATCCTGAGCTCCTCTAACAACTTCAGGTCCAAGTAGTTGACTTTCTCCTACCTCTTCCTAATGCAACAATGATCGACCCTTCTTCCATAAAGTAGCTTGTAGGGTTCCATCCTGATTGTTGACTGGTAGCTATTGTTGTAAGAGAATTCTATCAGCAGCAAATACTTACTCCAAGATCTTGATGTAAACACTGATCGTCTATCGAATACTATTGTCTTAGAGATTCTATGCAGTCGTACTATTTCTTGGACTTAAACGTCCGCGTATTGATCTGCTATGTACAAAGTCTTAACAGACAGGAAACGAACTGACTTGGTTAATCTATCTATTACTATCCAAGATGAATCATGCTGCTTACTTGTTCGTGGAAAACCCATCACGAAATCTATTGCTATGTCATCCCATTTCCATTCTGGAATGCTAAGTGGTTGCAATAAGCCTGCAGGCCGATGATATTTTGCTTTCACATGCTGGCATACCAAGCATTTAGACAAATACTCCGCTATATCTTTCTTCATTCTTGGCCACCAATATAACACTTTAAGGTCGTGAGTCATCTTGGTAGACCCTGGGTGAACTAAGTATGGGGTATTCTGTGCTTCTTCTAAAGTCTTCATCTTAATCCCTTGATCATTTGACATGCATACCTGATCCTTGTATCTTAATAACCCCTAACTAGATATTGGGAAATCTGTGGCCTTTCTTTCTCTAACTGCATCCATATGTGCTACTAATGTGTCATCATGTCCTTGCCTAATCCATATGTCTTCTAACATGCTTGACTGATGGACAAGTTAGTCAAGTTACCAATGACTACTTCTATTCCAGCATTGATCAGCTCCTGCTGTAGCGACTTTTCTATTCCAGCTAATGATGCTAGACTTCCGTAATTCTTCCTACTTAGCGCATCAGCAACTACGTTTGCCTTGAGGCGTAGGCTATCACCTTACCATTCTGCATCAGCACAAAACCCAATCCTTGCTTCGACGCATCTCAATAGACTACAAACTTATCATTAGGTGTCGGTACATAAAGTACTGGTGTTGAGCATATCCTTACGCAACTGGAAACTCTCTTCACACTTATCAGTCCAGTTGAACCTTTGCTGTTTCCGGGTTAGGTTGGTAAACGGAGTGGCTATCTTAGAAAAGCCCTCTACAAACCTCTGATAATAACCTGCTAGTCCCAAAAAACTTCTTACCTTAGACGCGTTCTTTGGTCTTGGCCAATCTTTACAGCCTCTACCTTAGATGGGTCTACTGCAACTCCTTCCTTGGATACTATGTGCACGAGGAACGTTACTTGCGAAAGCCAAATTTTGTACTTTTTGAACTTGGTGTAAAGTTGATGCTCCTTTAGTCGTAACAAGATCAACCTTAAATGTTCCTCATGTTTGACTTCGTCCTTTGAGTACACCAAGATATTGTCGATGAATACTACGACGAATTCGTCCAAATAATCCATAAAGATCCTATTCATTCAATCCATAAACGCGGCTGGAGCGTTGGTAAGATCAAAAGACATAACTAGAAACTCGTAATGTCCATAATGAGTTCTAAAATCCGTCTTGGGATTATCCTCTTCCCGTACTTTGAGCTGTGATACCCGGTCCGTAGATCAATCTTTGAAAACACGGTTGCTCCTCGGAGTTGATCAAACAAGTCGTCAAGTCGGGGTAGCAGGTACTTATTGTTAATTGTCACCTTATTCTGCTCGCGATAATCTATACACATATGCATACTTCTGTCCTTCTTCTTCACAAATAGAACCGGTGCTCCCCATAGCGAATGGCTCGGTGCCCGGTACTAGTTCTATTGTGAAGTCTATCTCCCGTGTCGGCGACAACCCTGCTAGCTGCAAGGAAATACCTCTGCGAATTCCTTTACAATGTGGAAGTCTCCAAATTTTAGTGGTGTTTCCTTTACCACATCCGTAACGTTGGCTAAGAATGTGTGACATCCTTTTTCTATCATCCTCTGAGCTTTGAGAGATGAAATAAGCGGCGTATGTAGTCCTAAAAATTTTCCCATAGAGCATCATTTCTGGCCGTCAAGAGTCTCGAACATCACTTGCTTACGTCTGCTATCGATGGTTGCACCATGCCTTGCTAGCCCGTCCATGCCTAATATCATGTCAAAGTCTTTGATTTCCACCTCTATCAGGTCTCCTTCCAGTTCTACGTCCTCGATTTTGATTGGAACGCCTTGTACTATCTGTAAAATAGGACTATTTTACCAGAAGGCAACTATGTCACAAACCTAGTTCTACAAGGTTTGTCTAATTTCTCTATCATTCCTAACGAGATATACGAGTATATTGCTCAAGAATCAAATAATATAGAACATACATTATTGAGGATAGAAATCTAACCTGTAGCCAATTTATTGCTAGCATCAGCTTCTCCTTGGCCATCCCCCATAAGCACCTACTTGATGGGGTACTTGAGCCATTTGCTGAGGCTGTGGTTGCGGCGGAGGCGAAGGCTGAGTCTGTTGTCGCTGTTGATGTAGTAATTCCTCCACTTCCTATTGTAGTCTTGCAATTTCTGCAATGTTGTCAACCGGCGGTGGCGATGCTCTTCCATTAGCAGCTGCATTGGTTGCACGCCTCCTTCTGCGAACTGTAGGGGCTTCATAAGTTTTAGGAGCGACGCTTAAGGCATTGGCGTTGTTGCGAGCAGATCTTTTGGGCGACATCTTCAGCAAAGTTCTAATAGTCGAGGAAACATATTAGAACTTACCCTAAGAGGCTCTAAGGCAAAACTTATTCTAAGCAAACATAACTCAGACCTATTAATTATGACTTCTTATGAAAAAAATTATATAAGCCTTCTTTGTAATTAGGGTGTGTTTCTAAAAATTAAAAAAATAAGCCATCTTTATTATTTTCTAAGTGTGTTTCTAATTATCCTATATGACTTAATTCTCAGGCTCGAAACTCATCGTTGTTCCAAAGTTAACCATATTGAGGGAGGGCTGGGATCAGTAAAATCGATAATGAAGAAAAAAAAACTAATTTATAAATATTCTTAACTGAAAACATAAGGGCAAATACACATAATCATAACAACTATAACATAAACACTTACATTGGCGGTTGGATTCGGAGCTTGAGCGTGTGTATCAAGGAGAACTTCATGTAAATGAACCATTGCTCTGATACCAACTGTAATTACCCAACTATTTCTAAGACTTTGGACCATTAAAATTATTAGACAAAGCTACTATTTCGATACAAACATAAGAAATAACATGCCTTTATTGAAAACCCAAAATATAAGAAATAACATGCCTTTATTAAAAATGTAAAATAAAATGTGTTATGGTATGGGATCCCATTGTTTACAAAACATAAAACATAGCTTTAAAAACAAGTTAAAAAAAAGTTGAATGCGAAATTACAAAAGAGACATATTTCAAAAGACTAAAATAAATGCCATCCTCGATCAACACGCAGCCCATCCATTCCATTCATCCTCAACACACATGCCATGCTACCAAGAATCCTTCTGCCTCCATAATTATTTTCCTGCATCGCACTAAAATAAAGGAATGAGCCTAATGCCCAGAAAGGAAAATCTACTAAAAACAAAACATACATCGTAAACATAAGCATAAGATTACATCAAATACGATAAAAGAACATAAGACTATCTAAAACATATATCATATATCATAAGCATACACTATAAAATATATGGCTACAAAAACATCTATTACAATGGCCATCATACATCTTGGGGCTCGCTAGCTAGGCAATCATATGCCCATAATTCTATAGGGCTAGTTATCTAAACAAGTCATATAAATTTATGGGGCTTGTTATCTAAACAAATCATATGCCCAAGGAATATACTATTGGAACTTGTTATCTAAACAAAGTATATGCTTGTTATCTAACCAACATAACTTCTAGCTTCCTAAATCTCGTAACTCTAAACTCACTTGTAGTAAAATCAACATAACTGGAGTTGTAGGACTCCGATTTAGACCATCTTTATACCGTTAGAAATCTAATTCAATTATCTAAAACTTTCTACAAATACTATTTTTTCGAAATTCATAATATAACTGGGTCAAAAATAGGTCGGAAGTTATAGTACCCTAAAGTTACGGGAAAATCTATTGAATTACCTAAATAACAACCTAATCCAAAAATTTCTTAACTAACCATAAAACAACAAACTCTAATTCCCTAATAATCATGCTTATGAGAAGTGTCATATTCTTATTGGCTCTATCTAAACCTTAGGTTATAATAAATAATACACCTAGGACCAACAATATTAATCAAACCTTATGTTATAATTAATATTCTTAAACTATAGGTTAAAATTATAAAATTCATAACTATTGCTATGAGTTTCCAACTAAGTCCGGACTTGAACCAAAATCCACGGAATCTAACATACTACAAACTAATACTAACTATTGCTACTACTACTACTACTACTACTACTACTACTATCTAGCTAGTTAAGTAAATATTCTGGGACTCTACAAAGGTCATATGTTTTTTTTCTAGGAATTGATCAAGAAAGTGTTTGCCTTGTGAATTTCAAAAGCGTGTTCAATCCCAAATCTCTTTCTTCTTACAAAAGGCCTCAAGCATCTACAATGGGCTAGGAAATATATAATTTGGGCAGTCATACTCTTAATGTGTATGCCTTTTTTGTGTTCCCCGTCAATTTTTGTTTCCATATTTAGAATTTATCTAAAGTGGTGGTGTAATCTCACCCTCGCTAACATCATGAACCCTGTTTTTTTTTCTTCATGTTATGAAAAGTCTCTCAAACAATAATGGAATTATCATGAAAGTTTCCTCCCTTGAAAGAAAGCCATTTAGGTCAATGCAACTAAGTTTGAGAGCAAGCTTTGGAGTCTACAGGAAATTAGCTTTGAAAAATATCTTAGAAGACACATTACATAGTGTAGTAAGTCTATAATGATTAATTGTAGAAGGCATATCCTTTTTCATAATGAGAACCAAGTTAGTATTATTAATATACCTTGGCATTTCATTAAAGATAAAAAAAAAAAATGCTTACTATGTTAATCACATCGATCTTGATGGTCTCCTCATGACCTCTATAAAAAGAGGCAGACATACCATCCAACCTTGGAGCTTTATCTATGTTCATATCTTAGAGAGTTCTCCATATTTCCACTTCATTAAGAATTTGAATTAGAGAATCATTTTCAGCATGGTTCACCAAGGAAGGGATAATGTCGCCAAAGTCAAGGTTCCTGAAATTCCCACCACTTTGGTAAATTTGGTTAAACTTCGTGGTGAAGACACCTTTTATCTTATTTCTCTTACTTATCCAATCTCCTTGCTCATTTTTAATGCATTAGAAAAGTTTTTTCTTTGGCGAACAAAAATGCTTGCATGAAAGAATTTGGAGCTACTATAACCCTCTTTGAGCCAGCCCACTCTAGATTTTTTTTTTGTTTCCAAAACACTTCTTCTCTTTCTAGGACCTCTTATAAGTCTGCATGAACTTTATCTTCTTCCACTGGGTCCATAATGTGGCTAGATTCTACTTGGAGTTGTTTTGTTTGAGACTCTTTCTTTTAATCACTTAGCTTTCTAAAGTGAATTTTTTTCCAGCAGGAGAGAACCACTCTACTTTATCGTAACTTTTTGTCAAAATTCATCATTGGCCCATGCGTTTTTTTTTACCACCCATATGCATCTTTCATCTCTAAACCACATATTTTCATATTTGAATTGATTTTTGGTAATCTTCCCTCCACAATACAGATCCAACACAAATGGGTTGTGGTCACAAATTGTTGTGGTAATGTTTATGACAACAGTCGCAGGGAAACTGTCATCTGCATTCAGCAATGGCTACAACTTTGTCCAATCTTGCTTTCTTGATAATCTTCCCACCCATTCTTAAATTCTCAGCTCTTCTCCAAGTGAAACGAGTGCCCTTAGCACCAAGATTAATAACTCCTGCATTGTTAGCCATTCTTCTTAAATCAGATGAGCAATATAAAATATTGCTTGGTCTTTTGTAGTTAAATCATTCTTGTAAGAAGAGGTGGAGAGAATTGTATTCACTTAAATTTCATTGAGAAATAAACATACATTTATATACAAACTAGGGAAGCTATTCTAGGAAACTAATTAATCCTAATTCATAGCTAATTTACAACTAATATATATAGCTAACACTCCCCCTCAAGCTGGAGCATATATGTTAATCATGCCCAGATTGTTACAAAAATAATTAACCCGCATCCCATTTAATGCTTTTGTGAATATTTCCCCTAGTTGTTCGCCAATCTTCACATATCCTGTGGAGATTAAGCCTTGCTGAATTTTCTTACGAACAAAATGACAATCAATTTTGATATGCTTAGTCCGGTCATGGAACACATGATTAGATGCAATATGAAGAGGAACTTGGTTATCACACCACAATTTTGCTGGTACTGAAGTCTTAAGTCCTACTTCAGTCTATAACTGATATATCCACATTACCTCAGACACAGACTGTGACATAGCCCTATATTTGACTCTGCACTGGATCGTGACACAACATTTTGCTTCTTACTCTTCCAAGAGTCCAAATTCCCTCCAACAAAAATACAATAACGTGAAGTAGATATTCTATCGACCTTGGAACCTGCCCAATCTACATATGAGAAACACTCAATATGAGTGTGCCCATGATCTGCATACACAATACCTTGTCCTGGTGCTCCTTTCAAGTAACACAAAATTTGCTCTAACGCTGCCCAATGGTGAATTGTTGGAGATGACATGAACTGACTGACAACATTAACTGAGAATGCAATGTTTGGACGAGTCACGGTACGATAATTCAACTTTCCAACCAACCTGCGATATTTTTCAGGATCTTCAAATGGTTCCCCATCTTTTTTAAGGTGCACATTAGGACTCATTGGAGTACTACAAGGCTTTGCTTCCAATTTTCCTGTCTTAGTCAACAAGTCAAGGAAACATTTTCTTTGAGATAGTACAATACCTTATTTACTCTGAGTGACCTTAACTCCCAAGAAATACTTGAGTATCCCAAAATCCTTCGTTTTAAACTGAGTATGAAGGAAATATTTAAGAGATGAGATTCCTCTAGTATCATTTCCAGTAATAACAATATCATTCACATACACAACTAACTGAATGATACCGGTAGTTGATTGTTTATAGAACACATAATGGTCAGACTTATTTTTCAACATACCGAATTCCTCAACAGCCTGACTAAAATTTACCAAACCAAGCACGAGGACTTTGTTTCAAACCATATATTGATTTTTGAAGACGACAGACTCGCCCTTACTCTGCCTGAGCAAAAAAACTAGGAGGTCGCTCCATATACACCTCCTTCTAAAGATCTCTATGAAGAAAAACATTCTTGATATCTAGCTGATATAAAGGCCAATGATGAGTAGCTGCCATTGAAATAAAAAATCGAATAGATGTCAACTTAGCAACAAGAGAAAAAGTATCACAATAATCCACTTCATAGGTTTAAGCATAACCCTTAGCAATAAGACAGGCCTTTAATCAAGCAATCGATCCATCTAGATTGACCTTAACAGTGAATACCCATGTGCACCCTATGGCCCATTTTCCTGAAGGTAAATTGACCAAGTCTCAAGTACCATTGTCATCTAAAGCATTCATCTTTTCTATCATTGCATTATTCTACTAGGATGAGATATGGCTTCATGAACAGTCTTAGGAATTGAGATAGAATCAAGGGAAGCAATAAAAAAGTAAGAAGAAGATGACAAGTGATTATAAGAAACAAAAGAAGAAATAAGATAAGTGCACTGATGTTTACCTTTACGTAGCGCAATGGGAAGATCATCGCTTAGGATCAGATCTGATGATGAAGAAGCAGATATAGGACATGAAATAGGAGGTGGATGCCTGGAGTACACTCTAATAGGAGGCAGAGGCATGTTGAAAGCTGTGGCTAAGACATGTTGAGTAATAGGAGACTTGTCGTGAGTTGTGCCCGAGCTAGGTTTAGGAATAGGAGACTCCTCAGGAAGTGTGTTAGGGTCAGAATATGTGATAAAACATACCAAAAACTCATCATCCTCCCCCAATGAGTAGGAATAGATGAAGACAAAAAATAGGGTGTGTTTTCCATGAAGGTAATATCTATAGAGACAAGATATTTGTTAAGATTGGGACAATAACACCTATACCCTTTCTGAAGATGAGAATAACCAAGGAATACACACTTCAATGACTTAGGATCTAATTTGGTGACATGTGGATGAACATCTCGAGCAAAACAAATACTGCCAAATATCCTAGGATTAACAGGAAACAATGACTTACTGGGAAAAAGAATTTTCTATGGGATCTCACTATTAAGAACATAAGATGGCATGTGATTGATAAGACAACACGTTGTAGAAACGACATCGGCCCAAAAATGTTTAGGATCATGCATTTGAAATAAGAGGGCTCGTGCAGTTTCAAGAACATGTCTATTTTTATGTTCTACTACACCATTTTGGGATGCATTATCAACACAAGCAGTTTCATGAAGCATGCCATTAGAGACCATATAAGAGTGAAATAAAGTAGATGTATATTCTTTGGAATTATCACTTCGCAAAGTACGAATAGAAACATTAAATTTCTTCTTAATCTCAACATAAAATGCACAAAATATAGAAAACAACTAAGAACAATTTTTCATTAAATATAACCAAGTTACAAAAGAATAATCACCCACAAAAGTAACAGAATACTTCAATCCAGGTTTAGAAAAAATAGGAGAAGGGCCCCAAACATCAGAATGAACTAAATTAAAAGGAACACTAGCACGTTTATTGACTCAATGACTTGAACTAAGATGATGGTGTTTGGAAAATTGACACGACTCACAATCTAATGAAGACACCTTACTATATTGCGGACAAAGTTTCTTGAGCAAAGGAAGAGACAGATGGACCAATCGACAATGAGCCTTAAAAGCGGAAGTGACACTCGAATAAACAGTAGAAGTAGTGGCGCTATTACAACAAAATAGAGGCCTCTAGACTCATGTCCTTTACCAATAATATTCTTCGTCATAAGATCATGAAATAAATAATGATCGAGAAAGAATGAGATGCAACAACTAATATTACGAGTAAGTTGACTAATATAGAGAAAATTGAAGGATAAAATAGATAAAGTCAGGTGACAAAGTAAGTAGAGGTGTAGGAGTAATAGTGCCAGACCCATGAAAACAAGATGGTGACCGATCAACTAAGGTAACAGTAAAAGGGGAAGTGTGAGAATGAAAAGTAGAAAAGAGACTGGAATTACCTGTCATGTGATCTGTGGCACCACAATCAATGACCCATTTGGAGGATGAAGAAAGAAGACACAAATTAGATTTACCTAAACCAGCAATAGCAGTGACCGAAGGAGATTATGACTTGAGTGATTCCTGATATCGTGAGAACTTGACAAATTTATCAGCAGAAATAAGGATCAATTTATCAGTGGCATCAGTAATACTTCCAACTTTAGCAGAGTGTTTGTCCTGATTTTTAAATTGTAGCTTTCTACACTCAAACATGGTGCGGCCTGAATTTTGCAAATAATGCCTCCAGAATCCAGTGTTCGAGTTTCAACTCCTTGCGAACTCCCTCCTCTGTGTCCATTTAGAGTAGAAGATTTCCCAGGCGCATATTTATTATGACTTACCAAAGAACTATTAAGAGAAACAGATGGAGTAATTTATGTGCGAAGAATACGACTAAAGATATCTTGTAAAGAGGAAACATCAGAAAAAGAAAGTACCCGTGCCTTCGCAGAATCAAATTCAGGTGAGAGCCCTGCTAGAAAGCTCATAATAGCCATCTGCTCTCGTTGGCGTTGTTGAACTTTCACGTCAGGACTAAATGGCAGCTACATATTAAGCTTCTCATACGCCTTTTTAAACTCAATAAAGTAGTTCATAAGGGACTGATCTTATTTCTCGACATGGTAGAATGCTTTGCAAACCTCATACACACGGGACATATTGCCTTTTCCCGAATACAAAATTATAAATAATCCATTAGTTCTTTAACAAACTTACAAAGATTGATCAAACCAATTACCTCATTGTCATTAGAATTTTGGATTTGAAGGAACAAGTAAGCATCCTCCCTGGGCCACATTTTCCTTGAATCATCTTTTACATTAGGAGGATCATCAGTCAAGTGGCCATCTTTGTCAATACTTCATAGATAAATCTGAACAGTCTTACACCACTCCAAGTAATTCGAACCAGTCAATTTATGGTCCGTGATTTTAGACATCACAGGAACCACATCAGATATAGCCACTGATTTTGTCTCTAATTTATTCTCATCCATAACTTCTTAAAGAAACATAGCAACAAACACGAAAAACCAAGTAGAATCACAATAAAGAACCTAGAACAAACCTTAACACTCACAAGTACAGAAACTAGGTGAGTAAAAAAAAAGCACTAATAACCCAGAAACACGGTGGAGACCAACAGAAACAAAAACAGCCTTCGGAGATGATGCCACGTGCTTTTAGGCCGGCGCATGGGGCCCATGCGCAGGGATTCTGACCGGTGGACTTCGGGGGAACGGAAATTGGCGGCTGGGGATTATTTTGGTGTGGGCGGCGAGAATAGTAATCTAACGGAAATAAGGTTTCCTAAATAAACCCTAATATGTGTTTATACAAAACACCAAAAGAAAAACCCTAATTTTGTAGCAAAATTTGAATTGTATAAACCAAGCTCTGATACCATGTAAGAAGAGGTGAAGAGAAATGTATTCACTTACATTTCATTGAGAAATAAACATATATTTATATACAAACTAGAGAAGTTATTCTAGGAAACTAGGAGAATATAGGAAACTAATTAATCATAATTTATAGCTAATTTTACAACTAATTTATAGCTAATATATACAGCTAACAATTCTAAATCAGCTAGGATGCCATTCAAGCCACCAATAATGGTTGTTGGCTCCCTCAGAGTTTTCATAATTTCCCCATTTCCATCAATAATTTTTCCTTGTCTCCCATGGATGGTGGCTCGTAAATTGCAAGGATATTCCATGTTCTCCGTGACGAATTCTAAGTGATAACACCTTGGATTAATTTTTTATTACTATTACTCACAAGACAATGAAATTCCATTTTCAACACATAGAAATCTCACATGATTTCCTTTGTGATTCCACATGATTGTTGTTTATAAAATGTAGTTTGCTTATAATGACTCTAACCTTCTTAACCTTCATTCACATTTTTAAAAGGATGATCATATCAATATACAGAGTACAACCCATCTCTGCAAGTTAACGAATTGCCATCTTCCTCCCTAGTCACTAACAATTCTAAGCAAGAATTTTCATGGAACTCTCCGAAGTGCCAAACCAAAAAACTTGCTATTCCAAAACATTTTCATGGGTACATGTGGTGTTATTGTTGTTGTCATAAAAAGCCACAATATTTAAATTATCCTCTTCCTCACTAAAATCCTCATCCAATTTTCTTCTTCTTACAATTCTAATTGCTTCAATGAGAGCATTAATAGCTGAAGAGGACTATTTTGATAAAGACCTTCCAAGAGTGCTTCCTCTAGGTTGCTTTCGTGGTCTCCCCCGAGGTCTTTCACTTGCGGACCTATTAGAAGAAGATGGAGAAGTGGCAAATTTCCTCTTGAATTTTTATTTTCCATTTGAACTTGGTGTCTTATTGTTTGAACAATTTCTGAGAGAAAAATTGACATTCCTAATTGGAAGTTTGGCCTTAGGCTTTGCTTTGGTTGTTGTAAATAAACATTTAAATGTTCCTCACTTGCGCTGCTTTGGTGTTGGACTTATAGGGCATGATTGCATCTACATTTAGTTACTCATCAAAGATCATTAATGGTGTGGGTGGGATAAGACAATTAGTTGTCTTTTGTTTCTTATTGAAGGGTTGACAGTGACCTCTAAGATTCTCAAATTCAATGGGAGGATTTAGTAATGTGGGTATCAGTCTAAACTTGTCTGAAGTTTCTTAGCCTAAGTATACATTAAAGGTTTAGGCCCAACACTTAGATGAAGGCCATGGAATGATGATCGAGTCAGGCCTAGAAAATACCTTAAGGTGGGCATTTTGTTCCTTTGAGATGTTACTTCTTTGATTTGATCCATTCATAGGTGCATGCCCAGAGAGTGGACTTTTAGTTGGGTCCTCTTTTGGCTTTCATCACCAAATCTTAACTTTTTGGGGTTGTAGCATGTACACTGTTCTTGGGTTTTTTTAACTTTCATAGTTCCATGAATCAGGTTCGATACCAGCCTTAGTATATTTACCCTCGACTATGTCATCGGGCTCTGTTGTAAGTTCATTTGATGAAGGAAAAACTAGTGGGTTATCTTGATAACTCAGGTCTGAGGTTTAAGTTGCACTGGTGGACCGAGGAACATTACCTTTCTTTGTCGAAATGATTTCAAAGTTTTTTCGAGGCACTTTGATGAGGTAGTAGTAGAGGCTTTAAATTGGTGATTTAAGCTAATATTAACATCATTTTTTGATTCAGCCTATTTAAAGAACCATTTTGGGCATAGGACATAAAACGTAGGCCTTTCTCAAATCTCAACTTTGATCCGATTCTCGCTCATACATTGGGAAAATTTTACCTTCAAAGTTGTTGAGAATAGTGGGTTGATGAAAGAAAAATTTATGTTCATGTCACACTATCCCGCATCTAAAATAAATCAATGGTAGCTTCACATATTTGTATTGTATCCAAGCAAGTGTTATTTTTTTCTCACGGGAAGAATAACCAAATAACAATGCTTTGTTTATGCCCACGTTAACCCAGAACCGAAGAGTGCTCACTTCATTCTGCACTTTCTCATAAATGAAATACAAGTTAGTTGCCCTAGCTGCAATTTTTATGGAGATTGGAGGGAGCCTAGGATGTCTAGAACTTCAATCAAGATGGATTTCATCAAGAGCTCCATTTCTGAGTAATGGAGCTCCTGAGGCCAAGGTTCAATGGCTAGAAGGGTACCTCCCACAATCCAGGGCCTTCAGTCAAGCACTCACTATAGATCCTCAACCTTCATAAAAATAAACTCCAGCAAACCTCCTTCTAGCTCTCTTTATGTCCAACCTTCAATGGATTCCCAAGCCATCTTCAAGAATGCCTGAATAATGTTCTTCGAGATCCTTGTTTTTTAGAATATATTTCCTGTCAGCAACGTGTTATGAACATAAGTGCTATTATTGGCAGTTAGCTCCATAGATAACTCATCCATTGAGTTATTAAGAGTGTCATCTAACAATTCAGAAAAATCATGGGCTTCCAATGTAACACCCTAGATAGCCAAGACCGTTACACTGTGTGTTTATAAAGTGCCAGACTTGCTAACCAAGTCATTTAAATAAATTCGTGTTACTGAAACTATTAAGGAACTAGGGTTGAAAGCGTTTTGGTCTCAAAAGCCACATTTTCATTAAAAAAAAAACATTGTTTATTTATAAAGGATCCCAAAAATATCAGTTTAAAGGCTGTTTACAAAAGTTACAAGGTTCAAATACATTAACCAGACATACTAAGGCAAAACGAGCAGTTAGGTAGATCCCTGTCCTGACTCACTCCTCGACCATGGTGATCGAACAGCTGGCTATGTACATTTCACCTCGGAGCTCTCCACCTCAGGCTTGGTCCATCTTGCCCTTGCCTTTACCTGCACCACGTAGCACCCGTGACCCAAGGCCCAGCAAGAAAACACAACAACAATAGAGCATGAACAATTAACAGACAAGTCAACATCTCACATTGCTTCACATAAACTCAGATATATCATCAGTCAGTATAATCAAGTATTTCACATACTAGGCATTTCAGTTCATAATATTCACAAACGATAACCAGGGCTAGCGCCCTCGGGCTGCTCACTCTATTATCCCATTGTCCTTGGCTACCAATGGCCAATCTGCGCCCTGTGCACTAATATCATGTACGGTACTCTTAGACCTCTTTTACATGTCCCATGGCGTAATACCAACATTGACACGACACAAATCCCCGGGAGCACTTAGTCCCATCTCAATCATACAACCGGGTGCAATTTTCTTACCTTTCAATTCACTAGTTCCCGATGCCTCGAAGCCGCGAGCACGATCCTCTACCCCGAGCCTCTCCAAAGACCTAATCACAACACAAATGAAACTTCATTTGTCACTAATCAATCCAAAACTATTTCCCGGAACCAATCCCACACTCTCGGAACCCCCAAATCCCTAAAACAATGCACCGAAGGCATCCCCCGAACCCCCGGAGCAAAGGCTCAAAATTGCAAATTCCCATGTCCTGGAATTGGCCTAGCGCCGCGGCGCCCAGCAAGTCAGAGAGCTTGCTCTGCCCAGAAACATCCTCGCGCCGTGGCGCCCAAGAACAGGGCCGCGGCGCTCCTTCGCGAACCCAGATTTCTGGGTTTTCCCTTACGTTTTTCCCGAACCCAAATCATTCCAAAACATCCTAAATTCATACCTAACCCCCAAAACCAACTGAAAACCCCTAATAGACCACACAACAACCTAAAAACGTTATCCCCTAGCTCAATTACACAATCATTCCCAAAATTCACTCTTGAGTTCCATGCCTTAGTAACTCAAACCAGAAAGTTGAAAGCTTAAACCTAAACCCAAACCACACTTCAAATTCCTTAATTCATAACAGAAATAAGCTTTACAATTACACAGAATCCTTACCTTGAATGGAGAGTCCAACCTCTAGCTTCAAACCACCTTCTCTTTTGATTATTCCAACTCTGAATTTATGCAAAACCAGCCACCAACTTATTTCAATTCATGCTTATCCTCTAAAAACCAGACTTGAAACTTAAACAAATCATAGCTAAGTCCTTACCTCTGAGTATTCTTGGCCTAGGCTTGATTGATAACTTCAAACCCCCTTGATTCTCCTTCCAAGAGCCAAATTCAGCTTCCCTCTTCTATCTTTCTTTTGCTCTATTTCTAGGTCTCCAAAATTCAAAATAAATCAATTCCCCAAAGTGTTATACGTATTGTATTTTCCTTCAGCTGAAATTCACCTATTCACTGCCAAAAGACCACTCTATCCCTCCATAAATATCCCTTTCTAACTAAACCTCAAGGGCACACTTGTCTTTTACTTACTTTACAGTTATACCACTTTTCCAACAAAACCTGTTACTCTCTAAGGTTACTAACAGTTACACAAGTTACCAAATCACCAGTTACCATTATCTAGCTTTCTAGGACCGTCTCGGCACGTGCACCACATTGATATCACCACACTCACGTGGTACAAATCACATAGCATAATTATCACATAACATAATACACCTAGTCATATAACATGCTTTAAATCATAATCATGCATCTTAATCATTAAAACCACACATAATTCCCATTATGCCCTCCAGGCACACTAATCAAGGCCCTTAAGCCTTATTAGTGAATTTGGGTCGTTACATCCAATGATTGACAAACCATCTTGGACAAGTTCAGAAAGAAACACTATAAATTCAAAAACCAGGCTCAATTAACAGGTGAAAGATCTAACTCTTGAAGAGCAACTCACACACTAGAAGAAAATCCAAGCAAAGCCCCTAAAAAGGAAAACCAAACCTCTACTATAATCTATACCAAGTTTGGTGAGGGAGCGTCAATTGAAACTAAATAGTGTTAGAAAAGTGAAACTACACCACCAAGATATCACAACTCAAAACAACAAATACAATTGAACTATCACAAAAGAATTGACAAAAGATAATGGAAAACAAAAAATCAAAATTGAAACATGATGAACTTGCGAACCAAAAGCTTGTACATGATGAGAAATATTGTCCGAAATTTCTATTGCAAGCCTTCCAAAAGTTGCTTGAAACTTCTACAAATATGGAATGAGAAGTGAGATTAAACAAGCCTTGAAACTCACATAAGTCAATCAATTCTTGGTGAGTTTTTTTTTTTAGAGAAAATGTGTGTTCTTGAAGAGCTAGAAAGAGAGTTGAGAAGTGTGACCAATGCTTAACAACTCAAAATGACCCATTTTATAGTGTAAGCAGCATCGTTGAGCTTAACCAATAGGGTTAGAGCTTTTGAATCACTAAATTTGGAGCCAAAAATACACATGACATGTCAACGAGTGGCGACATATCTCCACTCACCAGGACACATATCTCGTGATAGGTTATACATCACCCTAAACAAGCAATGCACCAGCTATTATAGAACCTTAGGCCATAAGTGATGTATTGCCTAGTCGACAAATCGCCTCTAGGCCTATCAAACTACGCCATTTTCATGCCGAATAAAATCAAAATGGTCCCAAACTCTTTTGGGGATGCTTAAATACCTCACTGTACCACTTTAGACCAAAAAAGTAAATTTTTAAATAGCTACAACAAAAACTCAAATTTCATGCCTTCATAATGTTAAACCAATGAAGGGTTTTCCTCCTCAATGCATAAGACCACTTAAGATTTGTATTTAACCAATCCTATCAGATACATCCAACTATGTTAGCACCCATCTAAATCTTCTATCTTATGCTCAAACCAACATTAAGGCTTTGCAAGAAACACGAGTACATAGGCCTTTGTAAGAGTAAGAATAAGTCCCAAATATATTATAATAATTATTATACCACATATTAGTAAACATTTATGTATGGACATAATAGTAGTTAAAATACAGAAGAAGAGGGCAAAAATACAAGAGAATGTATATATATATAGGCTAGTTTTACACTAGGTTTGCCAATTTAGAAATCATTGTTATTTGCATTTCATATTTTTAAATTGAAATTCTTCTTTTCATGAAATGTTAGTCACATGAGTTTTTCCTAAAGAGATCAGATACATTTTATTCCAAAATATAATTTTCTTGAGTAAAGTTTTCCAATATCTTATAAGCATTTACTTTTCTATTAATTGTAGCTTATTAATAAAATTTTCATCATGAGTTCTCACTTTGATTTTTTTTAACATTTTGGAATGCCAATTTTGCAAATATGACACATATGTGGGAAACTTTGATATATATATATATATATATATTTATGTATCCTAGCAAATTAGGTTGTCACCTTAATTAAAATGAATTTGCCTTTTCTCCTAATAAAAACCATACGAACAACAATTTTGCAACACAGGTACTTTAGTAGAAGTTAAGATGCAAGGAAAAAGAGAGTTGAAGCTTATGAATCATGGAGAAACTTATGTAATGAACTCTCCAAGTCTTTTGTTCAAGTTCTTCCCACCTGGAGTTGAGTGGGAAGGTAGTGACCAAGTCAAATGTCATGAAACAGGTCTTGAAGCTGAGTTAACCTTTGGTGGAAGATCCTTTTTAGGACTAAGAGGGACTTCTAGATCAATCAAAGGAAAGATCTTTGATTCCTCTTCGAAGAAACTACTTTTTGAGATCAATGGCCAATGGGATAAGTATGTAATTAACTTAATATATATTTTTATAGTAGAGTCGTATTATTGAACATTATAAATGGTTATTTTCATTTTTATCTAGTTTCTCATCATCATTAAAAATAACATCGTGATTGCTTGGTTTTTAATTCTTAATGCAGAAGTGTCATGCTAAAGGATCTAAAAAATGGTGAAGTCAAGGTCTTATACAGTGCAAAAGAAGCCATTTTAGGACTTACAACTCCCATTGTTATAGATCCAAAGGTAAATTTAATAAACCATATTGTATAAATTACTTAACATAGTCAAATGCTTATTAACTATAATTAATTTAATTCATTTTAATTGTTGCATTTATTTGTGTTGTGTTGTGCTATTTTTTTTAGGGAGTGTGGCAAAGTGAATCAGCTCTAGTTTGGAGTGAGGTGAGCCAAGGCATCATGAGCAAAGACTGGGCAAAAGCTATTGAAGCAAAGAAAGCTATCGAGGAAAATCAAAGGGTGCTTTTAAAAGAAAGAAAATCCAAGCCTGAAACATGGGTTCCTAAACATTTTATTGTGTCTTATAGCAAGGAAAATGGATGGGACTGCTCACCTTTAGAAAAGACTGTCCCACCAGCTCCTATTATTATACCATTTCATAGTTAAACATATAATGACAATAATAATTTATTTTGTACTTTTACCTATATCCACGTGTATAAAGAAACATATATAGGCGCCTATGTCATATGTGACTTAAATCCAATGCCTTATTTAGTGAGATCAAATCATTGTGTTACCCTTCTAATATTACTTATTTACATTTGAATTTTCATAGTTTATAATGAATTTAATCTTTTGAAAATGTTCTCTTAAATATATGTGGAAAGCAAACCAACGACATGGGGTGATTTCATCTTTGATTCAAAGTCAGGCGAGGACGATACTCCTTGCTCTAACCTCTACCTATTTGAGGAATGTTTGGCTCTTGGAACTAATATATGGGAGTAGGCAATTATGTCTAGTTTCATGTTTGGGCATTTTAGAGGATTGACCCGTGCTCAGTTAGGGATTGTATTAACCCACCAAGAAGGTGGGCAAATGTAACGTCCAAAATCTGCTAATAAGGCTTAATGTCTTGATTAGCGTGCTGGGAGGGCAATGATTGATTCAATTATGTTATTACGTGGATTAAATGATTATGTGATTAGAAGTGCATGTTTAGGTGAATTAAATATGCATGTAGGCTCATTTTTGTTAGTAAGGGTGTATTTGTAATTTAGGCCCGTTGAGGGCATAAATGTAACTTATGTGTGTGTTGTATAAGAGACCACAGTACTGTTGAGATATATTTGTGATGTGTGATCCGAGACGGTCCTAGGGAGCGGAATAGTCACAACAGGGTCGGATACCTAGCTCAGGGTGAGCCTAGGGGTAATTTGGGAACATAGTATGTGTTTGAGATTTATCGGGTAATGGGTAATTATTTAGTGATTATTTGGGCATGCTAGGATTAATTGGGGATTTATAGGAATACTCGAGGAATTAGCAGGAATGGTGCAAATGACGGAATTGCCCTTGGTGGCATTAAAGGGGATATAATTGGTCTAAGGGGCGTTTTGGTCATTTTGAGGCAAGTGATTGACTTCGATAGACTTAGGTAACTCTGAGAAACAAGCAGAAACCAAGTTAACCTCTCAGCTCTCTTTCTCTCACGTTTCCCTCTCTCTCACTCCCTTTGGTGAGGTTTTGGAAATTCTAAGAAGAATCACTGAGATTTCTGAAATCAAGGCTAGGATTGCTGAGGATTTGAAGCTAGAAGTGTTGGGGAATTAGCTCAAGATTGTCCGGGACGGCAAAGGCCGGGATCGACATTAGGCATGCTGAATGTAGGCTGCCAGGGCGAGACCCTCTAAGGGTGCTATACTCACCCGCTCGGTGAAGACCGTGAACCCAGTGCCTGGTAAAGCACCTGGTCAACATAGGCTATTATGTTAATAATATGCTATCCACTTAAGTTGTGTATTACTGGATTGAGTTGTCATATGCTTTGTATTGTGTTTCTTGCTGAGCCTTGGCTCATGGGTGCTCTATTGTACAGGTAAGGGCAAAGGAAACGTAGACCAAGCATGAGTTGGAGGGCATGTGGCGGCGCGTACATGTTCGGCCTACCTGGCTGCCACTGTCGGGGTTGTTTTGAGGAACATACTGCAAATAGTTGATTTTGCAACATAGGTCGATTGTATCTTAACTTTTGAGTTGTAATACAATTTTAAAACAACATTTTTGGGATCTCAATGTATCATTTTTATGAGTTTAATGAATGTCCAAATCTTTTATAATTAACTTTCACTAAATGAGTCTTTATCTCAATTTAATCACACTTTTTGATCTAAAACCTCGATTAGCGAGCTAATGGCACATTTCAAAATCACATGTTAATTGACTTTAAGGAAGTAGGGTGTTACAACTTGGTATTAGAACGTGCCAAGATTTATGGTTCTTGGAGATCGACCAAACATGTATGCTCGCTGCTAGAGACAAGCTCGACTCAGGGTTGGTCGGTATCAAGTGAATTATGTGTTTAATTTCTTGTCTAAGTTGCCCTGTTTACCTAAATATTATAGATAGAGCATGATGAACAAGTTTTTATATGTATGATGTCAGGGAACGACCCCTTTGATTGCTATATGCTTATGCAATATGTTGATTTTATATTGTATTTGACTGATGGGACTGGGAGGTAGTTTTTGGATGTTGTTATCGTGCCTGATGTACGGCGTCATTGATTGTAGGCATATTTAATCTATGCCTTGACGATCAATTAGACTCTGCGACAGTATGGCCGAAGATGACAACCTGGGTCAGGACCCTCCACCTGCCCCACATAACTGGCAATAGATGTTTGTCAAAATGCAAACGAGACTTCAGCAAACGGAAGATGAACTCCGAGAATTGAGGCAGCAGGCCCCTCTTCGGGGCGTTGGGTTATAGATGCCACAGGTCGTGGAACCAGTACCAACCTAGCCTGTGATGGAGAACATGTGGGAGCCTTTGTATGAAAGGTTCAGGAAGCAGCACCCTCAAACCTTTGAGGGCGGTCCAGACCCTCTGTGGGTAGAGAAGTGGATGAATATGACTTCTTCCATTCTGGATTTCATGAGGGTGGAGGGGAACGAGAGGGTGGCCTATGCTAGTTATATGTTGGGAGAAAACTTCTGCATCTGGTGGAAGTGGTGTCCCAGAGAAGGGATGTGACCGTTATGACCTGGGATGAATCCAGAGATATTTTCAATGAGAAATACTACAGTGTCGCGGAGCTACAAAGGTGGATGAGTTTATTAATCTGACTCATAATAGAATGAATGTTACAGAATATGCTCTGAAGTTTGACCGGTTGGCAAAGTACGCGCCGTATTTGGTGCCTACTGACATGATACGAAGGGTATCGTTTTGTACGGGGGTTGAATGTGATGATAGCTGTGGATATCAAGATAACACTAGACCCAAGGATTACCACTTATTTGAAGATTAGATATGGAGAGAAGTCACCGCAAGGCACGATGCTCGGAGGATGGTGTCTCCTTTCACTTGTTCTAGCTGGGGTAGTGGCCCTAATGAGTAGAAGAGAAAGGCCCCAAATTCTTTTGTTCCTCCTGGTCCAGATAGGAGGGCACGAGGTGCTTTCAGTGGCCTTCAGGTCGGGGTAGAGAACTGAAGGATCTTCCCAGAGTGTCCATGGTGCAGGTGGCGACATCTGGGGGAGTGCAGAGTCAGAGCATGCTTTATCTACGGGAGTGTCAGCCATATGAGGAAGGACTACCCATAAGCCAAAAATGAAGAACCTAAGAAGAGTGACAGCCTCACTCCAACCAGAGTGTTTACCTTGACTCAGACCGAGGTTGAGGCTAGTCCATCGGTTGTGACAGGTCAGATTTCTAATGCCGGTTGTTCATTTTCTACATTGATTGATTCATGAGCAACTCATTCGTTTGTATCTGCTAGAGTGATAGATCGTTTGTGTAGACCTTGTGATTTGTATGCTAGGGGATTCAGGACTTTGTTGCCAACTGGGGAACTGGTAGTCTCTAGGAGATGGGTTAGAGAATTACCAGTAGAGATAGACAGTAGGGAATTGTCTTTGGATCCGATTGAGCTAGTGATGGATGACTTTGATATGATTATGATGATGGACTGGTTATCAAAGTACGGGGCGACGATAGAATATAAGCGAAGAATGGTGACCTTTGAACCGGAAGGGGAGGTACCCTTTGTATTTGTGGGGGGTAGTGAGTGGGCCACGAGTACCTATGATCTATGAACTGAAGGCTAGAGACCTAATGCAAGAAGGTTGCGTAGGATTCCTAGCAAACATAGTGGATACCTCTAGGATTGCTTCAGTTTGACCGGATGAGACCAGACTAGTGTCTGAGTTTCCTGATGTGTTCTCAGCAGACCTACCAGGGTTGCCACCACATCGAGAGATCGAGTTCATCATAGAGTTGGCGCCAGGGGTGGAGCCAGCATCTAGGACACCTTATAGAATGGCTCCAGCAGAGTTGAATGAGCTGAAGATTCAGTTGCAGGAGTTACTGGATCTAGGTTTCATCAGACCCAATTTTTCGCCATGGGGTGCTCTAGTGTTGTTCGTCAAGAAGAAGGATGGGACCTTAAGGATGTGCATTGACTACATATAGCTGAATAAGTTAACCATTAACAATAAGTATCTACTACCTAGGATTGATGACATGTTTGACCACCTACAGGGGAAGACGGTGTTCTCTAAGATTGACCTTCGGTCTGGCTACCACCAGTTAAGGATTAAGGAGAAGGACATACCAAAGACCGCATTCCGTATGAGATATGGACATTATGAATTCCTGGTCATGTCCTTTGGATTAACAAATGCCCCAGCAACCTTTATGTACTTGATGAATAGGGTCTTTAGGGATTATTTGGATAAGTTCGTGATCGTATTCATCGATGATATACTGGTGTACTCCCAGTTAGAGACAGAGCACAAGCAACAATTTTGTTTGGTATTACAGTGGTTGAGAGAGCATATGCTATATGCTAAGTTCAGCAAATGTGAGTTTTGGTTGCCCCAAGTAACATCTTTGAGCCACATTGTGAGTAAGGAGGGGATTCTGGTGGACCCAACCAAGATTGAAGCAGTGAGAGATTGGCCCAGGCCGAGCAGTGTACCAGAGGTTAGGAGCTTCTTGGGATTAGCAAGGTACTATCAGCAGTTCGTTGAGGGATTCTCTAGAATAGCTACACCGTTGACTGAGCTGATGCGTAAGAAGACCAAGTATGTCTGGACAGATAGACGTGACAACAGTTTCAGGAAGTTGAAGCGGTGATTGATCACCGCTCTAGTATTGTAATGCCCCGAATTCTCTGATATGGTTTAATGGCGGGATTAGTAGGCCGGGAGGGCCATACTTTTTTTAATTATGCCATTAAATGATAATATGCATGTTTATGTGAATTATATTATGATATGATGTTATATGCGTGCATGTGGGTCCACATTTGAATATTATGCTATTTTGATAATTTGGCCCATTGAGGGTGAATATGTGTATTTGGGTGCATAATGTGATTTGTGAATGAGATTCCATTATTATGGAGATATATTCGAGCTATTCGGCATGAGACGGTCATATATAATGGATTAGCGGTTTTGTCGTAACGGGGTCAATTTTGGGGTAATAAAAATGTTTACTTGATGATAAATTGGGAATATTTGAGATCAGGGTGAAATTTCGGAGGTTTTGACTATAATGTCCCCGGGGGTATTTTCGGGACTCCGAGCACTAGGTTTTATTTGAGGTTACTTAAGCTTGAAGTAGCTTATCAGATAGAACGTACGTTAGAAAACCTCTCGTTCTCCCTTTCGTTAGATCGTTTCACCATTTGAGCCTTTTCGAAGATATCTTGAGTTCTAGGAGTCGGAATCAAGCGAGGATCGAGGCATAGCGATCCTAGGAGAGATTAGAAGCTTCTTAACTGAAGGATTTGACGGAAAACAACCCAATCAAAGGTAATCTAAGTTTAAAGTTTTGAGTTTTTAGAGTTTCTAAGCTTTGAATTGGACTTTGTGAATTGTTGAGTTTTTGGTTGGTTTGAACCATGGGTTTTGAGGGTTATGGAGCTTTGGGAAGCTTGGGAACTTTGTTTTGATGATTGGGGAATGTTTGGGTATGATTTTGGAAGCTATGAGAAGTTGAAAACACGTTTGGGAATGGCCCAGGATTGGGGGCCGCGGCCCAAAGTGCCAGGGCCGCAGCCCTTGCCCTGTTTTCGCCCCGTTTGCTTTTTTTGACCCCAGAAACTTAGTTATAGGCCTCGGGAGTGTTCCTACTACTTGGATTAGTTTGGATTGATCTCCTGGAGGCTAGATATTGGTTTGGGAACCTATGTTGATCATTATTGTTAATGATGCCCGTGTTTGGTTATGATTAGGTGACCGCTAAGGGACTAAAGGTTGATCATTCGCAAGGGTCGTTCTTTTAATCTTTCTAGCTCGAACTTGAGGTAAGAAAACTGCACCATGTGTATATATGCCATGCGTGATTATTATTGAGGCATGTTGATTGATAAATGTGGACATGAATTGCCTATTAAATGCTAGCGAATGTTGAATACTTATATATGTACTGACTAGTCAGGGATACTGACCTAAAGAGTCACTAGTGAATTAATGGTACTTAAGGAATAAGAAGTAAATTAGAAAGGTTAAATGGTAATTCTCCCATTCTAATTTATGAACTCATTAATTAGAGGGTTGAACTATTGTAAGATGGTTATATCAATAGACGACTTAAGAAAAAGATTTCTGTAAAAGTATATCTATAACATAAAGAGTGCAATTCTGAATTTATAGTGGAGTAATATCAGAATTAATAAATTAACTATTATAATTAAAGAGCTTAATTATTTAGTTTCAATTTATTGGAGCTTAATGTTATAGGTCCATGGTCCCCGAAATGGCTCAAACAATCACTCTTAAAGGCAAATACAAAAAATGGGCAAAAAGGACTAATGTGATAAGTAAAATATTTTTCTATGTATCAAACATAATTATAGTTTAATTATGTGTAATTAATTAATTAAGAATTAATTAATTGATTGATTTATCAAAAATATAATTAATTTTGAATTAATTTATTTTTGGGATTTTTGGTATTTAAATAATAATAAAAATTGGGAAAAATCATATGCCTGCACAGGCATGTGGTACACGTGTGGCACAGTGCACAGGCACTGTGCTACACGCGTAAGAGATGGACTTTGTCTCTTGATTCTACAATTTTAGTTATTTAAATATTAAATAAATAATGAGATGTTTTAATATGATTAAAATATTATTATTTAAACAAAAATCTGATAACTGATCAGTTATTTTGAATTTGTTTAAAATAACAAATATTTTAATATATTGGATATTATTAAATATTGGATATCAGTTTTCACAGAACTTAATTTTTCAGGGATAGAAAAATATCTAGGATTCTCTCAGAGAAAAGAGAACAGTGACAAAAACAAAGGTCATTGTTCTTCACAAAACCAAGGTCCAAACTTTATCAGATCTCATGTGTTGAGAACATCTGATAAATAGTTATTGCCTATTATTTGTATAGCGAGCCCACACTCGTTCTTTGTGTGCCTGAGAACATTTTGGAAGATCTTGGTGTGAGATCTCAAGGATTCAGCCATACGAAAAGATAGCAGCAAGGAAGGACCTGAGGTAATTTTTCTATTCTTGTCCTTGATTCAATATATATATATGAGTGTGAAGAAGTAGATCTAGAAATCTTATGGGATTAATCTGACAATTTGATTCACTACAAGAAAAAACAGTATTCATAACACTTAAAAACTGCTAATTGGGACTATTGATAACATTTTTGAAAATGCTAACATAGCCCCTGTTATTAAAAGTCCAGTATTTTCTATAACAGTTTTTGAATGTTATGTTCGATGTTATCTTAAACTATTCAATAACACATTTTTAGGTGCTATAATATTCAAATAATAACATTTAGATAGAGTTTTTGGTTATAAATTTGAAGTTTAATCTTGTACTTTTTTCATAACACTTTTCAACTGTTACATTTGATTGTTTTGATAACATTTTTAGTTTGTTATATTATATAAACCATAACGATTTTTTACGCTTATAATATGTTTTTAAATCATAACATATAGTAATAAAATTTTAAATTTTATTTTGATAAGTATACTTATATGGTTTTTTTTTAATTAAAAGATTTTCATTATTGTATTTTGATAAAAAAAATTCAAAATTAATCATAAAATGTAATTCTCAATAGATTGATAAACCATAAGTATTACCTTAAACAATAACTAATTCAAACCATGAATGTGTCTACTTCATGAGATCTTAGTTCTAACTTAAGTTTGAAAGCATAACATAATAAAGTTTTATCATCTTGAACAATTTTTACTTCAAAAATGAAAAATAGAAACATTACAAGATACAAAAAAGTAAACCATGCGTGAAACTTGCTCCATCCTTCAATTCATCATCCTTTGTGCACTTGCTCCATATCTCTCTTCAACAATCTTATCCATTTCCAAATTTAGTCTAAAGCTCTTCCTCTTTTCATTGAGGAGTTTAACTAATTTTCCTGTAGGTATGTGTTTTGGCCTCTTTCCTTTTGTAGATGGAGGTGACATATCTTGTACTTGGCAAACTCTTTGACTAGTTTCTGATCAACCGTTTCTATAATTAGTACGAATTTTGATGAGTTACAAAAATCATATATAACAACATATTATCAATTATCACAAAAAAAACTTATAATAAAAGTCAGAAAGAAAGAAATAAACAGTCATTCTTGGCATCAAAGAAATAAAAATTCAAAGTGTCATACTAATAGTAAAAGAGCGGATAAGCATCTCTTGGTCCATTTTTGCCACTTTTATCCTCATATCATTTTCTATTTACTTTTTCCACTCCATAAAAATGTAGAATTTTTACATTACATACGACTGTTTTAGTAGCCACTACCAGCAAAAAATAAATAAATAAAAGGCATATGTTGACTAAGAGAATATTCTTAGTGCAAGCACTTAGTCTACTTGGTGACTAAGAGAATATATATATATGTGAGGTAGCTTTACATATCCTATGTACTTCTTTGTAGAATTTTTGGTTCCTATAAGTGTATATCTGACAAGTATAGAATGCCAAATTGTTATACTCCTCTTGAAGAGTTTCTTTATACTTTTGGAGGACCCTGGCATTTCTCAGTTTCTTTAGTGTAATGGTTTGATTTGAACCCATAAGTAGATCACTAGTATTACATCACAATAGCTGTCATAGAAAACTCTTGCTTGGAGAACCTAGAAGCAACATGATTCTTCACTGTACAATATTTGCATATTCAGGTGAGGGTTAAGGTAGAAATAGAAGAAAGACTTGGATTTTGGGACGATTGTGAAATTGAGGAAGTACTTTTAAAGGACAACTTTAAATTCTAAGATTTTACCTTTTTACTTTCTACATGAATGGAACTCACTATGTCTATTGGAAAGGATCATTCTGCTCTGTCTCAGAGCTAGTGTTTTGCACAAAACCAGCGATGAGACAGTCAATCATTTATTTATTCATTGCCTTTTTCTGAAAGATTGTGGATAAATGTAAAACTATTTATAGTTGGAGGCTTTTTGGATTACTTTACAGTACTCTGTAAATTTGTTAAGTTTCAATTTTTAGGAGTGGGTAACGAAAATAGAAAGTAGCTGTGGGATTCTGCTGTGATGGCTATTTGTTGGTCATTGTGCTTAGAAAGGGACAAGATAAATTTTTTAATATTGAAAAAGAGAATGATATTATTTGGGCTAAAGTAGGCATCTCAGTGATTTGTTTAAAAAGAATTCATGAATTGTATTTTTGTTTTTTCAAGAGATTGAGCATTTTTTGTTATTTGGATTTCAGTGGACTTTTCATCTCCTTTATATTTTGTCTTTGACAATAGTAGGGTCTAGTTCTTATTAAATAAAATAATGTATAAATAATATGTTTTCTAAAGTCTATGGTTTAGCTCATTTCATTTTGTCAAACTTTCTGATTATGTTCATTGTGTTTCTCTCACACATAGATTATGATGAGAAGGCTGAAGATGTTGTTGATTATGAAGACTTTGATGAGCAATATGAAGGACCAGAGGTTCAAGCGGCCACTGAGGAGGACTATCCTTTGCCCAAAAAGGCATACATTTGTATATCAAACACCTTTAGGAATGTGCTATAAATGTAAAGTATTTGTATTTGTGGGTATATGTTTTCAACACAAAGTTCATATATGCATGTATCCAGCAATATGTATTTGAGGAATGAACATGCCTACCCAGGACACAAACACAACATTTATTGATCAACGAAATAGTTGTAGAATGAGGGAGATCATACATTGCTTTTACGATGGTATACATTTCTATATTGGAGCAACAAGCAAAGTATGTGGATGCTTTGGAAATTCTCACTGGGAATTTAGGATCACTATTAATGATTGAAGTTGATAAACTACGTATACAGGTACTTTAGAAGATTTATTTGCACTGTTTGATGTTTTTGGCTTGTCACCTACTCATGAACTCGTGAATATTGGTTATTACATTACATCTTATGAAGCATATTACATTAAATCTTTCATGTTTACAGAGGTTTAAGAAAATGGATAATTAATATAGGGTAATAATATTGATCCTCTAATCTTTTATAGGTGTATACAAAAGGGATACTAATCTTTTGAAGTTTATTAGATATACATCAAATAACTAACAGAAAATCAGAAAACATTCCAACCATATTTATTAATCACCCATCAATCATCATCAATTCAAAATATTCAAACAACACACAAGTTTTCTTCCTTATCTCGCCGCAGCACACAAATTTATCAGAACCTACTTCACTAATACACACAAGTTCTCAACCTTCCGTTATCACCGCAACACACAATAATAATAATCTCAGAACCTACTTCACTATGGATGAATATCTAAGATATTCAAACTCCTCTAACATTTGCAAAGTATTTTAACAAAAATAAAAGATAACATACCTCTTGCAAACTGCTGCAAATAAAGTTCCCTCCAATTTGAAATCCAATGAAGCCACTAAAATGAAAGCAAAATTACATACCAATTAATAAACTATCAACATCATTCAACCTTTAATTAGGAGTCATCATTAAAAAAAATTACAACTCTTACAACCAAGAAACTATCCAAACCCACTATAGAGTCCTTGGAAACTAGAGCTCACAAAATAAAAAGAACAACAAAAATCTTAAATACAACGACAAGAGGCAGCAAAAGCAGCAGAAAAACTAATAGCAAAGGCCAACAATAATGCAACAGTTTGAAATAAAACCAACAATAAAAAGAAAAGCAGACACAACACACATAGAAAGAACAAAAAACCAAAAACAGTTTGTATTCCAATTTAAAAGGATGAAAAAAATCAGATTTATTATCAATACAAATAAGGGAAATGATAAATCCATGAAAGTTTGTTCTCTCTTGAGCATTTTCTCTACAATAATGAATACCTTGAAAGTGAAAAAATAGCCAAATGAACCAAACCTAGTTGAGATGAAAATATGAGATCCCTTTATAAATGCCTCAGTTCCCCAAAAGGTAACAAAAATAAAAACAGGGTCAAGAAAAATAATATGAAATCAAAACAGTTATTATGCATAGGTTAAGCACACCATATCACATAAAAAAGCTGATGAAACAGAATTATGATTATAAGAAAACAGAGCTTAAACAAGGAAATGTAACAAGACAGAGCACAAAAATTATTGATTCAAATCAAATTAGATTACTGCTCAAATAAAAAAATAAATACTTAAACCACAATATCAATAGCCTACTCATTTTTATTCTGAAACACACCATATCACATATTATTATTATTATCATATTTGCAATGATAAAACTAATGAAACAAAATCAATGATTCAGTGATAAACAAAACAGAAAGAGAAATTGAAGGAGAGATGATAAGTATAGTGAGAACTAGGGTTATAATTGGGAAAAAATATGAGTGGAGATCGCAAAAGTGAAGATTCGAAGTACATACCCATGCCGATGAGAGCTTGAGATTGAGAGAGTGATCGCCAGAAATCGAAGAGAGTGACAGGAGAAATGGATGAGAGAGACAGAGATGGAGAGTGAGACAAAATGGAATGTTAGTATTATATTTTTTTGACAAATATATCAAGGTTATTACTAAATAATAAATGTATATTAATATGAGTTAGTTACGTTTTTTAAAACATGTTATTATTTAATGTAATTAAATGGTAAAATTCTTGTAGGGGCTCTTTCCGCTGTGGTTCCAGGTCTAAAGAAGGTACTTACTGCTAGTTTTATGCCAATTAATTCAGCATGATATGACTATATAATCCTATAAGTTTCATTTTATGGGATCTTAATACTACATTGTATATATGTAAATCCATTAATATTTCTCAAATTTGTAAATGATGGTAAACTCTTAACAGATGGACAGGACTTCTGTTTTGGGAGATGCCATCAATTATGTAAAACATCTGGAAGAACGAGTAAAGACACTAGAGGAACAACAAGAAATGAAAACCGAAAACCATAAACCAGTCATTTTGATGAAGAAATCTCTGCTATGTACTATCGAAGATGATTGAACAAGTATTCAATTCAGAATATATACTTGTAAAGAAGAACTCCAAATTACATTTTTACTTGAACTAAAATGTACAGTAATTATTCACTTCCAACCAAGTTTCTCAAAAGAAGCCTTCTTCAATGAATAAAGACAAACATATGGAATCATTACATATTGAAATTTTATTTTATCACTATTAATAGGAAAACCAATTTTGACCATTTTATTTAAATCTAACAGTCATAATAAATCACTTTATCGATAAAGCATCAATGTCAAGTAAATAACAAATACCATTTTTCATACAAAAAATTGACCCCTGCCAATAGGGAAAACACCCCTACCAAAATAACTTCCTATATATTTAGATAGATATTTATTCACACACATAGACAAATTAATATTAATATGCATGTTGCACAGGACCTTCTGATTCAAAGAAAAAAGCCAAGTAAATTTTTGGTTTGGCAACTACCTGGTCAGTCCATCAAGGTAAACATGTAGCTCCTTTTCTGCACATTGATGAAGTCTTTCCAACCTAGACTCTGCCTCACCTGCACAAAAAGCCAAAGTTAAAACTTAAAAGAGGGCAAAACAAAGATAAGTTTAGAATCAAGCTCAATAATACTACTAACCTTGCAAGTACTCAAAGAACTGTCTCTTGGCATGTTCATGCTCTGGTAAATAATATCCATACGCATATGTCCATTTCAAAACATGCCTGCACTCAACGATCTGAAAAAAAAAAAATAGTAAGGAAAACATTATTTCATTTCTTCGAGTGAAGAAGCTGTACCTTGAAATAAAAGTTAAATTATCTTACCTGAAGTCAGGCCTCTGTTATGAACTTTAGCTGTGACTCAGGTTGGCACTGTATGTCACTCAGCTTCTCAAGCTAAAAAATTGAATAAATTGTAAAACTTAGATAAGTAACAATAGGAACAGTCTCAACCAAGTAAATGTAGAACAGGAAAACAAAAAAAAAAATCTGCCACCCTCCAATCACAGGAATAACACACGGTTTATATATTGAAGATGAATATTTCTTGAGCAAAACAAAAGCAGAAATATCTTATAAATTAGGATAGTTACAACTGAAGAGAACTTATTTGTTGGCAGCAAAGTATATTTTTTTTTAAGTGACAAGTAGGCATGAACAGTTAACATACAAAAAGCTAATGTTATAAACAAAATAGGAAAGAGTTGAAATACTGTTCTCTTGGGATATACTTTGCTCAAAATATAATAAGGCATACTTCTGCAGTGCTATTTCCTTTTCTATTCGAAAAAAAGAACTAAAGATCTAATTCAAGATTGGTGAACCAAAAGAACAACCACTTGAGGGGCATGCCCCACATTTTTATACATTAATAAGAACATGTGCCTTTGCTAATTAGCAATTGATTGAGTTAAAACTCCATGAATCCTAAAAGAAAGTCGTGCATGGTCAAAACTATCAGCCTCTCAAAAATATACAATAAGCATGAGAGAGAGAGGGGTTAAAAAAACCAATAATAATAATATCCACCTATTAATTTAAGTACTCTACAATTTGATCATGAAACTAACAATATATCACTTACATCATAAATATGTATATATATCACATGAAGAAATCTACAATTTGATAGCACATATCACACTAGATCATCATTAAACTAATAATTGGTTCAGAAAAGAGAAAAAAAAAAGTAATAATAATGCTTGCATGCACGCTCTGCATTTGCTGTAAGTCTGCAAGTGCTTTTTGCCTAGACTACAATTAGAATGAAAAATAAGAAATTAGACTCCACCATTACGTATATAATAAAAGAGCAAGAATCCACAGTTCCTTGACAATCTAGTAAGGGTCAAAACAACAAATAATATCAAACATCACATTCTATTTTTTAAAACCTCACTACAAAGACAATTCAAAGTCCAACTAGCTGATAGGAATTAATTAACTTGTTATAAGAAATGGCTGGTATAAAATACTAAAAAAGGAAATAGCCACAATATATATACCATTACCAAGTGTTGTATTTTGTTGACCCACTCTGTCTGTAAATGATGTTAGTGGAGTCTGAACTATATATATATATACAATGTATACATACATATAGGTGGTGTAAACAATTTTATAGATTATCAGTACTAACAGATACCATTTGGAGTTTAAGAAATTTCATAAATATCCAAGCATGCAGAGCTCTTATAAGTATTATATATGTATATGTGTGAGTGTGTGAGAGAGGTTAGAATACATTATAGAATGTAAGATTAGATAGTTGAATTAGAGAGTAGGAGAAAAGTGAAAATGGAAAATATACAACTATCTCCTAGCAAAATTTCATTAAAATTAATCTCACTTAATAAGTCACTATAAATATTACACTATTTTATTGATGGCTTTAAGCCAAAATCAACTCCGACAAATACTAAACTTGATAGTTTTTAATAGCACTAAAAGTGTTGAAAGATATATGGTGAGATTAGATTAGATTAAGTTTGACTTTAAATGATGAGATAAAATAGGAGTGGATGTATATGATTTTAAATATTCCTCTTGTTAAGCTTCTTCTTGTAAACATCTAGCAATTAGTTAAGATCTTAGTATATAAGAAGTACAGCACACCCTAGTGCTGTATTATTTTTTGTTTTGATCTTACAACACACTTTCAAGGCCTCAATAGTTAGAGATTCTAGGTTCGAACCTGTGTCTCACCACTTTCCCAAACCCCCCACCACAAGACCAACCTAGTGGCTTACCCTAGTGTTGTATTATTGGAAAATAGCAGAAATAATATTTTTTTTCTTATATTAATATTGTGTTTCCATAGTTTCTTTTTTATTATCATGATAGATACAGAATTAGATACTCACTTTATCAATGTTGTGTTCATAACCTACAAGAATCATTCGTGCCGCATTTATACTAGCAGCACATTTCTGATGAACTTTAT
The DNA here is from genome assembly GCF_963169125.1 of Humulus lupulus. Classification (NCBI taxonomy): domain Eukaryota; kingdom Viridiplantae; phylum Streptophyta; class Magnoliopsida; order Rosales; family Cannabaceae; genus Humulus; species Humulus lupulus. The sequence goes on from NC_084798.1 coordinate 59,242,161, forward strand.
CAGACATTGCAGTTGGAGGTCCCAAGATAGGAAAGGTCCCATTGAAAGGTTCTGTCTTTCTCACAGCTGAAGGATCATCTAAATCAAGTCTTGCTATAAGTTCACCAGCCTACAAAAATAATGACTGTTTAACTTATGCAAGTCATGAATATCCAGATCTTTGTTTGGAACATAATTTACCTGCATTGCTTGGCCTTCAGACATTTCAAATTGAATAATTCCAAAAGCAGGTGATAGTAAAGGCATACACATCTTCATGACCTCGACCTCAGCATAAGATGTATCAGCATCAACATGACTACCATTGTAAACCAAATACCTCATCAGTTTGCATGGTGTCTCCGCTATGAGCTTAGATGGGTCATGATCACTCTAGATGCAACAAAATATTGTACAGTTAGTGCTCTACTAAAAAGGAGTATTTCTTATGGAAACTAAAAGGCAACAACAAGATAATTTGGATGAAGAGAATGATGGGGCACCTGAAGCAAGCATGTCCTTCCATCAATGAGAAGTCGAGTTCCAGCTGCTTATTCCTCTCATATATCACATGACTGTTTCCATCCAGCTGTAGAGAAAATACAAACATGTTGTAGTTATCAGTTAGAATCTGAAATACAGAATAGACAAAGACATTCTATTTACAGGGCCTACTGGAAAAAAAATTTCCTCTGGTAATTATAGACAAAGTATAACTTGGGAGTCAAGTATTATCATATTCTAAGAGGGCGGGCTCATCAACTTTATGGGAATGAAAAAACACTTGAGGTTGCACATGTTGTGTAATAAAAATAACAAATTTATTAATTGTAGCAAGTTGAATTTTATATAATTTCCTCATATACACCCACATTTACTATCAGGCAAACAAGAAAGTAGACAGCAGAACAATTACTAGCAATATAATAAGTTTCAGTACAAAAGGTACAGAGAATACACTTGCCTAGGCTGTTCCAATCCAAATAAATTAAAATTAATGACTTCTTTACTTGCACTCACACCACAGTTTATTTCAAAGGATACAATATAATGTAATTGGTTTCAACATCAACATCCATACGAAATGGTTTTTCTTTCCTTGTTAGATTCAAAATACATTTGTTTGTCTCATAACAATCAATATGGGACTAATTGTATCGCTTAAAACTGCTTAAAACACCTCATTGCTTAGGAAATTGATTAAAACCCTTTATCTCATAATCAAACAACTCTGGGAAAAACAAACATAAGGAACTGCCCCAAAAATATAGCAATGGCAGGGTATACTTAGACAAACATCACAAAATACACTGAAAAAAAAATATAGAAAGACTGATTCAATCAATAAATAAAAATTCACATAGTTGGTGTTTAGGGAAAAACCATAATCATAAGAGCCAAAAACATAAACTTTCATCTTTAGATTGTTAAGGTAACGAAAAATTGGATAAAAAACGTTTAAGTTGGATTATATGTAAATGAAAATCATATTAAATCACAAATTGCATCTGATTTTGGGATGTAGAATTTGCATTAGAATACTGAAGTATTGCAACACCCTGTAAATAATTAAAAAATAATGTACAAACTTGCAAAAAAACCAATTTCCCCAAGAATTTTCTTGAGAAACAAAAGGAAAAAAAATACAGAGATGGAAGATTGAGACCTGATGGAAGACAGACCATTAACTTGGAACTAACCTGGTACAAGACCGCCGTAGACCCACGAGTCGAGCCACGGCGTAGACCCACCACTGCAAGCACCGTCGCACCCACGAGTGAGCCACGCCGTAGACCCACAGTCGGGTATCCCTGTCACACGACCCAAGCCGTGGGCCCCCGTCACCATGTTACACACCTGCAACAAACAGAGAGAAAGAAAGAAAGATCGAACGTGAGAGTAGCTCAGAGAGAAAGATAGAGCGAGAGAGAGATTAGGGATTTGCTTTTGTCTTTCATTTGGTGCCTAAGTGTTTTTTTTTTACCGCCTGATTTCATTTCATTTTAGTCAAATATTTTAGTCTTTTTCTATTAGCACAGCTACAATAGCACTTTTTAAAACATGTTATATTTTAATGTAATATATGGGCATAATTGTTGTAGTGATTGTTGTCCCGTTGCGCATAATCTCTGATTTGATCAATAAAAACCAACAGGAGTCACTATGAGATTCTACGTATCAGATTCTATGCATGTGCTGAGTTATGAAAATCTAGAGCTGGATCAAGATTGGTCTTATGAGGAGATGCCGGTTCATATTCTATACCGAAAAGATAAAGTCTTGTGGAACAAGACCATTGCCTTAGTAAAATTTATGTGGAGAAACATCAAGGTGGAAGAGGCAACTTGGGAGCTTGAGTCCAATATGTAGGATTGATATCCCGAGTTATTCAGGTAAATTTCGAGGATGAAATTTCAGTAAGGAGGGGATAATTGTAATGCCCCAAATATGCTAATAAGGATTAGTGCCTTGATTAGCGTGACAGGAGGGGACTGATTGATTTAATTATGTCATTATGTGGATTAAATGATTATGTGAATAGAAGTGAATGTTTAGGTGAATTAAATATGCATGTGGGCCCATTTTTGTTAGTAGGGGTGTATTTGTAATTTTAGCCCGTTGAGGGAATAAATATAAATTATGTGTGTGTTATGTTAGAGACCACAATATTGTGGAGATATATTTGTGATGTGTGATCTGAGACGGTCCTAGGGAGCATAATAGTCACAATGAGACTGGATATCCAGCTCGGGGTGAGGCTATGGGTAGTTTGGGAACATAGTATGTGTTCGGGATTTATCGGGTAATGGGTAATTATTTAGTGATTATTTTGACATGCCAGGATTAATTGGGGATTTATTGGGAATTGTGCAAATGACAGAATTTCCCTTGCTGGCATTGAAGGGGCTAGAATTGGTCTAAGGGGAAGTTTGGTCATTTTGAGGCAAGTGATAGACTTGGATAGGCTTAGGTAACTCTGAGAAAAAAGCGAAAACCAAGTTAACCTCTCAGCTCTCTCTCTCTCTCTCTCTCTCTCACGTTTCCCTATCTCTCACTCCCTTTGGTGAGGTTTTGGAAATTCTAAGGGGAATCACTGAGATTTATGAAATTAAGGCTAGGATTGCTGAGGATTTGATGCTAGAAGTGTTGGGGAATTAGTTCAGGGTCAAAATCATCACAGAGGTAAGGTTTAGTGCAAGATTTCTTCATGAATTTCTTTGTTTTTTTTAGTGTTTTGGGGTTTGGAACTCAAGTGGTTGAATTTAAGTTGTAATGAGGTTTTGGTTCAGTTTTTCGGGTTGATCTACTGCTCTGGGTATAGTGAAAGTGTTTTGTGACTCAATTCTGGCATTGGAGCACGTTTGAAAATATTTTCGGGAGTTTAGAAATCTGAAAAAGTTGGGGAAAACTAGGTTCGCATGGCCTCGTCGCGGTGCTGTTCTTGAGCGCCGCAGTCCGCATGAACTCAAGAGGCCTTGGGGATTCAATGAATCGCCATAGCGTTGCGGCTCTAGGTAGGGCGCACCGCGGCGCGTGTCCAAGAAAAATTTAGGCTGGGCTCTCTGACTTAGATAAGGGCGCGACTCTAATTGTTGGGGCGTTGCAACTCTAATTGGGGGCGTTGTGGCGCAAATAGAGGATTTTGGCAAATTTAGGGTTTTAAGCTCGAGAACCCAAATTTAAGGGCTCGGGAAGAATTCTACTACCCAGTTTAGTAGAATTCGAGGTCCTAGAGGCTAGGATATTAATCTGAATTCTTAATTGGTTAGGAATTGATGGATGCTTATTTATTCATGCATTGTGACTAGGTTTTAAGCCAAGGCTCGGGTTTAGGGGATTGTACTTGGGATCACACTAGTAAGTCAGCTCGGGACACATGTAAGAAATTTGTTTGTGCTCGTAGAGCAGGGCATGGCCCGATTATCTGTGTTTAATGCTTTATGTGAATGTTTATGACTTGTTATGCCATGTTGGTATGATTGTGAGTGATCGGCGAAGGTTAGGAACGGCGAAGGACGGAAACGGCAAAGGCCGGGATCGGCTTTAGGCATGATGATTGCAGGCCGCTAGGGAGATTCCCTCGAAGGGTTTTGTACTCACCCGCTCGGTGAAGGCCGTGAACCTAGTGCCTGGTAAAGCACCTGGGTCGGCAGAGGCCGTTATGTTAATAATCTGTTATCCGCTTAAGTTGTGTATTACTGAATTGAGTTGTCATATGCTTTGTATTGAGTTTTCTTACTGAGCCTTGACTCACGGGTGCTCTATGGTGCATGTAAGGGCAAAGGAAACGCCGACCAACCATGAGTTGGGGGGCATGGAGTGGATCGTATATGTTTGACCTACCTGGCTGCCACGGTCGAGGTTGTTTTGAGGAACATGCTATAAATAGTTGATTTTGTCGCTTAGGTCGATTGTATTTTAACTTTTGAGTTGTAATACAATTTTAAAGCAGTATTTTGGGATCCTAATGTATCATTTTTATGAGTTTAATGAATGTCCAAATCTTTTATAATTAACTCTCGTTAAATGAGTCTTTATCCCGATTCAATCATACTTTTCTATCTAAAACCTCGATTAGCGAGCTAATGATACATTTTAAAACCACATAGTAACAACTCTAAGGAAGTAGGACATTATAGTAAATATAGTCTTTTTTTAGAAAAGGCAATTCACTAATGACTTTCCTTGACCAAGCGTGCATACACAAAATAAGATCTTGTAGATGTTTGTGCTAGTTGGAATTAAGCAATGTCAAAGTACTCATTAATATCTTGTAAATATAGCTCGAGAGGAATGGTGGCTCCAGCTGCTACGTTTTGGTATTAAACGAGAAAAATAAGAATACGCCGCGGAATAGGATCTTTTAAAAATTATTAATACCAGCCAGGATCATGTGTGGGCACGTAGGACACGTGTGGGCATGTAGGATTAAAAAGTTGATATAGACTTTCTAGATGTACTCAACACATGTGATATAGAGAGGATTGAGAAGAGAGAGGCTATAGAAATTTCTAGAATTTCAGGTTTAGGATATTATATTGTTTCTTTTCTTAGAGAGAGTCTGGCAGCAATTGCTGAATTAGACTTCTTAAACTTATGAAAAGTATCACTTCTTTTTAGGTTTATAAAGATAATTAACTAAGTTAATTAATATTTATTTTATTTAAATAAAATTGTTCAGTTACATCTATTTTAATTATTTAATTTAAATCATATTTTAAAAAATAATTAAATAGACAAATTAATTTGAAATTCAAAATTCAAATCCCAAGTATAAAATTATCCATGAGAGGCGCCACCCATTGTCTCGCTATACAATACAGTGAGTGGCGTGAGCCACTAAGTGGCTCTCCCTGATTTTCACATTTGTTTATTTAATTAATATTTAATATAATATATTTATCCAAAAATAAATATCTGTCAATTAAAAATTAACTTTATGTTAAAATATCAGTTTTTAATAAATAAATAAATATTTTATTATAAATAAGATAATTATTAATCTCTCCCTATATTAATCTAAACATGATTAATATTTATTTTAACATATAGTTTTTCAGAATAAAAACTATATAGTTAAATAATTGATTAATTCAGAATTAATCAATTACCCATAACCATCACATAATTATTTCCTTGCCTTCAAAAATTAATTCATTTGCAATTTAGCCATTCTCTCTACAAATATTCTTTATGACATCCTTATGTTGGATAGTGTAGGACAGAGATGACTTGGGGACCATGGACTTATAATACGAAACTCCAATAAACCAGATTATTCATCAAACTCTTGAATCTAATAATCTAATTAATAAATTCCACGATTACTCCACTATAAATATGGAATTGCACTCTAAGTATTTATAGAATTATATTTATAGAATTTTCTTTGTACTTCATCGATATAATCAATAGATGTATTTATATCCTCCATGTATTGGTTCGTTAATTAGAGTTGGTCAAAATTATCGTTTTACCCTTCTAATTTCCTTTTGTTCCTTAAGTACCATTAATCCACTATCAAATAATTAATCTATAATCAAATTATAAATTTGAGCTCAATAACTATCCAGTTCCAAAATTAACTCTTAAGGGAACCGATATTAGATCCATTAGGAAAGTATGGATTCCAATATTGTAAATCATGTTCCTAGCCATTCATGATATTGAATCTCCAAAACAAAGGTCACTAGCCTTATTATACTAAGAAACCTTAACGAGTGAATTAAAAGATTCAATAAGCACAAACAGAAGTTCATGACTATTCGGGATTTAGACTGATCTACAAATGATCATCTATTATGATAAGAATTAAATCTTTATGGCAAACGATAACTTTATAAAGATAGTTAATTCATATCGTTTCTGTCATATATAATCTATATTATTTATAGTTGTAGAATCCCAGAATGTTTACTTAGTTAGCTAGCTAGTAGTAGTTGTAGTATTTTAGATTTCATGGATTTTGGTTCAAACTGGGACTTAGTTGGAAACTCCTAGCAATAGTTATGGATTTTATAAGTTTAACCTATAGTTTAAGAATATTAATTATAACACAAGGTTTGATTAATATTGCTGGTTATAAATATGATAATTATTATAACCTAAGGTTTAGATAGAGTCAATAAGAATATGACACTTGTAATGAGCATGGTTATTCCTTAGGTTTAGATAGAGCCAATAGGATTATGACACTTGTCATGAGCATGGTTATTCCTTAGGTTTAGATAGAGCCAATAGAATTATGACACTTGTCATATGTATGATTATTAATGAATTATTATTTTAATGATAAAATAAGGGAATATAAGACTTAGTCTTCACCAGAAACTGTTAGGGTCGTAGTTTGACTCAATCAAAGCAGTTATCCAGCCTTAATTATGCTGAAAAAGTGCAATTACATGTTTAAAATAATCACGTATGTCGATATATCACAGCAGTGGAGCCGATATATCGCCTGGCGCTGAATACGGAAAACACGTTGACGTTGCACGATCGTACGAACGGAGACTCAGGATTAGGGTCCAGCCGATATATCGCCACATAAGGGTGATATGTCGCCCGTATTTTTTTTTTTAAAAAAAAAAACCACCTTTGACTCCTTAGACCTATCTCTGTTAGTTTTGACTGAGTCTTCAGCCTCTGATTGACGAAAAATCAATTATCTTCAATTAAATTCATTATTTTTATTCAAATCAAAAGGGGGTTAGTTTCACTCCTTACCTCTATAAATAGGACCTAGTACCTAGCCCTTTCACTTACTCTTCAGCTGTGATCAGACTCCAAGGTGCTAGTGAGACCATAAGAGTGATACACTTGGGTGGGAAAGAAAAAAAAGCTTTATTATTTTTAAGCTTTATCAAACACTTGGGAAGTAAGGATTAGAGTATTTCGGTATTGGAGTTAGGCCAATCTATAAGGTCAACAAAGGTACTCTTATTCTTAAGTTCAATTCTATTTGATTCCTCAGTCTCTTTAGATTTCATTCAGGTTCTAACTTTTATTATGGTTTTGTGGTTAGGTTTTTAAGTTCTTTGAACTTAAGGTGTCTTTTTGGTAAGTTTTCCCTTGGCGGTTTAGTTATATTCTTGTTATCTCTTTCCTTTAGAAATACTCATTGTTCTATTGCTGGTTTTAGGAGTATTCCAAGCCCCGCATTTGTTCTCATATCCTGGTTTTGGTAAGGAAAATAGGCTAGATCTTGTATGTTTGTATGATATGTTATGCTTTTATGTTATGTTATGTATAATATGTTATGATAAGTTTATGTTTTAATATGTTATGTTATGATTTACCCTACCTCAAATATTAGACAAGGGACGTAGATGGGTTATCATACACTACATGTGATCTAACCTACCTCAAATATTAGACAGGGGACGTAGATGGTTTATCACATGTCATAATGGCCATTATCAGTATAGTCTTATATGGAATATGTTATAATATGTTTATAGTATATGTTATAATATATTTATAGTATATGTTATGATACGTTTATAGTATATATTATGATATGATGGGTATGTTTATGTTGTTAGTTTTTCCTTGTTGGGCATTAGGCTCACTCCTTTTCTTTAATGTGATGCAGGAAAATAGATGCAAAGGCAGAAGGATTCATGGAAGCTTGGTGTGTGTATGGAGGTGAATGGAGTGGATGAGCTACGTGTTGATTCGAGGACAACACCTTTTTTAGTCTCTTTAAATTACATTTTTATGTATTTTTCCGCATTTAGCTTTGTAAACAATTTTATTTAAAGTTATGTTTTATTTTAAAACAATGAGCTCATTTATGTATTACAAATATTTTTTTTTTAAGTTTTCAATAAAGTTATGAATTTTCTAATATATGTTTCTTCAAGGTTGTAGTTATGTCTAGTAGGTTTAATGACCTACGTCTCATAGATAGTTGGGTTGTTACAATAGTACCTTTACCAAGATGTCTATCAACTTCATTAATCCGAATATAGACTACTTGCATCCTATATGCTTAGTAAACCGTACTAGTAACCATTCATTAAAGATTCCTTACTTTAATATGTTACTCACTAATTTATTCATTGTGCATAATCTTAATTCTCTCGTACTAATACATGATCATATCCTCATAAATGAATATAGAATTTTCTTGATATTCATATAAATTATTTAAATAATAATTATAACATTTAAATATAATGAAATTTTACTTTTATTTAAATCAATAAAATGTCTTTACGTGCTTTTAGGGCATAAATCCTAACAATATCCCCCTTGCCCTCAAAGCAAGTGAGGCATCTCCTTTAATCCCATGTTTCACACATGACAATTAAACAACTTTGCGGGAAGTTTCTTGGTAAGTAGGTCTGCCAGGTTTTGTTCCAACACTATCTTCATACAGTCACATCACCTCGGTGCACAATCTCTCTAAAGAGATGGTATTTTCTTTCTATAAGCTTTCCTCTCTTATGGCTTCTGGGTTCCATAAATTTAGCTATTGCTCCACAGTTGTCAAAGTACAGGGTCAGTGGCTTCTCCATATCCGGAATTACTTCCAAATCAGTGTAAAACTTTCTAAACCAAACCGCTTCCTTAGCTGTTTCACAAGCCGCTATATACTCGGCTTCCATGGTTGAATATGCAATACTGGATTGTTTAGTACATCTCCAGACTACAACTCCTCCACCAAGAGTGAACACTGACCCAGTCATCGACTTACGACTGTCTTTGTCTGATTGGAAATCTGAATCATTGTATTCAGTAAGGTTTAACTCACCCCCTGAATATACAAGCATATAATCTCTTGTTCTCCTAAGATACTTGAGAATGTGCTTTACTTAAATCCAGTGTTCCAAACTAGGATTTGATTGATAATGACTTACAATCCCTACTGTGTAGCATATGTCGGGCCTAGTCACAGCATATCATACGTTAGACTCCCAACTGCTGAAGCATAGGGATACTTTCTCATGTCCTATTCTTCGTGGGGTGTCTTTGGACATTGCTCTTTGGAAAGAGTAATTACATGTCTGGTCAGTAACTGACCTTTCTTGGACTTCTCCATAGAGATACTTTCAAGCACCTTATCTATATAATTATCATGAGAAAGTTCCAAGAGCATGTTCTTCCTATCCCTTAGGATTTGGATTTCTAGAACATAGCTCTCTTCACCCAAATCTTTCATTTGGAACTTTTCATCAACCATTTCTTCACATTTGAGAGTATCTTAACATCATTACCAATGAGGAGAATAGCATCCACATGAAGAACTAAGAAAACCACCACGTTTCATTTGATATATTTATACACACATGCTTCGTCGACTTTCTCTTGAAAGCAATATGTTTTAATTGTCTCATAAAAGGTGATATTCCAAGATCTAGATGCTTGCTTTAATACATAAATTGATTTTAGCAACTTACAGAGTTGATGATCTTCCCCATCCTTAACAAACCCTTCTGGTTGTATCATATAGATATTTTCATAAACATAGCCATTAAGAAAAGTTTTCTTGACATCCATTTTCCATATCTCATAGTCATATATTGTAGCTATGGATAAGAGGATGCAAATGGATTTTTGCATTGCCATAGAAGAAAGTATTTCTTCATAATCAACGTCTTCTCTCTGAGTGTAACCTTTGGCTACTAGCCTTGCCTTGAAAGTATCTGCTTTACCATCTACACCTCTTTTCTTCTTGAAGATATATTTGCACCCAATGGGTCTGACATCTTCAAATGGGTCTATAAGTTCCCAGAAAGAATTGGAATACATCGATTCCATTTCTTGGTTCATGGTTTCTTGCCATTTCTCATTTCCAGGATCACCCATTTCCTTTTTGACAGTTAATGGATCGTCCTTGTCTGTATAAAAAAAAGGGGCCTTATGTTTGTAGCGAATAGGTTGTCTCACAATCCTCCCACTACGACGTTGCACTGGGGTTTCCTTTTCAGGAATAGTGGTTTCCTCATTTTTTTTGAGTATTATTTAATGATGATCATGAAGGTGATGAAATCTTATTCCTCCAAAACTACCTTACTCCGAGGTTTATATATAATCATGTTCAAGGAAGGTCTCATTTGTTGAAACAAATACCTTTTGGTCCTTGGGACTATAGAAATAACCTCCTCTTGTTTATGGAGCATAGCCCACGAAAATGCATACTTCGGACCTCGAATCAAGTTTCCCTGATTTAGGTCTAAGAACATGAGCAGGACAACCCCAAATTTGGAAATGGTGCAAACTAGGTTCATTAGCATTCCACAGTTCCAATGATGTTTTGCTTATGGTCTTAGATGGGACTACATTCAAAATGTAAGTCACCATTTGAAGTGCATATCCCCAGAATGAGAGAGGAAGTGAAGAGTAGCTTAACATAGACCTGACCATGTCCAACAAGGTCCTGTTTCTTCTTTCTAAAACACCATTTTGCTATGGCACTTCAGGTGTTGTGAGTTGGGATTGAATACCATGCTCCATCATGAAATTTTTGAATTCCAAATCCAAATATATTCACCACCTCGATCAATCTGATCGAAGTTTCTTAAGAGACTTACCTAATTTTTTCTCAGCCTCAACTTTAAAGTCTTGAAACTTAGAAAAAATTCCATAATTCCTAAGCATTACGTAAGTATGACCATATCTAGAGTAAATGTCAATAAAGGCGATGAAGTACTCACATCCACCTCTAGCTTGTACGTTTATTGGACCAAAAACTGTTATATTATTTTATAATATAATGTAATATTATATTATATTACAATATAATATTTTAGATTAAATAAATGTGACAAAGAGTATCACATATTGTAACATATAATAGAGAGTTACAATATTTAGATATATGTGATATATCCAAATATGTAACATATTTGGTGTTACAATTTGTAACTTTCAAATATTACCTTTTATTGTGTAAATTTGGTGTTACACAATATTGAGATGAATTTCATAAAGTCATATGTGAAATGGCTGTTAGAGATATGATTTTAAACCCAATAATGTATTTTGGGGTTTACAAAATCAATTGGGATGGTTTAGAACCGTTTGGAAAAATAGCACAAAAATGTGTGCTGAAATTGTTCAGTGGCCGCGGCCACATGTGTAAATCTGACCAATTTTTCATTTTTTCAATCTTTGTTGAACGGCTCAAAAAAATCAAATAACTCCCAAATCTCATTTTTAATTCCATATTACTCCAATTAAACATTGGTAACAGCCGTGGGGGTTGGTGGAGTTTGAAATTCAAAGGGTGTCTCTAAACTCTATAAATAGGAGCCTATAAGACACAACATCTATCCATTAAAGCACTTGGCTAGAAACACCTTGAGGCTTGATAATTCCATAAAGCATTTCCAATATCTGAGAGGGATCCCTTAGTGCTTGAGTTAGGAGGAAATAAGCTTTTGGACAAAGGTTTTAAACCTTGTTCAAGTTGGTGATCCCCAACCCTCTTCACTTAGGTTGTGTATAAGTGAGAGTTTCCTTTTGTTTTGTTCTTACTTTTTTCTCTATTGATTTTCTTCTTATTTTGATTTTCTATGTATTTGTAACTTTTGTTTAGAGTTGTAATCTTCTTTTCTTTTGTTTAAAACTTATTTCCTTTATTTGTAACCTTTTGTTTAGAGTTGTATCTTTCACCATTCTCTTCTTCTTCTTCTTCCTTTTCTTTGCTTATTTGTATTTTTCAGTTATAGAGTTGTAATTTTATTTATTCAATCAATTTTTATTTGTAATATTATTGCATAGAGTTGTATTATCTTACCATTTCCATTCAAAAGCTTAACCCTTGTTTGTTTCAATGGAAGGTGAGACCATCAAGATAATGAATCAAGACCTAGTGAGGTTGGATAAGTTTGATGGGTCCAATTTCACTAGGTGGCAAGACAAGGTGAGATTCCTTTTGACCACTCTCAAAATCGCCTACATTCTAGAATCCGCTCTAGAACCTCTCCCAACGCCATCCGACAAGGACACTCCCGAGGAGGTGGAGAACAGAAGGAAGAGGGAGGAGGACAATCTCCTTTGTAGGGGTCATATCCTCAATGCCCTTCCCGATAGGCTCTATGACCTCTACACAGAGACCAAATCGACCAAGGAGATATGGGATGCACTTGAGAAAAAGTTCAAGGTAGAAGAGGAAGGTACCAAATTTTTTTTGATATCTCAATAGTTTGATTTCAAATTTTTTGGTGATAAACCTATTCTTCCTCAAACACATGAAGTGCAAATAATTTTTAACAAATTGAAAGTGTTAAAGATTGAGCTTCCCGAGGCCTTTCAAGTTGGTGCTATTGTGGCTAAATTACCACCAGCTTGGAAGAGCTATAGGAAAATAATCCTTCATAAAAATGAGGATTATTCTTTGGAGGAAATCCAAAAACATATTCGAATCGATGAGGAATCGATATGTAGAGATAAACTTGTGGAGGGGTCTAATGGAGAGACTTCCAAAGAAAATGCGGTGTCACAACCAAAACATCCAAAAAAAAAGGGAAAAAGGGTAACGAGAAACCTTTGGGTCCAAAAACCAATCCAAACAAGTTTAAGGGCGAAAAAGGTCCTTGCTTTGTGTGTGGGAAAAATGGTCACTATGATAGAGAGTGTAGACATAGAAAAGACCAACAAGGACTTAAGGTGAATGCAACTCAAGAGGAAAACATAGTTGCTACCCTTTGTGAGATGAATGCGGTCCAAGGCAAGGTGAAAGGGTGGTGATATGATACATGTGCCACCGTCCATTTCACCTATGACAAATCATTGTTCAAGACATTTGAAGTGTCAAAGGGCAACCATGAGATTCAAATGGGCAATGAGAGCAAATCCAAGGTACTTGGCAAAGGGACCATTGAAGTCTTTTTCACCTCCAGAAAGAAAGTTACATTAGTGAATGTAGTTTATGTTCCCGAAATGAGTAGAAACTTGGTAAGTGGTGATTCGCTTGGCAAGCCCGGCATTAAAGCCATTTTTGAGTTCGGTAAACTTATACTTACCAAATCAAATGTATTTTTGGGAAAATGGTACTCTTGTGAGGGTATGGTTAAATTGTGCACCAATGATGTAACTTTCAATGTTATCAATAAAAATTCTAATTCCGCTTATATTGTTGAGTATGATTCTTTATTTTTGTGGCATCTTAGACTATCGCATATAGGTTTTTCAACCATGAAAAGAGTAGTAAAATGTGGTATGATTCCATGCAATATTAAAAACTATGGTAAATGTGAAACATGTGTTAAGGCAAAAATGATTAAGAAACCACTTCCTAGTGTAGAAAGATCATCTATTTTACTAGATTTAATCCATAGTGATCTTTGTGAATTAAATGGTGTTTTAACTAGAGGTTATAAAAGATATTTTCTTACTTTTATAGATGATTTTAGTAGATATACCTATGTGTTTCTTTTAAAGCATAAAAATGAAACTTTTGATGCTTTTAAATTGTATAAATTAGAAGTTGAAAATCAACTAAATAAAAAGATTAAGGTGCTAACAAGTGATAGAGGAGGAGAGTACTTCTCTAATGAATTCAATACATTTTGTGAAGAAAATGGTATAATTCATGAGTGCACTGCACCTTATACACCACAACACAATGGTGTTGCCGAAAGGAAAAATAAGACTTATCTAGAGATGATAAATTCTATGTTGGTGTTTTCTAAGTTGAACTTCAACTTATGGGGTGAGGCGCTTTTAACCGCTTGTCATATTCTTAATCGAATACTGATAAAGAAAAATGAGATATCTCCATATGAGTTATGGAAAGGAAGAAAACCCAACATAGGGTACTTCAAAGTGTGGGGGTGTCTTGCATATTGCAAGAAAAATGAACCTAATAGAACAAAGTTAGGTTCAAGAGCCATAAAGTGTGCTTTTGTTGGTTATGCCAACATTAGTAAAGCTTATTAGACTTAGAGTCTAATATTGTGATTGAATCTAGAGAAGTTGAATTTTTTGAGAATATGTTATGTGACAACAATTCTCAAGCTTCAACATCTCTAAAGGAGAATTTGTTACATGAGAACAATTCTCAAGCTTCTACATCCAAAGTTTATTCTCAAGAGGAGAATTCTCAAATGAATGTAAAGCAACCCTTTGAACCTAGAAGAAGTTAAAGGCTTAAACATCATAAAATTCTAGTAGTGGATGAGATACATTCTCAACGAATTTCATTCTACATGGTAGAAGGAAATAGAGAGGAAGTCATTAGGAAAATTCCTATTGTAATTCTTGTTGAGGATGATCCTAAGACTTATAGAGAAGTTATGCAATCGAGAGATAGTGCGTTTTGGAAAGAAGCTATCAATGATGAGATGGATTCCATTCTTTCCAACAACACTTGGGAATTGGTAGATCTCCCACCGGGGTCTAAGCCAATTGGGTGTAAGTGGGTATTTAGGATAAAATACCACACTGACAGCACTATCCAAACCTTTAAAGCTAGATTAGTAGCTAAAGGGTTTAGGCAAAAAGAGGGTATCGATTATTTCGATACCTATGCACCTGTTGCAAGAACAACTTCTATAAGAATTTTGTTTGCTTTAGCTTCTTTACACAACTTGTATGTTCATCAAATGGATGTCAAAATGGCATTCCTTAATGGTGACCTTAATGAGGAGGTCTATATGGAACAACCCGAAGGGTTTGTCCTACCAAAATATGAACATAAAGTATGTAGACTTGTAAAATCCTTATATGGATTGAAACAAGCTCCTAAGCAATGGCATGAAAAATTTGATCAAGCCATCATGTCTAATGGGTTTAGACATAACAATGGAGACAAGTGTTTGTATTCCAAAACTTGTAAGGGGTATGTGATCATTGTTTGCTTATATGTGGATGACATGCTTATTCTAAGTAATAGCATGAAAGGGATAGAAGAAACAAAAAGGTTTCTATCATTAACCTTCAAGATGAAAGATCTTGGAGAAGTTGACACCATACTTGGTATCAAAGTAAAGAAACATAGTGGGGGGTTTTGCGTTAGGGCAAGCCCACTATGTTGAGAAAATATTGAACAAATTTAACCATCTCAAGTTTAAAGATGCCAATACTCCATTCGATCATAGTGTAAAACTAGAGAAGAATGAAGGAGGAGCGGTGGCTCAATTGGAGTACGCTAGATCTATAGGGAGTCTAATGCACGCTGCCCAATGTACTAGACCTGATATAGAATTTGCGGTAAGTAAATTTAGTAGGTTTACAAGTAATCCAAGTGTGGATCACTGGAAGGCTATTGGAAGAGTCCTAGGTTATCTCAAGAAAACTAAAGGACTAAGCCTTCACTACTCCAAAGTTCCTTCAATCTTAGAAGGATATACAGATGCAAGTTGGATATCCAATCTTGGGGACAACTTTTCCACAACTGGTTGGGTATTTACACTTGGTGGATGTGCAATTTCTTGGGGTTCCAAGAAACAAACCTGTATATCTCATTCCACTATGGAAGCAGAGTTTATAGCTCTAGCTGCTACCGGCAAAGATGGCGAATGGTTAAGGGATCTGTTGATAGAGATTCCCCTAATCAAAGAGAATGTATCTACTATATCGATACATTGTGATAGTCAAGCGACATTGGGTAGAGCATACAGCGGAGTGTATAATGGGAAGTCTAGACATATTAGTCTAAGACATGGATATGTAAGAGAATTAATTCAAAGAGGAGTCATCTCAATATCCTATGTGAGAACAAGTGAAAATCTGGCGGATCCTTTCACTAAACCACTAACGAGGGATTTAGTGGCTGCATCATCTCGAGGGATGGGACTTAAACTCCCTAAAGAGATTCACGATTGATGGTAACCTATCTTAACAATAGTTATTCAACTAGTGTTAGGTTCAATAGGTAACAACAAGTCAATCAAGTGAATATTAGTTGTACTCAAAATAAGTCCCATCTGAGATATTGAGTACTTGTGTGTTACCAAAGTTTAGGGTTAAAACTGAAAGGTTTTTTTTAATAGAATTCAGTCTTGTGAAGACAAGTATTTTTTATAACAAAATACTGTAAGAATTCTACCTATATGGACCTAGAGGTGGTGCCGCCTGTCATGAGAATTGAGAGTATTCTCAAGAACGTCTATGAATGGAAAGTGCGCATGGCCATTAATGGTGCAAAGTGAGACATAGAGGTCTCTGTTTGGAACGAGTTTCCTCATACGCAGCGGAATGGTGGTGGGGTTGGCCCAGTGTACAACAAAATTTTTGTAACATATTTAAACTACCTTTAAATATGCGGACCCATTAATATACATACATTAATCATAAGCAAGATAATAATAGAAATCATACCTCTTGAAGCCTATCAAGTGTCCTTGCTATCTTTTCGCATTTAGAACGATCTTCCCATCCAAGCCGCTCCCACACACTCTCACCAAGATCTTCCAAAGCATTCTCTACACCTCAAGAAATGTGTGGGCACTTATAGAATGAAGGATAGTTTATTTGTGATTCTACTTGATGTACTCAACACATGAGATCAAGAGAATATGCCTGAGAATTGGTTCTTTATTTTTCAGGGAGAGAAAACTATCGTTCTATTTCACAGAGCGAATAGACTGAGTTGTCACACACTCTACTCTGAATATTTTTCTGATTAGTCATACTTAAAAGAAAATATTCAAATTTAAAAAATAAATCTGTAACCAACTTACAATTTACTTTTTAATTAATTAATTATTCTATTCATGAAAAAATCCAAAAACCAATTTTTGAATTATCCATTAATTAATTAATTAAATAAATAAAAATGAAAATCATATCCCTGAAAATTGCCCTACACGCCTGTGTGTGCACGTGTAGCCTCCCTAATTTTAGGGATGTTGGTTTTTCAATTTTTATTTAATTATTTATTCAAACTGCTTTGTCAGATAAGATCTAACAATGTGATAACTAATTGAAATTTGAATTCAAATTTAAATGAATTATCTTTTTAATTAATTATATTTAATTATCAAATATAATTAATTATTTGAATAAATATTAATCTTATAAATTCAAATCCAATTTGAACTTATCAGATAATTATCTCCCACTCAAATAAAGATATTTAATTAATTCTACCAATTAATTAAATCCAATATTTTCGAAAATAAATATTTAATTTTATTATAATTTCAAAAATTATAATTAATTAATTATTTAATTAAATTTCGAAATTATTTAATATAATTTCAAAAATTATACAATAATTAAATATTAATTAATTTTGTTGACTACAACTAATTTGTAATTAATTAATTAATCACTATTATCATATAATTGCATATTTGGCCTAAAGAACAATTTCTTCTTAAATATGTCTTTAAACTATTTTTCCCTTGATATCAACTCTTACCCTGAACAGTGTTGATAGAGCCGCTATGGGGACCTATGGACCTATAATTCCAAGCTCCAATAAATTTGAGATTATTAATTAAACTCTTTAATTAAATAATCTTAATTTATTAATCTCATGATTATTCCACTATAAATATGAGACAGCATTATTGTAATTATAGACATTTCATTTATTGAGTACTTTATAATCATAAAGCGTCCATTGATATAATCATTGCATACAACTTGACCCTCTAATAATGGTTCATAATTAATCGGGAATAAAATTACCGTTTTACCCTTATATTTTATCTTTTGTTTCCTTAAGTACCATTGATTTTACTAGTGAAGGTTAATTCATAACTAAATTATGAATTTGAGCTCAATAACCTTTCAGTCCCAAAAGTCAACCCTTAAGAGAACCATCATTCAATCTCTTGCGAGAAGGCATAGATTCCATATCTGTACACTATGTCCCCAGCCATCTACATTAATGAGTTCCCAAAATAAAAGTTTTTAGCCTGATCATTCTGACAGACCCTAACAAGTGAATAAAAGAACTCATATAACATAAACAGGAGTTCATAGTAACTTCAGGATTAAGATCTATTTGTATATGATCATCAGTTGATATATTTAATTAATACTTTTAAACGGTATTTAACTAAGTATTAATAAACATATCTGGTCCAGTTCTATATATTCTCTAATATATAAAGCACCTCCACTAAAATGTCGTACCACACTAATAATCCGGATCTAGATAACATGTATTCATAATACTAGTGGACTGTACTTGCAGTAATTAATCTAAAGATTCCATAACTTTATTTTACTGCGAACTATTCAAGTTCATTTATCTCAAACACAATCCTCCCATACCAATATGTGTTTGAGATCACATGTATGAACTTAGGAATTTTCCTGATATTTACATAATATTATCACCGAATAATATAGTCCATAAAATATATGCATAAAAAATTCAATTTATTGATTTATTTCATAAAACAATGTCTACTACATATGCTTTCAGGGCACATTTCCAGCAGTCTTAAGTGAACATCGCAAAGGTGTGTGTGTTATCACCGATTTGTTATCATGAAAAGATGGTTCAATGCCTAGTGCAACCAACTTTTCGACAAATTTTGTGATAATTATACTATAGTAAAGTTCAAGTTGAAAAACACTTTACTTTATGCACTAATGGAATGACTCCTATAAGAGAGAGTTCTTATTTAATCAAGTGGGGGATATTGTTATATTTTTAAATATAATGATTGATTAAATAAGTGTTACAATATGATAGCTATTTAATCTAGTAGATGAATGTTATATTATTTTATAATATAATGTAATATTATATTATATTATAATATAATGTTTTAGATTAAATAAATGTGACAAAGAGTGTCACATATTGTAACATATAATAGAGAGTTACAATATTTAGATATATGTGATATATCCAAATATGTAACATATTTGGTGTTACAAATTTGTAACTTCCAAATATTACCCTTTATTGTGTAAATTTGATGTTACACAATACTGAGATGAATTTCATAAAGTCATATGTGAAATGGCTGTTAGAGATATGATTTTAACCCCAATAATGTGTTTTGGGGGTTACAAATTCAATTGGGATGGCTTAGAACCGTTTGGAAAAACAACACAAAAATGTGTGCTGAAAATGGCCAGTGGCTGCGACCACAGGAAGTTTGTGGCCGCGGCCTGTGGGACAGAGAGAAGTGGCCGCGGCCACTGATGTCCCTGGACGTGGCCACAAGTGTAAATCTGACCAATTTTTCAATTTTTTCAATCTTTGTTGAACGGCTAAAAAAAACCCAATAACTCCCAAATCTCATTTTTAATTCCATATTAATCCAATTAAACATTGGTAACAGCCATGGGGGTTGGTGGAATTTGAAATTCAAAGGGTGTCTCTAAACTCTATAAAAAAGAGTCTATAGCTCACTTGAAAGACACAACATTTCTATCCACTAGAGCACTTTACTGAAAA
This sequence comes from Humulus lupulus, assembly GCF_963169125.1. Taxonomy (NCBI): domain Eukaryota; kingdom Viridiplantae; phylum Streptophyta; class Magnoliopsida; order Rosales; family Cannabaceae; genus Humulus; species Humulus lupulus. The sequence goes on from NC_084798.1 coordinate 59,261,959, forward strand.
CACCTTGAGACTTGATAATTCCATAAAGCATTTCCAATATCTGAGAGAGATCCCTTAGTGCTTAAGTTAGGGGAAATAAGTTTTTGGACAAAGGTTTTAAACCTTGTTCAAGTTGGTGATCCCCAACCCTCTTCACTTAGGTTGTGTAAGTGAGAGTTTATTGCTTTTCTTCTTATTTTCATTTTCTATTTATTTGTAACTTTTGTTTAGAGTTGTAATCTTCTTTTCTTTTGTTTCAAACTTCTTTCCTTTACTTGTAATCTTTTGTTTAGAGTTGTATCTTTCACCATTCTCTTCTTCTTCTTCTTCTTTTTCTTTGTTTATTTGTATTTTTCAGTTATAGAGTTGTAACTTTATTTAATCAATCAATTTTTATTTGTAATATTATTGCATAGAGTTGTATTATCTTACCATTTCCATTGAGGCAAATACATATTTTCCTAACATAGACATCGCTTTGTACAAGCTCTAAATGTTTTTAGCTCTATTTCTTTTCACTGAGAAATGACGTTTGGTCATTTTTCCGTCTAGACAAGACTCACAAACTAGAAGAGTTCCAACTATTAGTTCTCCCAATGGTCCATCTTTTGTTAACCGGTTTATCTTGTCTAGTCCTACATGAAAAAGTCTAAGATGCCAAAGATATGTGTCATCCTCTTTTGAAACCTTTTGTCTTTTGTTTTCTTTTAGTTTAGCTACTTTAAATAATTCCGAGTTATTTAGCGATCGTTCATTTGGTTTGAGCATATACAATCCATTTGTATGTTCCGCTTCACAAATTTTGAAACCATTCTTTGAAATAACAATCGCATTATTATTAAAATAAATGTAAAAGATTTTTCATGCAACATAGATAAAGAAACTAAGTTTCTAGAAAATCCAGGAATAAAATAAACATTATTCAAAATAAGATAATTATTTTAAAAAAATAAACGAACTATTTCCTTCGCTCTTGCTGAAACGAGCGCTCCAATTCACACTTGCATAGTCACCTCGCCATCAACAAGTTCCCTTGATTACTCAAGTATCTGCATAGAAGAACAAACATGGTCAGCGGATCCTGATTCCAAAACCCAAGATGACATATCGTCTTCCACTATACAAGTTTCAAGTACAAGCAAATTAGATTTACCTTTCTTTTTCAGCTCAGTGAGATAATTTTTACAGTTTCTCTTCCACTGACCTTTAAATCCACAGTGGAAACACTTTCCCTTTGGTTCCTTCTTTTTGGAGTTCTTGTCATTGTTTTTCTCCTTGGCTTTTGGTACTTTCTTGCCTTTCGTGGACTTCTGCCCTTACTTTTGTCCTTGTCATTGTTCTTCTTCCTCTTCTTGGTTTTATCCTCAAAGGTTGAAGGTTTCTCCTCTGTCACATTTTCTTCGTTTTCTTTGGTTATGGATTTTTTAAGAGACTCAAATATCTATAGTTCATTCAACAGTTGGGTCATGTTGAATTCCAACTTTTTCATAATATAGTTGGTTGTGAAGGCAGAGAAAGTAGGAGTAAGCGAATCAAGTATGATGCTTACTTGTATACGCTCATCAATAACGACCTTGTGTATTTATGCTTCATCCTTCATGCATCATGTTGATCATGATCAAGACATGTTCACGCACAGAAACACCCTTCTTTATCTTAGTAGCCATGTAGGTTCTAGTAGCCTCATGTCTACTTGGATCAGATTGCTGCCCAAACATGGCATGCAGATATTCCATTATATCAAAAGAAGTTTCCATGGGTTCATGCTTTGTTCTCAGAAGATCATTCATGTTCACAAGCATGTAATACTTAGCCTTATTATTGGATTGAATCCACACATCATATTTGTCCTCAATATTCTTCAGGGCATTGATAGCGGGCTCTTCAGGACATTCCTCAGTTAGGACAAATTTGTGCTTCTCATATATCAACATTAAATTTAGATTCGATTTCCATCTTATAAACTTATAACCATTAAGTTTTTCAAGTAAAAGTAAAGCAGTAATCGGATTGCCACCATTCGACATTACTGAAAGAATTAAAATACAATAATATCACCATTTGAAATATATCAATAATTATGAGAGTAAATATGATGCATGAATGCAATAATTAAATCACATAAACTTAGCATTTACTATTCCACGATAAAACTACCCAACAAATAAAGTGTCACCTTTGGGTCGGTCAAGTTAAATTCATATAGCTTATAAGACAATACTATCTTTATTATTTAAAACTTACAATAATTCTTTATTTTCTCTCTTAAAAATAAAGTACTGCTGGTTTGGTCAAGAAGGAATTATCCACTGCAAAAGCTTAATTGCATCTTTGTCAATGTAACCCATTATTTCAAAATTTATGACATAACTTAGAGAGTGTCACCTTAGGGTCAATCAAGCCTAAAATACATCACTCCTTCCTATCTTCGCAAAAAGCCAACATTGATATTAATATGTCTAGAAACCTTCTTTTGGGGGACGGAAACAAAGCCACCTCGATGCCCTATTCATATCTCACGGTGTTGTACTAATAATGGAGACCATAGGTCACATTGAGATGTTCACCTTCTCTCACTTTCTATTTTAGAATAATTTTGATTATTAAATTTAATCAATTAATTACTAGTTTATTGATAACCTTATGAATTTAATTAATTACAAAATACTTTAATTTTAAAAGATCATGTTTCTACAATTAATGTGATCTAGATAATTACCTATTACATTCATCTCACTTTATTCAAACACATTTTAAATAAAGTTGGTTATTGTAAAGGTCTATAAAAACTATTGCCTTTATTATGGTGTGATTTACTAAGTTTTAACTAATTTAAGACTTAGCAGTTTACATGCAATTGATTTCTCCAAAACAAGTCATATAAACACTTAGGACAATCCTAGATAATCATGTTTCTAAAAGATGCATGATTAATCAGAACTAACTTTGAATTAAATAACCATTTTGTCAACTTTTTTTTATATGAATTTTAATAATTACATAATCAAATTCAAACAATTATTTAAACTTAAGATAAGAACTTTACAAACTAAATGATATTTTATTTTTCAAACAAAAATAAATTAAGATAATTAATTTTTCAAATTCAAAAAATTAATTAAATAAAAGATAATAAGCACAAAAATAAGATTTATTGTTTGGGCATCAATATTGGTGTCATAGGGTTAGGGCTGGCGGCTATGAGAGCCTCAAAAGGGTTCGACAAGCCTTGTGGTTGCGCACGGTGATAGGGTACGCTAGGAGCGACGCCCAGGAGGGACGCAGGGGCACACGCAGAAGAGGCTCGACTAGAGGGTTGGGCGCACACAGAGGCGCAGGGCTAGGCTCCCAGAAGCGCGGGGTTGTGCATGAGCAGGGGCTGGGTGAGCGCAGGCAACTAGGCTTATGGCCGAGGGGCTCAGGCTGTGTACCTCCATGGTTCATGGCTTAGGTCCATCATCTCCTTCTTTTTCTTCTCTTGTGACTAGGATTTTTAAATTTAAATTTCAACAAATAAAAATTATAAAAATCCTATGCCTTTTATGTCTTACACAAGATCTAGAAATTCAAATTTATAACCCAATAGCACAATATAATTAACGATCCATCACTCAACCATACATTCAAAAAACACATCCATCAATTTAATATACATATCAACATACATATAAAAGATGCAAGAAACTCACACAACATATAATATATAAATATATAAACTACTCTGGTACCAATTGTTGGTATTAAATATGAAAATCAGAATACGCAAATGAATGAGATCTTTTAAACATTATTAATACGAGCCAGGATCATACATATATAGATATATTAAATCACATACAAATAGATAAAAGATTACCTCTTGAAGTCTATCAAGTGTCCTTGAATCTTTTTGTATAAGTCAACGATCTTCCTATCCTTATTCGGAAAGCTCACACCTTAGCCTTCCAAGCCAATCCTCAAACACACAAAGATGTGTGTGGGAACGTAGGATTCAAAAGTTGATTTAGACTCTCTAGATGTACTCAACACATGAGATATAGAGAGGATTGAGCAGATATGGGCTATAGAAATTTCTAGAATTTCAGGTTTAGGAAATTCTATCATTTCTTTTCTTGAGAGAGAATCTGGCAGTCAAAACAACTTATCAAAACTTCTTCTCTCAAAGTATCGCTTCTATCAGTTTTATAATGATAATTAACTACTTTAATTAATCTTTATTTTATTTAAAATAAAACTGATCAGTTACATCTATTTTGATTTTAAATCATATTTAAAAGAATAATTAAATATAACTAAATAAACATATTATTTGAAATTCAAAATTCAAATCACACGGACAGAAAATATCCTTGGGTGGGGCCATTCACACTATACAATACAATGAGTGGCATGAGCTACATTAGGGATTTCCATAATTTTCTCATTTTTTATTTAATTAATATTTAAGACAATATAATTATCCTAAAATAAATATCAGTTGATTCAAAATTAACTTTATCTTAAAATATTAGTTGTAAATAAATAAATATCTTATAATAAGATAATTATTAATCTCTCTATATATATTAATCCAAACATGATTAATATTTATTTTAACATATAGTTTTTCAAAATAAAAACTATATAGTTATTTAATTCACAATTATAATTATCGCATAATTATTTCCTTGCCCCAAAAAATTAATTAATTTGCAATTAAGTTCTTCTCTCTACAAATCTTCCTTATGACATCCTTACCCTTAACAGTGTAGGACACAGGTGACCTGGGGACCATAGACCTATAATACGAAGCTCCAATATACAATACTATTAATCAAACTCTTTAATCTTATAATTTTATTTATTAATTCCATGATTACTCCACTATAAATATGGAATTGCACTCTAAGTATTTATAGATTTATATATACAAAGTTTTCTTTGTAGTCCATCGATATAATCAATAAATGTAGTATTGACCTTCAACTAATTGTTCATTAATTAGAGCTAGTGAAAATTACTGTTTTACCCTTCTAATTACCTCTTGTTCCTTAAGTGCCATTAATTCAGTAGCGAATAATTAATCTATAATCAAATTATAGATTTGAACTCAATAACTATCCAGTTACAGAATTAACCCTTTCGATCCTTTAGGAAAGTGTTGATTCCTTTATTATAAATCATGTTCCGAGCCAGTCATGATATTGAATCTCCAAAACAAAAGTCACTAGTCTTATTACACTAAGAAACCTTAACGAGTGAATCCAATGATCCAATAAGCACAAATAGAAGTTCATGACTATTCGGGATTTAGACTGATCTATAAATGATCATCTATTATGATAAGAATTAAATATTTATGGCAAATGGTAAGTTTATAAAGATAGTTAATTCATATTGGCCCTATCATATAATATCTACTACTTGCATCCCGTATGCTTGGTAAACCGTACTAGTAACCATGCATTAAGGATTCCTTACTTTAATATATTACTGACTATTTTATTCAATGTACATGATCTTAATTCTCTCGTACTAATACAAGATCATATCCTCATAAATGAATATGGAATTTTCTTGATATTCATATAAATTATTCAATCAACAATTATAACATTCAAATATAATAAAATTGTACTTTTATTTAAATCGATAAAAATGTCTTTACATGCTTTTAGGATATACATCCTAACACTAAGTGCAGTGTACTCTAAGCACTCCCGATTGGGAGGGGGTTGCATGCTCGCTTCGTATCTAAAGCCACCCAGTTAGAGCATTTACTCAAGTCAACAATGTATTCCTTCATAATGGCGACTAGGGCGTCATCAAGTCTTAGCAAGGAAACAATATCCTCAGAGGTGAAGCCTGTGGCCGTAGGGGTTGAACATGTTTTATCCAGTTGTGACCCTACTTGGGCAATAAGTATCTCAATTCCTTTATGTGGTCGCATGTAAAGAACGCCCTAAACTAATACTAGTAAAACATTCACATAACATTGTTTATAAAATAAAACCACTTATTATTAAGGTCTTAGTGGGGACTTGCTTAAAACCATGCAAGTTGGCGCCATTAATTTTAAAAGAAAACATGAATTTTTATGCAAAGTTCAAAAGAAACAAAAATTAAATAAATAAGTCCCACTGATAATTTGGAAAGTCTCTTAAAACATAACATAATTTAAATGGCGTTCTAAGATGATCATTTTTTCGTCCATAGGATGCCCCATGCCATACACCCCACGACGATAGAACTCCTCACGTCACCACGCGTGCCATAAAGAAATCCTATTTGCTACCTGGAAGGAAAGTAAGGGGGTGAGCTAAAAGCCCAGTAAGGAAGTACAAACAATAAGCAAGTAACGATACAACAAATACGAATACTAACGTTCATCTAACACATCATGGCATATCATAACATTATCGTAACATATCATCATAGCATATCATAACGTTTTCGTAACATATCATCATAGCATATCATAACGTAATCGTAACATATCATCATATCACATTCATACAACATACATGATGAGCATGGCTCGCTAGTTGTCCATGTCACCCTATGAGGTAAACAAGAGTCTCTGGTCCTTGAATAACCTCGGCGTGTCCGCCCTAGGAGTTACGTCTTTATATCCTTAGTAACTCATTTGATGTGTCGCGTTCATCACGCTAACATCCATAAACCTATCATATTCATACAAGTTACATATCATCACATTATGACATTCATAATTCATAACAATTCATTCATACAGCAATCTTACCATTCATAGCATAAAATCATAGAATCTATCTAACTTCCTTACCTCAGGTCCGAGCTAAGAAATTTCACAACCTTTCAACGAGCCTATACCATAACCAAAACAACATTTCTTAAGTTCATAAAATTACTATTTTTCCCTTCCATACAACTCATGTGTGCATGGGCCATGCACACATAAGAATAGTTATAGATAACATGCAATTATTCTTAACTACACATAAAGCCATAAAAGAATAATGCTCATTTTACCTATTTTACATGTATGATCTTTCTATAAAAACCACATAGTTGAATAATAAACATAATTTTGGACGTAAAAGTAGATTTGCATGCAACATGCATACGTGTGAACATTGTGTAATTGAGACGTTTTAAAAACGATAATTCTACATTTCTTACTTTTATCGTTTTAAAATTAATAGACATACAACATGCTTTATTTTTCTTAAAATTTCTAGGTTGATTAAATTTCTCAAAACATTATTTTATTTTATAAAATAATTTGATTTAGCTTTAAAAAAATATGTGACAATTTCATTTATTATTTTCAAATTACAAAGAATTAACAAAAGCTTGGAATTAATTAAAATACCTATGATTAATATGTTTCTTTAGAAAAATAAATTTTAACATTGGTTAATTGTGTTACATAAATGATGTGAGAAAAATATATCTTTAAGTGTGGGAAAAAAAATATATTTTTATTTAAATTATTTAAGACTTAGTTTTATGTAACATAAATCCATATGTGAAAATTAAATAATCATTTTTAACCTTTAAACCAAACTTTCAGCCACTATTTAATTTCTTTAAAAATCACAAATAAATAGAATCTAAATATTTTTCTCAATCAAAATAAAGAAAAATCATAACTTATCAAAATATGCATTCATACCACATTAAAATACTATTTTTAATATTACCATAACTTAGGATAATAATTTTGTTTCAAAAACTCATCAAATTCATTTTAGTGAAACACACTTCACATTTTTTTTTACAAAAATCCCAGCAACCATTTTTATCTTTAAAAATCACCATATTCAATTTAAAAACTCCTATTTTTCTAAAAATTCAATAAAAATTCTGTAGGTAGTTATTTGAGTAAAATATCATTTTATTGGGACTTAAAATACCCTTTTTTAATTTCATAAAATTAACATAACATCAAGGACATTACTTATGCATGCAAATCATTTTTTTATCAAACTTTTACCCAATTATTTACAAAAATCAGCAAGCTTAATTTCTCATGAAATTCATCTTTTATCTCAAAATTTCACATATAATCATACATGCCTAAAATCTCATCATGCTCTTATTATATACATAATTCTAAGAATATTACTAACATATTCACATGCAATCTTATAAAATCCTTTTTTTTTTTCTTTCTATTCCATTGAATCTACACATGAAATCCAACAAAACACTAACAATAACAATAACATACATTAATTTCATGAACACCATATTCACATATGCCTTTATATTAACCTAACATGTTTCTATCATTATTTTCATGAATCTTATAATTTATTCATTCACAAAATCACATGATCCTATCAAAATTTCATGGATCCAAATATCAAGATTGCCAATTATCATTTCACCCATATTACATAGGTCCTAAAACATGGATCTAATATATTGAAAATCATCCAACATCAAACAAAATATCAAGATAATCCTTAGGTATGCCTAGGCTGAAACCCCATATTTGCATTCATAATTACCACTAATCATAATACATAGAAAATCAACATCAAAACCCTTTTATACATTAAACCATGATACCCTTCATGCAAATCAAACAACTTTTATCAACAAGATATCAAGAACACAAAGTACCCATTTTTCCTACCCAAAACTTAAATCCCCTTTAACCATAATCCCTCTAATAATTTATTCATCAAAACAAATGATCACAAAATTTGGGAGGGATTTCAATACTTCTTCTTGATAGAAAATCAAGAATCCAATCCAATCAAAAGTCCAATAATCTCCTTGCTCAAACCCTAGGGGTTGTATATTTTGAATAACAAGATGGAGAAGAAGATGAACAAGGTTAGAGACAACCCAATCAAAATACTAGATTAATCATAAGGAAAACAACCAAAAACCTTACCCTAGCTTGAACCCTTTTTCTTCTTCTTCTTCCTTTCTTCTTCTTCTCTCTAGAAAATATGGCAGCCCTTCCTTCTCTCTAGCACGCCTCTCTCTCTCTCTCTCTCTATCTTCTCTCTAGCTCACGGCCAAATGGCCTGTCTTCTCCATATCCCCTTTTTAATCCCTATTTTCCCCATAAAGCCATTACTAAAAAGATGGCAATTTCCCTAATTAACTCATCCAATAAAGCCTAAAATCCTTTATAATAAAGATTGATTTATTTGAATTAAAAGGGTCAAATTCTCTTACCCATAATAGCTATCTTCTTCCAATTTAACTTTATTTTCCTTAGAAAAATAATGGAAAAATATCACTCCATTTCCCACTACACCACACGTCCACTTACTTGCCTCTTTGTATTTTATTTATTTATTTTTCTATTAATTAAATAAAACTACACAAAAATATCAAATAAATGACAATTATAAAATGTGTAGAAAATCCACACATGTGCATCTTATTACCATATACTAGCACACACTAAATCCCTAGGGTGCATCACTATCTACCATGCATCTTAGGGCATTCAACCAAATCCCACATAATCACATCAATTGTCACACTTATATAAAATGTAACACTAATAGTAAAATAAATATGTTAGACAATTATTCACTTATTAAAATAAATAACCAAACAAACAATTAACAAATTTAAATTCAAAAGATTATACCAAACAATTCTAACAATTAAATCAAACAAATCAGATAAAAAAAATAACAACTAAATAAAATAAATAACATTTAAATAAAACAATTCATCACACTTAACATTTGAATAAAATAAAACACAAAATTTAAATAATCTAAAAAAAAAGAAAATTTTGGTGCACTACATCGCACTACTCGAGGACTCGTATCAGGGCATTGTGATGCATTCTGGTAAGTTGCTGGAGGGAATATCAATCATTATAGAGGATGTTGAAGGAATAGGTAGGTGTCGTCAAATGTCATGAGTAATGTCTGTTAGCATGACTACTTGAACTATTGCCCATGACCTGACTAAAGATGTTGAAAGATAAATTCTAGACCTCTTGCTCTTGTGAAGCTCAATGACAAAGCAGTAAAATACTCTTGATAGGTTTCGGCACTCAATTTCCTCCTTGAACTCGTGACACTTGCGAAAGTTTTGTTCGAATAGAGAATCTTGCTTGAAATATGATGAAAATTTATCTTCCAATAGCTTAAGCATGTTTGGATGAACTGCGATCTCCTCTCCCTGTATGTCATGAGGAAATTGGACCATCTAGCACAAAAAACGCAGGGAGGTGAAAAAAGCCCAGGGGTGTTCGAACAAAGCTTGATGTTGCTTAGTGTGTGCAAACTCATGAACAGAAAATCAAATCAAATATTGTATATATTTGATTTTGAATCAAATGGGTGAATTTAAAAGATTACTTTAAGAAAATTTTGACCCCGAAATTCCTATCTCTATGAAACCCAAAAAATGAAGAATACATGATTTGGAATCTTCAGTAATCTTATCTACTACAATATTATAGGAGAAAAGCGAAACTCCATCTATCTATGAAATAATATAAAACTCTAACCATCAATCATAATCTAGTGTCCAATCTCAAGTGTATCCTATTATTCTATAGTGTTCGTGTGCTTGATATAGTTTATATCTAGTCGTAAAGGGACCCTAAAATGCAGAGATAAAGGATTTACTATAAAAAAAAAAAATACTATGAAGACTTATACAGTATAGAATGAATGCTTGTCATTTTTTTGAGGCAAAAGAATGAAGAAATGATCGCTTAGAACGTAAAGGCCTGGAAAAAAAAAAAAAACCCTCCGATGTTGAAGGAGTTCGGAGACGAAAATGAGAAAGCAAAACCCTTACTTTTAACCAGGGTATATAAGCTTTAAGGAGGAGCTTTAGTTTTTGACCTTTTTATCTAAGTATGGTCATTAATCCACAATAAAAGTCTTACCCCTGATTATTGATTTTAAGAAATTACTTGGTCATCCATACACTTGACTAATCAATAACGAGGTAGTGCCACTTAAGAAATTAGAGGATTTTTTTTTTCTTCAGGAAGGTCATTAATCAAACTTAATGGCACTACCTCATGGAAATTTAGTATAGTTGGCTGAATGCACTAAAATTGGCTTTATATAATTATTATTTCTTATTTAATTTGTAATATATTATGTTGACTACTTTATTCATCAACTACAAATAAAATATGAAACTTAAAGAAAATAAAGATCAAACACAAGATTTTACGTGGTTTAGGCTAATAATTAGCCCTAGTCCACGAGTAAACACTACAAGAAATATAAGCTTCTACTTCATTTTTTACACAAATAATAATTAAAAACGAAGTAAAAGCTTCTAAATTTATTTTTACTTCACTTGTGGGAATGAGTACGCTTCAAAAAAAAAAAAGTTATTACTTCGCTTTTATAAAAAAACGAAGTAAAAACCACGAAAGGCTTTCCACTTGAGTTTTTATGAAAAAACCAAAATAAAAAACTGTATACCGCGAAAGGTTTTCCACTTTGGTTTTTATGAAAAAACCGCAGTAAAAAACAGTACGTAACAAACAAGAGTCTTTCTTTTTCTGAAACCCTTTTACTTCGGTTGTTATATATAAACCGAAGTAAAAATGAAATTGTTGAATATTTAATTGAACAAAAGGCCCAGCCCATTTATTTATCTCCCCAAGTTGTATATATAATCAAATTAATTAAGAAACCCTACAGTAGTCCTTCACGTGTTCCTAGCCGCCACTCTTATAGCAAACCCATTTTATCAAAAAGAAAATAATTCAATTTCTCATCTAAATCTCTTTGCTCTTCTAGTCACAGATCCAAGCTCAGCCACATGCCACCGCTGCCATCACGCGAGATGCATCCCCATCGCCTCCTTGCCAAGTTCCTTCGTCGAGAGAGTCACGACACCAAGCTTCGTCACGAGAGTCGCATCCCTACTCCTTCTCTCGTCTGAGTCTCTTCCACACTGTTATCATGAGCCGTCGTTACAATTTCATACCAAAAAGAAATAGAAAAGAAGATGGGGACTCAAGAAATAAAGTGTTTTCTCAGAATGTGAGCTATTTGATTCTAGCTGAATCAATTTTCTTATCTTTTTGAAGAAATTGATCTATTTCTTTCTTTGACCACTATTTTGTTTTTAGGATTTCTTTTTATCTGTTCAATTATTCTTTTTTTTGTCTTTAGTTAGAGTTTGAGAATAAAAGTTGGTCTTAACAGAGTCATTTAGTTGTGAAGTCATTCGTTAATTTTCATTGAGAATATTAGGAGAAATTTAGTTGCATTCTAGTAGAATTAAAGTGAGGGTCTTTCCGAGAAATTCATGGGTTCTCTTTGTCTTTTCTATGTAATATTTTTATGGGTTAGCCACATTAATGATAATAACTTTATTTTTTCGATCATGTTGACATGAAAGAACTTTGAAGTATGAATTATAAGCTTGAGTTAGAAAGAAAAAAAAGGCATATTATTATTTTATTTCACAATAAGATAACATTGTTGAAAGATCTGTAATGTTTTGAGATCTTGAACGTATTGTAATGTTATTTTGAAAAGAATTATATGTGGATGAAAGAAATATATCTGGATTGAGTAATTTATATGTAAATATTTTTTTTGTTTATACAGATATTACTTCGGTTATTTACAAAGAACCGAAGTAGTAAGTCTTCTTAAAATAATACGCGACATTTATTTATACTTTTAACTTCGGTTTTTACGTAAAAACTGAAGTAGAAAGTCTATTTTTCACTTTGGTTATTACGTAAGAACCGAAGTTAAAAGTTAATTTACTACTTCGCTTTTTTTAGACATTTAACTTCGCTTGGATACACTGCAGTTTTTATTTGGTGCGAGAACCGAAGTGTATATGGAAAAAGAATCGAAGTAAAAGCCTATTCTCCTAGTAGTGAAAGGTGATTTCTGATACTTGTCAGGGTGGTAGCTGCACCTTTATTAGGAAAGGTGATTTCTGATACTTGTCAGGGTGGTAGCTGCACGTATCTCCATGTCATATGGCGTCTTGAGACATACCCTTTGCTGCTTGTACAGAACCAACAACACAATTTTTGTAGCCACTAGATGTGTTAGGCACGTGTCTTTGGTCCCAAGTGCTTTTCTGGTTGACACTTGGCAAGAGTGTTCTCCTTCCGTGAATAAGGGTCCTCGGTGTTGATTAAGCTGATCATGACCTGAGGAGTTTTGTTGGGCCAATATAACTACATAGAAGGAAACTCCCCATTTAGGTTCTCGGGCGGTAGCTCTCATTGATAGCTAGTCGGACATGTTCTTTGGGAGTGATAAGAACAACCCCATGGATGAGGTTCGAGGTTTCGAGGAAGGCTAAATGACATATTCCATTTAAGTCACGTTGTCATATGAAGAAAACACGAACAACATATTCTTTATTAAGGAAGAATATTGTGGGATTGATTGAGTCAACCTAATTGGGGGAAGTTATGCTATTTAATGGGATTCAAATTGTAAACAACCTCCTACAAATAGTTGACACATGACACAATTTCTGGCATATTGACACTCTGCCACATTCAAACACAATACTTTGAGAAAACTCAGTGATCTATGTCTTTGATTCCACAGAGAAACATTAATAAAAATGACTCATGAGCGTAAGATTCATTAACATCTTATCCACGTTAAACCTTGTGTGAAATTTTATTTGTTATTTCTATGTAATTCTATCATTAGTCGAAAATGTGACCATCAACCATGTTACTTATTAACCAACATGGTATACCTTTATTTGGTCTATTATTGTACTATGCAATACAAAAACCACATTTATTCCTTGATCAACATGATAACATTTCTACGTCAAGTATAGAGCGACGTGCGAAGGGGTTTCTAGATCAGTGTATGATCATATGAACATACCCTTCTTAGAGCTCTAAGGATCAATCTCGATAAATTCTCATCGTATAATAAGAACAAATATAAAAGGCAACATTGATGATAACTCTACAAAATAGAGTTATTTTACCACTTTTTATGTGCTAATTGTTGCTTAATTCTTGAGTTTTTAATTGATTTATTAAGTTTTTTTAAGTAATTTTGAATTTATTAGGTTTATTTTAATTTTATAGATTTTTGTGTATTTTTATTGTTATATTATTGTAAAATGTTATGGCTTAATTATTCAAAATTAATATTGTTAAGTTAGGAGTAAAAATATACAATTTTGAGCTTAAATGTTTAAGTAAATGAAATTTTAATTAATATTTTCATTGAACTTTTATTGTATATTTCATTATTGAAAATATTTAGTTTTAATTTAATTTATGTTTGTTTTATAGGGAATTTTTTGTATGAAAAACAAGAAGAATGGTGAAAAAAATGGCATTTCTGTAAAGGGAAAGCAAGGAAAGTGGCATTTTTCAAAGGCCCAAAAGCCATTCCCTACCACCTGCCCAGGCCCAACACATCAAGCATATACTCCCAGCCACCTTTCTCCTCAGCAAAGTATCCTCACGCCTGGCTTTCTCCAACCATCAACTAGCAAGACTCATCAGCATATATCACCTCTTCAGCATATATCACATATATCACCTCTTCAGCAAACACAAAGCAAGCCCCTGCCACCTCACATCAGCTACATCCCAATATTGCCCCAGATCCAAGTGACTAGCCGTGGGCCTGCGTCAACCACCAAGGCCCAACACTCCTTCAGGAAGCCAGGCCCGCCTGGCCCAATCACGCGCAAGGCCCAACGCCCCATATGCCACAAGCTGCCAACACAGCCACAAAAAGACCCAAAAATCACATTTTCATTCCCAATATTTTTCACTCAAATATCAATTCATTCTTCCCTATTTTTCTTACCTAAATAAACACTCCTAATTTATTTTTTTTACCCTAACTTTTCACTAATATTTTACCCAACCAAACATTTCATATTTTCAATACTCTTACACTTACTCTATTTATCCTACCACTTCCCAACACAATTAAATTAATCAATTTATTCATTTTAATTTGATTAATTTAATCTCCATATTTTTCCTATAAATAGAGTCTTGTAAGACCATTTGGAGGGCTCTTCTTCTTCATCTTTTCAATATCTTCTACACATATTTTTCTCTCTTTTCTCTTCCATTTTCATCTTTTGAAGAGCATGTCAAGTATGTTATTTTGTAATTTTTATCTAGTTATGAGCTTCTAATCTTTTTCAAAGGTTATTAAGATGATGATGAAGCAAAATGTAACTAGATAGTATTTTTTATTTGTATGTTGATTTCTCATTTGTGTAACATTTTTTATGGATTTTTCTATCAATGATATGCATTTTTCATCTATTATTGAGTGTTAAAGCATATTACACTTAGTTCTTCATTATGCAAAAATATGATATTCTTTGATTAAATGTTTTTCATTAAATTGTTCACATCTAATTCTTAGAGCATAAGTATCATATTTTTCCTAAACATAATCTCTTTGATTTTTTGTAGTTTCATTAGGTTGTAACACAATTAATGCTTAGAAATTATATCTTATATAAGTGAAGAAAAATCCTACCTTTTTGAAAGAGTAACTTGTGCTTGAATAGAAAATATATTTTGAAAAAATATATAGTATGATTTATTTCAACTATATTAAAACTTGGGAATCAATATACTTATAAATACTATTGAACTTGCATTTTGTTGATTCTAAAATCTTAATAATCTTATTTTACATATATCATTTGAAAACCATTTTTCTATTTAATCTTAAATCTTTTTATTACTTGTCTTTTATTTTTCTAAAACAAAATCTCATCAAATATTTGGAACTAGGTTAGAATATTATTGCTTTGTTTGAAATAGTTTCTTTTGATGTTAGTCAACTCCCATGGGTTCGACCTCGTACTTACATGAACATTATATTCCGAAACGATTCGTGCACTTGCGGGTTTAAATATTAAAACATCCCGTTTTGGGTCCAACAATTGATTATTAATCATTATTATTTCATTTCACATATGATTGTGAAAACTAATTTAATCACCTAATATATATCAAAACGTCCAAAATGCCAAATTTTATCAAGCATATTTTGTAACCCATCTCAGCCTAGGTCTTTATAATAAGGTTTTGGATTATGCATTTATAAGGTCCACTTGCAAACCCTTAAAAGACCAATTCATCCTAGCATTGTTTTCTCCCATATAAATAATTACATTAAATTGTAATATATTGGATAGAGCATTGGATATTGTATTTAATATAATAAATATTATAATTTATATAAATTAATTTTAAAGTATTAAATTATTTAAATATTAATATTTTAGAATACTTTTCAATAAATTTAATTTTAAAAATATAAGACTAAGGAGGCTTCGGGGAAGGTAGCGCAAGACCATATTTTAAGTTTTGAATGTAACTCCCAAAGATTTATGAGGTCCATTCGCATTGGAATTTGTAGTTAAAGTTGTGTTGGAGCTAGTAAGTAAGTGAGGTCCACTCTTTTTGAGTGTTGGATAAATAATCTTACACTTTTTGTTGGTATCACACAATGCCTACTCTACATTACAAAAACTTTTTTATTATAATTTTACATGAAAATTTGACATTACACCACAAAATAACTACTCTATTTTTTCTCTATGTTATTTTTTTTAAATCTCTTTTATTCATTTCACATATGAAAATAATGAGAAGATATGAGAAATGATAGATATATTATTGAAATAATTTTTGAATGATGAATAATAATAATCTCTAAGGGTACGTTTGGCAGGAAAGATGGATATGGTAAGAAGGATGGAGAGAGTAAAGCAGTAGAAAGGAGAGAGGTGCTCATCTCTGTTGTTTGGAAAGTTAGGAAGGATGTAAGATGATTTTCTGTTCTTTTTTCTGGTATTTGAAGGAGAGTAATTTACTTATAAAATTACTATTTTACTTTGAATATATTATTGATTATATATAGGGGAATTCTCCTATAGGGACTTCATTTTAAGCCCTACCGGTAAGGCTCTCAGTGTTCTCTATCTGTTAACAGTTTTTTGCTCGATTTTTTTTATGACTGTGTATATTGTAGCTATTTAGAGCATCCTGCAAATTTTGAGAAAATTCTGAAAAGTTTACATTACCAAAAACTAAGTTCAAACATGTTGTTGTACGGGTGACTAATTTTTTTTATGCGCATGGAAATCAACATGTTTGAACCTAGTTTTCGGTATTATAAACTATTCAGAATTTTCTGAAAATTTACAGGATGCTCTAAATAGCTACAATATACACGGTTATAAAAAAAATCGCGCCGAATATTATTCACGGGTCGAGAAACACTGAAAGTCCCACTGATAGAGTTTAAAGTGAAGTCCCTATAAAAGAATTGTCCTATATATATAAATAAATATATATTTTGTTTTCTAAATTGTTATTATTGGAAACTATATAAAAAAATTCAATATTCGTATAAATCTTATTAATTTTTTTTGTAATAATGTTATAAATTACTTTACCACTTATTAAAAAAAACAATAATTAAATATATTTATTTTAATCATAAAAAATATTAATTTAAACTTTACATACATATTTCTATTTTTATTTTTTATTTTTTTATATGTGGTTATTTACTTGTAAAAGTATAGCCTTCAATTTAGATATATATATATATATATATATATATATATATACATAAATACCAATGTGCTCCATTTTTTATTTATTAGTGGAACCCAATCATATTTTGTTGAGGCTATAAGTAAAATATTATATTCACTTTTATAAAAAATATATATAAATAAATATATATATATATATATATAAAAGAGTTATTGGTAACGATAAATACTCAATATTTTTACATTGTTCCACTTTTACACCTAATTTTTTTTGTAGTAAATAATCCAAACTTACTAAAAGGGTCTCTTAGTCACTATCCACCAATCACCTCGTTAAAGTACTTATCTGGCTATTGGCGTGACCTGAAATAAATGATGTGTCACTACCACGTAATTATTTTAAATAAAAATTTATTTAATTTTATATTTAATAATTTAAAATTTTAAAAGTATATTTTATCATTAAAATCAAATAATTTTTTAATTATAAATCAATCAAATAAATATAATTTTAAAAAATATCTAAAAACAACCACTTTTCCCAACCAGACATCTTTCTTCTTCTTCTTCTTCTTCTCTTGGCCAGATTTTCTCAAGCCTTCTTTTTTTGCCCAAATCTTCCTTGCCCTTCATTACCTTCTTCTTCTTTTTCTCTTGCATAGATCTTCACCACCTTTCTTCTTCATTCTTCTTGATGCACAGTAAATGGCAGAGGGGCTAGGCTGCGTGAGAGGATGGGTTGCACGAAGGGATAGGCTTCGCTGGGTAGACTGTATCAGAGGTTGATGTCGGGGCTAGCGAGGGCTGGGGTGCCGGCGATGGGGTTGGGGTGCAAGTGACGAGAATGGTCAGATCTACAGGGGGTAGATCTATGTTTATATGGGTTTTGGGGGGGTTTATGTGTTTGTTTGATGAGAAAAGAAAAAACGTGAAAGAAAAATCTAAAAATTAGATTTCAAGGGTTGAATAGTCAAGTTTTGAATAAGAGATCGAATTTTTGAGTTGAATACTTGTGATGCTTAATTTTTCTTTGTTTTGTTTTTTATTTTCATATTTAATGAAAAAATAAATTGTGTTTGGTTGGTGGGTAAGGGTGGGAAAATAAAAGAGAGAGTGGGAAAATTTTAAAGTTACTTTTGTTGACTGCTTTTTTCGCTATCAACCTAATCTAAGAACTTGACAAAAAATAGAATAAAATAACACAGATGTATAACATGGTCCATGCTATAAAAGAGTCATAGTCCACGAGTCTTTGGTATTATTGAGTTTGAAGCTTGTTTGAGCAAGCTTCAATGGAGTCTCAAGCAGCGTATATATTGCTCACTAGGAAAAATTATGAACCCTCTTCAAGGAGATACCCTAGCCCTATTTATAGGGGCTTGGGTCAATAATGTGTTGAATGGACAATTAATACAAAAATCCCCAATTATTTGGGGAGTAAATGCTAATTAATTACATTGGGATGCACAAATAAAAACCATAGGCCCAGGCAGATTGCACGGGGCCCATTTGCAGAAAGCAATCAGAATACGGCTACACGTTTGCCCATGCTAGGTGGTGTTGTGGGAAATATCGATTGTCGAGTGTATGAAATTGACACCACTACTCGAAGCTTACAAAAAGTTGTTACACGATCTTCTGGTGGGCCACAAGTGCAGTGATTGACACCCGACAGTTACTCCAGGTCCCGAGGACAAAATCCTAGACCTGGAGGACTGGTGAATGAAGAAAGCGAGAGGGCCACCTGAATGGTCCTCGGGGTGTGGCCTTGGAAACATCCACGCCTTGTAAACAGACTATGGGATGCGACCTCACTTAGAGATGTCCGCACCTCGAGGGCGAACCTCGGGGCATGGCCTCACTTGGAGGCATCCACGTCTGGCCGGATCATAGTACTTTGAGGAGTTTTACACATCAAGGAGCTCTACTTAAGCTCTACGAAACCTCATTAGAGCTTGAGGAGCTTAATTACTCCTCTAATGATTGCCATGTGTCTAGTGGTGAAAACACGGACAACATTTGCCCCCTAAGTCTTCACTTGTCCTCGGACAATGGAGACTTAGACTGAGAGGAGTAATTCAAAAGGTCTTTGAGAGGAAATGCTTGGGCTCTTCATGATGTCACTCTTAGAAAGGTAGTGCCACATGTTCACTCCTTATTCCTGGGCCCATCAATCTATGCCATTAATGAGGAGTCCACTTCAAGACCCAAAACGTCTAATCCGTACCCTAGGTTTCCTTTCGCCCCATACCTGAGGCGTCATTTTCCCTTGCTAATGATCATGATCAACGCCTTTTGATTCCTAACCATAGGATTACTCTCGATTTCCTAGGTCGTAGGTAATTAATGGCTTGGGTGGAGATGCTTCCACCCCAAGCTCTTCGAGTATAAAACTCAAGAACTGCCTCTTAGAAATCATTTTAGTATTCGAAATTCAAAATCTCAGAACCTTCAAACTCTCTCTTATCCTTCACTTTCTAGATCCCTAAATCGCACACTTTCTCTGAGTTCTCAACATTCTAGATGGTTGGCAAGAATCGTCCTACTTCTTGTCAGATGATAAACAATTTTTTAAAGTCCGAACTCGCTTAACAACATACAAGTGTTTCATCTCGAGTAAGTCTTCACTTCTCCGTTCTTGTTTTGCTTTGAGTTTTTTTTTTTAATTTTTTTGTAGGGTTCTAGGTGCATATGCCTAGGATTTTGAATTTCTAGCACTCCAGAGGTCATGTTGACCTTTTTTATACCTTTATGGGCACATTTTGATGTTAAAAATGGTCAAAATGGCCCCTTACACTCTTTATGCGATCTTTCACATTTTTGGGCATTTAGTCGGAATCTAGAATTTTCCTAGAATCTGGAGATGTTTGTAATTTCCAGTAATGTTCTCCAAAAACCATCCTTTGGCCCCGAGGACACTCTAGTCCCTTAGAAATTTTCTTTCTTCTCAATTCTCCGAGCAGTAGTCTTAGGGGCTCTCGTTTTTGCCTATCTTTATTCGAGTCATGGTGCTAACTACTTGGTTTCTTGTTTTAGATGTGTGAAGAGCTTCAAAAACTACATCAGTAGGGATTCTATGCATTTGACTCCGAGATAATAGAGATGGCTCGAGAGTTAACAAGACTTCACGAGAAGGGAAAGCAAGGGGCGAAGAGTAGTCAGGCTCTCCTGGTAAGGGAAGATCATGACTTGGCAGCGAAGAGGCCCCTCCAACTTGGCATCTCGGAGGAAGAGGCAAACATGGGCCCCTTGACAATAGAAAAAATCTACATTGCCAAGGGATTCGAGGCAGAGACGATCCCCGACAAGCTCAGACACCAGGGAGCTCTGGAGAGGATTCTAACCCACTGTTGGGTTGATGCCCATAACATGTGGGCGCACTTGTCTCGGGAGAGCGCATGGGAGCCTCCACAGTTTCGGGGCCTGGGGTACATCTCCTATCCATGTTGGAAAAACAATCAGAGTGCACAGAGAAATGACATTGTGGGCCCAGTTGATAAACAACAAAAAATTTTCCACCTCTCATATAAACAATTTATTTGTTCAAGAATGTTAGGAGTGTGTCCTAAAAGCAAGTAAAGACATTTGTTTTTTCTGTGAATAAATAAATACAATGGTTTATTATTATTGTCATATTTAGATTGTTAAATTATTGTTTGTATAATTTTGTAAATATCAGAAAAACTCCATATTCATTATTGAGGATGTGATAGTGTATTAGTACAAGAGAATTAAGATCACATGAATGAATAAAAATAGTCAACAACGACAAATTACAGTTTGAATTCTTTAATTGGAGTTGTAAGTACGGTTTACTGAGTATCATAATGATACAAATAATCTAGATTCAGATTATTGATGTGGTAAGACATCTTGGTAAATGTGCTTTATACAATATGATTATATATGACATGGACCGATATGAATTAAAGTCTTTATCCAAAAACCATTGAACAATAAAGACTTGTAATTCATATCATAACAGATGATCATTTATAGATCAACCTAAATCCTGAGTGTTCATGAACTCCTGTTCATGTTTATTAAATTTTTTGATTCATTCGTTAAGGTCTCTTCCAAGAATGAGGCTAATGACTTTTGTTTTGGAGATTTAATATCATGGATGGCTGGGAACATGTATCAACAATACGAAATCTAATCTTTCCTAATGGATCGTATATTAGTTCCCTTAAGGGTTAATTCTGGAACTGAATGATTTTGAGCTCAAATCTATAATTAGATTATAGATTAATTATTCACTAGTGAATTAATGGTACTTAAGGAATAAGAAGTAAATTAGAAAGGTTAAATGGTAATTCTCCCATTCTAATTTATGAACTAATTAATTAGAGGGTTGAACTATTGTAAGATGGTTATATTAATGGACAACTTAAGAAAAAGATTTCTGTAAAAGTATATCTATAACATAAAGAGTGCAATTCTGAATTTATAGTGGAGTAATATCAGAATTAATAAATTAACTATTATAATTAAAGAGTTTAATTATTTAGTTTCAATTTATTGGAGCTTAAGGTTATAGGTCCATGGTCCCCGAAATGGCTCAAACAATCACTGTCAAAGGCAAATGCAAAAATGGGCAAAAAGGACTTATGTGATAAGTAAAATATTTTTCTATGTATCAAACATAATTATTGTTTAATTATGTGTAATTAATTAATTATTTGATTTATCAAAAATATAATTAATTTTGAATTTATTTATTTTTGGAATGTTTGGTATTTAAACAATAATAAAATTGGGAAAAATCACTTGCCTGCACAGGCATGTGGTACACGTGTGGCACAGTGCACATGCACTGTGCTACACGCATAAGAGATGGACTTAGTCTCTTGATTCCACAATTTTAGTAATTTAAATATTAAATAAATAATGAGATATTTTAATATGATTAAAATATTATTATTTAAACAAAAATCTGATAACTGATCAGTTATTTTGAATTTGTTTAAAATAACAAATATTTTAATATATTGGATATTATTAAATATTGGATATCAGTTTTCACAGAACGTAATTTTTTAGGGATAGAAAAATATCTAGGATTCTCTCAGAGAAAAGAGAATAGTGACAAAAACAAAGGTCATTGTTCTTCACAAAACCTAGGTCCAAACTTGATCAAATCTCATGTGTTGAGAACATCTGATAAATAGTTATTGCCTATTATTTGTATAGCGAGCCCACACTCGTTCTTTGTGTGCCTGAGAACATTTTGGAAGATCTTGGTGTGAGATCTCAAGGATTCAGCCATACGAAAAGATAGCAGCAAGGAAGGACCTGAGGTAATTTTTCTATTCTTGTCATTGATTCAATATATATATGAGTGTGAAGAAGTAGATCGAGAAATCTTATGGGATT
The DNA here is from genome assembly GCF_963169125.1 of Humulus lupulus. Taxonomy (NCBI): domain Eukaryota; kingdom Viridiplantae; phylum Streptophyta; class Magnoliopsida; order Rosales; family Cannabaceae; genus Humulus; species Humulus lupulus. Next base: position 59,284,795 of record NC_084798.1, read on the forward strand.
AATCTGACAATTTGATTGTTGTTCTGCTGCGCATAATCTCTGATTTGATCAATAAAAACCAACAAAGAATACATACAAACAAGAACCATTAATATGCAATATCATTAATCATGAAACATATATATAATTATACACATACTTATATATATATATATATATCATATGCACATGTATACAAATATTCAAGAACATAAGTATTTACCCCTTGAAGCCTATCAAATGTCATTGGGTCTTTTTGTATAAATAACGATCTTCCTATCCAACGCTTTGAGTACTCAGGCCACCATCTTCCGGAGTGTTCTCTACACCTCAAGATATGTGTGGGAACATAGAGAACAAGGGTTTGTAATTTAGAAATCACAAGTTTATCTCAACACATGAGTACTTGGATTATGACTTGAGAAATGATGAAATAATAGAAAAAGATGAGAATTTCTTGTCTGACAATTTTATGAAACTTTTTATGAATCACCACACTCTATTTCTTATTATCACATAATATATATAGAGATTCTATATTACATTATTATTCATAATAATAATAATAATATAATACAATCATAATGATGATAGGAATTGATTTAGGTAAGATCTAACTTACCAAATTTGAAAAAATCGATTTTAAAATTATTAAGTAATTAAATAAATAACATAAAAACAATACTGAGACTTTATCATTACCATAATGCGTGTAACACTATTCCCTTCAGGGAATATTGCATTTATCCTATTTGCTTATATTTATTTATTTAAATAAATCATTCCCACAAAATATGATATTATCTTTTTAAGGTAAAGATCACAACCATACTTCAAATTTGAATTTTAAATTCAAAATTCAAACTGATGATCATCATTATCAACATCTTTTAAAAATTAATAAACCAAAATTATTTTGGCTTACCATTTTATTTTCTCCCACTCAAATAAAAAAATTAATTTAAAAAATTAATTCATTTATTTTATATATATTTCGAAATTCTATATTTAAATAAATAAATATATATTTTTTGAAAATATAATAATTAATTCTAAATTAATTATTCAACTTCAATCATCATATAATTGTATATTTAACCCGAAGAATAAAATTCTTCTCAAATTTTAAAATTACAGTTTTACCATTGATATGGTGTAGACAGAGCCACCCTGGGGACCTATGGACCTATAATATCAAGATCTAATAAATATTAGATTATTAATCAAAGCTCTTAGATTAAATAATCATATTTATTAATCTCATGATTACTCCACTATAAATATGAGATTTAACTCTTGATAATTATAGACATATATTTAGAGAGTACTTTATTAAAGAATAAAATGTCCATTGATATAATCATTACATACAACATTAATCCTCTATTAATGGTTCATAATTAAAAGGGAATAAATTTATCGTTTTACCATTTTAACTATATCTAGTTCCTAGTGTACCATTGACTTTACTAGTGAAGGTTGTGTCACAACAAGTTTGTGACATGAGCGCTCATAACCTTTTCAGTTTCGAAAGTCAACCCAATAGAGAACCATTATTCAATCTATATTTTGGTATAGATTCCATATCCCTTAAACTATGTCCCTAGTCCTATATATATCACTGAGTCCCCAAAACAATTGTTCTTAGCCTGATCATTCTGACAAACCTTAACGCATGAATCAAATGATCAGATGACATATATAAGAGTTCATAGTAACCTCAGGATTAAGATCATCGTGTATATGATCATTATTTGATGTGTTTGATTAATACTTCAAAATAATGTTTAAACAAGTATTAACAAATCACATCTAGTCCAGTTCTATATATCACTATATATAAAGTACCTTTACTAAAGTGTCCTACTACACTAGTGACCCAGATCTAGGTCCCTTGTATTCATAATACTGGTGAACCGTACTAGCAGTAATTAATCTAAAGATTCCATAACTTTATCTTACTGTGAACTGTTTTATCTCAATCTCAATCCTCTCATACCAATATGTAGATGAACTTTGAAATTTTCTGATATTTGTTTTATATTATCAACATAATATCAGACATAGTCTATATATATAATAACTAAATTCAATAATTTATTTCATTTAAAACATTTGTCAACTACAATTGCTTTAAGGGCATCATTCCCAACAATCCAAGCTGGTGCAACCTTGCCTTTGCACTAGTACTATGTCGACTTTTTGAAGTTTGTCAGCATAGTTCCATTCAGCTATCCCCAAATAGATATCGGATGCTGGCCTGGCTATTTATTATGTATAAGAGGCAGAACTGCCCTGTTCCTTTCCAGCTGAGATATTGTATATCTATAGCTTTCGACAATGCCCGAAGAAGGATGATCGAAACAGGTACTATACTCAGATTAAGCATACGTACCCGGGAGTGAAGTACAAGGCTTTGTGAAGTAATGAAAGTGATGTGAGGGACTATAAGGACCACTTCTTCTGGGCAAGTGGTTTCCCCATTGGGACCAACCAGACTCTTCTCCTAGATTTCCCCAGGGTTGGTAAGTGTTGCTCCTCAAGTCATTTTGCTTATTAGTCCTCCGCTCGTAGTTGGTCCTTAGGGTCTTAATTGTTTCTTTTTAGGTCCCTTCCACCTCACACATTTTGTTGATTCCTACAACGAAAGGTTCAAACAAATGAACACACTCCTCGACAAAGAGATGAGTTTCACCTCCTCGTCATAGAGGCTCATCTTCAGTAATATGGGCTACTTCGGAAGGGGCAAAGGATTAGCTCTGTGGTCCTCACAAAATTTTGTGACTCAAAGAAGTCGCTTCACGATGCGAGGGTCAACACAGAGTATGTAGTGACGAAGGCTCGCTATGAATACACTTAACATATTCGTGAAGATCGCATGGAGAATGTACATGGAGAACGTACTCGCAATCAAAGCCACCATGGAGGCGAGAGAAGATGAGGAGCTCGAGGCAGAGCTTGAGGCTGGGATCGAGTCATCATCCTTGCCTCAAGGTAAATCTCCAATATTTTTTCACTACATCCATCATGTACGGGAGGGAACTAGTCCTGACCATTCCTTATTATTGCCATCACTCCTTGAGTGTGGGAAAAGCTCAGGGTATCCTTGGACCGATGAGGATTACCAGGACTATCACGACCTTATCGACGTATTTCTCCACCACCCAAAGAGGAGGAAACATCCCCAAGGGTTTGTGCCTCTGGAAGAGGCGACGTCCATGCACACGATATGGTTTTTTCAATACGAAACCATGAAGACACAAGAGATGGGCTGACTCATCCGTGAGTTTTCCCACTCCATTCTTCACCTAGATGAGCCTTATTGTGGTGGGGCTTCTGAGGAGGCTTCTTTTATGTCTTAGTTTTTTTTCTTTTTCAAATTATCTTTCCTTTCTTTTACTTCTGAGGACTAACTCGATTTGTTTCTTCATGCAGAAAGCATGGGCCTGTCCAACTTGGTCAGGATGAAGCGCCAGAGGGTGTCGGGACCCTCTCAAATATACACCCTGGCTGCACAAGCCATGGTGCTTCAATTCCCAACGACATCGACTGTGGTGCTTTCGTCCTCGACGGCATCGGTCGTGGTGCTTCTATCTCCAACGTCTGTGCTTCCAGCCTCGGTGGTCCCTGCAGCTATGGCAGCTGCTCCACTGGTCACTCCTCCATGGCTAGTGGTTACCGGTGAGGTCGTTGACCTTGGGTCTCCCCTCCCTGAGATGAGGGTCCTCCTAGAAGGGAAAGGAAATCACTTCTAAGGTGCCTAACAGTCCTCCGGTCTAGACACCTCACCTTGTGGTCTTTCTCAAGCACTACGAGGGGGAAGACTTCGAAAGGCACAAGAGGGTGGTTGAGTACCTTAATGCCTTTATCGACCAGGGCAACGAGGACTTCAAAATCCTCGCGAAGTACCCGTATGAAGACAAATCGTAGGGTCTTGTCACTCCTCCCAGCCACGAGGAGTTGGAGCTCTCCTCTCAGGGAAAATTGGAGAAAGGATAGCTCCGCTTGCCATGGATCTGCTCCAAGGATTGGTAGGGTCTTGTGCGACATGCCCTTCTGTAGCTTTGCTCGTTGTGGCAATGACAACGAGATCTCGATGATATATGTCGGTAGCCACATCTCTCTGAGGGTAAGTCTCAAATATTTTTTTTAACTCCTTCCATTTTTCCATTGTTTATCTAAGTTCTTCGTCGAGCTAACAAGTCTATTATTTTGGTGCAGACTGCGACCTTCAACCAATGGCTCAGGGACATAGTAACTATGAGGTCCTTCGAGTTAAGGGAGCTTCGGGAGGAGCTAACACAACTCAAGGAGATTGCGGTCCCGCTAGCAGAGCACTCACGGGTCCAGAAGGAAATGGAGGATATTAAGGCAAGCCCCTTAGAGCTAGTGACCCAGTTGGCCATAGAGCAGTTCAAATTGTCAACGCTCGAGGATACTTCTGTGAAGCTACTGGAGGATGTCTTGGGCCAGACTCGGACTATGGAGGCAAATTACAAGCTATCGACAGACCTCACAGTCTTTTAGGAGGAGCTCCGCGTGAGTTTTGACGAGTCTTCCCCTCGCGTTGTAGAGCTGGTCATAGTCTAGGAGGAGGCCACTAAGACCAAGGAGGATTTCGCGCAAGGTGCTTCCCATGATGAGAGCCTCACACAAGAGAATGGAAACCTCCAGCTCCAAGCAGAGGAGTTGGAGAGAGACCTCGACGTGATGGCGGATGACACCCTATTTGTGGCATGGTAGAACAACAGGGACATGGACTTGTCCTTAATAGAGGAGCCAAAAATGCAGATGATGCTCGAGGAGCATCTTCTGGCTGAGGAGGCTACGATGGTCTAGGAAAGGGAAATTGCGGTGACTGGTTGGGCTCCTGAGGCAGACCCCATCATTGAGGTGGTAACGGAATTTCCTCCGAGCGAGTGCTCGAAGTGATTTTGTTTTTATTAAGTAGGCATGTGTGCCTTTTGTTTATTGGGGTATAAACAATTTAATGCTCGAGCCCATGAGCACCATTGTAAATATAATTAACTTTTATGCAGCTTGCACTATTTTTCTTGCCATCATTGTTTCTTTACTAACATGCTAATATCTAGTAATTATGCAGTTTGGTCTTGCTAATATGGTTGGGTTTTCACGTAACTCAACGTAACATAAGGCCACAAGAGTTTGAAACCCCAACCCATCCACAATTTGTGGTCCTTAAGTCTTAGAGACTTAGGTCTTGTGCTCAAGTCTTGGTGGCTCAAGTCTATCGATTGCTCTTTTTATTTAGACAATTATTGGCACTTAGTGTTGTCCCCCAGGCTCGTAGTCCTCAAGAGTAACTTGTAGTGCGGGGTCAAGTGAGAACACTTAACGCAGTTCTATGCCCTTGAGTCCTAAAACTTTGGGCCTTAGGCAATCCATTATACTTAGAGCTTGAAGATCTTCGTCTTAGTGTTTAGACGCTTTATGCATTTAGTGTTGTCCCCCAGGATCATAGTCCTCGGGAGTAACTTTAATGTCGTGTCAAGTGGAACACTTGAAAGTCCCACGCTCTCGATTCCCAACAACTTGAGCCTTAGGAGGTCTATTGCACTATAGGGTTTTAAGGTTTTTATCTTTGTACTGACTCTTTAGGAATTTAATGTTGCTTCCTAGAGGATTATGGGTGGTGTTGTGGTGTGTTTAAGCTGTTAGAGGTGTTGTTATGGTCGAAAATTGTTGGGATTATGTTTTGGGATCATTTTTGAGTTTTTGGCCGGTTTGTGATTTGTAGAATCGCTGAAATTTCTGGGTTTGCGGGCTTGCACTGCGGCGCTGTTCTTGGAGCACCGCGGCCCACATGAACTCAGAGGAACTGGGGTTTCTCTAAATCTCCTTGGCACCGCGGTGCTTAGTAGGCTGCGCTGAGGCGTGTGTCTTCTGCCTTTGTGGTTCAGGGCTCTCTACCTAGAGGCACGCCACAACCCTTCAGGGGCGAGCCATAGCTCTAATTGGGGAAAGTGGCCTAATGAGGTTTTGAGTTATGAGGACTCAAACCTAAGGGCTCACGAAGTATTCTACTACCCAATTTAGTAGAATTCGAGGTCCTGGAGATTAGGACCCATTCTTGAAGCTCTTAATTGGTTTAGTTCTTGATGTATATCCATTAATATGTTATGACTAGGGGTACCGCAAGGCTCCATAGGAAATAATCATGATCGTTGTCGCTTTACCCTATCGCTCATGATTTGAGGTAAGAAAACTGACGCTTGCATTGAGTGTAGGGCGTGCGCCCCCTTTATAGGGTATGGGAATAACCATGTCATGAATCTGATTATTGTTAAATGTCTTATTTGTTTGAAGCTATGCTGTTATAACTATTTGTATTGAATGCTCGGTCAGGGGATCGTTATCGACATTACATGCATAATGTATGACACAATGGTGGGGCCATAATGTAGATGCAATATCCGCCATAGTGGCGGGGCCTTTGTGAAGATGCGATATCCATCTACTCAGCATGAGTCATATATTGTGTTGGAAAATCTATGTGAACCAGTTGTGGTTATAGAGTATGCAATACATATTAATATTTACGTGGATATCTGTATGATTTTTTTGGGTTTTCTTGCTGAGCCTTGGCGCACAGGTGCTTCGTGGTGTAGGTAAGGGCAAAGGAAAGCTGGACCAGCCATGAGTTGGAGAGTCTTTGGGGTGGCATGTACATACTAAGTCTTCTCGGCCGCCACAGTCGAGATATTTTGAGGAGCAAGAGTCATTAGTTGAAATTCGTCTCATAGGTCGGCAAGGTCTGTAATTTTGATAAACTGCATTTTATTTAGAAACTTTTGGAATCCCTTATAACTATTCAACCCTTTTTAATGAAAAGTTCAACTTACCGACCAAAAACTTTTAATACCTAAACTGTAGTTTAACCTTAATTACACTTTTAAGTCCAAATGACTTACTTAACGAGTTAAGCACTATTTTTAACACACGTTGTAACGGTCTTGACTATTCAAGGCGTTACAACTTGGTATCAGAGCTGCCAAGGTTTATTAGTTCCTGAAGATTGGGTGGGCATTTCCACTCGTCGCTAAAGATAAGCTCAACTCAGGGTTTGGTAACTAGTGATATGATTTATGTGCCTAATTTCTTAAATAAAATATATATGCCTTATCTGCATGCTTGATTAGGTGCATGCTTGATTAGGGAGCATAAGTTATACTGATAGGGTCTGGCCCATAACTGCTAGGTGAATATGAGAATGTATGCTTGTTAACGTTGTTGATGCATGTGAAATGTCAAATAAAATTATGTTATGAGTGTTGCTTATTGGTTTGATTGTGAACCGTGGGGTAGTTTTGGAATATGTTATCATTGCCTGATGAGCTGAGTTGTTGATTGCAATTATACTTGAAGAGTTATGCATCCAAGGTGATCAAACAGACTAGTCAGCACTAAAATCCAGGCTAGAGATGATAACCAGGGTCAGAACCCTCCGCCAGCTCCTGAATTTTGGGAGAAAATGTTTGCTTAAATGCAAGCCAAAATACAGAGACAAGAGGATGAGATCAGACTTCTGAGATAGCAAGTTCCATCAAGGAACCCTGCTCCAGTTTTGCCACCTATGGGGTTACAAGTTTTGGGACAGCCAGAAGTATTGAACAGATGGAAGCCTCTTTATGAGTGGTTCAGGAATCAGCACCCTTCTACTTTTGAGGGACGGCCAGACCCATTGCGAGCTGAGAAGTAGGTGTAGGTAATGAGAGAGTGTCTTGTACCACATACATGTTTTGAGAGGATGCATGTAACTGGTGGGGGTAGTGTCTTAGACCCAGAACATCGTTGTATTAAGTTGGGATGAGTTTCAGGATTTGTTTAACAAGAAATATTACAATGATGCAGTTTGAGCTATGAAGGCATATGAGTTTACCAAATTGGTTCAGGGCAACATGACTGTGACTGAGTATGCCCTGAAGTTTGACAGGTTGGCCAAGTTTGCTTTTGAATTAGTGCCAACCGAAGCTGTCAGAAGAGACAAGTTTGCTTCTGACTTAGTGCCAACGGGATGTTAGGATCACCTTAGTGACTGGAGTTACTACATATGCTCAGGTAGTTGAGAAGGCCCTTACTGCTGAGGGTGTAGAGGATAGGATTTAGAGTGAGAGTGCCACGAGACATGATGCTATGAGGATGGTACCTCAATTTACTGGATCTAGTAGGGGTGGAGGCCCTATTGGCCAGATGAGGAAGACCCCTAACACTTCTACTACTTCTGGTCCTGACAGGAGGGGTCGGGGTACTCAGGGTGGCTGCCAGGGCAGCAATGAGGCCTTGAGAAGTTATCCAATATGCGTTAGGTGCAGGAGACGCCATGTCGGAGAATGTTGTGCTAAGGCATGCTTCCTTTGCAGGGTAGTGGGACATTTTCATAGGGATTTCCCGCATCTGAAGAGAGAGGAACAAAAGAAAGGAGATAGTTTGACGGCAGCTCGAGTGTTCACACTGACCCAATCAGAGGCTGAGGCTAGTCCCTCAGTAGTGAGAGGTCAGATTTCTAGCGCTGGCTCTACTTACACTATATTGATTGATTCTGGTGCTACACATTCGTTTGTTTCTAGTAGATTGGTTGATAAACTGTGTAGGCCTTGTGATTTCTATGCTGTGGGGTTTGGGGCCTTGTTGCCTACCAGAGAATTAATAGTTTCTAGGAGGTTGATAATATCCTTGCCAGTAGAGATGGAAAGTAGAGAGTTGTCCATAGACCTGATTGAGCTAGCTATGGAATATTTTGATATGATTCTGGGCATGGATTGGTTAGCCAAGTATGGGGCAACCATAGATTGTAAAAAGAGGATGGTGACCTTTGAGCTCGAGGGAGAGGACCTGTTTGTGTTTGAGGGCGCTGTGAGCGGGCCTCGTATTCCTATGATCTTAACACCAAAGGCTAGAGACCTATTGCAAGGAGGTTGCATAGGATTCCTAGCAAGCGTAGTGGATACCACCAGGGATGTGCCATATGGACCAGCAGAGATCAGATTGGTCTGTGAGTTTTTGGATATATTCCTAAAGAACCTACCAAGGTTACTGCCGCAATGAGAGATCGAGTTTGTTATAGAGTTGGCACTAGGGATAGAACCTGTATCTAGAGTACCATACAGAATGGCTCCAGCGGAGTTGAAGGAGTTGAAGGTACCATTACAAGAGTTTCTAGATTTGGGATTCATTAGGCCCAATTACTCACTGTGGGGCACACCAATGTTGTTTGTTAAGAAGAAAGATGGAACATTGAGGATGTGTATCAATTACAGGGAGTTGAACAAGCTGACTATCAAGAACAAGTACTCGCTGCCAAGGATTTATGAGTTGTTTGACCAATTGCACGGTAGGAACATATTCTCAAAGATTGATCTTCAATCTGTTTATCACCAGCTGAGGATCAAAGATGAGGATATTCTAAAGATGGCCTTTTGCACAAGATATGGACATTATGAATTTTTTGTGATGTTGTTTAGACTGACCAATGTCCCGGTAGCTTTTATGGATATGATGAACAAGTTGTTCAAGGAATACCTCGAGAAGTTTGTGAATGTCTTCATCGACGTCATCCCGGTCTAGTCTCAGACAGAGGGAGAACACGAGCAACATCTTTGGTTGGTACTTCAGAGGTTGAGGGAGCATAGGTTGTATGCCAAGTTCAAGAAATGTGAGTTATGGTTACCTCAGGTGACCTTCCTTGGTCACATTATTAGCAAGGATGAAATTAAGGTTGATCCGGTTAAGATTGAGGTAGTGAGAGATTGGCCAAGGCCCCTGAAGTACCCAAGAGATCAGAAGTTTCTTTGGATTGGTGGGATACTACAAATGTTTTGTAAAAGGGTTCTCAAGGATTGATACACCACTGATAGAGTTGACACGCAAGAATCAGAAGTTTTTATGGTCAGACAGATGTGAGAACAACTTCCAGGAGTTGAAGCGACGATTGATTACAATGCCAGTACTGAGTACTCCATCAGATTAGGAGAAGTTTGTGGTTTACTGTTATGCTTCAAGGCAGAGGTTAGGCTATGTTCTTATGCAGGCAGGGAAGGTGATCACTTATGCATCACGATAGTTGAAAGAATATGAACAACGGTATCCTTCACAGGATCTGGAGTCAGCAACAGTGGTCTCAGCATTGAAGGTATGGAGACACTATCTTTATAGGGAGAAGTGTGAGATATACACTGACCACAAGAGTTTAAAGTATTTCTTTACCCAAAAGGATCTAAACATAAGACAGTTGGTGAAAGATTATGAATGTGAGATTCTTTACCACTCAGGGAAAGTCAACGTGTTTGTAGATGCTTTGAGTCGGAGAGGTCCGAGACAGTTATTCAGTTTGAAGCATTTATTGAAGGAGTTGGGAAAGAATATGACTAGAGCATATATAAAGTTGTTGGTGGGTTAGTTAGCCAACATTACCTTGCAATCTACTCTTGTGGAGAGGATAAATGAGGGTCAGTTGAATGATCCTTAGTTGATGAGGCACAAAGGGGACGTCCTAGCTGGAGTGGCTAAGGACTACATTGTTTCGGAGATGGGTTTGCTGAGGTATAAGGAGCGAATTTGTGTTCCGATGGACTCTGCTATCATACAATAAATTTTTTATGAGTCTCATACTATACCGTATTCATTGTATCCAGGCACCATGGTGATGAACCAGGACCTAAAAATCCTATATTAGTGGTCTGGAATGAAGAATGACGTGACTGGGTATGTGGCTAAGTGTCTGACATGTCAGCAAGCCAAGGCTAAACACCAGAAACTGGTAGGATTAGTACAATCTTTAGGTATCCCTGAATGGAAATGGGAGGACGTCACTATGGAATTTCTGGTTAGGTTGTCGAGGACCGTGGGTCAGCATGATTCAGTGTTGGTAATTGTGGATCGATATACCAAATCAGCCCACTTCTTGCCAATAAGGACAAACTTTACAATGGATTAGTATGCTAGTCTTTATGTGAATGAGATAGTACGTCTCCATGGGGCTCCTAGGTCTATCGTGTTAGATCAAGACCCCATCTTCACTTCCAAGTTTTGGGGAAGTCTGCAGAAAGTTATGGGGACATGGTTGAAATTTAGTACAGCTTACCATACTCAAATAGATGGTCAGTCTGAGAGGATGATTCAAACGCTAGAAGATGTGTTGTGGGCATGTGTTTTGGACTTTGAAGGGTCTTGAGTAAATATTTTCCTCTGATAGAGTTTTCCTACAACAATAGCTATCAGGGACCATTGAGGTGGCACCATATGAGATTTTGTATGGTAGGAGGTGCAGATCACCCATTCATTGGGATGAAATGGGTGAGAGGAAATACCTAGGTCCTTATGCAGTTCAGATGACCAATGAGGTCATAGAAAAGATTAAAGCTCGGATGATCGCATCATAGAGTAGACATAAAAGTTATGCGTCACAGAGGAAATACCTAGGTCCTTATGCGTCACAGAGACGTGAAGTTCCAAGTGGGAGATTATGTCTTCCTTAGAGTTTCATCGTTGAAAGGGGTGAAAAGGTTTGGGAAGAAGAGCACGGTTAGCCCTAGATTTGTAGGAACTTTTGAGATCCTGGAGAGGATTGGTCAGGTAGCCTACATGTTGGCTTTACCTCCGGAATTGTCAAGAGTTCACAATGCGATTCATATATTTATGCTCTAGAAGTATGTATCAGAAGCAACTCATGTATTGAGTTATGAGGATCTAGAGCTACAGGAAGACTTGTCCTATGAGGAGCGTCCAGTACAGATCTTAGATAGAAAGGATAAAGTCTTGAGGAACAAGACTATACCCTTGGTTAAAGTGTTATGGAGGAACAACAAGGTCGAGGAGGTGATCTTGGAATGAGAATCAGACATGCAGTATCAGTATCCCAAGCAATTCAGGTAAATTTAGAGGACGAAATTTCTATAAGGAGGGGATAGTTGTAATATCCCAAATTTGCTAATAACACTTAGTGCCTTGATTACTGTGCCAAGAGGGCATAATTGGATATTTATGTGTTAATATGATTTAATTGTGATTATATATGTGAATTTTTTCAGTTATATTATGATATGATTGCTCATGCATGCTTAAGTGTATTAATTGTGCTTATAAGCCCATTTCTGTTAAAATTGGCATTTTCGTAATTTTGACCCTCTAAGGGTATATCTGTAAATATATATGTTTTGTGAGAGGGACCACATTACTATGTGGATATTTTTGAGATGTGTGCCACGAGGCGATCCTAGTGAGCAATTTGGCAGAGAGTCACATCGGGGATTAATACCCTGCTCAAGGAGAGCCTAGGGGTATTTTAGTAATTTGGTGAATTACCGAGGGTATTGGAGCATGAGTTATAACTAAGGGAAAATATTTATATTTGGAAGATTAGTTGATTTAATTGGAAATTTTAAGTGTAATTTGAGGTTTAGTGGGAATGGGTGTTGAATGACCAAAATACCCTTGGAAGTTTAGTATGGGATTTATTGCACTAAGGGTTATTGTGGTCTTTTGAAAATGTAGCTAGACAATGATAAGTTAGTGTCAAGGGGCTGCCTTACACGTTACTCTCACTCCCTCTCTCTCTTTCTCTCTATTCAAGAGTATTCTCTAAGGCACTTAAGGTTTAAGTTTGAAGTGAAGGGGCTTGTGGTGAAATTGAAGCTTTTTGAGAGGGACTTCAGCTTGTTCTCAAGGATTAGAAGCTGCTAAGCTAGGGAATTCAGCTGGGGGATTCATTTCCTGAGAGGTAAAAATTCTAAACTTGAAGCTTTTGGGTTATTTTTTATGTCCTTGATCAATTCTGGTCATTTGAGGTTTCTATGGGATTATGGGTGGTATTGTGGTGTGTTTAAGATGTTAGAGGTGTTGTTATGGTCGGAAACTACTGAAATTATGTTTTGGGATTGTTTTTGAGTTTTGGGTAGGTTTGCGATTTTTAGAATTGTTGAAATTTCTGAGTTTGTGAGGTTGCGCAGCGGAGCTGTTCTTGGAGCACTGCAGCCTGCATGAACTCAGAGGTGCTGGGGTTCCTCTAAACTTCCTTGGCGTCTTGGCGCTTGATAGGCTATGCCACTGTGTGTGTCTTATCCTTTTGTTGTTCAAGGCTCTCTGCCTAGAGACGCGTCACGACCCTTCAAGGGCAGATCGCAACTCTAATTGTGGAAAGTGGCCAAATGAGGTTTTGAGTTGCAGGGACTCAAAACTAAGGGCTCAGGAAGGATTCTACTATCAGATTTAGTAGAATTTGAGGTCTTGGAGGCTTGGACTCAATCTTGAAGCTCTTAATTGGCTTAGTTCTTGATGAATATTCATTAATATGTTGTGGCTAGGGGTACCGCAAGGCTCGAGAGCAAAGGACCGTGTTGTTGTCGCTTTACCCAATCGCTCAGGACTTGAGGTAAGAAAACCAACACTTGCACCGAGTGTAGGGCGTGCGCCTCAATTATAGGTAACAGGAATGACTATGTCATGAATCCGTTTATAGTTAAATGTCTGCTTTATTTGAAGCTATATTGTTATAACTGTTTATACTAATCGATTAGTCGGGAGGTCGTTATCAGCATTACATGCATAATGTATGTCATAGTGGCAGGGCCATTGTAAAGATGCGATATCCATCTACTCGACATGGGTCTTATATTCTTTGGAAAATCTATGCAAACCAGTTGTGGTTATAGAGTATGCAATACATGTTAATGTTAATCTGAATATTTGTATGACTTTTTTGGGTTTTCTTCGTGAGCATTAGCTCACGGGTGCTTCGTGGTGCAGGTAAGGGCAAAGGAAAGCTTGACCAACCATGAGTTGGAAAGCTATAGGGGCAGCATGTACATACTCAGTCAGCTCGGCCACCGTGATCGAGATATTTTGAGGAGCATGAGTCATTAGTTGAAATTTTCCGCTTAGGTCGGCTAAGTTTTTAATTTTGAAAAACTTCTATTTTATTTAGAAACTTTTGGGGTCCCTGATAAAATTCAACAATTTTTAATGAAAAGTTCAACTTACCAACCAAAAACTTTTAATACCTAAACTGTCGTTTAACCTTAATTACACTTTTAAGTTCAGATGACTCGTTTAATGAGTTAAGCACTATTTTTAACACATGGTATAACAGTCTTGACTATTCAAGGCGTTACAGTTGATGGGATCCGTGCTACCATCATAAGACGTGATGGCTGTCATCTTGAAGCCTCGTGGTAACAGAGCTTCAACAATGTGGGGAGCACATGGCTCCGCATCCTCCGAGTGGGAGTCATGGCCTTGCCTTCGGGCCATCCTAATCATAATCCTTTTCAAACTCTCCAATTTCGCGTAGAAAGGGTCGCAGTCTCTATTGGCACTCTTTTCTAGGTGTTCTTTCTTCTGGGCATTAAGATTGCCCTAGAGATCTGGTTATTCTCTCCTCCCGGGTTTGCTCGCAGGAGGTGCTATACCCCTACGATCATTTAAGTCATCTCGTAGGTATGATTTACATTTGTTGTAACGAGTGTCCTCGGGATATCCTACTTCGGTCTCCTGGTCAGACTTGATGTTTTCATTATTAACCGAGATGATAAGGCCTTGTTCCCGGTTAACGGAGACATTCCTCTGGTTGGCCCTTTGGTCGGGGTTTCTGCAGGGCTGGCAAGGAGCTGGGGGGACATAACCTTGAGGCCTAGCATGGTCTGTCTCGGTGCACCTGGAAGGAACGCCCTGGGCTCCATGGGCGCTAGCGGCCTGACAATGTCCTCGGGCACCTTGCCCTTTATCCCTTTTTTATGGCCTCGAGGCCTTGTTATGTTTGGGGGCTAAACAAGCCTTCTTCTGCTCTAGAGCAGGGTTGTCATCGATTTTTCCCTTGCCATGATCTTTTGATGTAGGTGGGGCTCCAATTCTAGCTGAGTGCATAGGCGGCACGCCAGCTGGTGGATCTTCTGCCACATCAGCGAGGTGCTCAAGAGGCACACCTGCTGTGTTAACAGGTGGCACTCCAGTTGGGTGCATGGGTTGCACACCAGCTGGCTGCCTAGACTGTACTTCGTCATGTGGGTCCAATCGCAACCCTTGGGCAGCCATAGTGGACCTCATGGCATTTACCATCTTCTGTAGAGAGTCAATTCTTCCCTCTTGGGCATCAATATTTTGCTGCTGGGTAGCCACCTTGTCGCGAAGCACCACCACCTCTAGTGGGTCCTCCGTGTCCATAGGCTGAGGATAATCCTCATCATAGTATTCGTCATCGCCACCGTCTTCTATGCGTCGTCAACACTGTCGTAATCGTCATTTTCATCGTAATCCTCCTGGGCCATCTCCGGGAGATCTTGTGGAGGTGGACGACTAGTTTCTCCTCCCTCAACCCTTGCGGGAGGAGCGACATCGTTTGGTGCATTCTGTCTAGTGGTTACCATGGTCGTCTTCTTCAAGCTTTCTTCAAGCTCTCAATGAAAGCACCAAAATGTTGGCTGTCTTTTTCACTATCAACCTAATGTAAGCTTTATACAGAAAAAAGAAGAAAATAACATAGAAGTTTTACGTGGTTCAGGCTATAAAAGAGCCCTAGTTCATGAGTCTTTGATATTAGTGAGTTTGAAGCTTATTTGAGAAAGCTTCAATGGAGTCTCAGATAGCGTTTATATTGCTCTGAGTTTACAATGCTTAATTAGCCAAAATTTTGAACCCACTTCAAGGAGATACCCCAACCATATATATAGGGGCTTGGGTCATTAATATCTTTAATGGACAATTAATACAACATTCCCTAGTTAGTTGCAGAGTAAATGCTAATTAATTACATTGGGATGCAATAATAAAAACGACCCAAGTGGATTGCATGGGGCGCATTTGCATAAAGATTCCCACCAAACTTTCGGGGAATAGGTATTTGATAGTGTCAGAATACAGCTAAACATTTTTCCATGCTAGGCAACGTTGTGGGAAATGCCAATTGTCAAGTGTATGAACTCGACACCACTACTCGAGGCTTACCAAAAGTTGTCAGAAGATCTTCTGGTGGGCCATAGCTACAGTGATTTCCCCTGACAATTACTCTAGGTCCCGTGGACAAAATCCTTGACTTGGAGGATTGGTGAATGAATAAAGGGAGAGTACCACCTGAATGGTCCTCGGGGCGTGGCCTTGGAGACATCCACACCTTGGAAACAGACCACAGGATGTGGCCTCGCTTAGAGATATCTGCGCCTCAAGGAAGAACCTCGGGGTGTGGCCTCACTTGGAGACATCCAGGTCTGGTTGGATAATAGTACTCGGAGGAGTTTTACACTCCAAGGAACTCTACGCGAGCTCAAGGAGCTTAATTACTCCTCTAATGACTATGACATGTCCAGTGGTGAAAACACGGACAACAACTTTTATAAATTTGGATTTAATTGATAAATTATTACAAATTTTGTTTTATTATTAAATATATTTTATTTAATTTTATATATAAATATATATTTAAAATTTCAAATGAATTATTTATTAAAAATAATTATGTGGCAATGATGTGGTAATGACACCTCGGTTTTGTTAGGCCACATCAATGCCATGTAAGTACCATTTGTTAGGATTGGTTAAATAGAAGTGAATTGGTTAGGCACAAAGAAGTGCAAAAACCATAATTTTCACTAAAGACAACATAGGTGTGGTTGACTTCTAGTATAGGGATCTACAAATTATCTTTTTTGGGTCCAAAGTGTTTTTTTGGAGTATATAAGTTTGGAGGCATTTGAAGACGTTTTGCGGCAAGTTTGGGGGTGTTAAGTCATAGGTATCAGCATTGTGTTGCCTGTGGGAGGCGACACAACGCTCATGATACAAACCCCTAGATAGGTGTTGTGTCGCCTATGTGCAGGCGACGCATCGCCTGGGCGGTCCGTATAAGATCGTACAATTACGTAATTTTGGCTCCAAAACTTAGTTTAAAATGCTCTAATATCATTGGTTGACATTAATGATGCTTTCTATACTATTTATAGAGTTCATTTGAAACTTTGGTAAATTGATCACTCTCACTCTCTAACTCACGAAGATTACTAGTTTTTCTCCAAGATCTTCATAAATCTCAATCTCATTCAAATTGGTAGCAGCTTCAAACAATTTCTAAAGGGAGGCTAGGAATACAGATTCTTGGATAACAAACTCAATTTGTGTCAAGTCTTTTGTCATTTCCATTGAATCACATAAAATTAGTCTTTGTGATTTTATGTATATGAGGGTTTCTCTCCAAAGGTCGCCTCTATCACTTCATCTTATTTGTGTTATTTCTCTATTGTGTAGGTTATCTTGGGTTTTGATTTATTTGAATTATAATTTTCAAATTGTATGATAGACTATATCCCCAACACAATTTAACGGTGTTAATGAGTGGGTAGTAACAGAGATACAATTTTAGTCGGTTTGGATATTTTCACTATCAAAAAGAAAAGATTTGGTATAAAATGATAACATTTGCGAATACATTGAGTATTTTCACCGTTAAATCTCATAAAAACATAAAAAATTAAGAATGCAATTCACATACGTGTGTGTATATATATATATATATATATAAGATAGATGAAAGATGTTAGAGAGAGAGAGAAAGAGAGAATGCTACCGTGAAAGGACATTTATAAACTTTTTTTAATTGGTTCCGTTTTCTCCTCTCCAATCCGTCACTAGATGGAATGACCACATATGTGTGGTGGGTACAGAGTGATTTCTTATCCATCCTCTTTATTGTGTTGCCAAAGGAATGGATTGAAGCTCTCTCCTTCTCTCTCCCTCCAAAGCTTTCCACCCCTCCCCAAATCTCTTCTGCCAAACATAACGTAGATGTGGAGAAGACACCATAACAAGAGGTAAAGACGATACAAAATAGAACATTATTGGAGTCTTTTGTTTACCCTTTTTCTTTATTTTGAAGGTATAACTATTTCTTACATCATCCATTATGGGTGTTCTATGTAATCCCATATCAGTAGGACTACTTTGAGGTTTGAATATTTTGGCACAGTTCCAAATTAGTACTAAACATAGAAGAATAACAAAGAAGAATCCTTAGATAGTTTTAGTCCCATGCACCAAGCCACCCCAGTAAGACCAATGCTTCAACAAGGGTTGGGCCTAAAATTTTATTATAGGTTGATTCTAGCTCGATCATATTCTGTAAAAAGTCGAGTTTAACTCATCTCTGGAAATGGATACCTCTGCCACCCCTGAGAATTTGTGATCACTTGGATAATTCCTAAGCCCAAAACCTCTTGGCCCATGATGCCAAACAATAGAAACCACTTTGTAAATATCTTAGATAGACTGTTTCAGACAATGCTGTTTATGTAGAAAGCTATCCAAAATATATAGTTTGGAAGCGTCCCTATAGGCCATATGTGTACAATATTAAATTATCATGTATATTAGCCTTTTTGTATTTTTCCTATAATTTAGTATATTAATACGGTATTTCAACGTGGCAAACAAAACTAGGATATCCTAATGAATATAATTCTTAAGTGGCAAACATACCTTAACTAGGAACAAGTCAAAATTTAACAAAGTGATTGACCCTTCCAACTCAAATCCGAAATCTGCGCCAGGTTAATTTATTAGAGAATAACAACTATTAATTGTCAACGATTCTTAACAATTCATCCATTTGTAAACATAAATATAAAATTATTACCTACTAAAGCTCAATCACCAACTTGAAGGCCTCAAAACAAAAAAAAAAAAATTAACAACTTGAAAATAGATATCATTTTTTAATCAACAACTTTAGCAATACAAGCAAGGTCATGATCAATTACTATACTAAAAAGTTAATCTATATCATAGATCCAAATGATGGAATATTACTAGTGAGCACTTTTAAAATTAAGGATTCATGTTCATCATATATATAAAACTTCTTCAATCCTAGTCCGTAATTCAGGCTTATAATTAATAAAAATTGAAGCCAGTAAAATTGAACTGTATTCTATTCCATTCTCATTTCTTGCAAAAACACCCACACTACGTACAGTCTTACATAATTTTTTTCAAAGTGCATATATGTACATACACAAAAAGAATCAAGTATATAGACCTAGTCAAACCTCAAACCTTTTCGAGGACTCAAATTGCAACTCAGATTCGCTCCTTCGATTAAAGGACTTCTCTCTAATGGGGTCTAACATAGGCTTCCAGGGCCGAGCTTTGGCCGAGCGTTGTGCAGCAAATGTAGCCAAATCCCTCATTTGATCCGGTTCAGCAAACCGGTTTGGGCTTCTTGAAGGCGAGCTCCAAACCGGACTAGGGCAGCCAACAAGTTGGCTCGACAAGGGACTAGCTAATAAGCCGGATGACTTATTCGACCCGGACCGCCCAGTTTTGGTGGCAGCTGCGGTGAGCCTTTTTACTAGAGAAGCCAAGTCTAGAGGAGAAACCTCAGCTTGTAATGTTGTGTATGGCAGCAAAAAGTATATTCGACCGGGTTCGAGCAACGTCTCTGGTTTGAGCGGTTTGAACCCGCTCGAGAGAAGCTCAAGTGGGGTGCAGATAAAGTTTTTTGAGGGCTTTTCTAAAACTTGACTGACTGGAACAGATTGCTCGAAGTATTCTACGTAGCCGTTCAAGTGAACCACTCGTACACATTTGAATTCAGGTCGATCTGATGAGGATGATGATGATCTGCAAGAAAAGCATAAACCCATTTCTTCTTTCTCCCTCTTTCTCTCTCTCTATAGATATATATATATATATATGTATATGTATGTATATTAGTCTGTATGAGAAGTGGATATGGGGTTGTAACAGAAAGACTTTTAGGTGCTTTCGAGGTTTTGCTGAGGTAAAGCTGGCCAACTACTTCGAGACTTTATAGAGATAAACTCGAGTTTATGTGGGTGATCTGTGAAAGTTACAATAAAATGATATTGATAAGTTATATTATATACAATATGTGTTAATTAACTCAACTTGGTATGATTAACTAATTGGCAAGCAAGCGCTAAGTGAAAGTCAACTAAGTTTTAACACGTCCATG
The DNA here is from genome assembly GCF_963169125.1 of Humulus lupulus. NCBI lineage: Eukaryota > Viridiplantae > Streptophyta > Magnoliopsida > Rosales > Cannabaceae > Humulus > Humulus lupulus. Next base: position 59,304,746 of record NC_084798.1, read on the forward strand.
ATCAATTGTTTGATGTCATATGTAACTTTTGTCTTCTTTGGACCAGAAATTTTGTCGTGGGAAACGGATAACCAATCCCAAGCTTTATTGATTATGACATATATGTATTTATAAATACATGATAATTAACTTTATTTATAGAATTAAATACACGGCGGCACAAAATATAAAAAGAACTCCAATTAATGAAATACTTGTTCTCGAGTTGCCTCTTGGGTTAATTAGCGGAGTATAGATATATGTGCTTGGTCAGCTCAATTTTGCCAACATATAAAAGGGAAAAAATGTTCTAGTTTCAGTTTCGTATAATAAATATTTTCAGAGAGTAATTGTAGAGTTGACCAAGTCAGAACAAGAGAACTAAACTTCTTATTTCGAGAGTGCAATTCTAGGAGTCAGTCGTTGGTTTGATGTTTGAAAATAACGTGGAAAATATATGAATATATTTTGGACTGGTCTCCATGACTTGCTTTCTTAACGGCCGTGTCCATTGGGTTTGGTACAGAGATTTTTGGCTGCTAGCTGACTGAACTACTGCTTTAGACTGAATATGGAAAAAGATATAGAATATAACTGGCTCTCAGGACCGAAGTCTGACCTTGTTTTAGCAGCTAATATAAGAGATGCCTATCCTCTCGACTCGAGCAACGTCATAATCATGTGGTTCAGGATAGCCCTTCAAACGAACTGTTTTTTTACTAAGTTAATATATTATATAAATAGACAAGTATTATTTGAAATATATGATTCTTATCTTTTCTTCTCTCTATACATAGTGAGATTGTCAATGAAAATCATCCGAAAAATTAATTCGTTGTACATTTCAGTACTTGTCTAAATAAAATGTAAAATTAGTTGTATATAGGTTTTTATGCAGTACTATTTATTTGTGCACTTTCACCAACAAGCTTAGTCATTATAATTGCATTGAAAGTAGTCGTAGGTGAGTAATTCAGTCAAGACTCAAGAGTAAGACCTTTTGGACCCCAATAAAAAAGGAGGAGAAATTTACTCAGAATTCATTCGCTTTAGTACTTGTGATTGTCGGAATGAGACAAGAAAAGAGTCTTCGTTTCTGTTTTAGTCTCAAACCAAACCTGTGGTAATTAATCTTAACATGTTTTAACCATTACTTTACTACGGTGGTTAAGTTAAATATTAATTTGGTGCTATTTGGTTTCAACTGGTTGTTTATATATACAAATTTTCTTTTGTATTTTGGAAATTAGAGATTTGTAATACAAAAATACAGCTTTTTTTTTTAATGGAGAGAAAAACAGTTATTCGAGAGTAGGATATTATGGGTTTGAGCATGGTTTTTGCACTTGTACTCTTGCATTTTGTACAGTCATGTATGTATAACAAAGTTTTGAGAGGTTATGTTAATTTTTATTTAGGTGGCCTTGGTTACAAAAAAAAATATTGGAGAGTAGTAATGGGTTAAAAAATAAGAATGGAATAAGATTTTCATTCCTTCCTTATTAGAATCAATAAGTGAAGGATGATTATTATATATGTTTAATATATTATGGAATGGAATGAAATTTATATTATTTTCACAAATTACTTTTATTCTCTACAAGAAAAAGACTTTACAGCGACGACTTTTGTCGTCGCCAAAATGGCGTCGCTGTAGGTCTGTATGTGTAATAACCTACAGCAACGACAAAACGTAGTCATCGCAGTAGTGTTTTACTACAGCGATGACATGTCAGTCACAGTAAGGAAACTTTTTTTCATTTGGACTGGGATATTGCGACGACATGTGGTTGGTTGGAAAATTTGAATTGTATTTCAAAAAGCGACCACATGTCGTCGTTGTAGGTACGTCAACTGCCCCATCTATAGCGACGAGATATCGTCGCTGAAGAGTGTGTGGGTTTATATGCCTACAGCGATCCCATGTCGTTGTTGTAGTGTCACGAAAACTCAGATTTTTGTGTTCAGCAAGCACCCTAAGGCGACGACATGTCGTCGCTATAGGTATACAATTTTTTGAATTTTTTTTAATTAATTATGTTGATTAAAATTTATTTAATAAAATATTAAATATTAATTAATAAATAAAAAAAAACAAACTTATTTAATTAAATAATAAAATAAATTTATTAATTAAATAATAAAAGCAATTTAACAATATCCATAATTTCTAAAATGTAAGATAACAAAACATAAATAGTATTGTCTCCAAAATAAAAAAAACAACACAAAATATTAATAAATTCAAAATAATAATATAATAAAACTAAATATCATCAAAATCAATTCCAAAGTCATTATCGTCATGCTGTTGTGGTGGCTTGGTGGTGGCATGCTGTTCTGATGGTTGTGGTGGTTGTGGCTGTTGTTGTGGTTGAAAGCTTGCCATCATGGACTGTATCATATTCATGTCCAAGTTGAGAGGCTGAAATTGTGGATCTTGGATGTTTGGATTTGTTGCTTGCAAAAATTGTGGCATATGCTGGAAGTTGTTATTCTGGGTCATAAAGGCTTGACTGAAGTGTTGAATCATGGACAGGAAAGCCTCAGGTGGTACTGTTGGAGGGCCAACTTTGGTGGACGGAAACGGTGATGCCTCTGATTGTGAAGAGGATCCAGTGGTGCTTGAGGAAAATGTACTAGTGCCCTTCAACTTGCGTCCAATACCTCGGTTGTGGCCACGATGTTGACCAAGTACATGTTACCAAATGGATTAAAACCATCAGCACCCAAACCCAATAGAACGTTTCTGGGTTCTTTGGAAAAATAAGGATATCTGGAATCAAATTGTTTCCAAGCACCCCCATCAACAAGATGGTGCATCACACCATCTTCTTTCGGTCGCCCCATACTATGCCAGGTCATATCATTTGATGTAGGCCTTGAACCATAAAGACGCTTCAGCCTAGGTGTCACGACCCGACCCCTAGGCCGTGGCAGATTTGTAATATCCATAACTTGGGTGGTCAAAGGTCAAACTTTGACCTTGTTGGAAAATAGTCTTTATAAATCATCATTTAATTTATATTAAATCGTACTATAATTATAAGTTAAAAAAATGAAATAACTCATATAATTATATATAAAAATATTAGTGAGAAAAGTATGATCATTTATCATTATACATAAAACAATAATATTCCAACAGTTACGTAATCACCAAATAGTTATATTTAATAAGTCATAAATACCCAAAATAATACTTAGCATCCACCATTCCTCATCCCTAACTATTTCATAGCTCATTCATATATAACAATCATTAAATTCGAAGTCGAATACATATATAATGCTCAAAAGATAAGACAATGACACGAAATGGAAATAGGCTAAACACATTGACTCCATCGATAATTCATCTTTTCCACGTTCACGTCGCTAGGCCCCTGGAATGGGAGAGATAGGGGTGAGCTTATAAAGCCCAATAGGAAAGCAACTACTAACATAGGACCCAAAAGATTAATACAACACCTGCATGGTTAGCTTTGAAAACAAAACATACATCATCATGTATAAACCAAAATAGAGAAACCACAAATAATCATAAGAGCATAGCTATAGGTGCACATCGCACCGTCCACTAGATCCCTAGTTCCCGTTACCCACCATAGAAAATCCGACATCCTAAACCGGGTAGCCGGACTTGATAACCACCACAAGGGGGAGGCTCAGAACACTTCCTGTATACAGATGCTAGGTCTTTACACCTACAGGTGAGTGGACACCTGATCTACCTATGAGGAAATAGAGATTAGGTCGTGAAACAACAACATGCACAAATCATGATCACTATGGCTCTCATCGGTATAACCAAATGCAGGTAAACATAAAAATAAATAATCATATTCCCTTTATATATATTTTAGAAAATTGGGCAGCATAACAACTGCATTTGAATAAAACCCAAAAATCATAATCTGCATAAATAAGTGAACAGAAATATATTTTGCACCTAGTGCCTTCAGAACAGATTAGAAAACATGCAGATTAAGTTTTCAATTTTTCAAACATTTTATAAATATCAAAATTGGATTATATTTAATGCAATTCAATACGAGTAAAATAAGTCCAATAGTCAAGTTGAGTCCCTACCTCTTTAGATACCTCCTTAGAATTTAATCCGAGCCCAAAGCGATGCTCCTAAGCTTAACGATGATCTTAGAGTGATTTAGTCCGATTTTTATATCACGTTTTTCCTATGTGCACCAAATGAGCAAACGATTATCATCATAGCATTCCTTATTCATAATCGTGTCCAATCACATATAATATGACCATATTTAAAATTTCAAGTTCCGGAACCTCACCCAAGTGGTGCACTATAGCGGTTGGTGGCGGTACCGGAAACGTCGACGAATATATGCATGGCATATATCAAAACGATCCTCTTGATGAGTACATCATGAAAGTACAGCTCCTTCACCCCAAATGACCTCCGGTGTCACTGGAAAATGCTTCCAAAGGGCGGAGATACCCAAAATCTTGCTGGAGAAAAACAACGAGTTGACTGGAATGACTTAGTGGGTTTTGTTCCTCTCTCCACGCTGGTTCCAAGGGTATCAACCACTCATCAAGAGGTGGTCAAAGTTGGCAAAAAAACACAGTCAAAGTTGACGGACCAAACTTTGACTGGCGATTCCGAACGATTGACGGTGAGTTGGGCGGTGCCGCTTGGCAGTTAAGGTCGCCGGAGCAAGGCGAAACTGATGAGCTACCGCGCGTCAAAAATGGTGGCCGGTGGTGCTTGAGTCTTGCCATGGTTTGCCGAGAAAAGAAGAAGAAGAATAAGAAGAAGAAGAAGAAGAAGAAGAAGAAGAAGAGGAAGAAGAAGAAGAAGAGGAGGAGGAGGATAAGAGTGTCGGGGAGAGAGAAAGAAAAAGAAAAGAAAAAACTAAATATATAATTAAATTTTTTTTCCTCCCCTTTTTGAATTTTTAACCTGAAAATTCTTCAGGTTTTACATTCTTCCCTCTGAAATTTTAAAAGTAGAACCTCAAGCTGCAAATTACACAAATGAGGATACCTCTCATACATCTCCGACTCTAACTCCCAAGTAGCCCCGTCTTCTCTATGGTTCCGCCATAAGACCTCGACTTCGGGAATCTCTCTATTCCTTAGCACCTTTAACTCTCTCGCTAGAATTATGATAGGTTGTTCTTCACATGTCACGTCCTCTTGAAGAGGGAAAGCCTGATACGCAATGACGTGCGATGGGTCTGGAGTATACTTACTCAGCATCGACACATGGAACACATTGTGAACATACCCCTACTGCGACGGTAGGTTCAATCGATAAGCGACCTCCCCAACCCTCTCGATAACCTCGAAAGGTCCAATATACCTCGGGGCTAGCTTACCCTTCACTCCAAATCTCAACACACCAAGCATGGGAGTAACTTTCAAGAAGACATAGTCACCAACCTCAAACTCAACTTCTCATTGGAGGAGATCAGCATAACTCTTTTGACAACTTTGAACAACCTTAAGTCTCTCTTGGAAAAAAATACTTTGATCTTCCCAGTAGTACTAGCAATTTGAGATCCAATTGTAACATGCTAATCTGGTTCTGCCCAACACAAAGGTGATCTGCATGGTTTTCCATATAAGGCCTCATAAGGAGCCATGCCTATACTGGCCTGGTAGCTATTATTATAAGTGAATTCCACCAATGACAAGTGTTCTCCCCAGCTACCCCCAAAATCCAAAATACAAGAACGAAGCATGTCCTCCAAAGTTTGGATAGCCCTCTCAGACTGTCCATCTGTCTGAGGGTGGTGAGCGGTGCTCATGTTAAGTTCAGTTCCTAAAGCTTCTGGAAATGCTCGCCAAAACCTTGATGTAAATCGAGGATCTCTCTCAGAAACAATGCTGGAAGGCAACCCATTTAGTCGAAGTATGTTACCCACATAAAGTCGAGCTAATTTAGAAGCCTTACAATCCTTCCTAATTGGAATGAAATGAGCAGATTTGCTCAAACGATCGACAATCAACCGGACAGTGTCATGATTTAATGGTGTTAATGGTAATCCCATCACAAAGTCCATCGTGATCTCATCCCACTTCCATTCTGGTATAGGTAAAGGTTGAAGCAACCCTGAAGGTCTCTGGTGCTCAGCTTTAACCTGTTGGAAAACCATACACTTAGCTACAAAGTTAGCCACATCTCTCTTCATACCTTTCCACCAATATTGTCTTTTCAAATCTTGGTACATCTTTGTGCTTCCAGGATGTACAAAAAACTTAGACCTATGGGCCTCAATCATAACAGACTCTCTAAGATCAAGGATATTTGCAATGACTAATCTTCCCTTATGGTATAAGAATCCTTCAGCATTTATTGTCCATCCATCTAATTGCTCATTGTTTTGGATTCGATTCTAGATAAGTCTCAATTTCTCATCTTGCCACTGACATTGCTTAACTTGTTGAAGTAGCAATGTGTAGCAACCACATTTGCTTTTCCATGATGATATTTCAAAGTGAAATCATAATTTGCCCTATACTCAACCCTTCTTCTTTGCCTCAAATTCAAGTCTCTTTGAGTAAAGAGATACTTTAAAATTTTATGATCAGAATATAATTCAAACTTTGCTCCGTATAAGTAACATATCGAAATTTTCAAGGCAAAAATCATTGCTGCAAGTTCCAAGTCATGTGTGGGGTAGTTCTTCTCATGTGTCTTCAATTAGCGTGAAACATAGGCAACAACCTTACCATTTGGTATGAGAACTCCACCTAAACCAGTACCAGAAGCATCAGTGAATACCACAAACGGTTCATCACTATTAGGCACAGCGAGAATAGTAGCCATAGTCAATCATGGCTTAAGTTCTCTGAAAGCTCCTTTGCAACTGTCATCCCACACGAACTTTAAATCCTTTCTTGTTAGCTTTGTCAAAGGCATAGCAATTCGAGAAAAATTCTCCACAAAGCGACAATAGTAACCTGCTAACCCAAGAAAACTTCAAATCTCAGTAACGTTCTTTGATTTTTCTCACTGCAAGATAGAATCTATCTTCGCATGAATCCACAGTAATGTCCTCTTGATATTTTACAAGCCCTAAGAATTTGACCTCAGTCATCCAGAAGTCACATTTTTCTTTCTTAGCATATAATTGATGGTCCCTCAAAGTTTGCAACACAATTGTTTAATGTTCTGTATGGTCCTCAGGTGTCTTGGAATACACCAAAAGGTCATCAATAAAAATAACCACAAACTTATCCAAATAGGGTCTAAAGATTCTATTCATAAGGTCCATAAATGTTGTAGCTGCATTCGTCAATCCAAATGGCATCATAAAAAACTCAAAGTGTCCACAACGCGTTCTGAAATTAGTTTTTGGAATATCCTCTTCCTAAATCCTCAATTGATGATAGCCTGACCTTAAATCAATCTTGGAAAAACACTTTGAACATATGAGCTGATCAAACAACTCATGCATCATTGGCAATGGATACTTGTTCTTAATTGTCATCTAAATTAATTTCTTATAATCGACGCACAATCACAAGGATCCATAAGATTTCTTGGCAAACAAAGCTGGAGCTCCCCATGGGGAAGTACTGTTCCTGATGTACCTTATCCATTAGCTCACCCAATTGCTTTTTCAATTCATCCCACTCTGTAGGTGCCATGTGATAAGGGGTAGTAGAAACTGGTTGAGTCCTGGGAATCAAATCAATGCAAAACTTGGTCTCTCTATCAGGTGGTAGTCTTGGAAAATCCTCAGGAAACACATCTGGAAAGCCACTAACCACTGATATCCAAGGAAACTTGTCTAGAGGCCTAGACTCATCCTCAATTGTAAACAGACTCCCATAACACTCTAAGTTTCTTTTCCCACCTAAACATGCCTTAAGGATAAGATCCTGCCTTACTGCACTCATGTTGGCTCAATATACAATGAAATCTCCACATGGAGTTAAAAGAGTCAACATTTTGCGTGAGCAATCAACAATGGTTCGGTACTTAGACAACCAATCTAGACCAAGAATCACATCAGCTTGTCACATAGGAAACACCATCAGGTTTCCTAATAAATTATGCCATTCAAACACAATACAACCGATTTGCAGATGGTTGATACTTCACCATGCCCTCCCATAGGTACACTCAACTGCAATGTAGGACTAAAAGTTCCCCAACTCAAACCCAACATGATAGCACACATTAATGATATATAAGAATGGGATGCACCAGTATCAAATAATACATGAGCCCAAGAGTGTGAGATAAGAACCACACCATCCACAACTCCCTGACATGCTCCTCCTTGTACATCATCACCACCAAGAGCATAGGCTTGACTATAGGCTTTTTCCTTTGCTTTCCCTTTTCCTTGACCATGATGGCTTGTGCTTGCACTAAAGCCTCCTCTCGGATTGAACCCTCTCTAACTTCTAGCAGAAATAGGAGTTTGAAAACTCTACGAGTACCCCTAGTTGAATCCTGAACTTTGGGGCTAGAACTGATGTTGATATTGGGATTGTTGCCTCGGTGTAGGTGTGAAACCATAGGATGAAGTCTGAGACTGGTTACTCTTAGGTTGTCCTGTGAAAGGAGAAGACCTAGCATAACTCCCTATGGGTCCTCCAGGTGATGGTTGGAACCTCTGTTGTCGTGTAGGCAATCTTTCTTCTTATGACCCTGTTGGCCACAACTAAAACACCCATACGACCCAATTCGAGTCTTTCCTAAAGATCCACTGCTATTGCTACCCCCACTAAGTTGTTGTCCTTGGGATAACCATCACCCTTGGTTCTTCTTGTTCATTTTCCTATCATTTCCTCTCTCTCGGGCCAGATTCTTTCTTTCAATTCCTTCTTGATGAGCCTCAGTCCGTAAGGCTGCTGTCACACACTCATTCAAATTTCTAAAGGTCATAGGGCAAGTGGACCCAGCATTGAAGGGAGTAAGGGATGGAGGAACTGCTCAATTAAAATAGGTTGATCGACCACACCGACATAAGCATAGGAAGATACTCTACAAACTTCATGTAGAATTCATTCACTCACATCCATCATTATCTAGTCATTATGTGAACTCATCAACCTGTCATTGATCTTAAGCAATCAAATGATCCAATCAAGTCCTCCTATGAGATGGGTTAAAATGTTTTTCTTCGAGAACCCGTCTCAAAATTTCCTCAAGTCATCCCATCAGTTCCACTCATCCTACTTAAGGCTTCCTACCAGTCCGGTGCGCTCCTTTCCAACTTGGGCACATTAATATTAACATGATACTCCTTAGGTGTTCCCACAATGTTTAAACTCTTCTTTATCTGCCTCGGCCATCTTTCAGCAACCATGGAATCTTTTCCACCAATAGAGTTAGGCATTTGAATCCGATGGAAGATCTGGAAGTGATTGCTCTGTTGGGCAGCTGGATCCATTTGTTGGGCAGGAATGCCTCTCAAAGCCTCAAGAATGGCATTAACAGGGATTGCAACTGGCGGAGAGGGAACCTCAGCCTCAAGGACATCATCTGCAAGCCTTCTCCTTGTTGTCCTTCCTTTCGGAGGCATTTTCTTAGGTCAGTAAATCAAAAGCTAACTAGTTAGTGATGAGTGGATGCTATCTATATACATACGCATTTATAGATCAAACTACATTATTTTAAAATAAATTTAATCTATTTGGTGACACACTCCGAGGTATTTAAACCCGGTGCTTTGATACAATTTTTCTGTCATGACCCGAGCCCTAGGCCGTGGCAGATTTGTAATATCCATAACTTGGGTGGTCAAAGGTCAAACTTTGAACCTTGTTGGAAAATAGTCTTTATAAATGATCATTTAATTTATATTAAATCGTACTATAATTATAAGTTAAAATAATGAAATAACTCATATAATTATATATAAAAATATTAGTGAGAAAAGTATGATCATTTATCATTATACATAAAAAAATAACATTCCCACAGTTATGTAATCACCAAATAGTTAAATTTAATAAGTCATAAACACCCAAAATAATACTTAGCATCCACCATTCCTCATATTCAAATATACCGATCATTAAATTCGAAGTCGAATACATATATAATCCTCAAGATAAGGCAATGCCACGAAATGGAAATAGGCTAAACACATTGGCTCCATCGATAATTCATCTTTTCCACGTTCGCCTCGCTAGGCTCCTGGAATCGGAGAAATAGGGGTGAGCTTATAAAGCCCAATAGGAAAGCAACTACTAACATAGGACCCAAAAGTTTAATACAACCCCTGCATGGTTAGCTTTGAAAACAAAACATACATCATCATGTATAAAACAAAATAGAGAAACCATAAATAATCATAAGAGCACGGCTACAGGTACACATCGCACCGTCCACTAGATCCCTAGTTCCTGTTACCCACCATAGAAAATTCGACATCCTAAACCGAGTAGCCGGACCTAATAACCACCACAAGGGGGAGGCTCAGAGCACTTCCTGTACACAAATGCTAGGTCTTTACACCTACAGGTGAGTGGACACCTGATCTACCTATGACGAAACAGAGATTAGGTCGTGAAACAACAACACGCACAAATCATGATCACTATGGCTCTCATCAGTATAACCAAATGCAGGTAAACATAAAAATAAATAATCATATTCCCTTTATATTTTAGAAAATTTGGCAGCATAACAACTGCATTTGAATAAAACCCAAAAATCATAATCTGCATAAATAAGTGAACATAAATATATTTGGCACCTAGTGCCTTCAGAACAGATTAGAAAACATGCAGATTAAGTTTTCAATTTTTCAAACATTTTATAAATATCAAAATTGGAATATGTTTAATGCAATTAAATACGAGTAAAATAAGTCCAATAGTCAAGTTGAGTCCCTACCTCTTTAGATACCTCCTTAGAATTTAATCCGAGCCCAAAGCGACGCTCCTAAGCTTAACGATGATCTTAGAGTGATTTAGTCCGATTTTTATATCACGTTTTTCCTATGTGCACCAAATGAGCAAACGATTATCATCATAGCATTCCTTATTCATAATCGTGTCCAATCACATATAATATGACCATATTTAAAATTTCAAGTTCTGAAACCTCACCCAAGCGGTGCACTATAGCGGTTGGTGGCAGTACTGGAAACGTCGACGAATATATGCATGGCATATATCAAAACGATCCTCTTGATGAGTACATCACGAAAGTACAGCTCCTTCGCCCAAATGACCTCCGGTGTCGTCGAAAAACGCTTCAAAGGGCGGAGATATCCAAAATCTTGCCGGAGAAAAACGACGAGTTGACTGGAATAAATTAGTGGGTTTTGTTCCTCTCTCCATGCTAGTTCCAAGGGTATCAACCACTCGTCAAGAGGTGGTCGGAGTTGGCTGAAAAACACAGTCAAAGTTGACAGACCAAAACTTTGACTGGCGATTCCGAACGATTGACGGCGAGTTGGGCGGTGCCGCTTGGTAGTTGAGGTCGCCGGAGCAAGGAGAAACCGATGAGCTGCCGCGCGTCAAAAATGGTGGCCGGTGGTGGTTGGGTCTGGTGCCTTGCCATGGTTTGCCGAGAGAAGAAGAAGAGGAGGAGAAGAGTGTCGGGGAGAGAGAAAGAAAAAGAAAAGAAAAAAAATGAATATATAATTAAAAAAAAATTTCCTCCCCTTTTTGACTTTTCAACCTGAAAATTCTTCAGGTTTTACACTAGGAGTCACGAAGTACCACAACACTTTGTGGGCAACTTTTTTCCCCTTTGTGTCTTTGTCAACCCATTGACTCTCACCACATACAAGACAACTCTGTTTTTTGGGAATTCTCCTCCCAGAACAAACAACAGTCATACTCGCAAGGATGAATTGATTGATAACCTAACCCTAACTTCCTCATTATTTTCTTAGACTCATAGAATGAAGCCGGAATCTTATTCTCCTTCGGGAATACAAATTTCATAAACTTCAAGAGTTCATCAAAGGAACTATTTGTCCATTTATTCATAACCTTCATGAGCATCATCTTCACCAAGAAGTTCAAGGAAGACAACCAAGTACAACCAGGGTATAACTCGCTTCGACCTCTTGAAACAGGTCATCAAATTGATTCTTCGCACAATTGTCACCACCATCTGAAATTCCTTCATTTACGCCTTCTTCGTTAGTGTCTTGTTCACCAATAACATCATTGATGATGTCAATCATCTCATCAGTCATTGGAGCCCCGGCATCCACTGCTGGAGGCATATCAACTTCACCGTGGTAGGTCCACTTCACGTATTGCTGCAGAAACCCATATCTGTGTAAGTGAGCCTCCACCACATCCAGTTTCTGATTCAACATATTAACACATTGAACGCTTGGGCATCTGACTTTTCCCGAAGCATTCACATGATTCTTGGCCATTCGTATAAATGCTTGAAGACAATTCCAAAACTCATCAGAGTTACGTCGTCTATTAGTTATCCAACTCTTGTCAATCATCATAACTGATTCAAGTGGAAAATAAATTATCACAATGTGATAATCATAAAAAAAACTACCTTTATTTGCTAATAATTTTTTTATCACAAAAACACTAACTTTTTCAAGTAAATTGTGAAATCTTATTGAATCTTATCAATATATATGATCAAATTTTATGAATATATTATCAAATTCATTAAATCAAAAAATATTTAATTATAATCTTATTAATTTACCATTAAAATATTATTATTTTAATTTATTTAATAATCATCAAATTATTAATTTATTTTCTACTTTTTATTTTAATAAAATTTCAAGAGTAAAGTTGACTATATTAATTACTTTATTATAAATTTTTATTCTACTTTATAAATTTTTATTAATTACATTAAAATCTACTAAAATTTCGGCAGTATAACAACTATAATCTAACCTATCCCAAAAATTAAAATCTACATAAAATATACAAAATCAGTCCCAGAACATACATATAATTGAATATAAAGATTTTAATCTCATATCAACAACATAAATCAAATTATAAACATTTAATTAGATTTATCTAACCTAATAAACTATTTTTTTATTAAATTCTAATATTCATATCCACATTCATTCATATAAACATATTCACATTTATATACATATACATACGCATTCATATTTATATACATATACATTCATATACACATAAAAAATAAACATACATATATATTAATAAAAAAAATTAAATCATCTAATATCTAAACCTATCATATGCATTTTTTTATAACATAATATTTAATTAAATCAAATTAATAAATATATTTACAATCTATCCGTAAAAAAATACAAATATAATTAAATTAACAAATATACCAATCTAACCTAAAAAACAAAATTCAACACAATATAAAATAACCAATTACACAATTGAAAACTTAATTTAACACTTAATCAATAATAAAAAACTTAAAAATAATACCCAAAAGTCAGGCTATAGCGTTATCTTCTGTCAATAATCTAATCTCAAGGCTCAGGCTAGGCACAAGTAATCTGAAAAAAAATAACCCAAAAAATTTCAAAAACTCATTGATACCAAACACAAAATACACACATATACTAACAAAAAATACATTTAAACCATAAAATACAAAGAAAATTGGATTATATTACCAAAACAAGGAAAACAAGGCAGCAGATAGGCTCGGATCGTCAGTGGGGTTTAGATTGATCTGGTTTTTCAAAAAAAAAAATTGTAGAAAATGAAGAAGAAGGCTCGGGCTAGGGAGTTATATCGACTGACTTTATAGCGATGACACGTCGTCGCTGATAACAAACGCACAATTTCACTCAAACGGTGAGACCCTACAGCGACGACATGGATAATTAATAGTACACGAACATTCTCGTGTGTTACGCGTCTACCCTACAGCAGCGACATGTCGTCACTATAAGCACTGAAATTTGACTTAAAATTTTTTGGCGGTTCTATTTCCCACATTTTTTTGGGCCTATTGCGATGACATAGTACAAAATAACTGACCAGTGTATTAAATTGGACTTTATAGTGACAATATGTCATCGCTATAAGGAGTGAAAAATAAGCAACTAACTCTTGGCAGTTAAGTTCCTTCCCTCCCCATCCTACAGCGACGATAGGTCGTCAATATAGACAAAGATATTTCCTCTTTTCTTTCGACGAAGACCCTACAATGACGACATATCGTCGCCGTAGAGTTAGTTCTTGCCTCTTGTTCCCTCCAAATTCCTGATACCCTATAGCGACGACACGTCGTCGCTTAGAGTACCAGGTATTTGGAAGACCTAATCGTGTGTTGTTGACGACCCTACAACAACGACATGTCGTCGCTATAGTTTTTTTTTAATAAATTAAGAAAAAAAGAATTTTTCATGGATTTCAACTACATACAGCAACGACTTTGGAGTTGTCGCAATAGATGTCGTTGCTGTAAAGTCTTTTTCTTGTAGTGATTCTTATAAATTTTTATTATTATTAAATTAGCATTATTTTGTATACTAACTTTTTTATATACCAAATTAAAATTTTTGTTCTAAATTATATTTTATTGACCAAATTACCCTCATATTACAATATAAATAAAAAATTAATATATGATACATCGATATGTTGTAAAAAAATATAATGAAATGTTAATAGATTTTAAAATAGATGTATTTTAAAATATATATAATGCCATCTTATTATTATGTTTAATTAGATTTTATAAATAATAACCATCATTAATGAATATTAACATCAACAATAAACTAAAATGTGTATATTTTGATTTTATATAGTTTCTAATATATATTTTGTAACAATCCAAAATCACTAATAAGGGTCTTGATTAGTGTCCCGGGAGGGCACGACTGGTTTATGTGTGAATTAAATAGTTTAATGCATGACTCTATGGTAAGCATACTTGTATGAATATATGAACATATATGAAATGCATGTCTACGAGTATTAGTATGCATGTAGGCCCCCGTTTAGCTTAAAGGGGTATATTTGTAATTTTAGCCCGTTGAGGGTGTAAATGTGATTATATGTCATAATTGTGAGGACCACATTATTATGTGGGAATGTGCAGCATGTGACCTGATGTGATCCTAGGGAGCTAGTTAGTAGGAAAGTCACAACGGGACCTAATACTTGACTTGTGGCAAGTCAAGGGGTATTACGGGTATTAGATGGTTATTTGGGTTGTCGGGTTATGGAAATAAATAATTGGAGATATATTTGAGGTTAGGAAGCCTAGGTGGGGACACAGGGGAATTTTACCATTTTGCCCTCGGGGACGTTTTTGGTACCCTGAGCCTCGGGACTGACTTAACTTATTAAGGATAGACTAAGTAAAATTAAGAAAACAGTAGAATAAGGCCCAAACCGACCCTTTTTCATTCTCTCATCTTATTCCCATCATTTCTATTATTCTCTCAAAGAAGCTAGTGGAACCAAAGGAAAAGCTTGGTTGGAACTCATAAATTTGAGCTGGGACTTTGGAGATAAGTTCAGGGTTAGCAAGAGGATCTAATCAAGGATTGAGGTAAGTTCTGAGTTACATCTTTGGCCATTTAATTCTGTAGATGCGGCTGGATTCTAAGAGTTCTTGGGTTTTGAATTTAAGGTTGAATTAAGGCAGAAGACTTGGAGGATTAGCTCAAAAATTTCTTGGAGGATTGGTTCTTCAGTATAGGTAAGCTTGCAATGATATTTTAGTGTTTGAATGTGTTTTCTGGGATGGTTTTGGTGTTCTTGAGCTTATGGGTTTTAGAAATTAAAGTATAATTTTAGTGAGCTTTTAACTTAGGTTCTGCTGGGTTTTGCTGTTGGAAGCATGTTAGAAAGTTTGTGATAATTGCATTGTGTTATTGGAATGATTTAGGGTGGATTTGAGTGTTAAAAATGGTGGTTTTTTTGGGTTCGAAGGGCTGGGCCGCGACCCTGTACTTGGTGTGTCGCAGCCCTATGGAGCAAAGAGGAGCCAGGAGGGCTTAGATGTAGAGGCGGGTCGCGGCGCCTCAGGGGAGCACCGCGACGCGTGTTTGGTTTTCCAGGGAGGTCGAGCCTCTAATTTTGAGGTAGGCCGCAGCATGGGTCCTTAGGGCCGCGACCCTTAAATGGATTTTTGGCCTTTTGGAGTTTTTAAGCGCGAGAACTTAACCTAGAGTGCTCGGGATCAATCCCACTACCATGTTTAGTGGAATTCGATGTCCCCGAGGTTAGAACCTTATCTGGAAGCCTTTAAACAATTATTAATGGAAGCCCTTATCTTGGTTGTGACTAGGTATAAGCTAGGGCTTGGGAAACAGATCGTGCTCAAGAGGCATCTTGCGTAATCAGAATATTTGGAAATTTAAAGGTAAGAAAAACTGCATCCGGTTGTGAATTTATAATGGGACTAAGGGTTCCCTGTTTTGTATGCTTTATGAAGGATGGTATTATGCCATGTGAATAATAAAAAAATGGCCTAAGAGGGCCAGAGTTTCCATTGGCGTACAAGGCGCGGCTTAGCCACTTGTAGCTGAGGACATCTTAATATTCACTGAGCTCGGTTTAAGCGGACTGGAGTCAGTGGGGTAAATAGAGGGTGCGACCTAAGGGCGTCAACCCTGATTATCATGTGATTTGGTTATCATTGTTGATTGATGAATTTGACATGCTGGATAGCTGAGTATTAGTTTGTAGATTTTCTGGTTATGTCTATGGACTATGTGATTAATGTGGGATGTTTAGTGTATGAACATGCTTAAAGCGTTATTTAGTTATTATCATTGTTTGTGCTATAATGTTATATTTTCTTGTTGGGCCTTGGCTCACGGGTGCTACGTGGTGCAGGTAAAGGCAATGGTAAGCTTGATCAGCCCTGACTTGGAGAACTCTAGAGGTGAAATGTACATGACTAGCTGCTCAGCTGCCATGGTTGAGGGTGGGACAGGAACAGGAGGACCATAAATATCTGTTTTGTCCTTAAAGTGGCTAGTGGTTGTCTGTAACCGACTTTCAAATGTTATTTGGGATCCCATGTACTCAACATTTGTTTATATAAAATGTATCTTTTATGACCAAAATATTTTAACCCTAGTTTATTAATGGTTTTAGTGACACATTTTCAACTAAATGACTTGATTAGCAACTCCTGCACCTTTATAAACACACAGTGTAATGGTCTTGGCTACCCAAGGCGTTACATATTTGGTCGTGTCATCATAATTTTTTTTTATCAGGCGGTGTCGTGAGACATCCTGCTTGTCACTTGTACGGAATCGACATCACGATTTGTGTAATAGTGAAAATCAAATGGCTACTTCTCGTCCAAGGACACTGTACTTGACACCTGGTAGTCCTACTTCATGTACAGAGGATGATTCTCTCAAATCCAGAGGACATGAATAAAAGAAACTGTCTTGTACAAGACTTGGAGCATTAGGTCTGAAATACCACATAATTACCCAAAATTTCCATAAAAATATACTATGGGGTGAGATCGGCGTCGATCGACACCAATCCAATGCTTTTGACCATTAAAGCCAGCGAGAACATGCTTTTTATCTCTGATTGTTGATCTTGGAGCATATGACTATTGATAGGGAAATACCTTATAATTATCTACAGTTTCCATAAACAACTACCCCAGGTGAGATCGGTGGTGATTGACGTTGATCGGAGCATTTTAGCCACTTAAGTCAGCATGACAACTCTTTATTAGTGTGATTGTTTATCTTGGAACATTGTAGGTGGCAATCCGACAGTTGATTAGATCCAAAAATTCCCCATAAATAGTTAAGGTTCCCATTAACTACTAAATTGGGGTACGATTGGTGTCAATTGATACTGATCAGGGCCTTTTGACTATTAAAGTCAACAAGAACACTATTTATAAGTGTGATTGTTGATCTTATAACACCACGAGTGATATTTCGTTGATTAAGTCTAAAATACTCTATAGTTAGCTAAAGTTGTTGTAAGCTACTACATCGAAGTGACGCTGATTGTAGGCTTTTGTCCTAAATAATAAAAATCTATCAATTTAGATTAAATTAAATTATTTTTAAATGTATCACTTCAATTCTCAAATTAAAATTTAAAAATTAAAAATTAAAACGTAAATAATAAAAATATAATTTCGAAAACAAATATTTTTGTATAATTTTTTTTATTTTAAAACTTTTCTCACCATTATATATTATATTAAAATTAATTAGTAAAGAATATACGAATAATAATAAAAAAAAACTAATTAGTTGTCAAAAAGTTGTTTGAATATATGAATCATGGGTAATAAATTCTACAAAAAAGAGCAAAATAATTAAAGTCATTTAAAACATGATTTGTTCGCGATTAGAAATTTTTTAAAAACAATGACTTTGAAATAACAATCTAAATTTAGTGCATGAAAAACATGTTTATGAAAACATGATTGGTTGAATAGTGAATCAACTGTTTTTTAGTAGAAATAGAATATGTTATTGATAGATTTGAATTTAGAAAGAATTTTCATTTATTAGAAACTTAGTCAATTTTAATTAAGATTAATTTTCTAATTCATCTACAAATTTTAGTTAATTAAAATTATGAACAATAAATTTAATTAAATTCAAAATTTTAAATGAAAGTCATAAATAATTTGTATTGATCAATGAAAGTTCATAATAATGTTCTATTATTATAGATAAGCCACATTTTTTTAGCAATATCAATCTCTATCATTTCTATTATTTGAGACCAAGGTACTGTCGATACACATATTGTGTGAGATCAACAATTAATGTCCCTATCATGTATGTATGATATTGTTTTACTGCTCACAACTAAGACACACATCCATGACCAGTCATATTTCAAAATAAAGTAAAAAAAAAAAAGACATACGAAGCTAAATAGCATAATAAACATTGTTTATACATTTATTACATATTTACCTCATATGCATAATTTATTAGAACTAACACATATATAAAATGCAGCAAATATCATTGACAAACTATATCTAAACATTACATCCTCATATATAGATCTCCGGAATAAATATGTTTACATTTTGGATGATATTGTTTAGAGTCCAAGGGTACATCCATTTTAATGTATAGTGTAAAAAAAAAAACTTTAATACTTCACAAGTGATTTTAATTGCCCTTTCATTTTCATTATTTCCTTCAATAGTACCAAAAGCTAATTAAGTACCAACCATCTCGAATCATCTCAACTTTTCTATAACGTTTAGTTAAAAATAAAGTTATAATTTGGAGAAGAGTAGTTGATCCAAATACATGAGAGCTATTACTTACTGCAAATAAATCCATAATCATGAATATATTGAGAACCAGACCAAAACTTGTGTAAAAGAGAGTGAAGTATTAACAAGAATAAAAAAAACAATATCTACAAAGAAATCACCTAGTATGATATCCAAGTTTCCTTTAGTCCATGAGCAATTATTGTAAGCTCTTCACACAATTCTGATGACACATTTCAGTAATAAAAAAATGGAAGAAGAGAATTATTAATATTTCCAAATGCTTGAAGAATAACTTTAAAGTGATAAGTTCATCAACATATTTCTCTCCAATCAGAAACAACTTTATTTTAGCTTCACTCATTTCTTTGGTGAGGGGAAACATGCATCCAACACTTGCAAATTCATAATGTTGAATCTATGGAAGCTTATCAACAATATAACATTGTAACATTACTGTGACAAGTCTATATTCATCTCCCTGACATAGATGGACAAAGCCTTCATAGTTAGGAAAGAGTTCTTCAAATCATCCACAAATTTTCAACTTCCAAATTCAATCTCTAAGTCTTGATGCAGGGATTCTATTTGAGATATTTTTAGTAAATAATCAACCTCAGATATGATGAATTATATAGGAAAACTCCAATAAGACATTTCATTAAACAATATTCATGTACAAACTAAAAACTCAAATTTTCCTAAAATCTATTTCTTCTATTAACCATGTATACATATTCAATAATAAAACTAGCATTATATATACACGTATTAAGACCAAAATAACCCAATGCTTATATGATTATGCTCTTCAAAAAATTAATGTATAAATAAATAGAGCTCCAATCACTAGAAGAAATTATTAATGTTAGTAAAGAAAATAATATGGAGTTGGAAACTACAAGAGAAAATGGAACAGAAATATAAACATTACCATGTGGCTAATGGCAACGAGCACAATAAGAAAGGGAGATTCGGAGTTAGAGTTGACTAGGCAGTTGGGTAGAGTAGCAAATCGACTGGGTCCGCTGAGTTATAGTTGCATTGTTGAGGTTACAACAGCCATATCGACAATTGAGATGGGAAGACAAAGATGGTATTTTGAAGTGAGAAGGAAGGACATGCACAAATGATGAAGGGAAGGGAGAAGAGAGACAAATGATTGCTTTTTTTTTTTTTTAAGCAATTGATTAATAAAGAGTAATAGACCCCACCAAAAAAAATTCTAACTAGTTACAAGTTTTTAAGGGTAGTGTGGTATTTTAACAAATTTTTACAAAATAAATTGATGTGATGGCTAGACAATTTAAAAATCTATGGCGGATTTAGTCCCTCAAAAGAAAATGAGGGACTAAAGAACTTCCCTTATATATAATGTTAAAATATTTGGGTATTTTAAGGTGACGTCTTTTTTTTTTCTTTTGGGAATTTACTCATTTGGTACCCTGTGTTTTTGCAAAATATCATTTTGGTACCTTCTTTTTTCAATAATGCTCATTTGGTACTCTGTATTTTAAAATCATATATATTTAGCACCCTAGACTCTTATTTGATAAATAAAATTTTACAAATGTGACTAAACTGTCATAAGTTAAATGTAATTAAGTAATTAACTTTGAATTTGGAACTCATATAATTGAGAGCAGTTGATTAAATTGGTAAAATTTTATAAATTAAATTTGAGTTTAAGGTACCTAATATGTACGATTTTAAAATATAGGGTATCAAATATGTACGATTTCAAAATATAGAGTATCAAATGAACATTATTGTAAACACAGGGTACCAAAATAATATTTTACAAAAATACAACCCTTTTCTTTTTCAGCTCTTCATGTTTGAATTTCTTGTAATAGTTCACTGCTGTATTTATTTATTTATTTATTTATTTTTGCAGCAAGTTCACTGCTGTATTATTATCTCTAGATTTGTTCATGATCTTAGTGGCTTCTAACTAACTTGGTATTAAATTTTATTTATTTTATGTAGCGATTTGTCCCATTTAAAAAAAAATAAAAGAGAATAGGAAAAGTACATAAAGATAAAATTAATACTTGTTTTCTAACACTAATGTATTCTTTTCCATCTCACGTCTCTCTTTACAAAAATTATTCTCACTACTAGGGTTGTTCTTTTACTTAGTAATTAGCATGAGGTGAAATGGGGAGCAATTGCAATTTGACTATTCTTGGATGATTGTTCAGGACATGTTTTGTAGAGAATAATTAAATCGATCATTAATTGTGTAACACTGCTAATTACTTATGCCAAATACCAACTAAAATGATATATATAATGATGCATTTTTAATGGTTAATACCCATGAATGGTAATCAATGGATTATAATCCATATTTATAATTGTTAATTTATATTACTAAAAATAAATTTTGACTTTTTCAAATTTTTTGAAAGACAATTTGATAACATGACGGTCACATATTTATTAAATAAAGAATAAAAAAATCTTACTTAATATTCAATCTCCATTCATTCTTCATTCTTGATTCATTATTTTTATTCATTCAATGAGATTTTTTTGTTTTGGAATTAATATGAATAATTAAATTGATCATTATCTTTCCAACTAATGTTTATTGTCTAATTAATCTAAAAAATTCGAAATTATTGATTTTATATATTTTATTTATTTATTTTCATCATCATTATAATCATTCCTCATCAAAAACTTGTTTAGTGATTTATGGTAACCATCCATGAGTAATAACCATTGAGAAGTCTTCCATATATATATGGGTAAATACCATTTTAGACCCTGAGTTTTGTAAAAGTTACCGATCGGACCTTGTGTTTTGTTAAATGACAATTTGGACCCTATGTTTTACAAAATGAAACAAATTAATACCCTGGACTCAATTTTTGTCAAACTATTTTCAAATATGACCAAAATGCCATCAAAATTTTTAATTAATAAATTAATTAAAAAATTATAACTTTATTTTAAAATATAATAAAATTAAATTAGTTTTAAAATAAAATAAAATAAAAATTAAATTATATATAACTTAACTAAAAAACATAAGTATTTTTAATTAATTTTTTTTAAAAAAGTAAAACATATTATCTAAAAATCTAAACCCTAGATCTAACATAATTTTCTTCTTCTTTTTATTCTTCCGTGCAAGTGGCCGCATTGCATTGGTGGAGGATATTGGCACAAATTTAGAGTTTGAGGGTGAACTGACAAAGGATATTGGCTTCGAATTGGTGGAGAAGATCGACGCGGCATGTAACAACCCAAATCCGCTAATAAGGCTTAAGGGCCTTGATTAGCGTGCCAGGAGGGCAAGATGTGATTTATGTGTGATTTGATGAGTTAAATACATGGTTATGATTTAGAGCATGTTATATGATTATTTGTTTATCTGAGATGCATGACTATGTATATTAGTATGCATGTAGGCCCGGATCGTGTTAGTAGGGCATAAATGTAATTTTGGCCATGTTGGGCATAACTGTATTGATATGCGATGATTGTTGAGACCACAGTGGTATGTGGGTGTATCTGTGATTTGTGACTCGAGGCGATCCCAGTGAGCAGGCTAGCGGAAAGTCATGACGGGAATTTATACTCGGCTCGGGGTGAGCCTGGGGGTATAAGCAGGAATTCAGAGAATAGATTGAGATTTATTTTGATGATGGGGGATACTTATTTGGTGGTTTATCAGGTGTTGGAAGGTAGCGGGAAAATATTAGAGACACTTGAGGATTAGCGGGGATTGGGTAAAATGACTAAAATGGCCCTATTTGGACAAAAGGATTTAGAGTTAATAGGAAGGGCATTTTGGTCATTTGGCTTTTAAAGATAAGTTTTTATAAGGCTTTATAGAGAGTGGGAATGCTGAAAAGAAAAGAAAAGAAAGAAAAAGGAAAGAAAGAAAAGAGAGAAAACAGAGGGGTTTTCCAAAGGATCGGTTTGTGCATTTTTGCACCATTCCTCTCCATTTTTCTTGGAGCAAAGCTTAGTGGAGAGCAATGGTTGGCTGAGCATCAAGGATCTTGGGTTAGACTTGAAGATTTCGCAAGAACAGATCAATTTTTGAGGTAAGTTTTAGAGATTTCAGTTTAAAGGTTTTGATGGTTTGAGTTATGTTTTGAGCTGAGTTGATGGGAATTTTAGGGAATTTCTGGGCAAGCTTTGAGGATTAACAAGCTAAGGAGGTCTAGGGTTGAATCAAGGTCGAAATTTGCATCAATGGTAAGAATTCTAAGCCTTTAACTTTGTTGTTGACTGAATTTCTGAGTTTAGGGTCGTTCATGGTAGATTTTGAGATTTGGGATAAATGTTCTTGGGATTTGAGGATTTGGGATGCTTGGGATGAATGGAGAGTGTTCATAAGCTTGATTTTGAGTTTGGTAAAGATTTGGGGGAGTTTGGTTTGTGATTGGTTGAAAGAAATCGCAGAAATGCGATTTTGGGTTTTCTAGGCTGCAACTAGCGCTATAGCGCTAGTCAGTGGGCGCTGTAGCGCTAGCCCCTGTTCTGGGGAGGTGAGTTCTGCTTGTAGCGCTACAGCGCCCTCTTTAGAGCGCTGTAGTGCTGCACTGTTCACGGAGGTGGATTTTTGGGTTTTTTATGAGGGATTTTGGCCTAGGGTTCGGGGCTCGATTCCGCCACTTTGTTTTGGGGATTTAGGACTTCCCGGGGGCTCGGGATTGGTCCTGAGGCTAGGTATTCGGACTTGGGGTTCGGTGTTGAGTTTGACCTATGTTTGTGCCTAGGTGTGCGCTAAGGCTCGAGTGGGATTGTGCTCAAGGAGTCAGGTGATCTAAGCTATTGAATGGAAAGACCCGTAGGATAGGGCGTGGGCCCATAGTGTGATTGCGGGGCACGGCCCTATATTGCATGATGAGATGATTTCCAGGCACGACCCTATATTGCATTACATGTTAGGGTGCAGATTTAAATGAACTGATATTTGTTTGAATGTTGTTTGATTTATGCTATATATGTTTATAATAAAATGAACGGCAAGGGCCGAGAGTGGCGTAGGCCGGGTGCGGCAGCGGGGCCGGAAGTAACACTTAGCACATGGGATGCTATAGTCAGGGCAGGGCCCGGTGGATACATGTGTTATCCTTATGGTGTGAACCAATACCCCAGGCTTCGGTAAGGCTTCTAGGGCGGCATGGCCGTGTTTGCTTAGTCTAATGGTTGACTTATTTAATCTGTGGACTATCGGATATGATTAACTGTATATTTGCATATGTTATGTACTGCATGAGTTTTCTTGCTGGGCTTCGGCTCACGGGTGCTCCGTGTTGCAGGTAAGGGCAAAGACTAAGTCAACCAACCATGAGTACGGAGAGCGTGAAGCGATGTGTACATGTTTGGCTTGCCCGACTGCTTTGGTTGGGGGTTTATCCGAAAATGGATGTAATAATCTATGATTTTTATAACTGATCAATTGTAAACTTATTTTAAGATGTAAATAGTTTTCAAACCTTATTTTGGGATCCCAAATGTTTAATACTAGAAGTTTTATTGAAACAACACATTTTTCTAAGATTACAGCCTTAACTTTTAATTAGTCACACTTTTGTTTCAAAACCTCGGTTAGCGAGTTCACTGCACACTGTTTTGTCTTAAAACTCACTTGGTAACGACTCTAAGGAAGTAGGGCGTTACACGGCAACATCATTTGGCGAACTGAAGCTTGAGGGCGTTGGGGCAAGACACGAAGGAGGATGAATTTGGTACGATTGGGCAGCTGCTAAGACTCCCAAGTTCAGGCCGCAATATTTTGGTCAGTGATAGGAATGGCTATAAAGAACTTTTCAACTTCTCTTCTTTTCTTTCTAAAACTAC
This sequence comes from Humulus lupulus, assembly GCF_963169125.1. Taxonomy (NCBI): domain Eukaryota; kingdom Viridiplantae; phylum Streptophyta; class Magnoliopsida; order Rosales; family Cannabaceae; genus Humulus; species Humulus lupulus. The sequence goes on from NC_084798.1 coordinate 59,329,707, forward strand.
CAACCCAATTCCCTCCGACCATGTCTTTTCAACTTCTTTCTTTTCTTCTTCTTTACTTCCTGCAGATCTGAGTCAATGAATGATGGGCAAGACTAAATCCAACATTGGGCGAGGCTGGAGTCGACCTTTTGGGAACCATGGTAGCTAGATTTTAAGGTGATTTCAAATTTGAAATTTTTTTGTTTAATCTTTGAGTGTTTTGAACGGTATTTGGGTGTTTGGATGATATTCTAGGGTTGAGAACTTTCAATTTCTTAAATATTTTTGTTTAATCTTTGAGTGTTTTGAATTTGTAATTGGGTGTTTGGATGATTTTCTAGGGCTAAGAACTTTCAATTTATGAAATTTTTTTGTTTAATTTTTGAGTGCTTTTAATCTGTATTTGGGTGTTTGGATGATTTTCCAAGGCTGATAACTGCAGAAAAAAGATGGCTAAGTTTTTGCATTTTAGGGCAGCAACTTTGTGAAAGAGGAAGAACTAGAAAATGAAGAACATGAGGATGAAGAAGAAAGAAAAAATGATGAATTGAATGTATTTTATATATATTTTTTAATTTTATTTTTTTAAGATATTTTTTTAGTTATGTTTTTATTGTCTTTAATTTAAATTTGATTATTTACTTTTAAAATATTTATGTTAATTTTTTTATTATTTAAAATAGTTTCATAATTATTGTTTAAAAAATAATTTCAAATTATTTAAATAGTATATTAATTAAAAAATTTGAAGACATTTTGGTCATATTTTTGACCAAAATTGTGTCCATGGTATTAATTTGTTCCATTTTGTAAACGCAGGGTCAAAATTGTCATTTAATAAAACACGAGGTTCGATCAGTAACGTTTGCAAAACATAGGGTCGAAAATTGTATTTACCCTATATATATTTATGATTCTAGCCATTTCTTTTTAATGTCATTATCATTATTATAGTATCCAAGTAATAATGGAAGCAAAGAATTCATCATAAAATACCCAAATCAATCATTTAAATAAATAAATAAATAAGCGCATCAATCGGGCGAGCGGGTTAACCAGCTGCCCCATCGGGTTTTTCCCGCCCCCACCCCATTTATTAAACAGGGCACGTCAAACAGTGCAAGTTGCTTCGCGGGGAGGGGCGAGTTTTGTTGCGGGGCAGTTTGACCCGCCCCATTGACATCCCTAGTTGTACTTCCTAGCATATCCCATCAAAGTCCTCACGACCCAGCCTCTAAGGCAAGTCCTCCCAAAGCCAGAGTCCTCTGGAAGATTCCTTAAATGGGCAGTTGAACTTAGTCAGTTCGATATCACTTATCACATGAGAACTACCATAAATGGTCAAGCACTGATGAACTTTATCGCAAAGTGCGCGTTTAACGTCACGAAAATTCTAATAAGGTTGAGTGCCTTAATTAGCGCGCTGAGAGGGCATATTTGATATATGTGTGATTAATTGATTAAATGTGTGACTACGTGACATACATGATTTATATGACAATATGAATATATATATATATATATATATACTAGATACAAATAGCCTGCAATGTACATTTCTGTAATTTTATTTTTAGAATTTATTAATTATTTTTATTAAATTTATATTAATGTCATATAAATTTCAAATAAATATCATGTTTTAGTTAAATAATTTTTTTTAAGTTTATGTTTGTTCTAGTTTTTGAATTTTGGAGTAACAACAATAGATTATATATTATATGTCTAATGTAATATTAAATATTATACGTGAATTTTAAATTTAAGTTTCTTGATAGTTTTTTAAAAAAAATACAATTTGTTGCTAATTGACAATAAATTATATTATATGTTTAATATGATATTATTCTAATAAGTGAGTTTACGTTTAATTAATTTTTATTTAAGTTATAAAAGGAATGATTTTATTATTTTTATATAATTATCATTGTAAAATATCTAAAAAAATGTCCTATTTTAATTTGTTTAGTTATTTATTATTTTTAAATTATCAATGTAGAATATCTCAAAAATATCATATTTTAATTTGTTTAATTATTTATTATTTTTAAATAATTATCATTGTAAAATATCTCAAGAATATCCTATTTTAATTTTTTTAATTATTTATTTTATTTTATTTAAGCTTAGGTGATGTTTACAAACTATCGTTAAATATAAGAATATTCTATTAAATATAAGAATATTTCGTTAAAGTTAACATTAAAAAAATAAAAAACCGTTAAAACCAAGAATTTCCGTTATCTACACACTTATTATATAGAAGAGATATATATATATATATATATATATATGCATGCTTATGTGTATTCAATATGCATGTGGGCCCGTTCTTGTTTATAAGGGCATATTTGTAATTTTGGCCAATTGCAGGCATAAATGTGATTATATGTGTTAAATGATTGAGACCAAATTATTATGTGGATATATTTGCAGTATTCGGCTCGAGGAAATCCTAGTGAGCATATTAGCGGAATAGTCACAGCAGGGTTTAATATCTTGCTCGGGGCGAGCCTAGGGGTTTAATACCTTGCTCGGGATTTTACTATTCCATGCATGATTGGGGAGTTTGAATGTAAGCATGCACTTTGTGATTTGGGGGCAAGTATTAATTTGATGCCTTTGTCAGTATTTCATAGACTTGGTTTTGGTGAAGCTAGGTCAACCACAGTAACATTGTAGTTGGATGATAGATTTGTGAAGCATCCACGTGGTATTATAGAAGATGTGTTGGTGAAGGTGGATAAGTTTATATTTCCAGTTGATTTTATAGTTCTTGATATGGAGGAGGATGAGAATGTTCCTATTATTTTGGGGAGGCCATTTTTATCAACTGGGCAAGCATTGATAGATGCGCAAAAGGGAGAGTTAAGGCTAAGAGTGCAAGAGGAAGAAGTAATATTTAATGTGTTCAAGGCTATGACTTATCCTAAAGCAAATGACAATTGTTTCTCAGTTGATGTGGTAGAAGAGGTAGTGGGGAGAAGAAAGTTAATAGAAGATCCTCTTGAAATTAGTCTTACAGTTAATGATGTAGATGGTGAGGATAGTGAAGAGGTGTTGGGTTATTTGAACTGGATACAATCATATGGGCCGTGGAAGAATAAAAGGTTTGAAGAATTGGGTGAGGGACCGAAAAGACCATTACCATCAATTTTGAAGCCACCTGTATTTGAATTGAAGGCTTTACCAGAACATCTACTGTATGATTATCTTGGGGAGAAAGAGACTCTTCCAGTCATAGTTTCATCATTTCTTTCAGAAGTAGAGGAGGAGAAGTTGCTGAGGGTATTAAGGGCTCATAAAACTGCTATAGGATGGACTCTTGCTGATATAAGAGGGATAAGCCCATCGACAGTTATGCATAGAATTTTTATGGAAGAAGATGCTAGACAAACTATCGATGCTCAGCGAAGACTTAATCCAACAATGAAAGAAGTGGTGAGGAAAGAGGTCTTTAAATGATTAGATGCTGGAGTGATTTATCCTATTTCTGATAGTGCTTGGGTAAGTCTAGTACAAGTAGTACCTAAAAAGGGTGGTATGACCGTGGTGAAGAATGAGAGTAATGAATTGATTCCAACAAGGACAGTGACAGGTTGAAGGATATGTATAGATTATCGAAAGTTGAATAAGGCAACTAGGAAAGATCATTTTCCTTTGCCTTTTATTGATCAGATGTTGGATAGGTTGGCGGGGCATAACTACTATTGTTTTCTAGATGGGTACTCAGGTTATCATCAGATTGTAATTGCACCAGAGGATCAAGAGAAGAAAACTTTTACATGTCCTTATGGTACTTTTGCTTTTAGAAGGATGCCATTTGGGCTATGCAATGCACCAGCTACATTTCAACGATGTATGATGGCTATATTTTTTGACATGGTTGAGAAAGGGATTGAGATTTTTATGGATGATTTTTTGGTTTATGGGTCTTCTTTTGACAATTACTTGACTAATTTGGAGTTGGTTTTGAGGAGATGTGACGAGTCTCATTTATTACTTAATTGGAAGAAAGGCCACTTTGTGGTGAATGAAGGAATTGTATTGGGGCACAAGATTTCTAAGAAAGGTATCGAGGTAGACCGAGCTAAGATTTCTGCAATTGAGAGTTTACCACCTCCAATTTCAGCTAAGGGAGTGAGAAGCTTCCTTGGTCATGCAAGGTTTTATAGAAGGTTTATTAAGGATTTTTCTAAGGTTTCAAAGCCTCTATATACTTTGTTGATGAATGGAGTTACTTTTTATTTTGATGAGAAATGCCACCAAGCTTTTAAGATACTTAAGGAGAAATTGATTTTGACACCTATAGTTGTAGCACCTCAATAGGATTTGCCATTTGAATTGATGTGTGATGCTAGTGACTTTGCAGTTGGGGCAGTGTTTGGACAAAGATTGGACAAGGTATTTAGAACGATTTATTATGCATGTCATACCTTGAATGATGCTCAAATTAATTATGCAACTACGGAGAAGGAGCTTTTGGCGATAGTGTTTGCCTTTGATAAGTTTAGACCATACTTGATTGGGAATAAGGTATTTGTTTACACAGATCATTCTACTATAAAATATCTTATGACTAAGAAAGATTCCAAGCCTCGTCTTATTTGTTGGATTTTGTTGTTACAAGAATTTGATGTGGAAATAAAGGATAAGAAGGGCACAGAGAATTTGGTGGCTGATCACTTGTCTAGATTGGAGGTTGTTGAGAATTCTATTGATAAAGAAGTTCAATTTAATGATGCTTTTCTTGATGAGTAGTTGTTTGAAGTAAGTGTTTGTAAAGATGTTCCATGGTTTGCAGACTATGTTAATTTTCTAGCTGCAGAGGTTATACCTCTTGAGATGACAAGGCAACAATTGAAGAAATTTTATTCGGAGGTGAAACACTATTACTGGGAGGAGCCTATTCTGTATAAACATTGCGCTGATCAAGTTATTAGAAGATGTGTGCCCAAAGAGGAGATGTTGTCAATCTTGACTCACTGCCATACTTTGCATTGTGGCGGTCATTTCGGAGGAACAAGAACAACATCAAAAGTTTTTTAGAGTGGGTTTTACTGACCTACATTATTTAAAGATGCTAATGTCTTTGTCAAAAGTTGTGATCGTTGTCAACAAACTGAGAATATATCAAGAAGAGATCAAATGCCAATGACTGGTATTTTGGAAGTCGAGTTGTTTGATGTGTGGGGAATAGACTTTATGGGACCTTTCCCATCATCTTATAATAACAAGTGCATTCTGCTTGCGGTGGACTATGTTTCTAAATGGGTAGAAGCTGCAGCAACTCCTACTTGTGATGGGAAATAGGTACTTAGATTCCTTCATAAACATATCTTCACTCGGTTTGGTACCCCAAGAGCAATTATTAGTGATAGGGAAAGTCTTTTTTGCAACAAGTCTTTCACTGCTCTATGTGCTCATTACGGTGTTCATCATTGAAAGGCATTGTTTTATCATCCAATTGCAAATGGTCAAGCCAAAGTGTCAAATAGGGAGATTAAAGTTATCTTGGAAAAGACTGTCAATACGTCAAGGAAGGATTGGTCGAAGAAACTCGACGATTCACTTTGAGCTTATCGTACTGCATTCAAAACTCCGATCGGTATGTCACCATATCGATTGGTGTTTGGTAAGGCATGTCATTTACCAGTGGAACTTGAGCACAAAGCTTACTGGGCTGTGAAGAAGTTAAACATTGACCTCTTTATGGCGGGACAAAATAGGCTTATGGAGTTGAACGAGCTCGATGAATTCCAAAATGAAGCTTATGAGAATGTGAGGATTTATAAAGATAAGTCGAAGGCCTTTCATGATAAGAGGATACTTCGGAAGGATTTTCAACCTAGAGACAAAGTACTGTAATTCAATTCTAGACTTAAGCTCTTTCTCGGTAAATTGAAGTCAAGATGATTAGGACCATACACAGTAGTTGCTTCATTTTCTTATGGAGCAGTCCAAATTCATAGTGAGAAGACGGGACACTTTAAGGTGAATGGTCAGAGGTTGAAGCATTATTAGGAGGGCCCGGTGGAAAAATGTAAGTCCGTGGTGATTTTGGAACCACTCTGAATTGAATACAAACAAGAGTCCGACTAAAAGACGTTAAAGACAGTGCTCTTAGGAGGCATTCCTAAGTTTCATTTTATTTTTATTTTTCTTGTATTTTAAATTTATGTTATTTGTTTTTTTTTTGTTTGGAACAATGTTTTAGGGAATTTGTTTTAGTGATTATTTTTAATTTTAATTGGAAACAATTGTGATGTATTTTATAAACCGTGAAAAACGTGAAAAAAAACACAAGAGTTTTACAAGAAAAGGGTTGAAAATTTTAATTTTGAGGGCCATAGCGCTATAGTGCTGGGAAGGTGGCGCTATGACGCTATTTATAGAGAAGCTGGATTTTTTTTTAAGGTTGTAGCGCTACAGCGCTGGGCAGGAGGCATTACAACGCTATTCTCAGATTGGAAGTAGTGTTACTCGGCTAGATAGCGCTACAGTGCTGTATTAGTAGCGCTATGGCGCTAGTTCTAGAACTGACAAATCCCAGAATGGCTGTGGTAGCGCTATAGCACTACCTATGTAGCACTACAACGCTCTTATCCCAGATTTTTTTTTTTTTTAAGAAGGGATGGATTTTGAAACTTTTTCTTCAAACCCTCATTTCTTCTTCTCCCTTTCGTTTTCTCTCTATCCCAGCACCCCAAAACCTCCATTGATCCTCCATTAAGGCCTCCTCCAAGAAATTCTACCTTCTTTTCCCCCCTTTCTTCTTCGTCTGCTCTAAGTCCTATCAACCATTTATCTCTTTTTCCACCAATCCCAATTTCCAAATTACATTTTTGAACCCTAAAATTTAGAGTTTCAAATTTCTTGAAGAAGGTTCAAATTTTCAACGGACTTTGATCAATCAAGCACAAGGAAGACCATTTCAAAGGCTAGTAAGTGTTTTTAATTCCTGTTATTTCAAGATTCTTTCTGCATTTGAGGTTGGGTTCAATTGTTGCTTGTCTTTTGGAAGAAATTAGTTTTTGGCTGCTGTGATCTGTAGTCTTTGGGTATTGTATTTTGTGACATTGGGGAGGTGCTGTCAAAATTTTTTCTGGGTTTGGTGTTGTTGTGAGTATCGACTATGGCTCCTAAAAGTAAAGATGGGAAATCTAAGGATAAAGGGAAAGGTAAAGCTTCTGCCTCTCAACAAAGGGAGGATAGCTCGGAGCAGGAGTTTGATGAAATAAGGTTTATAAATTTTCAAGCTCAAGAGCAGTATGAGAAATTTGTGCGAAAAATGTTGATTCCTGAAAGAGAAGTAGAATATCATTTTGACCCCTTTCATCATAAGATTTTTGAGTTGGTTAGAGCTAATCTCGCAGCTTGGAAGTGGGACAATTTTGTTACAAAATTGGCGCAGGCAAATGTATCATTGGTTTATGAGTTCTATGCAAATTTAAGGGCTAAACATAATGAGAAAGTTTTTGTTGGAGGCAAGCTGGTGCCTTTCATTGCTGAATCCATTAATAAGGTGTTCAATGTGCTGCACATAAAAGAGCAAGAGGAGGAATATACAAGATATTTGAAGGGATATATAGATTATAATGTTGTGACTGAAAAGTTATGCTTTGAAGGTGCTCCTTGGAATTTATCTAGCTCTTTACCCAAGAGTATCGTGTCATGTCAATTGAATATTGAGGCCAAATTCTTGGCTTTCTTTGTATGTGCTCGATTTATGCCAGTAAGTCATGTGTTTGACATGACTAAGGATCGAGTACTTTTGATGTATGCGCTTATGACAGGAAGGACTGTTAACGTGGGTTCATGGATTAAAGAAAATATAGAGTACATTGAAAAGGGCCATACTATTGGAGGCTTGGGCCATGGATCTGTCATCACAATGTTATGCTATAAAGCTGGAGTTCCCGAGTTCGTTACAGATATTTATCAGTCCTTGCAGCATCCTTTGTCTATTGCTTTGATGAAGGATTATCTTGCACCTGCTCTTTATGTGCCATAGACAAGGAAAAAGGGTAAATGCCGTGTGGAAATGGAGGTGGAAGAAGAGACTGATCTGGTGTTGCTGGGGGGTAGTAGTGACCATAGCATGAAGAACGTTAGTGATAAGTTGGATTATCTTCTCCAACAAAATCATTATATGGTTCAGCAGCATCACATGATGAATCAATACATGGGCCAATAGTACGAATACGAAGTCAACCATGTGGCTCGCTTAAATAACTTAGTGAGTTGGTGGTCTTTAAATGAGGCAGATCAGACTTATTTTGCTCCACCATCACCGTTTCCACCGTATTCGCCATTTTTCTCTTCGTCTCCGCCTCCGTCATTCGCTGGATTTCCAGAATCACAGCCTCCGCCATCTCAATCTTTCGAGGGAGCTTCGTCCCAACCGTCACAACCGCCATACTGACGTGGCTGGTCAGGTAAGTATCTGTTCTCATTCTTTCTGCACTTTAACATTGGGGACAATGTTCGGTTTTAAGTTTGGGGGAGAGATTTATTTCTGGTGTTCTTTGATGCATTTTTTTCGGTTAGTTTGTTTTAATTTTCGTTAGTTGTTTGTTTTGAGTCATGTTTTAGAGTGTAAGTTAAGTTGATGATAATTGCCATTTTAATATGATTGACTGTTATGTTATATAATCTAAAGGAAAAGTTGATGTGCTTATGAAACAATCTGTGTGCTTGGTTAGATTACTTTGTTTTTTTTCACTATGATTTGTTGACATTAAAGATCTATTGCTCATAAATTGCAAATGTATAATTGCGTTATTTTATGCATGTCAAATTTGGATCGTGGGTTGAAAAGATTGAGAAAATTCTTGAACCTGTTTGCTTACTATTTGAGATGAACTTTAAAACAATGCACATTTATGAAAAGGATATAGGCAATTTTTTTTGGATTGGTTGTGCCTTTCAAGCTAACCCTATTAAATTTTATCCTTAGTCAACCCTTTTGAGCTTTATAACTGTTTTCTTGTTAACACATTCTTTTGAGCCTACCATGTACTCTTTTGACACATACCATGAGCATGAATACTATCATATGAGGGGAGTGAATGTGTAATGGGATGTATGTATTATGTGTTATTTAGAAAATTCCTTGTGATTGAGAAAAATTAAAGAAAGAAAAGAAAAAGAAAATGCAAAATGATTACACTCCCAAACAATTATTTATTGAAAGATCTAAGTTTGGGGGAGTATAATATTGAAAAAAAAAATTAAGAATGAGTTGTTTGAAAAAAAATTCTCAATCATTGCACAGAAAAAAAAGGGAAAAGGTGTAACAAGGGATGAGTGGTGTGAAATTGCTGGGGAAGTTTGTTTAGTTGGAATGCTTGTCGTATGATTAAGCCTAAAAATGTCTCTTTATCTACCTATACGTAAGCCTTCTATTACAACCTTTGTAAAGTCCTATTGATTCTTATTTGTGCAATTGTTTATATTAATGGAGGATAGTAAGTAGTGCAGGCATATGGAAATATTTGGTTATGTGGTTAGTTGGTGAGAATTTGATGTACATAAAGTGGTTCAATTATTTTATTTGTGAGTTATGAGTAAATGAGCTTTGGTGTTGGTAGATTGTAGTGAAATGGTGAAGTATTTTGACTGAAAATCTAGATTAATATTTTAAATAGCATGATTGTTTTTCCTGAGAATTATATGTGCATAGCAGTTTTGAGTGTTGGAATTGGTTAGTTATGTCAATTTGGTTTGTTTAGGTTTGAGTCTAGTTAGATTCTTTACTCGAGGGCGAGTAAAGGTTTAGTTTGGGGGAGTTTGATAAACGAGTTTTAGGCTCGTTCATGGTCTAGTTTTTAGGTAGGTTTTCATTAGTTTAGGGCTATTTTACTGAAGAATTATGATCGTTTGTTCATGTTTTAGGTTTTTCATGCTAAGTTGGTGAAAAGAGTGGAATGAAGTGAAAGTGGAAGAAAATGGAGTTCATTTGGAGAAAATTGTGTTTTTCGGGAGCAATATGTCCAAGGTATGATACTGTCAATAGCGCTACAATGCTATCAAAGTTGCGCTACAACGCTAGGAAGGACATGTTAGACTCTGTTGAATCTGTCAGTAGCGCCCCAGCTCTACAAAACAGGCGCTACAGCGCTATCAAGAACAGAAGAGTAGCGCTACAACGCTACATTATGGGTGCTACAACGCTAGTGAAATAATTTTTAGGGCATTTCGGCACTGACAATAGCGCTACAACGCTCAAGACCTAGCGATACAACGCTATCAACGTGGTTTTAATATTTTTAGCCATTTTTTGAAGGACAAAATGGTCTTTTCACTTGGGAGCATTGGAAAGCTATTTAAGGAACATCATTCTGCGAATTTGGGAGGCAGTTTTAGTTTTACAAACCCTAGATTTAGAAAAGGCTGCTGTAATTAGATTTTTTTTTCCTCTGAATTCTTTAGGTTATTTTCTATGAATAATTTTTTGTAGTTTATTTCCATTATGTTAGCTTTGAACTAAATCGTTTATCTAGGGATTAATGTAGTCACTTGGATTTCTATTTAATTTTATTATGATATTCCACTACAAGAAAAAATACTTTCAATAAGACCGAAAAAGTATTATCAAATATATACCATAACACTTTTTGATGTGTTAAGGAAAGCGGTGTTATAGTAGGTCGGGACACTTTGCATAACACTTTTCCATAGTTATAGACATGTGTTATGGTATAGCCTACGATAACACTTTTGTTGGGTTATTTTAATAGTTAGATAAGTATTTCATTATGCTATTTATAAATAGATTATATAACATTTTTTTGTATTTATAAAGTAGTGTTATGATACACTTTATACTAACCCACTTTCTGCATTATAGAAAATAGTTTGCATAATATAATTTTATGCTTATAGACCAGTGTTATTGTAAAAGATACAATAACACATTTTTTGTATTATTCTAATATTTGAAAAAGCTTGAATTATTATTATATAAACTTGTACATTATAATTATTTTTTATTGCTTTAATTCAAACCCGCTTTATTTAATATACTTAAGACACTCTTAACATTGTACAAATATATTTTTGAGTACCAATTATATGGTTCATAACACATATAACCAAATAATTGTGTCAAAATACATTCAAGATTATTTAAAAAAAATCCAAAAGTCTTAAGATATTCAATACTGCCTAATTGATATAAACAAAACATTCTCACAATAGTCAACAAAATAGTCCTAAACAATAGCATATTCAAAAGTAAAGGTAGGAATTCATGATCTTCCAAATGTCAGCACACCAAAGCCTTCCAAATCAGATTTTCTTTTGCACTTCACTTGTTGAATCTGGTAAATAAAACATAAAAGAAAAACTAATGAGGTCATGAAATATCATATCATTCATCTAAAATAGTCAATAATATCATGACACATAACCAAATTTACAATAATTGAGTTTGAATAATAATCAAGTTATTATATTACACACATTACTACAACTATCTATACTCAAGTGACCTTAGAACTTTAATTAAATTGTGCATAATATTAATTCAAAATGGCCCCGTTATCAGTTTGTCTTTCTCATCTTTCCTATCAAATCAATCAAATAATATTATCATAATCTTGGAGTGCATATCGGTTAATGGTGAACAAGCATTTATATAATCAAATAACCAAATAAATACCTCTTGGAATAATCTTTTGAGAAGGCCATCCAACTGTTGAACCAATAGCTTCTCCTATAGTAAGCATCACATAGTTAGGACAAAATAAATAAGCACCAGGCACAACATCAATATCAACCCATACACGCATAAAATCTGGTCCAAGAGGAATTCCGTGCACATCTAATTGCATCTGACCAATCGAGCAAGTAGCAAGCGTTCCTTGCTTCTGTAAAATTATGGCCCTTTTTAACTCCAACAATCTGAAAAATTAATTTTGAAGACAGTATATTAATTTTTGTATTTGTTTCCTTAAAAAGAAAGAAAACAATTTGAAGATTTACCTTAGGAGAAGGAATATTGTTGGATTGTGGAATATTGTGCGACTGCCCCTCACTTGTTGTTGCTCTACCTCCCTAAATATAAACAACAAGATAAGTTTCATTTCAAAAATACAAATTTTTCGTTATATAAGTGCGAGAAATAATTGTTACCAAGTGTCCTTTAAGTAGATTCAACATTTCAACAATTTGAATCTTCATATTTAGCTGCTCTTCTTCCAACAATGTCATCTTGTCTTTACACATATTAACAACAGTTAATTTTGACCTTGTTACCCCCCTTCCTTGTCCGATTAAGCATCCAGATTTTGGATTACCAAATAATTTTGTTAATGCATCCTCATCGGTATTGTTTGTAGTTCCAGATTTTGGGTCTTCGCGTATAATTTCAGCCAATTCTTCCTACATATAAAATAGTACAACTAATGTACAATAATAGTGAACAAGTATAAATATCCAAAATTAAATAATAAATACTCACAAAAACTTCAGATGCTGTTTGGTTGATTGGTTCACCATTCTTCTTTGTATGGGCTCTCCGAAAAGCATCGATCCTAGTTACTTTTCCCCCTTCAGTTTGTTTTGTCTACACAATAAAAAAATGTAGAATACAAAATAAAGACTAATAATAAGAACCAAAATATATTCACTTAAAATATTAATTGTTACCATATCATTGATTGTTCGAGCATATCCTCTTCGACTTAAGGTGTGTGGAACACTTTTCTTTCTGCTCTCTTGAAATTTGGCCCTTATAGCCTATTTAATAAGAAACCAACATTAGGAAAAAAACTATTTTAATCTCTACTTAAATATTCAATCACTTATTTCAAATCTTACCATATGTTCTTTAGTAGTTTTTTGTTTAACAAACGCCCTCCATTCTACATCAATTTTTATGCAATATGGCTTTAAAGCTAGTCATTCATTCTCAGTTTTAGCATCAATAATATCCTTGACTAGTCTAGATTTTGCAGATCTCCATAGGTATGCCATTATTTCAAAGCACATCTTCTTTTGCCAATCTTCATGTAAATCATATTTTGCCTACAATAAGATATAGAATAACATATTGTATGTTTATGATGAGAGCTGAATATTAAAGAAAAGAAAGAATATAACCACAAAACTTGTAAATGCTACGTGAATAGATGCCCAAAGAACGTCTCTCATGATTGGAGAAATTTTCCTCCAATCCGAAATAGTATAAGGAACTATCTCCCTCACAAGAGCACCCACAAAAGAAGAAAATTGTACTGAGTTAGTACCAACTGGTTGGCCTTTTTCATTCCAATTTATTTTCATCGAGTCATTGTTTCTCTTAGTAAGATTTTCCAATGTATTCCTGCCCCTAGTCCTTTTGAGTGAATTCATTTCATTTGCATTTCTATCTTGAGGTGCTTCTTGGAACTCATTTTGAATTGTCTCACTTGTTTTTTGTAATCGATCAGATTTTCTAAGAGCTTGCCACATTTGTTGCCTTATAGCTGGGGAAATAATTATATTTTTGTTTGTTTCAGCCATTATTTCTTGTTCTTTAAGTTCCACCTCAACAACTTCTTCAAACTTTACCTCGGCCATTTTTTCATGTTCAGCCTCAACCACTTCTTGCAGTTCCTCATTTTCAACCTCTTTAGAAATTCTTCCTACTTCTAATAACCTTTCTACTTCATCATTAAGGGATCTTCTAGTCCTTGAACTTCCAAGTGACATCTCCATGTTTGCCATATTATCATTTAGAGATGGCTCCCCATTGTAAACCATACGATGAGTTGCTACTCTTGTACTAAGAGTAGGTGGTGAGTCTATTACAACTCTAGCAGGTGCTGAAAACTTACGTAGGGCACTCTTTTTCTTTAGAATAGGGCTTTCGTCCAACCTATCATCCCAGTCAACTTGACTTTTTATTGATTTTTTCTTTTTTGGGCAACAATATTGCATAATGCACTTGGGTGTAGGTGTTTTTTTTTTTACTTTCTCAGAGATTTTCGTAATGTACTCATTTTTTATTGAAATTACTGCAATAAAAAACAAAATAACATAAGAACTGAAATCATAAATGCATCATATCCTTATCTTCCTAAATAAGATAAATAATTAATATATAAAATTAGAAACACAATATCAGTCAAATAGTAAATAAAATCAGCTTTGTTTCATTGAAAGTATGAAAAAAAATTACATTTAAAGAGTCACAAGAGTAGCATAAATTTGAATGGAATCATACATATTGTTTCATTCTAGCCCCAAACACCCTCTATTTGAATCCTTTAAAGCTATATACCAATTAGCTGACTCATTCTCTCTTGCATAAAATGCCTTTTTAACTTGAGATGCTAATACATATGGATCCCTAATAGACTGATTTTTCCCTATATTAAAATTTACAAGTGTATAGAAATCCAACTTCTTAACACCATTTCGAATATATGCCCAATCGCACCAAAATAAAGGCACCTTAAAAGTACGATAATCAAGCATTATTATATCCTTGATAACTCCAAAATGCTCTTCTGTGTCATTCAACTGTCCAATGCCATGTGATTCCAAGTATACACCACTATTCTGAGTAGTTTTTCAAGCACCTCTTTTATGAAACCGAATTCCATCAATCATTTAACCTTTATAGGAAAATACACTACGACTTGGGTCTTCAGCCAATTGAGCTAACATGTCATCTACTTTGTTAGATTTAGAAATCTGAAAAGAAAAAAATATTGATGTCAAATAAATTTCATATACTAAATGAAAATGTAAACTTGTATCTTCGCTTTAGAGTGTAACCTTGTCATAAAACCATAGGGGGAACCCTTCAGAATGCGATTCCACAACAAAGTTTGATTATCCTTCAAGTTTTTGTGCATTTCTTTTAGCTCATCCATATGGATATTGAGAAATGGTGCTACAATATCTGAGTTGAATAACACATACCGGTGGGCTATTGCTATATCCCCTTGGTCAAGTTCAAAGCATTCTCCAGCTGATAGTGGATTTTCTTCAATTTCAGTATTATCTTGATTATCATTATGCTTCAAAAAGGTCTCACAAAAGCGTATACATTCAACAACAAGATAGTGATTTGCAATACATCCTTCTGGTCATGCATAATATGATACAAATCCTTTCAATATTTTCATATACCTCTCAAAATGGTACATCCATCGAAATTGCACTGGACCACAAAGTCTAACTTCTCGCGCTAAATGGACAACCAAGTGAATCATTGGATCAAAGAAAGAAGGTGGGAAATATTCTTCCAGTTTGTAGACAATTTCTGCAGATTCTAATTCCAATTTTATAATCTCCTCCTTATCAACCACACTTTGACACAATTCATGGAAAAACCTAGAAAGTCGAAGGATTGTCTCTCTGCATCCTTCCTCCATTAAACCCCTTATAGCAATAGCTAACAATTGCTGCATAATCATATGACAGTCATGAGATTTAAGTCCTGTTACCTTATGTTTCTCCATATCAACACAATTGCTAATCTTAGAACTATATCCATAAGGAAATTTCAAGTCAAATAGTCTCTTACAAAACAACTTCTTATTTGATTTTGACAAAGTGTAAGTTGCAGTAGAAAGACGAGTAATTCCTTCTTCTTCATATGGGTGGAGATGAGTCATAATGCCCATCTCTGTCAAATCTAATCTCGAGTTGTAATGATCTTTAGATTTTCCCTTGCAATCCAACAATGTGTTAAGAATGCTTTCACAAACATTTTTTTCAACATGCATAACATCCAAGTTGTGACGAACAACCAAGAACTCCCAATAAGGGAGCCTAAAAAATTGACTTTTTCTTCCATCCTTTATCAAACTCTAAATTACGACCCCTCTTTCTACCCTTGCCAAAATCATTAGTGAATTCACCTGTTAATATAGTTGGACATTGTGGTGCTCTTTCCCTTGCCCTAGTAGTTTTATATTTCTCCTTTCGATATGGGTAATGTTGTGGAAGAAATCGAATATGATTGCAAAAAGACATCTTCTTACTATGCTTCAACCAAACAACATTTGAGTTATCTCCACATATAGGACAACCATACTTCCCTTTAGTCGCACATCCAGCTAAGTTTTCATAAGCTGAAAAATGATTTATGGTCCATAACAGCATGGCCTTTAAATTAAAAAACTTCTTTGTAGAAGCATCATATGTATACACACCTTTCCATAATTCTAGTAACTCATCTATTAAGGGCTCCAAATAAACATCTATGTCATTCCCAGGTTGTTTTGGTCCAGGAATCAACATAGAAAGAAATGTGAATTCATTCTTCATGCACATTGAAGGTGGAAAATTGTATACAACGAGCATTATTGGCCATCAACTATATGTAGAACTCATATTTTTGTAAGGGTTGATCCCATTAACAGCAATACCTAGTCGAAGGTTGTACGGTTCAAGTAAAAAATCTGGCCATCTCTCATTAACTGCATCCCAAGCCTCTGAATCTATAGGGTGGCTCATGTTCCCATCCATTCTTTTATTAGTTGAATGCCACTTTAAGCATGAAATTGTCTCTTCATTTCATAACATCCTTTGAAACCTTGGTGTAATAGGAAAATATCTTAACAATTTTGCAGGTTGCCCATGTAGAATCTCATTTGTGTGTTAATTTTGCTTCCATCTTGGATATTGACAGGTGGGACACACTTGGGCATTAGCATTTTCTTTTGGGAACAAGCAATAGTCATTCACACAAGCATGTATATGCTTATAGTTCAGATCAAACATCTTTAGAAACGTATTAATTGCATACATAGATGTTAGTAGGAGATTATCTTTTGGCAACATTGCTTTGATCATCTCCAACATGTCACAAAAGTCAACATCTGAGAATCCATGCTTTGTTTTTAGATTGTATAGCTCGACGATGGAAGAAATTTTGGTGTATTTCAAACAACCTTCATACAATGGAGATTCATCATCTCCTAATAAACTATCAAAATCATCATCGTTGTTATCATCATCCAAATCATTGAAATTACTTGAACATACTCCAGCAACCCAAAATAAATTATATGTAGAACTTGTCTTAGTCGTGCTACTTTGAACTAGGTCTTCTCCGTGATGAAACCATGTTTTGTATGATTTTTCCATGCGGTACAAAACTAAGTGTTTTGCAACTTCATCAGAAAGTTGATGTCTTAGATTCTGACATTTGTTGCATGGACAAAGAATCTTACTCGGAAAACCGACATTCATTACTGCAATCTTCACAAACTCCCTAGCTTTTCTCTCATATTCCTTTGTATCTCTAAAATTTTGAAGGATACTTCAATAATAAAATACCAAAACTTAAACATTATAATTTTATTTGCTAACCTCTTAAGATGGATCCAAGTTTTATCCATTTGCATATCATAAGCATAGATATAAAAAAGCTAATCACAACTCATATGTATAATGTTTTATTATTAAAACCCTAAGGTTGGGGACGTAAAAACTACCCTTATTCACACCCCAGGTGAGATATCTATCAATATAATCAAACCAATTCAAGCAAACACAATTTATTTGTAAGAAGATAATACATAATTCTAGATAAAATCTGACATCATTTCCCAGATAAAAGCTTACCTAACCATCTATCAATACCAAGTAAAAAAATTCAAACAACACACAATAAATTTTCTTCCTTATATCACCGCAACACACAAACAAATTTTCTAGAACCTACTTCTCTAAGACACACAAGTTTTCAACCTTCCGTTATCACCGCAGCACACAATTTTAATCTCAGAACCTACTTCTCTACGAATGAATATTTAAGATATTCAAACTCCTCTAACATTTGTATGATATTAATAAAAGAGTTAAGAGAACATATTTTCATACCTCTTGCAATTAATAATCAAGTTAATTAACTTTGCAATGCTCCTTGCCAATTCAATCCACAACCTAAAGAATATAATCAATACCTAAAAAATTAATACAAAATTAAAATTAAATGATACAATAAGTAAAAAAATTATTTATATATTAAATTTTGGGTATATATGGTTATCATATTATTAAGTTTTCTCTCAATATATATTTTTTAAGAATATAGTCCATGGTCATATGTTATCATAAGCACAAGGCTTCGTCCCTTGGTCGTTGGGCTTGTAACAGTAAATAAAATAATTACCAGTGGCCGGGTGTGTGTGGATGACACTTTGTGAAGCTCTTAATCCTTCTAAATGGTGGGCCCACAGAGACTCTTAATTCTTCCTCCTCTCCTCTCTCTTTCACAATCCTCTCCACCAAACAAATACATTTTACCTCTCCATCCACCTATGTCCTTCCAAACCAAGACTTAATTTCGACTTCAATTAGGGTACAATTTTATTTTAACTTGGATTCATTACTGATCATTCCCTGAAAACACATCTCTCGGCATTCATTCAATTAAAAATAAAATTTTCAACTTTCTATATTTTTTTTTGTTTTGGAAGATGTTCAACTTTCAAGTAAAAACAAACTAGTTCAATCACTAGCAAGTATCTAGTGTAATATATATTTAATATAAGTTGGCATATTAATATGATGATAGCAACAATCAAACATTATTGGACTTTGTTAATAATGATCTATGATCATTCTATCTCACTCTTAGAATTTTCTTTTTTATTAGGTGCAAGATTTTATAGATACAGTGGGGCTTGAGTTGGGATCATAACATTATAATTGAGATCTTGAATATTGTATGCGCTGTTGGACTATATACAAAATTATTAAAAAGCTATGAATATTTTATATATATAACACGTATGTAGTTTGCAGCAATATAATATCATTGAGTTATAATAAACAAAAAAATTAATACAACTTTATTGTTTGCTTCTCAACACTACTGAATTTACACTATGGAAATTAATAAAAAAAAGTTCCAATCTCCACCACTTTCTAATTTATTTTAACTATCAATTGAATTTAAATGACCCTAAAAAAAGAGAAACAGAATAGAACAAAAGAGAGAAGAAACAAATTTGTCAATTTCAGTAATGAGGTTGAAGCTATATAACTCTTTATGGCTGTTATGGTGTCCACAGAGGCAAATATTGAAGAAAAAGCACTTAGTTTTTCTAGAAAACTTTAATATTATTATGGTTGCGGTCCTTTGGAGTGGCAGATCAGTGGCCTTAGTTCAGCATTTTTTCTTTAAAAAATATCCTTGCTGCTCCCCACCCTAACTCACTCTTTCCTATTTATTTTATTCAAAATAATTCAAAATTGAATCAGAATCAGAAAAGAGCCAGAATCAGAATTCAAAAGAGCAAAGGCAGAAAATCAAATTTTACTCTGTTGCTACCATTAAAACCAAACACATAAAACACTGTCTCTAAGAATCATTATTAATTATTCAATTATTTAATTTCTGATTAAAAATATACAAAACATAGGGAACTTATAGATAAGTATTAATATATGTAAAATCCTTTATTGGCATATTTGACAATATTGACAAAATTAATTAAATGAGTATTTTCGAAATGGGTAGTTTCCTGTTTTGTTGAAATGTGTCTTTTTATAATCATATAATTATATATATATATGTTAATAAAATAAATATATAATTTCCTATAAAAGAATATCTTTTCTTGAAATGGAAATTATTGGTATTATTTTTATCCTTTGATCTGATTTATTTGTCCAAAAATCGTGTACAGTTTGGAGTGATAATGTAGATATTGTTTCCTTATTTAAGGAAACTGGGTTGAAAAACTGTCCAGGTTCAATGAATCTGTTTGAACAGATTCTGACTTTCCTGTTTTGGAAGAATTTCCATTTATTGGCTGTTTGATTTCTGATTTGTTTTCCACGACCTAAAGGGATTCTCAAAAGTATATAATCATCCTTAGGTCACTGGTTTTTTATTATCTCTCTTGGTGTATTATTTTCCAAATATTTTTCAAGTTTTAGAAAGACTTTTTATTATGTGAAGAACTTGAGTCCAGCAAGTTCTTAGTGGTTTATTACAGTGTACTTCTGTATTGTTTTCTTTGTGTTAAATGTGTAGGTTGAACACACTTGGACATTGGTCATCAAGCTTCGGGAGAAGTCTTGTTTGTGAGTCACTTTTCGGGAGGAAAAGTGCAAGTGTTATGATTTGAAGGGAGTTCAAGATCTTAGCACTTCAGAAATTTGATTAGGAGTTTAGATTACAACAATTGCGACAAATTCTAGAGGGAGTCTTTATTTGTATAAGTCGATTTGGTTTTGTAATCATTTAGATATTCTTCTAATAAATTTCATTCTCTGGGCGTGGCCTCGTGGACTAGTAGCAATCTGCAAAGATTGCTGATACCACGTAAAAATTCGTGTGTTCTTTACATTATGTTCGTTTTTATCTTCTGGTCACAAACTGTTTAAACATATCTGGTTTCTGTTCAAACAGTCTTTGTGTCTGTTTAAACATTTCTGTAACAAGTTCAACAATTAATTATTTTATTTGAATAATTAAGTTGGTAATCTTATAAAAACGGAATTTCAATATATATATATATGATGAATTTTCTAAGAATATAGTCACTGGTCTGGTCTTATAGCAATGATATATAAAGTAATCCATGGTCAAAATTGAATGAACAAGTTAAATCTGATTATTATTTTTTTGATAAATTGAACCAATGACTAATACAATTAATAGAAATACACATATATACTAAAATGATCAAGTCCCATCATTTTTTATGACTTTGCAGTAAAAAATAAGAAGCTGAATTCAACTGGGGGGCCAGAAACTCTGAACTTGGTAGATTAATTAGAGACCAAAATAAAACAAAACTCATAAACTATTATAATGACCTGTTATAATAATATGAGTTTGAACGATTCAAGGACTCCCCTGTTTCGTCCATATTCATTTATCAATATTTCATGTGGAAAAGAAGAAATAGATGATGTTCAATATGGCTGGAAAAACATGGTTGAGGTGGCTTTAGTGACGAGAATTGTTCAGAATTTGTACAAAGGTATCTCACTGCATGCATCACTCTATTATACTTGGATTTTCTCTTTAAAAAAACATGCTTCTTGATTGATTGATTGCTTAAATGTTTTATTCTTTTGCAGGGTCCAAATCCCCTTTCATGTTTGAAAAAAAAATCTAGAAATACAGATACTCAACCAAAGAAGGTTAGCTGTTTTCTTCTTCTTTACTAATATTTTTGTTGTTTTCTTTCTATCATGAATCATTGTTGGAATAAAAATTAAACCTTTTTGCAGGATGGAAATGGGAATAATGATTCTTCTAAAAAGAGAGATAGAAAGCGCAAGAGGTCCAAGATAAACCAAACAAAGCAGGCTTCAGAGAACTAGAGATACCAAAATCCCCAAGTGTTTCAAATGATTCTTTGTTTTTGTAGTTTTAAAAGAAAAATTAGGATAAAGACACCATATATTGCATATGAATTCCCCTATTGAGTGCTGACAAAGTGAAGAGCAGTTTTACAGATGTTGTCATAACTGTTTTGAGTTCCATTGTGCTTCATGAACGATTTTGTTCTCCTAACAGAAGAGAATTCTGTATAGAAATGGGATATATACTAATTCTTAAAAATTCCTTGAGATGAAGTAGATTAAAAGTGTATTCTACCAGGAACAAATCACAAGTATATTCCCAAAATATATGATATTCAAATATATATATAAACAATGAAAATAGAATAAAAAAACACAAAATAGATAAAGGCTTAAACATATTGTTCCCAAAATAGAGAGTACTTATGACTTCTAATATAAAATATTTGGTTACCTCACTAGACCGAGAAGCAGATGGACTGAGAAAAATGGCTACGCTCTGTCTTCACGCCACCGAAGATGCTAAGAAGGGCTCCGTGTAGGTGGTGACCGAAGACTATGTAATCAGTGAGAGACGAGAAGTGAAAGAAGAATGGTGAAAGAAAATGACAGAGAGAGAGTCGAACCAGTTGGTCGAGTCTTCCAGCTCTTCATAGGTAAAAACTAGGCGAAGAAGACTAGTTGGGCAATGACGATGGAGGAAGAGAGTCGCCGGGTCTTCCTTGTTGAGAAAATCGATGGTGGACTGATCCACAGTCGTGCAAAAGCCAAGTTGGGTTTTTAATGAGCTTTAATTCAGACAACGACTGTAGTTTGGGAGAACAGGATCGACGTAAGGCCTAAGGAAGGAAAGCCAGGAGTATGAAACATCAGAAACTCGAAATGACGACTCGGAAAGGTTTATTGATCGGTAGGGGATTGAAAGAAATTGTAGAAAAGATGAGCAATTATTTGTAGCAGATTCAAGAGATGACACAGTTGAGTTAATGGGATCAGGTGAGAGAGATTGAAAGCGTTGAGCTATATTGTAAAGTTAGAAATAAAAAATAAAAGGAAAATTTATGCTGTGAGTCTCTTTCCTAGAAATTAGTGGGCTTTTATTCTATGTTTGCCACTCATATTTTTAACTCAATTATAATACTTTTTCATTAGTGTTGTATTCATGTATTATAAAAAGAGGTTAATGGTGTAGTGTTCTATTGATACTTCCTCTCTATTCTAATCTATATGATGTTTGTTTAATGCTCGTAAATACTTGATCACTATTTACTTGATTTAATGGTTTTGATTCAACATTCGAAAGAAGAGAATTGAATATGCTATCATTATTGATAACTCTACAAAATAGAGTTATTTTACCACTTTTTATGTGCTAATTGTTGCTTAATTCTTGAGTTTTTAATTGATTTATTAAGTTTTTAAGTAATTTTGAATTTATTAGTCTTCTTTTGATTTTATATATTTTTGTGTGTTTTTATAGTTATTTTGTTGTAATATATTGTAGTTTAATTATTTGAATTATTGTAGTTTAATTTGTGGTAAAAAAATGTTATATTATTGAGCTTAAGTGTTAAATATAAATTAAGTTATAATTAATATTTTCAAAGAATTAGCTTGATTTATTTTATAATTGAAAATATTTGAATTTGATTTAATTTATGTTCATTTTGTAGGGAGTAAGTTGTATTTTTTTGGCTTTGAAAAGTAAAGAAAAGAAAAGAAAACAAGTGGCAAATTTGAAAGAAAATAGCTTGAGATGTGGCATTTTTCTCCCCAGCCATTCCACCTGGCCCAGGCCCACGCAACAAGCCCACTGCTGCCTCTTTCCCCACCTGCCCCAAGATGTCCCCAGCCTTCAGCAGCTCCCCACGCCACCTGTCCCAGCAATTTTCTCTCCACGCCATCTGTCCCAGCTGCCTTCATCACACGTGAGGCCCATTTCCTCCACCTCCATCATGCCTCACTTCCCACGCCCCCAGCCTCTTCCACCTGCCAAGCCTGGCCATTTCCCAGCTGCTCCACCATTCGGTCCAAAGCAGCCCAAATGCCAGCCCACGCCAGTGCACACCACCTGCCCAACTAGCCCCTTTATTTGTCTTGAGCCCAACAAAAGCTTGCTTTTGTACCTTTGTCCCTTTGTCTAAAAATACCACAGTTTTACCACACTTTCTATATATTTTACCCTAAAACATCATTATTACACCCTATAATTTACCTCTATTTGCCATATTATAATTAATTAAATTAATTTAATCAATTTAATTATTTTAAATTGATTATTTTAATTCCCATTTTTTGGCTATAAATAAGGGAGTTTGGTGTCCATTTTTAAGGGGAGGTTACCATACCAAAAATTCTACACATTTCAAAACCTCTCTATTCTCTTCATCTTCTTCTTCTTTTTATTTTTTTTCTATGTATTTTTAGAGGAAAAATTTGGGGGTTTCTCCTCCAAATTTTCCTATTTATGTTTGTAATTTTTAGTGTGTATTTGCTATTCTAATTATGAGTTTCTAATCTTTTTAAGATTATTAAGGTGATGATGAAACAATTTGTAAGTAGATAGTATTTATTTTGTATGTTGATTTCCCATTTTGTGCAACAAAGTTTATGGAATTTTCTTCTTTAAATATTTTCTTTCATCTTAGATATCATGTATTTTGGATTGTTAGCACATATTTACACTTTGTTCTTCATTAGTGCAAAAACATAATATTCTTTGTGTAAGATGTGTCATTAAATTGTACATATCCATGCTTAGAACAAAAATATTATGTTTTGCCTTATAAATAATGTTCATTGATTTATTTGTTATTTCATTAGATTGATTTACACTAAATGCTTTGAAATTATAATTTTGAAAAGTGAAGAAAAATCTTATCTTTTTTAGAAGTAATTTGTGCTTAAAATTATAAATCTATTTGGAAAATGATAGTTTGATTTATTTTAACTATCACTAAAACTTGGGAATCAATGTACTTATAAATATTATAGAACTTATATTTTGTGGATTCTATGATCTTAATGATCTTTCTTTTACTATCTTGATTTCTACTTTTAATTTATGTTATGTATATTGTCTTTAATTTCTTTATTATTATCTTTTATTTTATTTTTATTATACAAAAATCCCATCAATCTTTGGAACTAGGTTAGAATTTATTAATTTTGATTTAAAATAGTTTTTTTTTTCGATTTTAGACAACTCCTTTGGGTTCGATCTCGTGCTTACACGAACATTATTCTATAAATACGATTCGTGCGCTTGCGAGTATAAATATTTAAAACATACACGTTCTGGGTTTGTCAAGTTTTTGGCGCCGTTGCCGGGGAGTTGCAAGAAAAGAAACGAAATTTATCTCAAGGTTAGTGAATTCTTCTACTAGTTATTTTAATTTTTTGAACTTTAAAAAAGAAATTCTAAAAAATATATATATCTATAAAAACTAAAAAAAAAAACAAAGATAAAAAGAAAATCTGGGACTGTTCTACCACCCATAAAAAAATATACTTATATTTCTATATTTATTATTATTTTTTAGTTGACGGCACTTGTGCCTCCTATCTATCCTTTTAATTTTTATAGTCGATGACACTTGTGCCTCCTAATTTTGTTATAATTTTGTTGTAATTTTCTTTATTTATCTTGTTGTTATTTTTATTTACTTATTGCAAGTTACTAGTTGATGACAATTTTGTCTCCTAGTCTTTTATTTTATGTTTTAGTTGATGGCACTTGTGCCTCCTAATTTTTACTTTATTTTTGTTATGGTTGATGGCATGCTATGCCTCCCTACTCTTGCCTAATTTTTTTATAATCTTATTTAATTTTACCTTATTTCTCTTTATCCTTTATCATATTATTGTGAAAAAAAATACTTGAAAAAAAATATATACTTGAAAAGAAAAGAAAAAAAACTTAAATCTTGTCCTAGCTTTTGTTTTCATTTCTTAATATTGTTTATGCTATCTTAATTTTATTTTATTATTTTTTTTAGTACTCTTCTTAATCTCTGTTTTAATTATTTTTCTTTAAAAAAAATATCTTGAAATGGATCATTTTAATTTTAGTTGAAATTCTGAGTACAACTATTCCGAGCAATCAAATTTAAATTATGGAGAAACTAATAATATGTATGAAATGCATGAATCCTTTGATATTTCATATGCGCCCACCTATAATCCTAATTTTTCATGGAGTCATACCCAATCTCAAATGAATCAAGGGCATGAATTTAACATGCCTAATCCAAGTCATGCCCAAGCTGACCTATCATATCCCATTGAACAAGAAACGAGCCCATCTTTAGAGGATACCCTACAACAGTTCATGCAATCAACCTACCAAATCTTACTAGCTAAGTCTCATTCAATTTCAAAAATTGAGACAATAGTAGGACAACTCGCAACTGTTATAGAGTCGGAAAAACAAGTTTATCCCAACCAACCCATTCCCAATCCAAATAGTCAAATTCAAAGTGAAAGTGAAAAAGAGAATGAAGTAGTTGAAGAACTTGTAATATGCATTCAACCCCCCTACTGAAACAAAAGAGTTGAATGATATAATTCTTGAGGCTCATGAAGAAAATGAAAAAGACATAATTATATCTCAAGAGCCCATAAATGAACAAATTTGTATATTTACTCAAAATGAAAAGGAGTCTAATATAGATATGCAATTTTCGTATTTTATTGATATTCCATTAAAACTGCATATTTCTAACTTTTTTGTAGGTGTGATGTTATCAATTATTATTTATGGCATTTGCATCAAAGTCATAACTCACCCTACAAATGAAATTTTACACCATCGATTGGGTGTAGGTTAAAAGAAAAAAATATTATTATAGTCGTGCTAAAGACTATAAACTAAAGCGCTTTGTGGGAGGCAACCCATACTTTAATGTTTCATTTTATATTTCACTTTTTGTTGTGTGTTTTTTGTTTCATGTTTTTCAAAAAATCTTGAAGGAAACTTCTTGCCCAAAAAGAAAAGAAGAGAAGAAAACAAAAGAGTCAAATCAAGGAAGCATTCATCAAAGGGAGTAGTTCTTATTTTTTTTTCTATTTTATTAAACATTGAGGACAATGTTTCATTTAAGTTTGGGGGTAATGTGTATGTATTTTTATTTGTGTTTATGCATGTTTTTCACTTGTTGTAAAATTAAAAAAAAAAATTATTTTCTTTATTTGTTTTTCTTTTTGTTTTTATGTGATTTTCATCTGTTATATATATCTTATTTGTTTTGTTTGAAAAAAATATTAGTGATTTTCATTTTCTAATTATAAGAATTATGATTGAAATTGTTCTTAGTTCTTAGAAAAATATAAATAATTATAAAGAATTATTTTAAATTGATTATTTTAATTCCCATTTTTTGGCTATAAATAAAGGAGTTTGGTGTCCATTTTTAAGGGGAGGTTACCATACCAAAAATTCTACACATTTCAAAACCTCTCTATTCTCTTCATCTTCTTCTTCTTTTTATTTTTTATCTATGTATTTTTAGAGGAAAAATTTGGGGGTTTCTCCTCCAAATTTTCCTATTTATGTTTGTAATTTTTAGTGTGTATTTGCTATTCTAGTTATGAGTTTCTAATCTTTTTAAGATTATTAAGGTGATGATGAAACAATTTGTAAGTAGATAGTATTTATTTTGTATGTTGATTTCCCATTTTGTGCAACAAAGTTTATGGAATTTTCTTCTTTAAATATTTTCTTTCATCTTAGATATCATGTATTTTTTATTGTTAGCACATATTTACACTTTGTTCTTCATTAGTGCAAAAACATAATATTCTTTGTGTATGATGTGTCATTAAATTGTACACATCCATGCTTAGAACAAAAATATTATGTTTTGCCTTATAAATAATGTTCATTGATTTATTTGTTATTTCATTAGATTGATTTACACTAAATGCTTTGAAATTATAATTTTGAAAAGTGGAGAAAAATATTATATTTTTTAGAAGTAATTTGTGCTTAAAATTATAAATCTATTTGGAAAATGATAGTTTGATTTATTTTAACTATCACTAAAACTTGGGAATCAATGTACTTATAAATATTATTGAACTTATATTTTGTGGATTCTATTATCTTAATAATCTTTCTTTTACTATCTTGATTTCTACTTTTAATTTATGTTATATATATTGTCTTTAATTTCTTTATTATTATCTTTTATTTTATTTTTATTATACAAAAATCTCATCAATTTTTGGAACTAGGTTAGAATTTATTAATTTTGATTTAAAATAGTTTTCTTTTCGATTTTAGACAACTCCTTTGGGTTCGATCTCGTGCTTACACGAACACTATTCTATAAATACGATTCGTGCGCTTGCGAGTATAAATATTTAAAACATACACGTTCTGGGTTCATCAATTATATAGACATAGGTTGCATATTGGACAAAAGTACCTGTATGACTTGTGTAGTAATTAGGTTTCACTACAACAATATTTAGTATATATTACATTAAAGAATAGCATATATTTAGAAGTGCTATTATTAAGTGGGGGATTAAAAACACACGGAAGACATATTTTGGCGCCATATGAATAAAACTCAGGCGCCAAAATGAATTTCTGCCAAATTCCCTAAATCTAAGTTACCCTTTCTCTCAGCCTCCTTCTCTCACTCACGAAGACTCACTCCGCCCTCACCGCCTCACGAAGTCTCTCTCTCGTCTCGTCTCTCTAGAGTGGAGCTCTTTCTCCTTTTTTGTCTCGTCTTGTCTTCTTAACTCATCTCTGCCTCACGAAGACTAGCTCCAGAGTGGGGCTCTTTCTCCGCCTCACGAAGTCACACTCCAGAGTGGAGCTTCTCTGCCTCACGAGTTCTCTGCCTCACGCCCACTATCTCAGGTTCGTTTCTCTCATCCCTGATAATACAAATTGTTGGCTGAATGTTGTAGATTGATATGATAAAAAACCCATCTTTGATAGAAACTATATTGATATGAAATTTTAGATATTGTTATGTTCAATGTTCAAGAGAAACAGCTATGAAGAAAAGATGTAGAGATCAAGTCATTTGAACTCGAACAACTTTTTTTATTTAATATACAGTTTTCTACTACATCGAAATGAAGAAGATATTGATATTGATTGGTAAACAACTGTAGGACTCTACATAATTTTTATTTGGCCTCTTATTTTGTGATCTAGAAAGGGCTAGTAAACTGCGATTCCAGTAATGTTAATTTTTCAATCTAAAAATGGAATACAAAATTTGTTATTCTTCAAATGTTTAACTACCAAACGAGTGTTAATGGAAGAACTAGTTTAGTGTCTATTCAAAAAACTGCTTCCTTTTCGTCCTTACAAATACAGATATGATTGACATTTAATTATTTTCAATGTTTCATAAACTGTTTATTTTTTAGTATCTATGCATGACTACTAACTTAGTCTCTTTTCTCTTTGATGGCTTTCCCATGGATCCTTTCCATGTAACTTTTCAGCAAGAGATAGATTTACTGAAGGTACTGTTATCTTGCTTGTATGACTCAAGTAGCGTGTATTAATTATGTAGTTTTGAACTCACAAATAAGAAAGATTGGTTGATGCATGCCAAAACCTGCAGCATAGCAATGAAACTTTTGAGATATAAACTGAGGACTTCCATTTTAGTTAAACACCATGGATAGCTATCACTTCATTGTTATGTTCTTTCACTTGAGTTGAATCCTACAACTAGCATCCTTGGAAGAAGGTGAATGGTCAGAGACTGATAAACCTTATTCTCTTTTGCAGAATTTGAACCACAAAAATATTGTGAAATATCTTGGATCCTTAAAGACTAAGAGTCACCTCCACATAATTCTTGAGTAAGTGGATGTAAAACTTGTGTATGATATTTAATTGTGTGACTTTTATTTTGGAAAGTCCTATTATTTACGCCGGTTAAAATTTGTAGATATGTGGAAAATGGCTCACTAGCAAACATTATCAAGCCAAATAAATTTGGACCCTTTCTAGAATCACTGGTTGCGGTTTACATTTCACAGGTTTGTCAAAGTCCTTGCAGTTTGATTTATATTTCCCCCTCCTTTTCTAAATTATATCATTTTGATATAGGTTTTGGAAGGCTTGGTATATCTACACGAACAGGGTGTAATTCATCGGGACATCAAGGGTGCTAATATATTAACAACTAAAGAGGTAGATTTATATGTGTGTTTGTATATATTTATACATAGCTTCATTCCTTTGGATGTTTATTCACTATGTCAAAGTTATCAACTCAATAAAAATTTTAAGAATCTTTCACATAAAGTGTTCCATGGTGCATTGATTTCATTATGGTTATCATATCTCTTAATTGTTAGTCTTTATGCATTGATGTTTGAATGGTGTGATACATATATTTTTATAAATATTTTATTTATTTTCTATCTCTAGTTCGAACATTATGACGCCACTTATAGTCTAAAATATGGTTTGGTAGTGATACATAGAGAAATTTTTGAAGTCAATGTGTTGGTTAAAGTGATTGAAAATCTCAGGAAATAGTGTGTAGCTTTATGTTTTTTCGCATTGTAGGAATGATAAATATATGTATATATATATAAAAATAAAAGTAGATGAAAAGAGCCACTGTAAAGCAAAAACTCAAAAAATAAATAAATAAAGGACATTATGTACTGAGAGATACAAAATAACTCCAATCTCTGAGAAAAATAGAGAAATGAATTCATTTAAACTCATTCACTTTATGCAACCATACAACCTAATGTCTATTCTTATATGATATCCACTCTTTGTTAGTGTCAGCATCTTCAAAGAATTATTATTATTATTGTAGTTAGGTTGGGGTTTTCTGCTGCAAATAGCCATATATTTAGTGCATGTCATAAATATGCTTATACTCTTCATTATTTTTGTTGCTGTTCAAATTTTATTGTGCTTACTAAGATCCGTTGACAAGGTTACATCAAAGGTTTCTGAAGCTAGCACTAGTAGTAATAGTAGTACAAAGTCAAAGGTTTCTATAACCAACGGTATTAGTACAGAGACAGTGGTTTCTGAGCCCAGCAGAGAGTCAAAGGTTCCATTACAGGAAACAAAGAAAAAAGATGCTTGTTGCATTCAGTGATAGGTGTTGAGTATATGTGAAATCTGTAACTCTATTGGGTTTACAAATTTCATCTACAGAAACCAAAATATGTAAAATAATTATAACATTGAAATCTATAAGATGGTTTAGTTTTCTTTGTTAAAAAAAAAAGAATAAGAGCTGAACTAAAGGAGGTTAATATATTTTTTAATCAATGATCATTTGAGTATGTAAATAATATCTATGTCTTTGTTCATGTAATTTTTATTTTGATCTTATAAGCATGTTGTTCTTTCAATATGAGATAATTGTACATGACTTTTTGATTTATTGGGTTCTCTACACAAGTTTCTAAATTTCTTTAACTCTTTCAGAAATTCAGAAAAGAAGACAAGCAACTTTAGGGAACTGAGGCATTTATAAAGGGATCTCATATTTTCATCTCAGCAAGGTTTGGTTCATTTGGCTATTTTTTCACTTTCAAGGTATTCATTATGTATTTTTTTTTAATGATGACTCCTAATTAAAGGTCGAATGATGTTGATATTTTATTAATTGGTGTGTAATTTTGCTTTCATTTTAGTGGCTTCATTGGATTTCAAATTGGAGGGAACTTTATTTGCAGCAGTTTGCAAGAGGTATGTTTTCTTTTATTTTTGTTAAAATACTTTGCAAATTTTAGAGGAGTTTAAATATCTTAGATATTCATCCATAGTGAAGTAGGTTCTGAGATTATTATTATTGTGTGCTGCGGCGAGATAAGGAAGAAAACTTGTGTGTTGATTGAATATTTTGAATTGATAATGATTGATGGTTGGTTAATAAATATGGCTGGAATGTTTTCTGATTTTCTGTTAGTTATTTGATGTATATCTAATAAACTTCAAAAACCATAGAAATTTGAAAGTAGAATCGAAACCCATGTGGGGAAATATATTAGAATAATTACAGAAATAGCTTCTTGCAATTCAAAAACTTGGGTAATAAAATGTAAAACATTTTTTTGTGCAAGGCAAGTACATAAATTTTTTTAGTTTGAATATATATATCAAAAACCAAATACAAAAGAAAGAGTAACATCCCATTAACAAAAGTACTATTAGCACATAAGCACATAAGGTAAAAAACGCCAAAAAATTCTTTACAATTTTTTGTTTATTAATTCTTTGATCATTAAACCGCCAAAAAATTCAACCCATAAAAAAAAGGTAAAAAACGAATTAGCACATAAGCACTTAATCATATCATCTCATGGCTCGACCATTTTACAATTTGTGCTTTTAGTCACTTCAATCTTACAGTTAAGCATGATATATAATTGATGGGGGATGCCAATTTTAGAGTGAAACTGCCAATATGATATGATAACTCAGTTCGAAGTTTTATCTTCTACTATATAACCTAAATCTTTATTTTTTTAAGGTGTCATTTTAAAGAGATAGCTTTAAGGTGGTCTGTAACTTCAACAACAGTAGTCATCACAATTTAAAACTGGTTTCCAAATGCATTTTTCAAATGAAACATTAACAATAAAACACTTGGTTTATTCAAAAGAAAAAAAAACCACTTGGGATGTGTCTCCAGGTCTAGGTGTTGGGTTGCATGCAGTAACCCTAATAGAAACAATAAAACATAATATACATTTATATTAGAAATTGAATATTGTAAAATTTGTCACTGGTAAACATTCAGGCTTGTCAAGTGACAACATCACAGCTTCAACCGCAAGAACTAACATTTCCTAATACATGCAACGCTTCAAAGATTCAATGAATTAATTTAAAAATTCTAAGCATTTTTTGGAGGAAAAAAAATGTAATATGCTGATTATTTCTCTAACTTGTCAAGTGAGAGAAAGAGACAAGTTAGAGAGAGAATCCGAATAAGTCTGATTATTCTTGAAACAAGTCTTACAATGTTATTGTTAGGTCTTTACACAACCTTAACTCTGAAACTATCCTAATAATACAAAGATAAAACTCTTAATCCTAAAAACATGAAAGATCTAATGTAATATGCTTCATATACAAACTTTTTCAACATGAGAGAAATAGTGGATTACTTTGGAAGAAACATATACAAACCTTTTCAACATGGATGAAGGAAAAGGTAAATTAATGCAAACTAACTGGTTCATATGAGTTGTTTTAAATATCATTAAGAAAATTAACAATGTCATACTATTATTTGTATAGGTTCCTATGCATTCCTCAACTTGTGATGAAACTGATTTGTTGAAATGGCTAGCATATGGACTCAGAAAACATGCTGCTTCTTACACTGGATATATTATCAATGGTCAAAGATTCCATGTACATGACATTGAGAAGTCCACACAGAATAGTGGTGTCTCAATTGAAGCTACAACTATGTGTAGAACTAGTGCCAAAGATGTTTCTCAAGTTCCTAATTTAGTTTCATACTATGGGGTTATAAGGGAGATAATCTTGTTGTTAGATTACTATATAGTTCAGATTCCAATTTTCAAATGTGATTGGGAAAATGTCCCTAACGGTGTTAGGGTGGAGGATAGTCTTACTTTAGTTAATCTACACCAAAGTCAATGGTCTGTTGGTAGAGACCCTTTTATTTTAGCCTCACAAGCTAAACAAGTCTTCTACTCAAGAGAACATGATTCTTCCAATTGGTATGTGGTGATTAGGGCACCCCCTAGAGGTTTTTATGACATGGAAAATTATGATGAGCAAGAATTCATGCCTGTAATGTCTGAAGTTACTGAATCTAGGTTATATAATGTAATGGAAGATGAACAATATGTTAGAGATGATTGTGAGGGTATATTAGTTTGATTATTGTTGTGTTTTTTGTAAATTGTAGAAGATGTTGCACTTGACATTTATAGTTGTAATCAATGGAAATTTCAGTTTATACTTTAGCTCATTAATTGGTTGTTTCTTATTTGTGTATTTTTAGTGAAGAACTCTTGAAAACATATGTCTTTGACGCCAAGAATGACTGTTTATTTCTTTCTTTATGACTTTTATTATATGTTTTTTTTGTGATAATTGATAATATGTTGTTATATATGATTTTTGTAACTCATCAAAATTCGTACTAATTATAGAAACGGTTGATCAGAAACTAGTCAAAGAGTTTGCCAAGTACAAGATATGTCACCTCGATCTACAAAAGGAAAGAGGCCAAAACACATACCTATAGGAAAATTAGTTAAACTCCTCAATGAAAAGAGGAAGAGCTTTAGACTAAATTTGGAAATGGATAAGGTTGTTGAAGAGAGATATACTAAGGATGTGTCTCTAGAGAAAAAGACACGTAGAATGATTGTAAGAAATGACTCTTCTGATGAAGAAGAAATACCCATCTCCCCTGTGATAAGGAGATCTCTTAAAAATCTATTTGAGGTTGAACAACCAATAGACTCTCTTGAAAAAATAGTGAGACCACCTACTAATGACCTAATTTCTCCATTCTTAGCTTCAATGACAGCCACTACGGGATTTATTAAAAGAGTGGTTGAAGTAGAAATTAGTCCTTCAAATGACCATGCCATCTCACCAATAGCCACAAGAAAATCACAACGCCTACAAATCCCAGAAAACCCAAATGAAACAATTGTTGAAAACTTGCCAGACACAATTGTTGAAAACTTGCCTGACGAACAAGAACTACCTGAAGAAGTTGTTGCACCTATTACCCAAAAGAGAACTAGAGGCCCTAGTAAAATGAAGTCTATTGCAATAGACAGTGATGGTCGTTTGGAAGTTAAGTTTAACTCAAAGGGACAACCAATAGGTGCAACATCAATATCTTTGTCTTCATTTTTGGGTGCACTTGTTAGAGAAATTGTACCAGTAACAATAAAAGATTGGAGGAAGATTCCTCTAGGAATGAAAGAGGTCTTATGGAAATCTATTCAGGTATATATACTCAGGTTTTATGCATTGAACATGAAATTTGTTGAAATTCATTTACATTAATACTAACCTATTATTAATTTTACTAGGCAAGATATAAGGTTGACAAAGATTGGCAAAAGAACTATATATTCAAAAGTATGACAGATCTTTTGAGAGCTTCAAAATCAAGGCTAGTTTCTAAAATAACAAAGACACCAAATGAAGAAGCAAGATTGAAACTAAAGCCTGATAATATTAAATCTATGAATGAGTGGAAAAGTTTTGTTAAGGAAAAAAATAGTGCTGAGTTTAAGGTATTTTATTCTTAACATCTTATAACCAAATATATTTATGATTAAAATTTATAGTTTAATGTCTCTATGAACTTTATATTCTTAGGCTACAAGCGAGAAATTCAAAAAAATACGGACAAAGCAACTACCCCACACTTGTAGTCGCAAAGGTTATGCAAGATTGATTGATGAATTGGTAAAGCCAAACATATTTACAGTTATTTTATTATAGAATTTGGTTTAGATAATTTTTTTGATTTATTTTCTTATTTTGATAGATGAACCATAGTGAAACCAAAACACCACCTTCTAGAGTTGATGTTTGGACCAAAGGACATAAGAAGAAAAATGGCGAACTAGTAAATTCAGAAGTGGCTGAAGCTTTTGTATACACCTTGCCCTTTCAAAATCATGTGACTTTTAGTTTTAACTTACTCATTTGTTTGAATACATTTATTGATACTATTTATTTTTGAAGGATTTGGTTGAAGAATATAAGAAAGATCATGCTATGTCTTCAACTACAAGTGTTAATGAAGACATCCTCACAAAAGTCCTTGGTCCTGAAAAAAATTCATACATGAGAGCTTTCGGAAGAGGAGTTACTCGGTCAAAGTTGCAAATTGTGTCAGAAAGAGATGACCATTTGATGAAGATAGAAGGTCAATGCAAAGATTTGAAAGACAAAATGCAACACATGGAGCAACTCATTGTTTCTTTAATGAAAAATCAAGTAAGTATTTTGATGCTGAAACTATATTTTCATGTGGCTGAATTGCAATAATAACTAAGATTCATGTTTAATTTTTTGGTTAGTCTTTACTTTTGTATTTTTTTTAATTTTGATGTTGAATTCATGTCTTTCTATCTTACTTGTAAATAGAATACATCTACTCAGAGTGAGGAGCAATCAAATGTCAATGTTCAATCAAATTCTCATGTTCATTCCACTCAGGTAATTATGATACTAATTATATGAAAATGATAAAATCTAAAACATATAATATTCAATATAAAATCATTTACTGCTGCTGAATTTGTTATATTGATATATTGTTAGAGTGTCAAGAACCACACATTTGGCTCAAAATGCAAAATATTAGATTGGATTGGATCTGGAGAAATTATTGCAGAAGGTTATTTTATCTCAAGTAACCCAAAGGATGAGGTTCACCATGTTCCTCTTGGGCCTAGTGCTATGAAAGTGGGGATAGATCTTGTGAGAAAGAATGATGCATTTCTATGGAGGCCTTCAACAATTATGTCTACTATAGAAGATGCTGTAGGTAGTATAATTGCATGGCCAAATGATAAAGTTATAATTAGGTAATTAACTTTTTTTATGTACTCTTTTAGTTTACTATAACTTTAAGTTGAAGCATTACTTATTTAAATTTTGTTGTAGCTAAACAAATGGACTCACAACAAAGACAAGTGCACAAAGGATGATGAATTGAAGGATGGAGCAAGTTTCATGCATGATTTACTTTTGTGTATCTTGTAATGTTTCTATTTTTCATTTTTGAAGTAAAAATTGTTCAAGATTATAAAACTTTATTATGTTATGCTTTCAAACTTAAGTTAGATTAAGATCTCATGAAGTAGACACATTCATGGTTTGAATTAGTTATTGTTTAATGTAATACTTATGGTTTATCAATCTATTGAGAATTACATTTTATGATTAATTTTGAATTTTTTTTATCAAAATACAATAATGAAAATCTTTTAATTAAAAAAAAAAACCATATAAGTATAGTTATCAAAATAAAATTTAAAATTTTATTACTATATGTTATGATTTAAAAACATATTATAAGCGTAAAAAATCGTTATGGTTTATATAATATAACAAACTAAAAATGTTATCAAAATAATCAAATGTAACAGTTGAAAATTGTTATGAAAAAAGTACAAGATTAAACTTCAAATTTATAACCAAAAACTCTATCTAAATGTTATTATTTGAATATTATAGCACCTAAAAATGTGTTATTGAATAGTTTAAGATAACACCGAACATAACATTCAAAAACTGTTATAGAAAAGACTGGACTTTTAATAACAGGGGCTATGTTAGCATTTTCAGAAGTGCTATCAATAGTCCCGGTTAGCAGTTTTTAAGTGTTACGAATACTATTTGTTCTTGTAGTGTTTCCATGCTTAATGCCTTCTTATATGTTTAAGTTTATCACAGAAATGTAGAAAACCTGCATATAGGCTAAGATCTTATATCTTGAAAAGGATTGGAATCAATTATGTTAACCTGGTATTAGAATAGGAAGAAGAGATTTAGAACTGATTAGTAAAATTAATAGAATGAAAAGTTGATGAAATTAATTTATAGGCTTTTTATTATTGATTTTTAATTAGTTGATTCATTTTTTTGCTTCCAGTTCTTTAAATTCTGTTTATAGTTTAGAGTATTCATTTTAATTTTAATTATTCATCTAAATCTTAATTCACCAAATATAATTTGAAAATCAATTACTGGTAATTGGAAAATAGTTTTCATGGGAATGATACTCTATTTACTATTTATATTACTTGAATCAATTGCGTGCACTTGCGTATCGAATTTTCACAGATTAGTCGTTCTATTTGTTTAGCGATCTGATGGCTCCCAAGAAGAACGCACCCAAGAAGAACGCAACCAGTTCGTCCTTCCAGCAAAAGAAAAAGGGGAAGGAGATCGCCCCTATGTCTCCCATTCCCCACTTTGGTCCGGTGGTGGAAAAGGAGGTAGCGGTTGACCCCAATGCCTTCTTTGAAGTTGAACACATTATATCCAAGAACATGACCTAGGAGAGGGTAAACAAGATCATGCTGAGCCTCAATATTGAGGTCGGGACCGGAGTTCTCATTGCCTGACCTGCTTTTGAAGGGGAACGAAGCGGCTCCCCTCTCCAGGATGATTTCACGGCCTGGAGTGAAGAACACTTGAAGGCAAGAGCCTTCCTCCCCTTGGACCAATACTTCGTGGTCTTTCTGAATTTCGTGAAGTTGGCTCCATTTCAACTCCCCCCAAATTCTTATAGGATTTTGGCAGGGCTGAAATACTTGTTTTTGAAGCACGAGTGGGAGGTCCCCACTCCGGCAGATATATTATATTTCTTCTGGCTCAAAGCCAGCCCGGAACTGAGAGGAAGAGGTGACGGGTTCTACTATCTGACCAGATTCCCAACTCTGCTCCCGTATTCGAGCTCCCAAGACATCCTAATGACTATAAAGACTTATTCTTTATGTTGAATGGGTTCCAAAACTGTGAACAAAGATACTTCAACCGTCCCCGTAAGTTCTTTATTCTCCGACTTCAGCTCGTGAAATTTTATTCTCTCCAAGATATTTCCCTTGTACATGTATTAACTGAGTTTATTTCTCGTGCAACCATATTTGCGAGGATGGCGAAGTCTGCGACCCTTAGGGATCAGTACGAGAAATTTTCTGGGCTGCCCCTCGATGAGAAGGACTACAGCTAGATCATGAATGACATCATGATGCTAGCGTGTAAGTTGATTGGCGAAGGCTATATGTTGGCCTTAAGGACCCGGGCTACCCTCCCGCTAATCCACGAGCTCCCATCCTCTCAAGAGGGGGCCTTGCTGGCCATTGAAGGCGAGGAAGAGGAAGAGGACGAGGTGCCTCTTGTGCAAAAGAGGCGGATTCCCGAGGCTATTCGGGAACCCGATTTAGAATGAGTTGCATCAGGGGCATCAGCCGGCCCCTCCTGCCAAGGTAACCCATATCCTTATAGGGAACTAGATAGGGTTGTTGCTGATTTTAGGTTTGTTAGATTTAACCCAAATCAGTTATTCCACCGTCAACCTCACAACCCAGACCGTAATATCACCCTGCTCCAGTGTGTAGACCACTTGGTGGTGCATCATGACAGTAGTTACCCTAAGGGCACCATTGTTGTCGATAATACCTTAAATTTTAGGTCTGCCATCTTTGAGGAGTATGGGCGCATTTGCCCCTGGATTTAGGCCGTACGTAGATGAGTCCAGCCCCAACGTAGAACCGGAGCCTGAACCGCCTAAGATCCAAGAAAAACTAGTCGTAGACTCTCCTTCTCCTCTAGTAGTTCCAAGGCCGGAGGTCGTGATTATAGACTCCTCCCTCAGCCCGGGGGGTAGGATTTTTTATTTATTTTCTTAGTGTTTTTGACAACTTTAGTCGTGAACTAATGCCTTTGTTCTTTTCAGGCGAAGAGATGGAACAAATTGGAGCTCTTGACCTCCGTACGGCCTTCCAGGCTAGGAAAACTGGCTCGGGCCCCGTCATGAAGAGGTCCATATTCATGAAGAAGGCCCCTCCAGTAGCAGGAAATGCCTCAAAATCCCCTGCTAAGGGGAAAGGCACGAGCTCGATAGCTTCGACGTCTACTGTTACCGTGAGGGTTCCTCCTCCTCTTCCTCCACCTCAATTCGCTCCTCCTTTTGACCAAGTAATACAAGCTGATCCTCTAGCTCCCTCTATCCTAGCTACGACCATCAGAATACAAGTAGATCCTCTGGATCTAGAGAAAATCCCTGAAGCCTTTTGGGGAATCATTTACGAGATGCATGAGCCATATGGTGGGGCACGCCTATAAGGCCAGCTCGAGAGACCTGAGGACTATAGAGGAGTGGAGCCTGGAAAACGTCATGGAGTCTGACTTTGGAATGAACCTCACTGTAAGTTGCCTTTCCTTGGTGAAAATCTTGTTCTCTTTCTCTTTTTATTTTACCAAGGATATCTCTGACTTGTTCTTTTTCATGTTTCTGTCTTCCCTGGTTCAATTTCGCAATATAGGTCGTGCTAGGGCTAGAAATGATGAGCTCAAGGCCAAGCTAAATGTCTCCAGCACAGCCTTGGTAGCCGCTCAAGAGGCCGAGCAAGTCGCTCAGAAGATCGCACATGATGCCAAAGTGGCGCTCACCTCGTCCCAAGAAAATGAGCAGGATGTGAAGCCTGCCCTAACTGCCCTCCAGGATCAATTGGGGCAACTCCAGACCGAGGTGAGCAAGATCAAAGCTAAACTGCTCGAGGCCAAGGCTGCGGTCAAAGAAGAGAGGGCGACCTCATTGTTGTCCATGGAGGATATGTTGTACCATTGCTGGGCTTTTAATTAGGATGGGAACTTTTCTTTCACGGCTCCCGCACTATGGGATCCGTACCTTGAAAAATTCAAGGCTCAGATTTTGCAAGAACCGTCTGAAATGGGGGAGACCTCTGCAGCAGGAGAGTAGGATGGCGAGGAGGTTACTTCCTCAGAGTGACCTCGAGGAGCTCAGTGACCCTTTTTTCCCTTTGGGTGTTGTTTTTTTTTATATATATTTGTTTGTAAACATTTGCCTTTGGGCTCAATTCAAAGTTTTTCTCCTCGGGATAATTTTATTTTCAATTTATATATCTAACTTTTTATCTATTTATCTTTCCTTTATTATATCTCATGTTTATGACTCCTTAGACTTGTACATTCGAGATTTTAGGAATCGATTTTTAGATCAGGATAGATGTTTTGTGCTCGATTATATCCAAACTTTATCTGTTGATTTATATCATACTTGTTAAGAATCAGGCCTTGGACCAGGTTATATCTGGGATTTTAAATATTTTAAACTAAGTATGTGTTAGGTTTATTGTTAACTCGAGCTTTAAAAAGCCTTGAATTTTAAATAATTTTTCCAACTTTTCATGTTTTGTGCCTGGTTGTATCCAGGGTTTTAAATGATCAAAACTGAGTTTAAACTAGGTTTATTGACATCTCGAGCTCGTAAAAGGCCGTCGAGTAATCAATTTTCCAAGCTTCTAAGTTTTGGACCTGCTTGTATCTAGGGTTTTAAGTAATTTAAACTTAGTTCGTGCTAGGTTTATTGACATCTCGAGCTTTTAAAAAGCAGTCAAATAATCAATTTTCCAAGCTTCTAAGTTTTGGACCTGGTTGTATCCGGGGTTTTAAGTAATTTAAACTTATCCAACGATCTTCTTCTGATCCACATCGGGTTATATGCCCCCCAAGTAACCAGAATGTAGAGACTTTCTTGGTTGCATTTACAAACATCAATACACGAGCTACTACAACCTTAACAAGAAAAATTATTTAAAACCACCTTAATAAGAAAAAAATACTTAATAATCCATCTGTTATTTAATTAATTGGATTTTATACTTAAGCCTTACATGGATGATGGTACTATTGATAATAATTTTTTAAATGCATGGCGTTCCAGGTCCGTGGGACTACCTCCCCATTCAACCGAGCTATCTTGAAGGTTCCTTCATGAAGGATTTCCATGATTTGATACGGTCCCTTCCCGTTCGGGCCTAAGACACCGTCCTTGGGATCCTTATTCGCCAGAAAGACCCTTCGGAGAACCAGGTCTCCCAATCCATACCTATGCGTCTTGACTTTAGAATTAAAGTAACAGGTGATTTTTTGCTGATAATGGGCGAGCTGTAACTACAAATCCTCTCGTTTCTCATCAATTAGGTCGAGAGATGCGTTAAGTAGTCCCTTATTCTGCTCTTGGTTGAATGTCCTTTGCCTGTGAGTGGTTACCATGGCTTTGACTGGAAGGACGGCCTCGCTTCCAAAAGTTAAGGAAAAAGGAGTATGTCCCGTGGAGGTTCTGTGAGAAGTTCGGTATGCCCAAAGTACTTGCGGGAGCTATTTGTGCCATAATACTTTGGCCTCGTCGAACCTCTTATTCAAACTTTCCTTGAGGATTTTGTTCACAGCCTCGACCTGTCCATTGGCTTGCAGATATGATAATGAGGAGAAGCTTTTAATAACGCCGTATTTTTCACAGATGTTAGTGAAGAGATCACTGTCGAACTGTGTCCCATTGTCTGACACGATCTTTTTATGAAGCCCAAACTGACATACAACATTCTTCACTAAAAAGTCCATAACTCTCTTTGAAGTGATGGTTGCTAAAGGCTCGACCTCTACCTACTTTGTGAAATAAGCGATTGCCACCACCGCGTAACGAACTCCTCCCTTGCCCATGGGTAAGGATCCTATTAGGTCGACTCCCCAGACCACAAATGGCCACGGGGATGAGATCATTGTTAGCTTGACTAGAGCAGCTCGGGCAACTATGGCGAAGCGCTGGCATTTGTCGCATTTCTGAACATATGAGATGGAGTCTTTTGTTAAAGTGGGCCAAAAATAGCCCTGCCTCAATATTTTCAGTGCTAGGTTTTGCCCCCCAGCATGATCTCCACAAAAGCCTTCATGCACTTCCTGCAAAATGGTTTTATCCTCCTCGGGCAGAACACACTGTAGGAGAGGCAACGAATGACCGTGTCGGTACAATGTCCCATCCACTGTCACTTACCTAGGAGCTTGATATAGTATTTTCCTTGCATCCTTTCTTTCCTTGGGTAGCCTTCCTGTTGTGAGGTATTCCATTATGGGGGTCATCCAGGTCGGTCTTGTGTCGATCATCTCGACCTCTACAATTTTTTCTGTCACGCTTGGATTCTCCAAAAACTATACTGGCACTACCTTCAACGTCTCAACTTCTTTGGTGGTGCAAGCCTTGCCAAAGCGTCAGCATTAGAATTCTTCTCGTGATGTACCTGTTCACAGTACTATACTCAAATTTGGATAGCTCCCCCTTCACCTTAGCTAGGTAAGCTACCATCTTGGTGCCTCGAGCTTGGTACTCTCCCAACACCTAATTAACCACAAGCTGAGAATCGCTATAACACTGGATGACCTTCGCTTTGAGCTCCTTCACCACTCTCAGTCCAGCAGTAAGGCCTCATATTCAGCTTCGTTGTTGGATGCCTCAAATCCAAATCTCAATGCTGTATGGAATTGATGCCATTCTCAGGAGCTTAGTATGATCCCAACTCCTGATATGTTCTTGTTTGATGATCCATCTACAAATATTTTCTACAACTCTAGCACCGGTTCCTTTAAAAGCTCCTCTTGAAATCCGGTACATTCAGCCACAAAATCAGCAAGGGCTTGACTTTTGATTGAGGTTCGTGGCACGTATAATATCTCAAACTGGCTGAGTTCAATTGTCCATTTTAAAAGTTGTCCCGACGTTTCAAGTTTTTGCAACACCTTCCTTAAAGGTTGGTTGGTCATGACGTTGATTGAATGGGACTGGAAATATGGTCGGTGCTTCCTGGAAGCCAATAATAGATAGAATTCCATCTTCTCTATCAGTGGATACCATGATTCAGCTCTGAGAAGTCTCTAGCATATATAATACACCGATTTTTTAGCATGGTCTTCTTCTCGAACTAACACGGCACTGACTGTCACGACCAAATAAAGGAATAGACATAGGCATATAAAATATTGGGGGCTCTACCAAGTGCGTTATTATGTCGAGGAATGCCTGTTCCCACTCCTCAGTGTTGGGGTTTTATGCCCTAATTAAAACCCAAATTCTTTGTAATCTCATTTTATTATCAATAAAAGAATTGAAATCATTTTTTGGCTTAGTAAATCCCTTTGCTCACATGTTTTATTTCCATGATTATTTGTTTAATATAAACTTCATTTAAACCCCGAGCATATAACTAATCTTATTAATAGTGACGTAATCACAGTGGAATATAAATATGATTATATGTTCAAAATAAGTTAGTCCTAAGATTAGTCAGTGCACAAGATTTACACAGACTTGCCAATCTACAATTTGATCTACTTACACATTACAGTGTTATGTTCTTTCTAGAACATTAGCAAAGTAGATAAGATCGGATCTATTTGTTACATCGGACTGGACCGATATTGACAGTTGATAAAATAAGTAAACATACCGTTATTATCTATTCTAGTCATATCATATAGTTGACCATAGGTCAATTCAATCTCAATTCTGAGTGGTTAGTATTCTAACTGATTGTATTATTTGAATTCTTTGACTTGTTCGTTACCTTCTTACCGTACAGACTAGCCCATACTTACATCTTGGGAACTCGGTAGTATAATTGAGTGGGAGTGTTAATCATAGATATGAACATCTATAGCTTCTGATCAAGAAGTGAAATGATGGTTTCCTTTTAGTTTGGTTCAAGGTGTTAAATGATAGAGATCTCATTTCAGTAATTAAATTAGTGTACTGAAATATCATTTACAAGGAACTAAGTGTTTTAAGGATAAAATACAATGAGGGGTAAAACAATATTTTAGTCCTATCATTGTAGACCGTCTATAGAGGATTGAGTGACAATTATGGTTGTAACAATGGATAATTAATAACGTATCTATATTTGTTATAGAGCGTTCTATGAATTCAAGAGTGCAATTCCGAGTCTATAGTGGAGTCACGAGGAATTAATAAGTTAGTAAATTTATTTGTCAGATTTATGATAACTTAGTGGAGCTTGATTTCATAGGCCCATGGTCCCCATTGTACCTTGCATAAAATCATCTAGATAGTCTCAATTAATTGATTTAATCATCAATTAGAATTATCAAAGTTGACCAAGTCAATTTTGGATAGTTTCACAGAGTTGTGTAATTTTGAGAAGAAAAGAGAAATTATGGCAGATTTATTAATTAAGATAAATTGGTATCTAAATTCATAAATAAATTTAAATCAAGGTTCAAATTATAAATAATTATTTAATTAATTAAATCAAAAGAAAATAATATAGACCTTGATTTTAAGTCTAATAGGCTTATAATCAAATGGGAAATTTCACGGGCCTATAGCCCATGATAATTTCGACCTAGGGCTTCAAAATGGCTATTATTTTATTGATTTTTTAAATTAAATTAAATGGCCTAATTGAGTCTATAAAAGGAGTGCTAAGAGAGAAGTCAAAACATAAGTCACAAGTCAGATTTTCTGATAGTTTTATATTCTCTCTAAACACAAGTCATTTTCTAAGCCTCTTTGTTATTTTCTCTTCTTCTCTCTATATCTATCTCATGTGTCGAGAATTTCCCACACTAGTCTAGGTGGTTCTAAGGATACATTGGAAGATTGTGAAGAAAATAGAAAATCGATTCAGTTTCTTGATAATACTCTGCGAGAGAGAGGATACAAGAGTTAGAGAAACTGAAGGAAGGACTCTTTAATTCCGCTGCGTATACTGTAAGTATTCTATTCTTTGTTTCTCTTTGAATTCAATTTTAGAAACATGTTTTAGGCTATCTCGTATTAATTTGTTTAATATTAGATATACATGAAAATAAATAAAGATCCTGTATAAGCTAATCCAACAACTGGTATCAAAGCTTTTGGTAATCTTTATTTTCATGCATGAACATGTTTAAAATTTGATTA
The DNA here is from genome assembly GCF_963169125.1 of Humulus lupulus. Taxonomy (NCBI): domain Eukaryota; kingdom Viridiplantae; phylum Streptophyta; class Magnoliopsida; order Rosales; family Cannabaceae; genus Humulus; species Humulus lupulus. The sequence continues at coordinate 59,374,448 of NC_084798.1, forward strand.
TTTGATATGTTTGAATAATTGGATGGTTTTCATGTTTTTATGAAGCATATTGATTTTATGTGAATTTTAGCAACTTTTAGGTTATTTTGTTGTGTTTTCTATGCTATTAATTTTTATATATGCTTTATTTTGTGTAAAACATGTTAAAAATTAATTAGAAAATTTTTTTGGTTTGAAAAATTGGTCAAAAATTATTTTGGAAAATTTTGGCCTGGCTCCCATGCACGCGCGCACGCCCAGCCAGCACCAGCACGATGAACAGTACCCCGTGGTATTATTCATCCATTTTTAATTTTTTTTTAAAATAAAATAAAATAAAATTTGTGGAAATAAATTATTTATAATCAAAACCAAAAAATATCTTTTTTTGTTTTATCATTTAATTTTTTTTAGAATAAGATATTTTTGTTAGTTGGGATTTAAATAATTAGATATTTTCTACAAATATTAAAATTCAAATTTAAAAATAGACTAACAACTTAATTTTAAATATTTTAATATATTAAAATATTAGAATTATGATATAGATATTTAAAATATTTTCATTTAAATTCTTGTTTTAAAAATATTTATTTGAAAATATAAATATCTTTTTATTCTATAGTTTTTAATATTTAAATTATTTAAAATTTGAATATTGTTAGTTAGATATTTTTATGGATATTTGAATTTGTTTAACTATTTTGAGATATTTTAGGGTTGTTATAACTATTTATATTTGATTTTTTTTAAATGGTTAAAATATTAGCTAATAGTTGTAACAACACAAGATATTTTTGGAAAATAGTTAAGATATTGATTTTAAAATTTAAAATTGGTTAAATTTTGAAAAATATCAATTTTTTCAGCCAGTTAATAAATTTTTTTTTATATAAATGGGATTTAAATTAACTTTGGTTAATTGTTGATAAATCCTATTTAAATTAAATTAATTTTTTTTTTCCAAATTAACCTAAAACAAGTTTATTGTTGATAAATGAAATTTAAATTAACTATTATTAATTGTTGATAAATTTCATTTAAATTGACTTATTCTTTTTTGTAAAAATTTAATTAATTTGAATTTTTTGATAAATTCTAGATAGTTAATTGTGATATTTTTGCAAATGAAATAAATTGTGGTATTTTTGCATAAATTCATAGAATTGCTCGTATAGTAACATGATTAGGCCCATCCAATTATAACATGTCTATTTGCACTATATGTGGTATTTTTGTAATTGGGCTTAGATGTATATAGTGGCCCATATGTTTGCTAGATATATGGTATTTTGCCAAATAAAATATTCATAAAATGATAGGTTTTATTTTGGCCCATTAGAAAATGTAAAGTTTAAATTTCTGTCTTGTGGGTGATTCCACTTGTGAAGGCCCATTTGCTTTGCATGACTATAGTGGGCCTAATCAATTAATAACAATTAATAAAACAAAGGTTTAAATTCTTGTCTTTTGGACCTTGTATGGAAGATAGGGGGCCTTTGTAGTGGGAACGACATACTGGACCCAGCCCTCCTCCATACAAGCCCAATTGTTAAGGCCCATTTACCTGAGTTGGATTAATTGTATAGGTTCATTATATTAGTTAAACCTAAATATTGATTATTAATAAATTAATTCTAAATTAATTGAATTTGTTTCAATGTGACACTTTAGAATTAATAAGAAATTATAGGACTTTGGTTTTAAAAATTTTAATCTGTTTAATTTTTTTTTTGGGAAAACCATAGTCATTAATATTCTAAAAATAAATAATAAAAATACTATTTTTAATTTTATAATGAGCTTATTTTAAGAATTTTATTCAATCTCCACCGTTGGTTTAACATAGTCAATAGCTTAATGGGGCCTTGAGGTGCTTTGATTCGTCCCCCTACGGAAGGTGTTCATTAGTTATTTTGACAAGGTTAGATTTTGAAAGATAGATAATTATAGGTCAAATTCTACTAGACTCACCCCTACGATGACTACTAGGACTAAATCTATGATTATTGAAACCGTGGGTCTAGCTCATAAAATAAGAGATTTTGTTTTCTTATTTTGATCGAATAGTAGGTTGTTAATAATGGTGTCCATTATTAAATGAGTTTCAATTAGTGCAAGTGGGAGTTTGTTGGGGTTTTATGCCCTAATTAAAACCCAAATTCTTTGTAATCTAATTTATTATCAATAAAAGAATAGAAATCATTTTTTGACTTGGTCAATCACTTTGTTCACATGTTTTATTTTCATGATTATTTGTTTAATATAAACTTCTATTAAATCCCGAGCATATAACTAATCTTATTTATAGTGACGTAATCATAGTGGAATATAAATATGATTATTTGTTCAAAATAAGTTAGTCCTAATATTAGTCAGTGCACAGGATTTACACTGACTTGCCAATCTATGATATGATCTACTTACACATTACAGTGTTATGTTCTTTCCAGAACATTAGCAAAGTAGTTAAGATCGGATCTATTTGTTACATCGGACTAGACAGATATTGACAGTTGATAAGATAAGTAAACATACAGTTATTATCTATTCTAGTCATATCATATAGTTGACCATAGGTCAATTCAATCTCAATTCTGAGTGGTTAGTATTCTAACTGATTGTATTATTTGAATTCTTTGACTTGTTCGTTACCTTCTTACCGTACAGACTAGCACATACTTACATCTTGGGAACTCGGTAGTATAATTGAGTGGGAGTGTTAATCATAGATATGAACATCTATAGCTTCTGATCAAGAAGTGAAACGATGGTTTCCTTTTAGTTTGGTTCAAGGTGTTAAATGATAGAGATCTCATTTCAGTAATTAAATTAGTGTACTGAAATATCATTTACAAGGAACTAAGTGTTTTAAGGATAAAATACAATGAGGGGTAAAACAATATTTTAGTCCTATCTCATTGTAGACCGTCTATAGAGGATTGAGTGACAATTATGGTTGTAACAATGGATAATTAATAACGTATCTATATTTTTTATAGAGCGTTCTATGAATTCAAGAGTGCAATTCCGAGTCTATAGTGGAGTCACGAGGAATTAATAAGTTAGTAAATTTATTTGTCAGATTTATGATAACTTATTGGAGCTTGATTTCATAGGCCCATGGTCCCCATTGTACCTTGCATAAAATCATCTAGATATTCTCAATTAATTGATTTAATCATCAATTATAATTATCAAAGTTGACCAAGTCAATTTTGGATAGTTTCACAGAGTTGTGTAATTTTGAGAAGAAAAGAGAAATTATGACAGATTTATTAATTAAGATAAATTGGTATCTAAATTAATAAATAAATTTAAATCAAGGTTCAAATTATAAATAATTAATTTGATAAATGATTTAAATAATTATTTAATTAATGAAATCAAAAGAAAATAATACAGACCTTGATTTTAAGTCTAATAGGCTTATAATCAAATGGGAAATTTCACGGGCCTATAGCCCATGATAATTTCGACCTAGGGCTTTAAAATGGCTATTATTTTATTGATTTTTTTAATTAAATTAAATGGCCTAATTGAGTCTATAAATTGAGTGCTTAGAGAGAAGTCAAAACATAAGTCACAAGTCAGATTTTCTGATAGTTTTAGATTATCTCTAAACACAAGTCCTTTTCTAAGCCTCTTTGTTAGTTTCTCTTCTTCTCTCTATATCTATCTCATGTATTGAGAATTTCCCACACTAGTCTAGGTGGTTCTAAGGATACATTTGAAGATTGTGAAGAAAATAGAAGATTGGTTCAGTTTCTTGATAATACTCTACGATAGAGAGGGTACAAGAGTTAGAGAAACTAAAGGGACTCTTTAATTCCGCTGTGTATACTGTAAGCATTCTAATTTTTGTTTCTCTTTGAATTTCATTTTAGAAACATGTTTTAGGCTATCTCGTATTAATTTGTTTCATATTAGATATACATGAAAATAAATAAAGATCCTGTATAAGATAATCCAACACTCAGTCCATTCAAATTTCTTGCTTCCTCTAAGCAAATTGTAGAATGGTAAGCAGTTGTCAGTGGATTTTGAAATAAAACGGTTCAGGCCTACCACCTTTCCCGCCAAGCTTTGAACTTCTTTACGCAACCTAGGCGAGGGCATTTCTAACAATGATATGATTTTATCAGGATTCATCTCTATCCCTCTTGTATTGACTATGAATCGTAGAAATTTTCACGATGCCACTCCAAAAGTACGCTTCTAGGGATTTAGCCTCATATCATACCTCCTTAAGATCTCAAAACATTCTTTCAGATCGGATACATAGTTATCAACAGTCTTGGATTTGACAAGAATATCATCGACATACACTTCCATATTCTTCCTGATCTGATCAAAAAACATTTTGTTGATTAATCGCTGATAGGTAGCTCTGGCATTCTTCAACCTGAAGGGCATGAATTTATTACAATATACGTTAGTTGGGGTCATAAAGCTAGTATGTTCTTGGTCTACAGGATTCATCATGATCTAGTTATATCTAGAATACGCATCCATAAAGGACATAAGTTCGTGACCCGCTGTGGTATCTACCAACTGATCAATCCTTGGCAGTGGCAAACTATCCTTGGGACAAGCTTTGTTCAGGTCAGAGAAATCGATGCATGTCCTCCATTTTCCATTTGGCTTTGGGACCAGCACAGGATTGGCAACCCAGATCGGGTATTTTGCCTCACGAATAAACCTGCATTTTAACACTCGAGCTACTTCTTCCTCCAATGCTTCAACTCGGACTGTTCCCAAATGCCTCTGTTTTTGGGATTTTGCAGGCACGTTCTGGTCCAAGTTAAGAGTGTGCATGATTACACTCGGGCTTATTCCCACCATATCTTCACGTAACCAGGCGAAAACATCTAGATTCCCTTGTAAGAAATTAATCAGTTCCTTCTTCCTTTCCTTATTAAGAGTTTTTCCAATCATAACAACTCTTGAAGCTTCTTTGGGATCTATGTTTACTTCCTCAATGGCCTGGAGCTCTGACCTGTCCTTGCCCATTCGTGGTTCAATGTCATCACGTGGGACGACGTCGCCATCCTTTGCTTCTTGAGGTTCTTTCATCCCACAAGTGTCTTCCACTTCCTGGGACTCCTCACCTCTGTCACCTATGGCCATAGCTTGCTTCCTAGGTTGTGATTTTCCCTTCATAGAAATTCTATAGCATTCCCTGGCAGAAAGTTGATCGCCTCTGACGGTACATATCCCCGCAGCTGAGGGGAACTTGATTGCTAGGTGGCAGATAGAGGTTATGGCTTCAAAAGCCAACAATGCAGGTCGGCCCAAAATTGCATTATATGCAGTTGGACAGTCGATCACAATGAACTTGAGTAACTTGGAGAAAGTTTGCGAGCCTTCTCTCAATGTTACCACTAACTCGATCGTCCTGATGGCTACTGATCCTTTGCCAGAAAATTCGTATAGAATCATTGAGGTCGCCTTCAGTTCTATTACAAACAACCCCATTTTTTCCAAGGGGAATCTAAAAAGTAGATTCACAGAACTCTCGTTATCTACTAGTGTCCTTCCCACTCTCCAGTTGGTGAGCTGAATGGTTATGACCAAAGGATCGTTATGTGGGAACTGGACATGGCTATCATCTTCTTCTGTAAAAATGATTGATTTTTTTTCCAATCGCTGTTGTTTTGATAACCGTTGTTCCAGGATGAAATCCACTCCGTTATGGGATTTTAGTTCGTTAATGTACCTTTTCTGGGTACCTCTTCTCATGCCTATCAGATATGGTCCTCCCAAAATGGTGGCTATATCTCCCCTTAATATCAGAGGAGAATCGTCCTGATTCGCTTGAACTCTGGCTTGATTCATTGGGGAGGGTTTTATCCATTGGGATGACTAGGGACCATTGGGTTTTGGGCGTATTGGGCCAAAGGTTCTGCCCTGATAAGGGTCTCAATCTCATCTTTAGCTATCTACAGTCATCAGTGTTATGACTGATATCATTGTGATATCGGTAGAACTTCGAAGGATCTGTCTTCACTCTTTGGTTTCTCAGTGGTTCTGGCATCTTCCATGGAAGGCGAGTAGAATTGGCTACGAAGATGTGCTCTCTAGTGTCCATGAGGTTGGTATAGGTTGCGTAAAAAGGTTTGAATTTCTCCCTGGACTTATTTTTCTTTGTTCCACTCTGGTCGCCCTCACTATTTCCCTTCCTCTTGTTACTTCCCCCTTGTTATTCTGGATAACGGTTTGAGTTGTAGCTCCAACATCTGTTACCACTCCAAAGGGCTGGACAGGGATGTGGCTGGTTCCGGTGACAGAAGCTCGCACCTCTTCCAGGTTAACTCATCTTTGAGCTCGAGCCAAGAAATCGTCCACACTATTAAATCCCTTTCTCTGTAAGTCCTGCCACAAGTCGCCTCCAACAAGGATTCCCATCCTCATTGCCATGAGCTTGGAACTGTCATCAGCATCTCTAACTCGTGCAGTGACATTGGAAAACCTACTTAGATATGCCTTGAACGATTCCCCAGGTTGCTGCTTTAAAATAGCTAATGAATCAACCTTAACCCAAGCTGTCTGGAGAGCCTTGAATTCTCTCTTAAAATCAGCACAAAACTTCTTCCACGAGCTAATTGAATGCCTCTTGTACTGTTTAAACCACTATTTGGCTGGCCCAATCAAAGTTGAGGGGAACAAAATGCACCTTAGATCGAGTCCGACGTTGTGGGCCATCATCACGGTGTTAAATATCTCAAGGTGATTAGACGGATCCCCATCTCCGTCAAACTTTGACAAATGTGGCAATCTGAAGCCCACCGGATATGTGCCCGCCGCAATATTCAGAGCGAAAAGCTCGAGCTCATCCTCTGAGTCACAATCGTCATTATCTTTTCCAGATAAGAGCTTCTTCATTTGCTCTTCCATCTAAGCTAGCCTCTCGAGGGTTTGGTCCCTATGTTATTTTGGGGCTGTTCAACATCTCCCATCCTAGCGTACGCGCTTGACAGGTTGTTGTCCCTCCAAGCTCAAGCTTGGTTTTGTGGGGCATTCCTATTATCACATATTTCGGAAGGACCTCCATCTTGACGAGTATAACTAACACCCTCGTCTTGAGCTGAATTTCTTCTTTGGGAATTCAGGTGATCACGCAAATCAGGCTGTGGATTGTATTCAAGGCTTTGTGCCGAACATAGGTGATTTCTTAGATCGCCCTCAGACCTACCACTTCGATGAATTTTAGTCCAATAACTTCCATTTGTGAAGCTTGCAACTCGCGGTTGAGGCCGAGGATCTGGATTTTTGACATGTGTCCGTGGGACATAGGTATGGGCAGACGAAGGAGGATTTCTCCTGCTGTTTCCATAAGCAGGAATGTCCCGTGTAGGACGAGGTGGCATTGGATGTCTTATGGGTGACGGGGGATGCCTAACTGGTGAGGCAATCTTTTTCTCATTAGGACGAACTAAATTAGCCCGCCTTTGTTCTGTCCCATTATTCCTAGCTCTCTGCACTTGACGATCCGATCGAGACGTAAGAGGGTTTGCTGGAACATTTTGTCTCTGTGAACCTATCCCCACCTCTCCTCGTTGGTTGCCATGGGCATTCATAGGTGCTTTTGAAGGAGGCACCGAACTTGGGGTCACGGTATCAACCGATCAGCTGACGTGCTGATGACCCGTCACTACTACAAAAAAGGCTTTTCACTGCGGTTTTTTTACTCAATACACTGCGGTTTTCGAGAGTATTGAAAAGCGCAGTGTATTCGACCGCAGAGAAAAGTGGTATGCCAACCGCGGAGAAAAGTGTCACTTTTCTCTGCGGTTGTAGTAAGCCAACGGCAGAGAAAGATGTACTTTTCTCCGCGGTTTTATTGAAAAAACTGCAGAGAAAAGTAGTGTAATTTTTCAAAATTTTGACGAAGCATAACTTTGTGCTCAGTTCTCTATTTTTGGTGTTTTTTTTTAACTTGGGTATTTTTTCGAGATCTATCTAGCTGCATACAAAAGAAACCTGAAAAAAAAAACAAAATTTTCAGGTTTTGTCACCGAAAAATCTGAAGAAAAAAAATTCAGCAACCAAATTAATGATTTATGAAAAACCTCTCAAAATTTTGATTTCTATTTGTCTATTTCACACAAAATAAACTCTAAAAATAATGATGAAAAAAAAAAAAACTATACAAACAAAGATATATAGATCATTACCTATTTTGAAGCTCAAGAACACAATGCATGCCCAAAAATACAGTGAAAATGGACAATTTTTCGACCAAATCCTAACCATTTTTACTACCAAAAACCTGAAAATAGACAAATATTAAGCATCAACTTCAGTTTTTAACTAAGATTTAGCTAAAAAAGATGAAAAAAAAATAGTAAGATGAAGGTTGAAAGACGTACCGCCGCTGTTGAAGAAGTTTTTTCGCGAAATGAAGTAGGTTTACGAACCCTGTGGGGAAGAATGAGTTTATATATAGGTCTGGAACCTTTTCTCCGCGGTTTTCTTAAGAAAACCACAGAGAAATAAAGACTTTTCTCCGCGGTTTTATTGAAAAAACCGTAGAGAAAAGTAGTGTAATTTTTCAAAACTTTTACCAAGCATAACTTTGTGCTCGGTTGTCCGTTTTGATTGTTTTTTTTTAACTTTGATATTTTTTCGAGATCTATCCAAAGAAAAGACTATTTTTTTTGGATAGATCTCGAAAAAATATCAAAGTGAAAAAAAAAAACAATCAAAACGGACAACCGAGCAAAAAGTTATGCTTGGTAAAAGTTTTGAAAAATTACACTACTTTTCTCTGCGGTTTTTTCAATAAAACTGCGGAGAAAAGTAGTGCAACTTTTCTCTGCATTTTTCTCCCACTTTTCCTACTTTACATTGCGTTTTTAAAAAAAACCGCAGTAACAAAGTTTCTAAGTGTCCTTCAATCCTTTTCTCTGCGCTTTTTATTTTAGATTGAAAAAAAAGCGCAGAGAAACCCTATATTTGTAGTAGTGCATATGAGGGCCACTAGGATTAGCATTTTGGCGATCTCGTACTGTAGGCAAAGAACTTGGGATGGTAGTTCTGACTGACATACTTGGTTTGGATCGGTCATTCCTGTGGGACTTATTTTGCCTCTTTCCGACATTAACATCGGTTGCAAGAGGGGGTAACCGAGCCAAAACCTCCTCAATTTGCCTGTTTGCCTTAGCAAGATGAATTCTTAACTGCATATTTTCAAACTCAACTACAGTTAAGTAGTCTGGGTTTTGATTTGGTGGCAATGACACCGAACTCCTAGTGTCGCCGTGGCCTACCAGTTGCTTTCACAGACAATGCTGGACTTTAGGGCCATGCTCGTTTGAAACAGTGGTATGATGGGCCTCCTGCCCACTAGGTTGTTCTATCTCATTGTCGTGCATTGAGCGAGTGACCACCATGTTGAGATTTGACTGGGATTTTGATGAAAGCATTAATTTTCCTCTCAATGAAAGCACCAAACTGTTGACGCGGTTTTTCGCCAACAGTTTATAAGGAATTAATAAGGTTGATTAGTGTTGCGAAATTTATAGCTATGCAAGTGCACACAGTCGCAAACTCGTAATAAAATGGTAAAACCAAGTATCGTCCTCAAGGACTGATTTACCAACTACCAGTCAATTAATTTCTTGTTCTATTTGATGAATTGAAATTCTTGATTTTTATAAATACAGCAAAAGAAACTACAAATTGCAGAAACAATAATTGAAAATTAGATAAAATAACAACTAATGGAAAAACTTTTAATTTAATCACTGAGAAACAATTAGGATATTCAATCTCATCAACTATCCTTCCTATTATTCCCTAATGCAAAGTGTGAATTCTTCTTCTTTTGACCTAATTCAATTAACAAGTTGATAAAGCAGCCTATAATCATACTATGAATTATAAACTCAACCTAGATGACAATTTCCTATATTTCTATGGTAAATTGAACCACGCAGGTAGCATTAATCTCAATCAACTTAATAATAGTTACACAATTAATTCAGATACTTTCGTTCTAAATTAGAATTATGTCCAATATAACCACAGCATAATTAAATCTCACTTCTCAGATTTTGACTTAAAAACATATGTAAATGACTAAAGATGGCCAATCAATAATCAATTTAAAAGAACAGATTATATGGAATTGAAGAAGAGTGAAGAAGAAGAATATTAAAAATTGCATTAGTTCATAACAGGGATTCAAGTGATTCAATTAAACATTCTAAACAGAAAATTAGTTCCTAGTCATAGTGCTAATCACAACAGAAATTAAAGATAACATCAAGAAGAAGAAAAACATGTAAAAATACTCTAAGCTTCAGCCTTCAAAACCAGTCCTCTTCCCTTTCGTCCGTACCTCCTCTTTCTTCTTTCTCGCCAAGTTAAAACCTAAAGCTTCAAATTTTAAAGAGGCGGGTCACGGCTCTACATACACTATGCCGCGGCCCGTGTCCAAATTCCTGGGCAAAAAGCCCTTTCCATGCCGCGGCCCTCTGAAGCCATGCCGCGGCCCGCACCAACGAGTTCTGGGCAAAATGCTCATCTATGCCGCAGCCCTCTATAGCTATGCCGCGGCCCGAGGTCTTCCTAGAAAAACAATGCCTCTGTTTCCCCCCTAGCTGCGGCTCAACTTTGCTCATGCCGTGGCTCTTAAGGGGTTTCTCAATTCTTCAAGTTTTCATCCCAAAATTTCACCAACACTTCCAAATTGGGTTGAGAACCCTTCTTTATCAAAATATGATGAAAAACTTGATTATTTCTTCCATTTCTTTGGCATTTTCTTCCACATGCTCAATTCTTCCTGATATTCACAAAGACAAACAAACAAAGCATAAACCCGCACTAAATGAAAGAAAAACGAAATAAAAGACTACTAAAAACATCACCAAAACATAACAAAAACTAGACTCAACAAACTCCCCCAAACTTAACCTTTACTCGCCCTCGAGTAAAGACCAAGTTAAACTAACAAAAAGAAACAAACACAAACGAACAAGCTAAACCATCATTACCATCTACACTACTTTGCCAAAATTCATGAAATCTCAATTGCAATATTTATAACCAGAATTTTAGCTCAATTTCCTTAAAGTCCAATTTATACAGTTCAATTAGGGAAATCAATAATATATCATGAAAATGACTACAACACTTGGATTCTATCATATATGCTCCACTCATTCCAGACAATTCCACAAACCAAATTTTCAATATGCTTGCATTACTTGACCTTCTCCACTAATGTCAACAACACGTGTTTTGAAATCAAAAGGACTTTCCCAGGTTATAGCGTTAGGCTTAGGCAAGGGTTGTTGAAATTGTCATTTAGGCCCAATCATTACCATAAGCATAAAAACCTTGAAACCAGCCAAATTTCTCTTTACCATACCAAAAATCACCCTTTTATACAATTAGAGAGAGAGATTACAACACTTTTCATTTTCTTATACATTTTTTTTTCTTTCTGAATCACACTCCCCCAAACTTAAGATTTTCCATATCTATATAATCAAGGAGTGTGACAAAGTGATTCTTTTTTTTTTTTCAAAGACTTCTCTCTCTTCTCTTTTGTACAATCATACTACATTCCAATCATACCAATTCCTTACTATTTTTCATTCTTCTTTCCCACAAATTATATGCTTATGATAACCAAGGAAAAGGAAAACAGAAATAATTACGTTAGGAAATTTAGGGCTCAAAAACCAAGTTTAAGGCTCAAAAAAGGGTAACTAAGGATAATTAAATTAAGGTTGGCTTGAAAGGCACAATCGATCCAATAAAATTGCCTAAATCACTTTTCTAAACACATGTCATCAATGATTTCGCCTCAAAGGCCAAATAATGCAAGTTCTATCAAAGTCAAATTATCATTCCACCAACCCTAGTCAAACTCATATAATAAAATCCAAAATGTTGCATTTTCAAAACATATTAAAAATTTCCCACAAAACTTTTAGATTAAACTCTAAAACAATTGAACCAAGCACACAGTTGAATTCAATTTCCTTTTCACGAGCAAAGACAAAGCAACACAGACAAGAATGATGGCTTAACAGTTACACTGACAACACAAAAAATAACAAAACAAACTAAACACTAAACTAAACAACGCACAAAACAAAACAAAACAAAATAAGCTCTCCCCCAAACTTAAAATGCACATTGTCCCCAATGTGATAAAGAAAAGAACAAGGAAAGAGAACTTACTTGATGCCATATCAGTATGGCGGAGGAGGTGGTGGAGGTGGCCACTGGTATGGAGTGTACTGGGGCGGAGGAGTGAAATAATTCTCATCAGCGGAGCTCATAGTCCACCTCGTCACTAACGCATTCAACTCCTCAATGTGAACTCGCCCGTACTCATTTTGTTGCACCATGAAGTCATTATAGTGCTGATTTTGTGCATGACTCGATTGGATTAAGTATTGATTCTGCTGAATAAGGTAATCCAATCGGTCATGCGTACGCTGCGTGTAACGCCCTGGATAGCCAAGACCGTTACACTGTGTGTTTATAAAGTGCTAGACTTGCTAATCAAGTTATTAAAGTAAAAGCGTGTTATTGAAACAGTAGAGGAACTAGGGTTAAAAGTGTTTTGGTCTCAAAAGTTATGTTGTCGTTACTAAACATTGTTTATGTACATGGGATCCCAAAAATGACAGTTTAAAAGCCATTTACAAAAGTTACAAAGTTTAAGTACATTAACTGGCCTTACTAAGGAAAAAACGAGCAGTTAGGTAATCTCCGTCCTGCACACTCCTCGACCATGGTGATCGAACGGCTGGCTATGTAGATTTCACCTCGGAGCTCTCCACCTCAGGCTTGGTCCAGCTTGCCCTTGCCCTTACCTGCATCACGAAGCACCCGTGAGCCAAGGCCCAGCAAGAAAACACAGCAATAACAGAGCATGAACAACTAGCAATCAGGTCAATTACTCATATAGCATCTCATAAATTCAAGTATATCATCATTCAAGCATACCACATACTAAGCATCTCAACTCATAATACATAATGCACAGATGATAACCAGGGCTAGCGCTCACAGGCTGCTCCCTCTGTTATCCTATTGTTTCTGGCTCCAAGTGGCCAATTCGCGCCCCGTGCGCTAAAATCATGAACGGTACTCTTAGACCGCTTATACATGTCCCTTGGCATAATACCAACGATGACACAATACAACTCTCGGGAGCACTTAGTCCCATTCGCAACCATACATTCGGGTGCAGTTTTCTTACCTTTCAATTTACTGATTTCCGCTGCCACGAAGCCACGAGCACGGTCCTCTTCCCCGAGCCTCTCCAAAGTCCTAATCACAACAAAAATGAAACATCTTTTGTCACTAATCAATCCAAAGCTACCTCCCCAGAGCCAATCCCATACTCTCGGAACCCCCAAATACCTAAAACGATGCACCGAAGACATTCCCCGAACCCCCTGAGCAAAAGCTTAAAATTGCAAATTCCAACATCCTGAAATTGGCCTAGCGCCACGGTGCAGCCCTGTAGGGCCGCGGCGCCCAGCAAGTCAGAGACCCCATCATGCCCAGAAACAGCCTTGCGCCGCGGCGTGCTAGAACAGCGCCGCGGCGCTCCTTCGCGAGCCCAGAATTCTGGTTTTTTCTCTTGCGTTTTCCCCGAACCCAAATCACTCCAAATCATCCCAACTTCACACCCAAGCCCCAAAACCTATTTAAAACCCCACATAGACCAACCAACAACCTATAAACACTATAATCCAACTCAACCACACAATCACCCACAGAAATTCACACTTAAATTCAGACTCTAACACTTAAGCTAAAACTTGAGAAAAGTACAAACCAGTCCTCTAAATCGTTAAACCATAGTAGCTACGAAATTGCAAACCTACTTAATACCCTTACCTCAATCAAAAATTCGACTTGAGCTTCGTCCAATCCAAGCTTGAGCTGAATTCCACCTTAACAAGCCAGCTGAATTCCATGCAAGACAAACCATGGCTATCTCTCAATTCTTTCAAAAACCAAATTCAGAACTTAACAAAACAGGAACCAATTCCTTACCTCAGTATAAACCTTGCTATATGCTTGATTCCTCACCCTTAAGCCCTACACTAGCCCCAAAGAACTCAGTTCAGCTCCTCCTCCACTTTGCCTTCTAGGTTCTTGATTCTCCCTTCCCTTCTTGATCTTTCTAGCCTTCCAAGTCTTAACTTCAGTTATACTTAGCATAAATGAATCGTACATATCCTTTTCCCTCAGCCAAAGACATCTATACCACTGCCAAAAGACCTTTTTAGCCTTCCTCAAATATCCTTTTCTGACTAAACCTCAAGGGTACACTAGTCCTTTCATCAGCTTTGCAATTCTACCACTTTCCCCATAAAACATGTTACTCTCTATGGTTACTAATAGTTACGCAAGTTACCAAATCACCAGTTACCATTATCTAGTTTTCTAGGACCGTCTCGGCACGTGCATCACACTGGTATCACAACACCCACGTGGTACAATTCACACATCATAATTATCACAGAACATAATACACATAGTCATATAACATGCTTAAAATCATAATCATGCATCTTAATCACAAAAATCACACATAATTCCCATTATGCCCTCCCGGCACACTAATCAAGGCCCTTAAGCCCAATTAGTGAATTTGGGTCGTTTCAACTATCCCCTCCTAATGAGAATTTCGTCCTCGAAATTTACCTGAACAACTCCGGATACTGATCTCGCATAGCTGTCTCAAGCTCCCAGGTCGCCTCCTCGACCTTACTGTTTCTCCACAACACTTTAACTAGAGGAATCGTCTTATTCCGCAACACCTTGTCTTTCCGATCTAAGATCTGAACTGGTCTCTCATCATAAGCCAAATCTGCCTATAACTCCAGATCTTCATGCCTCAATACATGAGTCACATCTGAGACATACTTCCGTAGCATGGAGACATGGAACACGTTATGAACTCCAGACAACGATGGTGGCAAGGCTAACCTGTAAGCCACCTGACCAATCCTTTCCAAGATCTCAAATGGTCCAATGAATCTAGGGCTCAGCTTGCCCTTCTTACCAAACCTCCTCACCCCTCGCAGAGGTGAAACTCGAAGAAAGACATGATCACCAACTTGAAATTCCACGTCTCTACGCTTAGGATCAGCATAGCTTTTCTGCCTACTCTGAGATGCGAGCATCCTAGCTCGGATCTTCTCTATGGCCTCACTCGTCCTCTGGACCATTTCTGGCCCCAAGTATCTCCTCTCACCCATCTCATCCCAATGGATAGGCGATCTACATATCCTCCCATACAACATCTCATAGGGAGCCACTCCAATCGTTGACTGATAACTATTGTTGTACGAGAATTCAATCAACGGAAGGTACTTACTCCACGAACCCTCAAATTCAATCACACAAGCTCTGAGCATATCCTCCAGCACTTGGATCGTCCTTTCAGACTGTCCATCAGTCTGAGGATGAAAGGCGGTACTGAACTTCAACTGAGTTCCTAAAGCTTTCTGCAGACCTTTCCAAAACTTGGAAGTGAAAATAGGATCCTGGTCTGACACAATTGACTTAGGAACCCCATGGAGACGTACGATCTCTTTCACGTACAACTCAGCGTACTGATCCACAGTAAAAGTTGATCTTACTGGAAGGAAATGGGCTGACTTGGTGTATCTATCCACTATAACCCATACTGAGTCATGAAACCCTACTGTCCTGGGTAGACCTCCTACGACATCCATAGTAATATCCTCCCATTTCCACTCAGGAATACCCAAAGGCTGAAGCAACCCTGCTGGTCGCTGATGCTCAGCTTTCACCTGTTGACAGGTTAAGCATCTAGCAACGTACTCTACCACATCCCTCTTCAACCCGGGCCACCAATACAAAGTCCGTAAGTCCTGGTACATTTTTGTGGTACCCGGATGGAGCGAGTACGGCGTCGTATGAGACTCATCTAGTATCTCCCGTCTGATCCCCTCGTCAGCTGGAACACAAATCCGCCCCTGATACCGAAGTAAACCAACCTTTGAAACAGAATAGTCCTTAGCTATTCCTGCTAAAACATCCTCTCTAACCCTCTGCAACTGAGCGTCCGTCAACTGCCCCTCTTTGATCCGCTCTAGCAGGGTCGACTGTAGAGTAATGTTGGCCAACTGGCCCACTACCAATTCTATTCCCGCTCTAACCATCTCATCAGCTAACTCCCTCGAGATCTGAACAGAGTTATACAACTGACCTGGACCTCTGCGGCTCAATGCATCAGCCACCACATTGGATTTCCCTGGATGGTAAAGAATATCACAATCATAATCTTTCACCAACTCTAGCCAACGCCTCTGTCTCATATTCAGGTCCTTCTGTGTAAAGAAATACTTCAGCCCATAAAGATAATGCCACCAAATCTTCAAGGCAAAAACCACTGCTGCCAGCTCTAGGTCATGAGTAGGATACCGCTGCTCATACTCCTTCAGCTGTCGTGATGCATAAGCTATCACCTTCTCATTCTGCATCATCACACAGCCTAAGCCCAACCTCGACGCATCACAATAAACAACAAATTTCCCCTCTCCTGAAGGCAAACTCAACACTGGTGCAGTAATAAGTCGTCGCTTCAATTCTTGGAAACTGCCCTCACACTTGTCTGACCAAATAAACTTTAGATTCTTCCTTGTCAATTCTGTCATCGGTGCTGCTATCTTCGAGAAGCCTTCTACAAACCGCCTGTAGTAGCCTGCCAAACCAAGAAAACTCCGCACTTCTGAGGCGTTCCTTGGCCTCGGCCAATCCCTAACTGCCTCTATCTTAGACAGATCCACTTTAATCCCATCTGCACCTACAATGTGTCCAAGGAATGTCACTTCAGGTAACCAGAACTCGCACTTCTTAAACTTAGCATATAACTGATGCTCTCTCAACCTCTGAAGAACCAGTCGAAGATGAAACTCGTGCTCTGCCTCTGAACTGGAGTACACCAGGATGTCATCAATGAAGACTATAACAAACTGATTTAGAAAATCTTTGAATACTCTGTTCATTAAGTCCATAAAAGCTGCTGGGGCATTGGTCAAACCAAAAGACATGACCAAGAACTCATAATGCCCATACCGCGTCCGGAAAGCTGTCTTAGGTATGTCCTCATCCTTGATCCTCAGCTGGTGATAACCAGATCGAAGATCAATCTTTGAGAACACCATCTTACCCTGCAACTGGTCGAACAAGTCATCAATCCTCGGTAGGGGATACTTATTCTTAATAGTTAACTTATTCAATTCCCGATAATCAATACACATTCTCAGAGTCCCATCCTTCTTCTTAACAAATAAAACTGGAGCACCCCATGGCGAATAGCTAGGTCTGATGAACCCTATATCCAGAACTTCCTGCAGTTGTATCTTTAACTCTTTCAGTTCCGCTGGTGCCATCCTGTATGGTGCCCTCGACACTGGCTCTGTCCCCGGTGCCAACTTAATAACAAACTCAATCTCCCTACGCGGCGGCAACCCAGGAAAATCCTCAGGGAACACATCTAAGAACTCACAAACCAGTCTGGTCTCCCCCTGTCCAACTGGTGAAACTTTGGTGGTATCCACCACACTAGCCAAGAAGCCTATACATCCACCCTGTAACAAATCTCTGGCTCTCAACGCAGATATCCTGGGTACGCAGGGTCCACGCACCGCTCCCACAAAAATGAAGGGATCCGCACCCTCTGGCTCAAAAGTCACCATTTTCTTTCTACAGTCAATGGTAGCTCCATATCTAACCAGCCAATCCATACCTAAAATCATGTCAAAGTCCTCCATACTCAACTCAATCAAGTCCACTGACAACTCTCTACCATCAACTAACACTGGCAGTGCCCTAACCCATCTCCTAGACAATACCAGCTCTCCTGTGGGCAATATAGTCCCAAACCCTGAAGCGCTAAACTCACTAGGTCTACACAATCTATCAATCACCCTATCAGATACAAATGAATGCGTAGCACCAGAATCAATCAAAACAGTAAAAGGAGTGCCGGCACTAGAAAGCTGACCTGTCACTACCGAGGGACTAGCCTCGGCCTCTGCCTGCGTCAAAGTGAACACTCGAGCTGGAGTCAAGCTATCCACCTTCCCTGCCTCACCCTTCTTCACTGTTGGGAAATCTTTTCTGAGGTGTCCCACCACCCCGCATACATAACAGGCCTTAGCCTGACACTCGCCCAAATTGCGTCTCCTGCACCTCGTGCACTCTGGGTAAGTCCTCCACGAATCACCGCCTCCCCGACGGCCACCCTGAGTACCCCGACCTCCTCTATCAAACCTAGGAGCATTAGGGGCTTCAGGAGTCTTTCTCTTCAAATCACTGATACCTCCACCTCTACTAGAACCTGAATATGGAGGCACTGGCCTACGGCCCTCCCTTCTTGCTGCACTATCCCTCCAAATCCTATTCTCTGCTTCCTCAGCAGTCAGAGCCCTTTCCACAGCCTGGGCATAGGTAGTCATTCCAGGAACTGTAGTAATCCTTACATCCCTGGCTATCATGACATTCAGCCCTCTAACAAATCTGTCTAACCTGGTCGCATCAGTAGGCACAAGAACCGGTGCAAACTTTGCAAGTCTGTCAAATTTCAAGGCATACTCTGTAACAGTCATACTGCCCTGAACGAGGCCCACAAACTCATTCACCTTCGCTGCCCTGACGGCAACGTTATAGTACTTCTGATTGAACAAATCCTTAAACTCCTCCCATGTCATTGCAGCAACATTTCTAGTCTGTGACGCCACCTCCCACCAGATTAGGGCATCCTCCCTCAACATATAAGTGGCACAGGCCACCCTATCATGTCCTTCCACTTTCATAAAATCAAGTATGGTGGTGATCAGGGTCATCCACTGCTCAACCTTTAGTGGATCTGGTCCACCCTCAAAAATCGGGGGCTGCTGCTTTCTTAACCGCTCATACAACGGTTCCACTTTATTGCCAACATCAACGGGCCGTACCACAGGTACCAGTGCCGGTGGCCCAGCAGGGGAAACACTCCCAGATGGAGCCTGCTGCAGAATTCTGATCAGTTCATCTTGGCTCTGAAGCCTAGCTTGCATTTCAGCCATTAACTGCTGCCAGTTCTCAGGGACTGGCGGAGGGGTTGGGCCCTGGTCATCCTCTCTAGCCCCAGACCTGCTGGCTTGTCGTGTGGATTTCCTTGAACGCATATCTATTCAAGTCAATCTGCAAACAACGACACGACAATTAGGCTAAGATGACAGGGTGATAATCTCTCCATAATTCACTACCGAAACTCCAATCATTCACAAGCAAGCAAATACAGCAATTTATCCAGATATTCATCCACATGCACGGCAATGCTAATAAGCTCGCCTCAATAGCATCATGCAATAGTCAAGGGCCAGGCCCTATCAGAATCTCATGCTCCCTATTCATCAAACAGATATCAACATTCATATCTCACTTAAATCATTTAAACACATAATCATGCATATACAATTACCAAACCATGAGTTGAGCTTGTCTCCCGCAGCGAATGTACATACCCAGCTAGTCTTCAGGACCCATAAACCTAGGACGCTCTGATACCAAGTGGTAACGCCCTGGATAGCCAAGACCGTTACACTGTGTGTTTATAAAGTGCTAGACTTGCTAATCAAGTTATTAAAGTAAAAGCGTGTTACTGAAACAGTAGAGGAACTAGGGTTAAAAGTGTTTTGGTCTCAAAAGTTATGTTCTCATTACTAAACATTGTTTATGTAGATGGGATCCCAAAAATGACAGTTTAAAAGCCATTTACAAAAGTTACAAAGTTTAAGTACATTAACTGGCCTTACTAAGGCAAAAACGAGCAGTTAGGTAATCTCCGTCCTGCACACTCCTCGACCATGGTGATCGAACGGCTGGCTATGTACATTTCACCTCGGAGCTCTCCACCTCAGGCCTGGTCCAGCTTGCCCTTGCCCTTACCTGCATCACGAAGCACCCGTGAGCCAAGGCCCAGCAAGAAAACACAGCAATAACAGAGCATGAACAACTAGCAATCGGGTCAATTACTCATATAGCATCTCATAAATTCAAGTATATCATCATTCAAGCATACCACATACTAAGAATCTCAACTCATAATACATAATGCACAGATGATAACCAGGGCTAGCGCTCACAGGCTGCTCCCTCTGTTATCCTATTGTTTCTGGCTCCCAGTGGCCAATTCGCGCCCCGTGCGCTAAAATCATGAACGGTACTCTTAGACCGCTTATACGTGTCCCTTGGCATAATACCAACGATGACACAATACAACTCTCGGGAGCACTTAGTCCCATTCGCAACCATACATTCGGGTGCAGTTTTCTTACCTTTCAATTTACTGATTTCCGCTGCCACGAGCACGGCCCTCTACCCCGAGCCTCTCCAAAGTCCTAATCACAACAAAAATGAAACATCTTTTGTCACTAATCAATCCAAAGCTACCTCCCCAGAGCCAATCCCATACTCTCGGAACCCCCAAATCCCTAAAACGACGCACCGAAGACATTCCCCGAACCCCCGGAGCAAAAGCTTAAAATTGCAAATTCCAACATCCTGAAATTGGCCTAGCGCCGCGGCGTAGCCCTGTAGGGCCGTGGCGCCCAGCAAGTCAGAGACCCCATCATGCCCAGAAACAGCCTTGCGCCGCGGCGCGCTAGAACAGTTCCGCGGCGCTCCTTCGCGAGCCCAGAATTCTGGGTTTTTCTCTTGCATTTTCCTCGAACCCAAATCACTCCAAATCATCCCAACTTCACACCCAAGCCCCAAAACCTATTTAAAACCCCACATAGACCAACCAACAACCTATAAACACTATAATCCAACTCAACCACACAATCACCCACAGAAATTCACACTTAAATTCAGACTCTAACACTTAAGCTAAAACTTGAGAAAAGTACAAACCAGTCCTCTAAATCGTTAAACCATAGTAGCTACGAAATTGCAAACCTACTTAATACCCTTACCTCAATCAAAAATTCGACTTGAGCTTCGTCCAATCCAAGCTTGAGCTGAATTCCACCTTAACAAGCCAGCTGAATTCCATGCAAGACAAACCATGGCTATCTCTCAATTCTTTCAAAAACCAAATTCAGAACTTAACAAAACAGGAACCAATTCCTTACCTCAGTATAAACCTTGCTATATGCTTGATTCCTCACCCTTAAGCCCTACACTAGCCCCAAAGAACTCAGTTCAGCTCCTCCTCCACTTTGCCTTCTAGGTTCTTGATTCTCCCTTCCCTTCTTGATCTTTCTAGCCTTCCAAGTCTTAACTTCAGTTATACTTAGCATAAATGAATCGTACATATCCTTTTCCCTCAGCCAAAGACATCTATACCACTGCCAAAAGACCTTTTTAGCCTTCCTCAAATATCCTTTTCTGACTAAACCTCAAGGGTACACTAGTCCTTTCATCAGCTTTGCAATTCTACCACTTTCCCCATAAAACATGTTACTCTCTATGGTTACTAATAGTTACGCAAGTTACCAAATCACCAGTTACCATTATCTAGTTTTCTAGGACCGTCTCGGCACGTGCATCACACTGGTATCACAACACCCACGTGGTACAATTCACACATCATAATTATCACAGAACATAATACACATAGTCATATAACATGCTTAAAATCATAATCATGCATCTTAATCACAAAAATCACACATAATTCCCATTATGCCCTCCCGGCACACTAATCAAGGCCCTTAAGCCCAATTAGTGAATTTGGGTCGTTACACTGCGTGTGCTCATCAATCGGCCCACCAATTGCCAAATGCGAAGGTGGGATACTAGGGCCTGCTGCCCTGGTTGGAACTCTTTTCTGATTAAGTTCTTGTCATGCCAAGCCTTTGTTCTTTCTTTATAAATCTTGGCATTCTCATAAGCCTCATTTCTGAACTCGTCAAGTTCATTCAGTTGCAACAGCCTTCGTTCACTAGCGGCACTCCAATCAAAATTCAACTTTTTCATAGCCCAGAATGCCCTGTGCTCCAATTCAACTGGCAGATGACACGCTTTACCAAACACCAACCTATAAGGAGACATGCCTATTGGTGTTTTGAACGCAGTTCTGTATGCCCAAATCGCATCATCTAACTTTTTCGACCAATTCTTCCTCGAACTGTCAACGGTCTTCTCCAGGATGCTCTTGATTTCTCTGTTCGAAACTTCAGCTTGCCCATTTGATTGAGGATGGTAAGGCAAAGCTTTTCGGTGATAAACTCCATAACGATCCAACAATGCATCCAGTTTCTTATTCACAAAGTGTTTCCCTTTATCGCTAATCAGAGCTCGGGGAGTGCCAAATCTAGTAAAAATATGTTTCTGCAGAAAATTAAGCACAGTTTTACCGTCATTGGCTCTAGTTGCTGCAGCCTCCACCCATTTGGATACATAATCCACTGCTAATAGAATGTATTCATTGTTGTAAGATGGTGGAAAAGGCCCCATGAAATCGATGCCCCAAACGTCAAACAGTTCCACTTCAAGAATCCCTTGTAAAGGCATTTCATTTCTCCTTGAGATATTACCAGTTCGCTGAAACCTATCACAGGCTTTTACAAAAAAATTGGCATCCTTGAATAATGAAGGCCAATAGAAACCACTTTGTAATACCTTGGCCGTTGTTCTTGATGCTCCAAAGTGCCCTCCACATTGTTGAGTATGACAGTGATTAAGAATGGACTGCATCTCTTCTTCAGGAACACACCTTCTGATAATCTGATCAACACAGTGCCTATAGAGAATAGGTTCCTCCCAATAGTAGTGTTTCACCTCAGAAAAGAATTTCTTTAATTGCTGCTTTGAAATTTCAGGAGGCACAATTTTTGCAACCAAGAAGTTCACTATGTCTGCAAACCAAGGGACAGCTAAAGTCTCACTTACCCCAAACAACTGCTCATCAGGAAAGTGATCATTGATTTGCACTGCTTTCTTATTTTCAGTCTCCTCCAACTCAAGTCTAGAGAGATGATCCGCCACCACATTCTCGCTGCCCTTCTTGTCACGAATCTCCAAGTCAAATTCTTGAAGCAAAAGGATCCATCTAATTAGGTGGGGCTTGGCATCTTTCTTTGCCATCAAATATTTAATGGCAGAGTGATCAGTGTAGACAATCACTTTGTTACCAATAAGATATGGTCATAATTTATTACAAGCAAACACAATAGCTAGCAACTCTTTTTCTGTAGTGGCATAATTCAACTGAGCATCATTTAGAGTCCGAATAGCATAGTAAATAGACCTGAATACCTTGTCAATCCGCTGTCCCAGAACTGCCCCCACTGCGTAATCACTGGCATCACACATCAACTCAAAAGGCAATTCCCAATTCGGAGCTATCACAATTAAAGCAGGAATAAGCTTTTCTTTCAAGAAATTGAACGCTCTCAAACATTCGTCATTAAAATCAAAGACAACTCCATTCATAAGCAGATTCGAGAGAGGTTTGGACACCTTTGAGAAATCTTTGATGAATCTTCGATAGAACCCAGCGTGGCCAAGAAAACTTCTAACTCCTTTGACTGAAACTGGTGGAGGCAGCTTTTCAATGGTAGAAATTTTTGCTCTATCTACCTCAATTCCCTCACTTGAAATTTTATGGCCAAGAACAATCCCCTCTTTCACCATAAAATGGCATTTCTCCCAATTCAACACCAGATTTTCCATCTCACAACGACGCAGCACGTTCCCCAAGTGACCCAAACAGAGGTCGAATGATGAGCCAAAAACAGAGAAATCATCCATGAATATCTCAATACACCGGTCTACCATGTCTAAAAATATGGCCATCATGCACCTTTGAAATGTTGCAGGGGCATTGCATAGTCCAAATGGCATTCTCCTGAAAGCAAATGTGCCATAAGGACATGTGAAGGTTGTTTTCTCTTGATCCTCTGGTGCAATAGCGATCTGATGATACCCAGAATACCCATCCATGAAACAGTAGTAGCTATGGCCTGCCAATCTGTCAAGCATCTGATCAAGGAAAGGCAAAGGAAAATGATCCTTCCTTGTGGCCTTATTAAGCTTGCGGTAGTCTATACAAATCCACCACCCCGTTACAGTCCTTGTTGGAATGAGTTCATTGTTCTCATTTTTCACCACAGTCATTCCACCCTTCTTAGGTACCACTTGCACAGGGCTCACCCATGCGCTATCAGAAATTGGGTAGATCACCCCAACATCCAACCATTTAAGAATCTTCTCCAATACTACTTCCTTCATAGCTGGATTGAGTCGTCTCTGGGCCTCTATGGATGGCTTGCTATTCTCCTCCAACAAAATTTTATGCATCACTGTCGATGGGCTGATTCCTCTAATATCTGCCAAGGTCCACCCAATGGCCAATTTATGCTCCCTTAGAACCCTCAACAGTTTCTCCAATTCTACATTTGACAGGTCAACTGACACAATGACAGGTAAGGTTTCATTTTCTCCCAGATAAGCATAGCGCAAATGATCTGGGAGGACCTTTAATTCCAACTGCAGTGGCTGCTGAATCGAGGTAAGTGGTTTATCAGCCGCATCTGCTAGTTCTTGAAACTTCTTCCAATATGGTAAGAACGAGTATATCCAGTTTACACATTCTCTGATCTCAGCATCATCATCATCATCGCCCTCATCACCCAATAATACTGCCTCTATGGCATCACTGCTCACCCTTCTCTTGGAGACTGCCTTTTCTATCACATCCACACTAAAGCAACAGTCACTAGCCACTGGATACTTCATAGACTTAAAGACATTAAAGACCACCTCATCTCCTTGAACTCTAAGCTTAAGCTCTCCTTTGTGAACATCAATAAGAGTTTGGCCTGTGGTTAGAATTGGCCTACCAAGAATAATTGGGACATATGTGTCCTCCTCCATGTCTAGAACAATAAAGTCAGCTAGAAATATGAACTTATCCACCTTCACAAGAACATCCTCAATAATACCTCGTGGATGTGTTAACGATCGGTCTGCGAGCTGTAAAGTGACAGTTGTTGGTTTTGCCTCCCCCAAACCAAGTCTTTTAAACACAGATAAGGGCATCAGATTGATACTTGCCCCCAGATCACATAAGGCGTGCTTGCATTCAAACTTGCCAATGGTGCAAGGTATGGTGAAACTCCCCGGATCTCTCAGCTTTTGGGGTAATTTCCTTTGTAAAATCGCACTGCACTCTTCAGTGAGTGCTACAGTCTCATAGTCCTCCATTCTCCTTTTCTTTGACAGAATCTCCTTCATGAACTTAACATAACTGGGCATCTGCTCCAAGGCCTCAGCAAAAGGAATGTTTATGTGCAGCTTTTTAAACACCTCAAGAAACTTAGAAAACTGTTTATCAAGTGTAGTCTTTCTAAGCCTCTGAGGGTATAGAACTCTAACTGGCTGCTCAATAACAACTGGCGGACTCTATTCTGACTATTGATGGTCTTCAGTAACCCTTTCTGAATCAGACTGTTCACCCATCCCTTTATTCTGAACCACTGCCTGTGGAGATCTAGGCTGCGTAGTTTTCTTCCCACTCCTCAGAGTAATTGCCTGTACTTGCTCCTTGGGGTTTACTTCAGTATTACTA
This sequence comes from Humulus lupulus, assembly GCF_963169125.1. Lineage (NCBI taxonomy): Eukaryota > Viridiplantae > Streptophyta > Magnoliopsida > Rosales > Cannabaceae > Humulus > Humulus lupulus. The sequence goes on from NC_084798.1 coordinate 59,400,006, forward strand.
GGCAAGTTTCCCTGGGGTCTGTTATTGAGCATATTGGCCAACTTCCCAACCTTTGTCTCAAGGTTTCGAATAGAGGATCTGGTCTCAGTCATAAATTGAGTCTGAGTATTAGTAAGAGTCAACAAGGCAGCTTGCAGTTCATTAGGCCTCTCAGGTTGAGGCATTGATTGTTGAGGCCTAAACTGTTGTGATGATGAAGCTTGATTCATAGGTGGCTGAGGCATGTTATTCTGAAATTGGCCCTGAAACTGAGGTTGTTGGCCTTGATTATTCTTCCACGAAAAATTGGGATGATTTCGCCACCCAGGATTGTAGTTGTTGGAAAATGGATTATTGAGCGGCCTTTGAAAGTTTCCCACCGCTTGAACTTGAGCATGATCCACTGGGGTGTTATTATTCATACAGATAGGGCACTGATCGATAGAATGAGCACCACCACACATTTCACACCTCACTGCCATCTGAACCGCATTAGCAGATACACTGCTCTGTTGTAACTGCTTTGTCAGAGAGGCTACTTGCGCTGTTAGAGCAGTGATTGCATCTAGCTCATGCACCCCTGCTACCTTCCTAACTCCTGATGATCTTTCCTCAGACCATTGATGATTGTTTGTGGCCATGTCCTCTAGTAGCTCATAAGCACCAGTTGCGCTCTTGCTCATAAAAGTGCCACCTGCTGCAGCATCAATAATGGTTCTGGTTGTAGGACATAAGCCATTGTAGAAATTATGTACTAGCATCCACTGTTCAATGCCATGATGAGGACATCTTCCCAGGAGTTCCTTAAACCATTCCCAAGCTTCATACAGTGACTCTCCGTCATTCTGGCAAAAGTTATTTATCTCTCCCCTCAATTTACCAGCTTTGGACGGAGGGAAGAATTTGGACAAAATTTTTTGAGCTAGATCTTGCCAGGTGACAATAGAGTTTGGCTGCAGAGAGTTCAGCCAACTTTTAGCTCTGTCCCTTAGAGAAAATGGGAAGAGCCTAAGCTTGATTGCGTCATCACTCACCCCCATTATATTTGAAGGTTCCACACAACTCCAGAAAGTTGGACAAATGGGTGTGAGGATCTTCAGAGGGCAACCCATTGAATTGCACTGAGGACTGCACCATTTTTAAAATAGCAGGCTTGATTTCGAAGTTGTTGGCCTCTACAGCTGGTGGGCGTATACTATTTTGTACTCCCGTCAGAGTGGGTACCACATAATCTCTCAGGCTCCTCTCAACATTGGTCTGAGCCTGAACCCCTTGTACAACTCCTGGATTTAGAACATTCCTGCCATCCCCGTCATTCTGTGCCATCTTCACAGAATTCTGGGCCTCTCTCTTACTCTTTCTGATTTGATTGCAAGATTTTTCAATCTCGGGATTCAGAGGAACAAGTGTGGCTTTTCCTTTTCTGCCACGCATAAACCAAAATTCACCTGAGATAGAAAAATTAAGCAACTAAACAGATTAGAAACAAGATAAATTAAAATCAAATTAGAATAAAAATTAATTAGATTGATATTGATAATTATTTTCAGTCCCCAGCAACGGCGCCAAAAACTTGTTGCGAAATTTATAGCTATGCAAGTGCACACAGTCGCAAACTCGTAATAAAATGGTAAAACCAAGTATCGTCCTCAAGGACTGACTTACCAACTAACAGTCAATTAATTTCTTGTTCTATTTGATGAATTGAAATTATTGATTTTTATAACTACAGCAAAAGAAACTACAAATTGCAGAAAAAATAATTGAAAATTAGATAAAATAACAACTAATGGAAAAACTTTTAATTTAATCACTGAGAAACAATTAGGATATTCAATCTCATCAACTATCCTCCCTATTATTCCCTAATGCAAAGTGTGAATTCTCCTTCTTTTGACCTAATTCAATTAACAAGTTGATAAAGCAGCCTATAATCATACTATGAATTATAAACTCAACCTAGATGACAATTTCCTATATTTCTATGGTAAATTGAACCACGCAGGTAGCATTAATCTCAATAAACTTAATAACAGTTACACAATTAATTCAGATACTTTCGTTCTAAAGTAGAATTATGTCCAATATAACCACAGCATAATTAAATCTCACTTCTCAGATTTTGACTTAAAAACATATGTAAATGACTAAAGATGGTCAATCAATAATCAATTTAAAAGAATAGATTATATGGAATTGAAGAAGAGTGAAGAAGAAGAATATTAAAAATTGCATTAGTTCATAACAGGGATTCAAGTGATTCAATTAAACATCCTAAACAGAAAATTAGTTCCTAGTCATAGTGCTAATCACAACAGAAATTAAAGATAACATCAAGAAGAAGAAAAACATGTAAAAATACTCTAAGCTTCAGCCTTCAAAACCAGTCCTCTTCCCTTTCGTCCGTACCTCCTCTTTCTTCTTTCTCGCCAAGTTAAAACCTAAAGCTTCAAATTTTAAAGAGGCGGGTCGCGGCTCTACATACACTATGCCGCGGCCCGTGTCCAAATTCCTGGGCAAAAAGCCCTTTCCATGCCGCGGCCCTCTGAAGCCATGCCGCGGCCCGCACCAACGAGTTCTGGGAAAAATGCTCATCTATGTCGCAGCCCTCTATAGCTATGCCGTGGCCCGAGGTCTTCCTAGATAAACAATGCCTCTGTTTCCCCCCCTAGCCGCGACTCAACTTTGCTCATGCCGTGGCTCTTAAGGGGTTTCTCAATTCTTTAAGTTTTCATCCCAAAATTTCACCAACACTTCCAAATTGGGTTGAGAACCTTTCTTTATCAAAATATGATGAAAAACTTGATTATTTCTTCCATTTCTTTGGCATTTTCTTCCACATGCTCAATTCTTCCTGATATTCACAAAGACAAACAAACAAAGCATAAACCCGCACTAAATGAAAGAAAAACGAAATAAAAGACTACTAAAAACTTCACCAAAACATAACAAAAACTAGACTCAACAATTAGTGCTTAGTAATAAACCGTAACAAAAGATGAAATGAACTCACAAGAACACAAATCTTTTATGTGGTTCAGTGATTAAAATCCACCTAGTCCACGAGTCTATATTATTGTTGTTTCTCTCTCTATTTTTCAGTATTACATAATAATCGTCCCCTTCTTGTCCAATATTTCCAGTATTACTAGAGAAATTCCATGGACAGGTTTGGGTAACCGCGTAAGTCAATCACGGATTTACATATTTATTACATATATTTCCCATTTATAATGGGGCATGACTTGATCATAAAGTAAATGTTCTCCTAATATCTGGGATAATATTATAGGCTGGTCATAAATAACTATATAAGAATACCTGAGTCTTTGGGGAACTGCGGGTACACAATATATCAGAGATACCTATTTCTCCGTGCACGTACTTCGACAACTGTTTGAATATTACGAGTTCGTGCTTTGCAACCTTCATGTCTATAGCCTGGGTTAAACCCAGGACACCTAACACCACATGTGCCCATGTGAAACCGGAGTTGCTTACGTGGATAATAAACATATATCATTTCCTTGGTTATTTCTTCGTATATTTATTTGCCAACTGTACTCGAACTGAGTGGATGACTCGAGCCAAAATTAGGGTACAACAAGGCTCAATTTCTGGTATTGTTGCATGTTAGGACACACTTTGATGGATTAGGTTGGGATAAAATGAAGGAAAAGCCCCAGGATTTCTGGGTTCACGTGGGCACGCTGCGACTCAGTTCATGGGCACCGCGACCCGCGGGACCCCAGAAGCCCTTAGGGCTTGCTGTTTTGTGGGCACACCGCAACCCTATAAAGCAGGTCGCAACCTTCCTACCTCTGGGATTTGGGGCTGGCGCCTTTGAATTGGGGGCGTGCCTCGATATGCTTAGGCAGCCTTAGCCAAAATAGGTTATTGGGCTCAGGAACTTAAACCTAAGCGCTTGAGACAAATTCTACTACCCGGTTTAGTAGAATTCGAGGTCCTGGAGGCTAGTATTTTATTCCAAAGCATTTAATTGGATTAGATTTTAATAGTTATCCATTGTTTCTTGTGGCTAGGTTTACTATTAAGGCTTGGGTTTGAGGATCGTGCTCGAGACCGCTATACATCTTCAACTCGGGATCCGAGGTAAGAAAACTACACTCGAGTTGTGAATGTGGCTGAGTTCCTCTGTAACTGAACATATGTGAGATTATAAATGTATTTTTGATTGAAAATATTTGGATAGGCAGGTTAGCTCGTGCTGCTTTCGATTGTTTGTTTCACAATTTGTATATCTGCTATGTTTGATGTGAAAGTTTGGCCTAAGGGAGCTGGGGCTGATGTTAAGCGTGCTGAACACAGCTCGGCCTAAGCGAGCCGGGATTAGCTAAATAACTAGAGGGCTCGGCCTAATGGCGTCGACACCTAACTAATTATATTATGAATGAATTATATGTTTGGATTAAAATGTTTACTGTTGCCTAGCTTATTGCTTATATTCTGCTATTGATTGAACTAGTTGATCTAAGTTTACTATGCGCACTCTGTTGTTATCTATGCTTATTGAATTTAATTTTGTTCTTGAGCCTTATTGAATGGGTGTTACGTGGTGCAGGTAAAGGAAGGGGAAAGCTGGACCGGCCATGAGTTGGAGAGCTTTGAGGGCAGTGTGTACATCAGCAACTGCTCGACCGCCACGGCTGAGGGATTTATAAGGACTAGAGCCAAAATTGTATTTTTCCATTTCGGCTGGCTGCATTTGTATTAACTTTTGAGGGATGTAATCGTCTTGTAAACATTAATTTTGGGATCGCGTGTATCAAACTCTTATTTTAATGAAAGTTAACCATTTTATGATCAAAATATTTTAACCCTAACTTCATAGTTGACTTTAGAAACACGTTTAGGTTCAAATGGCTTGATTATCAAGTCTTGCACTATTTTAAATACATAGTGTAACACACTTGGTTACCCAGGGCATTACAATTTGGTATCAGAGCCATCTAGGTTTAAGGGTTCCTAGAGACTTGTTGGGCAGGTACACTCACCGCTAAAGACAAGCTCGACTTATGGTTCAGTAACCATATATGTGATTACATGTTTGAGTGTTTAAATGAAATATAAATGCTTTATTTGCACGTCTATTAGGGAGCATGAGATATATTGATATGGCATGGCCCTTGACTGCCATGTGAATATGAAAATTCGTGCTTATTAGCATTGCTACTGTATGTGAATGATTTTTTAAATGCCTGCTTGCATTATGACTACGTGCTGTTGGTTGAGTTTCGGTGTCAGACCATGGGGTTATTATAAACCTGATATCATTGCCTGACCAACCGAGTCATTGATTGTAGATAAACTTGGAGAGTTATGCCTCCAAGGCGATCAATTCAACTAGCTGACATCGAGGTTGAGGCTAGAGATGATGAGCATGGCTAGAACCCTCTGCCAGTCCGTGAGAACTTGCAGCAGTTTCTTGCTGACATGCAAGCTAGACTTCAGAGTCAAGATATGGAGATTCACCTTCAGAGGCAGTAGGCTTCGCTTGGGAGTGCTGCCTATAACTTACGACCTGTTGTGGCACCAGTTGTACAGCTGCCTGCGATTGGGCACAGGTGGGAGCCGCTTTATGAAAGATTTAGGAAGCAGCGTCCTCTATCTTTTTAGGGAGGACCAAATACACTTAAAGCTGAACAATGGATGAGTTTGGTTACCTCCGGCCTGGACTTCATGGGTAATTATAGGTTGGCCTATGCCACCTGCATGTTTCATGATGATGCCCGCATCTGGTGGGAGGTAGCATCACAGACTCAATATATTTCTACTTTGATTTAGGATGGGTTTAGAGACTTGTTCAACTAGAAGTATTACAGCATTTCCGTCAGGACAACAAAGGTGAATGAGTTCATTGGGTTGGTATAGGGAAACATGACAGTTATTGAGTCTGCCTTGAAGTTTGACAGGCTAGAGAAATTTTCACCTGGTCTAGTGCCTACAGATGCAGCCCAACAGGACAGGTTTGTTCAAGGGCTTAATGCCATGATAGACCAAGATGTGAGGATCACATCAATACCTGGGGAGACAACTTATGCCCAGGCAGTTGAGAAGGCCCTTGCTACTGAGGAGGTAGAGAATAAGATATGGAGGAAGAATGCTGCAAGATGGGATGTTTGCAGGGCAGTGCCTCCACTTACTTAGTCCTGTAGGGGCGGAGGCCCCAGCAATTAGAAGAGGAAGACCTTGAAACTTCAACCACTGATGGTCCTGATAGGATGGGGTGGGGTGTCCAAGGTGGCCGCTATGGAGGTGGTGAGACATGGAGAAGCTACCCGGAGTGTGGTAGATGCAGGAAGCGTCATCTAGGCGAATGCCATTCAAATGCTTGTTACTTTTACAGGGTGGTTGGACACCTCAAGAAAGATTGCTCGACTTTGAAGAAAGAGGAACCGGGGAAGGTGGACAGCTTGACTCCAGCTCGAGTTTTCACCTTGACACAGGCAGAGGCTGAGGCTAGTCCCTCGGTAGTTACGGATCAAATTTCTAACATTGGATCTTCATATACTGTATTGATTGACTCTGGTGCTACATATTCATTTGTTTCTAGCAAAGTGATTGATAGATTGTGTAGGCCTAATGAGTATTATACTGCGGGGTTTGGGACTATACTGCCTACAAGGGAACTGGTAGTTTCTAGAAGATCGATTAAAGTACTGCCAGTGATGGTGGACAGGAGGGAGTTATCAGTAAACTTGATTGAGTTGGCTATAGATGATTTCAACATGATTTTGGGGATGGATTGGTTAGTTAGATATGGGGCAACCATAGATTGCAGGAAAAAGATGGTGACTTTTGAGCTAGAGGGTGAGGACCCCTTTATTTTTGTGGGTACTATGTATGGACCCCGCATTCCTATGATATCAATGTTGAGGCCTAGAGACCTATTACAAGGAGGTTGTATAGGTTTTCTAGCCAGTGTGGTGGACACCACTAAGATCCTACGAGTAGGGCCAGGGGAGACTAGAATGGTATGTGAGTTTTTGGATGTGTTTCTTGAGGACTTACCAGGACTGTTGCCGCACAGGGGGATTCAGTTCATCATTAAGTTAGCGCTGGGTACAGAACCAGTGTCAAGGGAACCATACAGGATGGCTCTAACAGAGCTGAAATAGTTGAAGATACGTTTATAGGAGCTACTAGATTTAGGATTTATCAAACCTAGCTTCTCACCATGGGGTGCTCCAATTTTATTTGTGAAGAAAAATGATGGGACCCTGAGGATGTGTATAGACTAAAGGGAGTTGAACAAGTACCCACTACTGAGGATAGATGACCTATTCAATCAGTTGTAGGGTAAGATGGTATTCTTGAAGATTGATGTTCGATTTGGTTATCACCAGCTGAGGATATTCCGAAGATGTCCTTTCATATGAGGTATGGGCATTATGAGTTCTTGGTCATGTCGTTTGGATTGATCAATGCCCCAGCAACATTTATGGATGTGATGAATAAGGTGTTCAAGGATTTCTTAGATCAGTTTGGGATTGTCTTCATCGACGACATCTTGGTTTACTCTCGTTCGAAGGCAGAGCATGAGCAGCATCTCCTACTGGTATTGCATAGGTTGAGGGAACATTGGTTGTATGCTAAATTGAAGAAGTGTGAGTTCTGGGGACCAGAGGTAACATTCCTTGGACATATTTTCAGTGGAGATGAGATTAAGGTGGATCCGGCCAAGGTAGAAGCAGTTACGGATTGGCCGAGGCCAAGGAACGCCTCAGAGGTTAAGAGTTTCCTTGGATTAGTTGGATATTATAGATGGTTCGTGGAAGGGTTTTTGAAGATTGCCACATCATTGACTGAGTTGACACAGAAGAATCTGAAGTTCACATGGTCAGACAAATGTGAGGGTAGTTTCTAGGAATTGAAGCGACGATTGATTACGACTCCGGTTGAGTCTTCCTTCAGATGGGTACAAGTTTGTAGTGTACAATGACATATCGAGACTGGGATTAGGATGGGTGTTGATGCAGAGTGGAAGCTGAATGAATATGAGCAGTAGTACCCTACCCCATGATTTGGAGCTAGCAGCGATGGTATTCTCACTAAAAGTATGGCGACTTTATTTTATGGAGAGAAGTGCGAGAATTACATTGTTCATAAGAGTTTGAAGTATTTCTTCACCCTGAAAGACCTAAATATGAGACAGAGACGTTGACTAGAGTTTGTGAAGGATTATGATTGTGACATTCTTTATCACCAAGGAAAAGCTAATGTAGTGGCAGATGCTTTGAGCCAAAGGGGCCTAGGACAGTTATTTAGCTCGAAGCGGATATCGAAGGAATTGGCTGAGGAAATGACTAGAGAATGGATAGAATTGGTAGTGGGCTAGTTGCCCAATATTACTTTATATTCTACCCTCTTGGAGAGGATATGACAGGGCCAGATGGGTGATACACAGTTGCAGGAGGTTATAAGGGATGTCCTAGCTGGAGTGGCTAAGGATTATTCCATTTCAGAGACAGGTTTGCTGAGGTATAAGGATAAGATCTGTGTTCTGATGGATATGAGTATTAGACGAGAGATTCTTGATGAATCCCATACTACACCATACTCACTCCATCCAGGCACCACGAAGATATATGATGATCAACGGACTTTGTATTGGTGGCTTGGAATGAAGAAGGACGTGGTTGAGTACGTAGCAAAGTGTTTAACCTGTCAGCAGGTAAAGGCTGAACACCAGTGATCAGCAGAGTTGTTACAGCCTTTAGGTATTCTCGAGTGGAATTAGGAAGATATTACCATGGATTTTGTAGGAGGTTTGCCCAGGACGGTGGGACAACATGACTCAGTGTGGGTGATAGTAGACAAGTACACCAAGTCAGCTCATTTTCTGCTATTAAGGATGACCTATACTGTGGATCAGTATGCAGAGCTGTATGTGAGGGAGATTGTACGACTTCATGGGGCTCCTAAGTCTACAGTATCGGACTAGGATCCCATATTCACCTCCAAGTTTTAGGGTGGTTTACATAAGGCTATGGGAACTTAGTTGAAGTTTAGTACAACCTTTCATCCTCATATAGATGGGTAATTAGAGAGGACAATTCAATTATTGAAGGACATGCTTAGAGCATGTGTGCTAGACTATGAGGGGTCTTGGAGTAAGTACCTTGCATTGATTGAGTTCTCATACAACAACAGTTAATAGTCAACGATTGGAGTAACTACTTATGAGATGTTTTATGGAAGGAAGTGTAGATCGCCCATTCATTGGGATGAGATGGGGAAGAGGAAGTATTTAGGACCGGAGATGGTTCAGAAGACTAATGAAGCTATTGAGAAGATCTGAGCTCAAATGCTCACTTCACAAAGCAGATAGAAAAGCTACGCTGATCCTAAGCGTAGGGACGTGGAGTTCCAAGTAGGGGACCACGTATTTTTATGAGTTTCACCATTGTGAGGGGTAAGGAGATTTGGGAAAAAGGACAAGATGTGCCCTAGATTCGTAGGACCTTTTGAGGTCCTGGAGAGGATCGGGCAGGTAGCCTACAAATTGGCTCTTCCCTCGCCATTATCAGGAGTTCATGATGTGTTTCACATCTCAATTATTTGGAATTATGTATCTGATACGACCCATGTATTGAGATATGAGGATATGAAGCTACAGACATACTTGTCGTATAAGGAGCGACCAGTTTAGATCCTAGACAGGAAAGACAAGGTTCTAAGGAACAAGACGATTTGTAATGCCCTAGATAACCAAGACTGTTACACTGTGTGTTTAAAATAGTGCAAGACTTGCTAACAAAGTCAATTAAATAAAAATGTGTATCTAAAGTCATAAACAAGTTAGGATTAAAAGATTTTGGTCATAAACAAGTTGTTTTCATTAAAATTAATATTTAGTACATGGGATCCCAAATTAGGGTTTAAAAGATGTATTTCAAAATTTCGAAGTGTCATAAATAATCCAAGCCACTCTAATAGAAAAATACACATTTTAGGTTTCTGTCCCTGCACAATCCCTCGACTGTGGCGATCGAGTAGCTGAAAATGTACACCTCGCCCCAGAGCTCTCCAACCCATGGTTGATTCATCTTACCCTTCCCTTTACCTGCACCATGTAGCACCCGTGAGTCGAGGCCCCGCAAGAAAACCATATAATAGACCATAATCAATAACAGTAATCAAATAACTCACAAAGCATAACCAGATACTCAGCAGTCCACAACATTCTTATAATCAGCGATAATAATAGACAAATCAACAGTCTTTTAACCAAGTATTTAACATGTCATAATCATTAGATTAACAACAGTAAACATATCATTCAATAACTAGGGTCGATGCCCTTTGGCCGCACCTTCTGATTAAGTCACTGTCTTCGGCTCACTTTGGCCGAACCCAGTGTTCAACCCACTGAATCTGGGTTGCTTAGGCCAAGCTCTGTGATTATTTAATTAACCTCAACTACCAGTGGCCGAGTTGCGTCCTTGTGCACCAATATTAATTCTATCACTCTTAGGCCGTTTATCTCATGTCCACAGGGCATAATACCATCATATGACATTGCATACAAGTACAGGGAACTCTTAGTCCCAACATAACCACATAACCGGGTGCAGTTTTCTTACCTTTAATTCAGAGTGCTTTAGTTACTATGAACAGTCCTCGAGGATGATCCCACTTCGAGCCTTGGCATACACCTAATCACAATCCATAAATGATACTACAATGAGTTTGAATTCCAAAGGACAATTCCGGGACCAAACTCACACTCTCGGAGCCCCAAGTTCCACCAAACAAGGTGGTGAACTCGTTCCCCGAGCCCCCAAGCGAAAACCCTAAGAAAATACCCAAAAACTAAATTCAACAGGCCGAGGAGTGCTATAGCGCCACAAGGTGGCGCTACAATGCTATTGACAGAAACCCCCAGAAATCACAGCCTAGCGATGTAGCGCTCCCAACCTAGCGCTACATCGCTAGTACCAGAAATGCAAATTTCTGGGTTTTCTTTCTTCGAACCTCCCCAAGCCAAAACTCCAAAAATCTACTCCAAACCTCAACTAAACTGAAAATTGAACCTACAATACACTATAGCTCAACCAAAACACCCACATAACACCAAACCTTGACTAACAACTTCATCAAACACAAAAATCCAACTTGAGCTCTGAAACTCAAGAACACCATCTAAGACCAGAAAACCCAGAACATTCAAGGGTTAGAATTTGCTAATTCAGCTGGATGAATCCGACCCTGGGTTAACTTCAATGTCCTTCCAAGCTTTAATTCCTTAAACTTCCATCCAAAAATCCAAATTCAGAAAAAGCTCAACTAAAACTCAACAAACTTAAAGGTCTGAAACCTTACCTGAACCATGGCTGAAACCACACCAATTCCAACTACAACTCCTAGCTTTTCCCATCTGAATTCCCTTCCAAAAAACCCAGACTTAAGTCTGAATTCTTCAACCCTTTCTCCTTAGCTTCAAAATGTCATAAAGGAGGGTGAGAGAAAAAAAGGGTGAGCTGAGAGAGAGAATTTCATTTTTCTTTCTTTCCTTCACTATTTCTACAACCTTTGATTATAATCTAAAAGGAAAATCAGGATATATACTCTAATAACCAAAAGACCATTTTGCCCTCCTAAATAAAACTAAGCCTTTACTCAATCTAGGGGTGTAATAGTCATTTGTTCCCAATTCCCGCTCATTCCTCAAGTGTTCCTATTATTTAACACTTAAATCCCGCCATCCAATTAATCACCAATTATTTACCCAATGTCTAATAATTCCCAACATGCTCTCTAAATTCCAAAGAATACCCCCAAGCTCCTTCGAGCCAAGTATAAATCCCCACCGTGACTATTTCGCCAATCCGCTCACTACGACCGTCTCGAGCCACATGCTGCAGATATATCCACATAATAATGTGGTCTCAACAATTAATCACATATAATTACATTTTATGCCCTCAACGGGTCAAATTTACAATTATGCCCTTTCAAGCTAAACAGGGCTAACATGCACATTTAATACTCATAAACATGCATTTATTCACATCCATATAATCATATAATCATGCATTTAATCATATATTCACATAAATATCAATTATGCCTTCCTGATCACTTATCAAAGGCCCTTAAGCCTTATTAGTAATTTTGGATCGTTACGCGATTCCTCTAGTAAAAGTCTTATAGAGGAATAGCAAGGTCGAGGAAGCGAACAGGGAGCTAGAGTCAGGTATGTGGAATCAATATCCCAAGTCATTTAGGTAAATTTTGAGCAAAAAATTTTCAGTAGGAGGGGACAGTTATAACGTCCCAAAAATGCTAATAAGGTTTAGTGCCTTGATTAGCGTGCCGAGGGGGCATCATTGGATATATGTGTGATTAACTGATTATATGTGTGACTACGTGGCATACATGGTTTATATGACAATATGATATATATATATATGCATGCTTATGTGTATTAAATATGAATGTGGGCCCATTCTTGTTTATAGGGGCATATTTGTAATTTTTGCACGTTGCGTGCATAAATGTGATTATATGTGTTAAATGATTGAGACCACATTTTTATGTGAATATATTTGTAGTATTCGGCTCGAGGCGATCCTAGTGAGCGGATTAGCGGAATAGTCACAACATGGTTTAATACCTGGCTTGGGTGAGTCTAGATGTATTCTGGGAACTTAGTCAATATTTGGGATTTATCGATTAACAAGGAAGTAATTGGTAATTAGTTGGGCATGTTAGGATTAATTGAGAATTTGTAGAATGACTCAAGGAATTAGCGGGAATCGGTGCTAATGACCATTTTTCCCTAATGGGCAATAAAGGGGTTGCGATATTGGTAGGGGCATTTTGGTCTTTATGGTTAAGTGATATAGTAGAATAAGCTTCAAGAAATAATCAGACCACACTAGAACTTCACTCAACATTCTCTTACTCTCTCACTTTCATGTTCTACATCTCCTTTTTTTGTGCCTTGAGAACCTTGGAATTTTGAAGAGAAAGCTTAGGAATTTAAGCTTGGAGTCTAGAGAATTGAAGCTAGGACTAGTTGAGGTGTAGCTTAGGGGTTGAGTCATCATCAAGGTAATGTTTTAGTTGTGAATTAATGGTGGAATTTTCCTGTTAGTCTAAGTATTTTTAAGCTTTTAAGTTTCAAAGGGGTTTTCCTGAATTCTGAGTTCCTAGGAGGATTTTGGTTAGAATTGTAGGTGATTGTGTTGCTGTGAGTAGAATATTTAGGTAGAGAGGTTCAATTTCTGGTTTTGTTGCATGTTAGGACAGACTTTGATGGATTACGTTGGGAGAAAATGCACGAAAAACCCCAGCATTTATGGGTTCACGAGAACGCACTGCGACCCAGTTCATGGGTGCTGCGGCCCGCGTTACCCCAGAAGCCCTGAGGGGCTTGTTGTTTCGTGGGCGTGCTAGGACCCTATAGGGCAGGTCGCGGCCCGCCTACCCTTGGGATTTGGGGTTGGTGCCTCTGACTAGGGGGTGCGCCATGACATTTAGGGCCAAGTCGTAGCCCGCCTAGGCACCCTTATTCAAAATAGGATTTTGGGTTCGGGAACTTAAACCTAAGTGCTCAGGACGAATTCTACTGCCTGGTTTAGTAGAATTCGATGTTTCGAAGGCTAGTATTTTATTCAAACTCATTTAATTGGATTTTTTTTTAATAGTTATCCATTGTCACTTGTGACTAGGGTTACCGCTCGTGCTTGAGGATTGTGCTTGGGACCGCTATACATCTTTTGCGCGGGATCCGAGGAATGAAATCTGCACCTGAGTTGTGAATGGGGTTGTGATCCCCCGTAACTAAACATATGTGAGATGATAAATGTATTTGTGATTGGTAATATCTAGATAGGCAGATTAGCACGTGCTGCTTTCGATTGCGTGTTTCGCAATTTGTATATCTGCTATGTTTGATGTGAAAGTCCGACCTAAGGGAGCTGGGGCTGATGTTAAGTGTGCTGAACGTAGCTCGGCCTAATGGCGCCAACACCTAACTAATTTTATTAAGATTTAATTATATGTTTGGATTAAGCTATTTACATTTGCATAGCTTATTGCTTGTATTCTACCATTGATTGAACTTGTTGATCTAAGTTTACTATGCACACTCTCTTGTTATCTATGCTTGTTGAATTTAGTTTTCTTGTTGAGCCTTGGCTCACAGGTGCTACATGGTGCATGTAAAGGCAAGGGAAAGCTAGATCATCCGTGAGTTGGAGAGCTTTGGGGGCAGTGTGTACATCGACAGCTGCTCGACCGCCACGACCAAGGGATTTACAGGGACTAGAGCCAAAATCATATTTTGCCATTTACGCTGGCTACAATTGTATTAACTTTTGAGGGTTGTAACCTCCTTGTAAACATTATTTTTGGGATCCCATTTATCAAACTCTTATTTTAATGAAAGTCAATCATTTTATGATCAAATCTTTTATCCCTAACCTGTCAGTTGACTTTAGAAACATGTTTATGTTCAAATGACTTGATTAGCATGTCTTGCACTATTTTAAATACATAGTTTAACGGTCTTGGTTACCCAGGGCGTTATAGCATGGGAACGTACGAGAAGCCCGAGGACACCCAACTTGTTGGGCCCATATGGAAGCTATTCATGGGAGGGTCCTTCAATGAGAACAAGTTTGGTGCAGGTTTCATCTTGGTGTCCCATGAGGGACATAGAGTTCACAGTTCCCTGAGATTTGGATATGATGCCTCAAACAATGAAGTTGAGTGTGAGGCCTTGATATCCAGATTGCGAGTTGCCCTAGAGCTTAGGGATGAAGAAATCGAGATATTCAATGACTCTCAGCTACTCGTTAACCATGTCCTCGGAGAGTACCAAGCTTGAGGAACCAAGATGGTTGCTTACTTGGCCAAAACCCAAGAGATGATACATAACTTCTTCAAAAGGTTTACAATCTAACAAGTTCCCCCGGAGCAGAATTCCAATGCCAATGCTCTAGCCAAGTTAGCTACTAACAAGGATGTGGAGACGCTTAATGTAGTCCCATTTGACTACTTAGCTTCTCCGAACATAAGAGCACCTGAGGAAGTGCAACTGGTCCAACCCCTGGACGGTTGGATGGATCCCATAATGAAGTACCTTATCGTCGAAGAGCTACCTCAAGATAAGAAAATGGCTCAAAAGATACTCCACCAGCCTCTTCGGTATGTAATCATGGATAGTATGTTGCACAGATGAGGATATCCATTGCCACTACTCTGATGTGTGTTCGAGCAAGAAGCAAAGTTCATCCTTCGAGAAGTGCATGAAGGCTTCTGTGGTGACCATGCTTGTAGCAACCCAAATTTGCTAATAAGGCTTAGGGCCTTGATTAGCGTGCCTGGAGGGAAATAAGTGAATTATTATTATAATATGTGAATTTATGTGAATATGTGATTTGAGATGCATGTTTAGTTGAATCAAATATGCATGTGGGCCCCGTTTGGATATTAGGGGCATGTTTGTAATTTTAGCCAGATGGGGGCATAAATGTGATAATTGTTATAATTGTGATAGATTGTGATATATCTATGTAGCACGAACCGAGACAGTCCCTGGGAGCTGTTAGCCAGAAAGTCACAACGGGGTTGAATATTTGACTCGGGACGAGTCGAGGGTATTTCGGTTATTAGATGTTTTATGGGGTTATCGGGTTATGGAAATAAATATTTGGAGATATATTTTAGGTTAGAATGTTTAGCAGGGAATATTGGGGAAATTTACCATTTTTCCCTCGGGGACGTTTTTGGCACCCTGAGCCTTGAGGTAACCTTATAGACTTAAGTTAAATAAAACAAATATAGGAAACCCTCAGAATTCTCTAAACCGACTATTTCCTTCTCTCTCTCTTGAAGTTGTTTTCTCACCTTTGGAAGCTTGGGGAAACCTTGGTGAATCTAATCAAAGACTAGATTAGGGAACTAGTCTAGGGATTTAATTCTGCTTAAGGTAAGCTTTAATCTCAGTGAAATGTATTGAGTAGCTGCTGGTTTTTCTTAGAGTTTGCATGTGCGTTGGGTGAAGAATCATCTTTGAGTTTGATGAGGTTTTGAGTTTGAATTCTTGTTAGGTTTTTTTGCTGAATCCATGGTATAACCTCTGTGATGATTAGCTTGAGTTGTTAAGTTGATTTTGGAGTTAATTGGATTGGTTTTTGTGGTAAAAATGGAGGATCTTTCTGGGTTCGAAGGGTCAGGCCATGGCATTGTTCTTGCTGAGCTGCGGCCCTCTGAAGCAGAATGATGGCCTGGAAGAGGGGTGGGTCGCGACATGCCTGCCCTGTTTTGGGGCTGCTCTCAGGTTTGGGGGCGGGCCGCGGCATGGCCTCATAGGGCCGCGACTCTTAGTGTATTTTTGGGCTTTAAAGTGTGTTTAGGCTTGGCAACTCAAAGGTTAAGACTCAGGATGGATTTTATCACCCAGATTGATGGAATTCAATGTCCCGGAGATTAGAATTATGGCTCGAAGTTATTTAATGGAGTAGAGCTTGATGGATGAATATTGTTAATGCATTGTGACTAAGGTTTCGACGAGGCTCGAATTAGGGATATGTGCTCGGGATGACGGTGCGTGGAAAGCTCGGGACACAGGTAAGAAAACTGCTATACCCGAAGAGCTTGTATGCAGGGCACGACCCGATATGATTGTGTTGCAGGGCGTAGCCCCTTTGATTGAGTTTATTCGTTTTAAGTATATGCTTTATTATGTTATGTGTGCATATATGTGAATGAACAGCAAGAGCCGGGAACGGCGAGGGCCGGGAACGGCGAAGGCCGAGAGCGGCGAAGGCCGAGAGCGGCGAGGGGCCGAGAATGGCGTTAAGCACATGGAGTGCAAGGCCGAGTGTGGTAAGGGGCCGGGAGCAGCGTTCAGCACGCGGAGTGTGAGTTTCCCGGGCGAGACCCTAAAGGATACCTGGGATATCCTTACGGTGTAGACCGCGAACCCATGGCCTGGTAAAGCGCCTGGGACGGCATGGCTGTATGTGTATACTTTGTTGATGGCTTGTTTATATGCTAAGTGTTGATATGCATTTGTTATCTGCTTGTGAGGGTTTTCTTGCTGGGCTTCGGCTCACGGGCGCTCTGTGTTGCAGGTAAGGGCAAGGGGAAAAGTTGACCAACCATGAGTACAGAGAGCGTGAAGCGGCAAGTACATGTTTGGCCTGCCTAGCTGCCACGACCAGGGGTATTTTGGGAGATGATTGTACTAAACCTAGATTTTGCCGTTTATTTGACTCTGTTTATATTTATGTGTTGTAAATATTTTTAAACAGTATTTTGGGATCCCAAATGTTAAACACTTTATTTTTTCCAGTGATTGGAAATATTTTCAAAGTTTATGACTCTGTTTATGATTTAATCAAACTTTTGTTTTAAAACCTCGATTAGCGAGTTAAAATCACATTTTAAACTCACTTAGTAATGGATCTAAGGAAGTAGGGCGTTACAACGCTGGGGGTAGAGCCTCGCCAAGAAAATTCTAAGACAAGGATACTTTTGGCTTGCGTTGAATGGAGATTCGATGAATTATGTTAATAAATGCGACAAATGCCAGCGCAACGCTAGCATCTCCCAAGCTCCTCCAAATGATCTCACTGAAATGACAATCCCCTGGCCTTTTGCAGTCTAGGGCATTGACCTAATCGGTTCTTTGTCGATGGGAAAATGAGGAGTACTTCACAAAGTGGGTCAAGACTGAACATCTCGCTACGATCTCCTCCAAAAAGGCACTGAACTTATTCATCAAAAACATTGTTTGTTGCTACAGGCTACCAAGGAAGATAGTTTTTTGACAGTGAGTTGTTTACTGACTTTTGTGAAAGGCATGGAGTCATGAAGAGTTTCTCCTTCGTAGCCCAACCTAAAGCAAACAAACAAGTGGAAGAGGTCAACAAGACGCTTAAGGTCACTTTGAAGAAAAGGCTGTAACAGGAAAATGGCGCTTGACCCAAGGAGCTGCCAAAAGTGTTACTAAGTTATCGCACCACTGCGAGGACATCCACCAGCCATTCTCCATTCTCCACAGCCTATGAGTATGAGGCCATAATCCCAATTGAAGCTTGTAGCATCCCCAAACTTCTTAAAGAATTAAGTGCTTTGATTAGCATGGTGGAGGATATGTGAGGTAATTATGTGATTTATATTGTTATATGATTGAGTATGCATGATTAAGTGCATTAAGTGTGTTTAAAGACCAACTTTTAGAGAAAAATTCACAACGGGGATAAATACCTGGCTCGGGTTGAGCCAAAGGTTATTTTTGGAATTTCAAGTATTTTTGGTATATTGGTAAAATGGAATTCATAGGTGGAATAATTACGTTTGATGGATTAGTGGGTTTAATGGGAGAATAGAGGTGAAATTTGAGGTTTAGTGAGAATTTAAGTTAAATGACTGTTTTGCCATTATTGGTTCTTCAGGAGGGTATTGATGGACAAGGGCATAATGATCATTTGACCAAATATTAGACAAAAATATTCCAAGTCTTAAGACTCAGCTGCCACTCACGTTCAATACCATATCCTTCCTCTTCTAAGCTCTTTCTTGAACCATTCTATCATAACCACTAAGTGTAGTTTAATTCTTTTGGAAAATTGAAGGATTGCTAAGGAAATTCAAGTGATCAAGGGGACTAGAGCTATCAAATTGACCATTAAACAATTTAAGATTCAAATTTTCAGATATGAATTTTATCTATGATGATTGTTCTTCACTAGTTCTTGGTTCTTGGGGATTCTTGGGAATTTGAGGTATTGTACTTAATTTTCAAATTTTTGAGGGTCTAGGCCATTTGGTTATGTGTATGGTTGATAGGAACTGAGTTAGTAACTGATTGGGAGCTCGAGTTTGAGTTAAATCCATGAATTAAATTTTTGAATTTTTTGAATAGGAAAAATGGGGATTTTGGGCCCAATTTCTTAATTTGTTAGTTGTAAGCTTGAAATGGGTGTTTAAATGATGTTGAAGGAGTGTGTGTTAGTGATATAATTTTTTTATGGTCAATTTGGTACCTAGGACTGATGAAAATTGGATTTTGGGTCCATATTCGCTGTGTTTTGAGGTCTTAATTTGCAGGAAATCGCAAAAGGGAAGAACTTGAAAATTTTGTGCTCGATTTCAGTCTCTAAGGACCTATCGCGACCACACTAATTTCTCAGGAAGCCCATAAATTCACAATAGTACTACCGCGTTAGGTTCTAGAAACCCCAAACATTTGGTGGGTGTGACCATGCTAGGGTAGGGCGCAACCGGGCCAGATGCCCCAAAACATGGGTTTTCTCAAATTTTGGGATATAACTCAGGTTTTCTATGATACGATTTAGGGGCCCACTTGGGGGCTTGGGGGACGATTCCATTACCTCGTTGAATGGAATTTGAGGTCCCAAGAGCTAAGTTTTACTTTTGGAGCTCGTTATCAGACTTAGTCCCTAATAAGTGTACCATTAATGTTGTGACTAGGGTTTCCGCAAGTCTCGGAAAAGGGATCGAACTCAAGGTTGTTCTGTCTTTAGCATGAGACTTGAGGTAAGAAATATGGCTCATGTGCATAGAGCATGGAGTTGGCCTTAATGTTGGCATGCAATGACCATGCCCGTTTACTTGGATGCTGGTTAGGGTTATGTACTATGTCTTATATCTATGTTGTTATATTTGTTTGCATTAAATATGTTTGTGGTTGATCAGTTAACATGCGAAATGTAGGCCGTGATATCGAGGCCACCAAAAGGGTGCTGAACTGACTCATTCGGCATAGGCCGTATAATTGATCTATATGTTGAAATGAATTGTTTATCATTGGCAAAGCCTGTTGTTTGTTGTTTATGCTTTATTGTATTTGTTATGTCATGTTGATTTTCTTACTGAGCCTTGGCTCACAGGTGCTCTATGGTGCAAATAAAGGCAAGGGAAGGTCGACCAGCCATGAGTTGGAGGACTTTGGACCAGAGCTTACATGTTCGGCCTGCTCAGCCGCCATGGCCGAGATATTTTGAGGGACATAGGACATAAGTCTAGTTTTATCGCTTAGGCCAGCTATTTTTGTAACTTTGGTTGTAACTATATTTAATTTAAAACTCTTTTTGGGATCCCTTGTATACATTTAAAGTCTTAATGGAAAAGTGTATACCTTTTCACCAAAAAAATAATATCTAAACCTTTATTTTACATTAATTACACTTTTGAGTCCAAACAACTCGCTTAACGAGTTAAGCACTATTTTAAACACACAGTGTAACAGTCCTTGATTACTAGGGTATTACAACTTTGTATCAAAGCTATTAATGTTTTATGGTTATTGAAGACTGACTTAACATGTACGTTCATTGCTAAAGACAAGTTTGACTCACAATTCGGTAATTAATGTGTTGAATATGTGTCTAACTGCTCAATTGAATTATATGCCTTAACTGCTACCAATAAGGAGCATGAAATATACTGATAGGGCTTGGCCCTTAACTGCTATGTGACTATGAAACATATGCTTATTAGCATTATTGTTATATGTGTGTATGATAGAAATGCTTATTAAAATTGTTGTTGCAAGTGAATGCTTTGTTTGTTCTATTTTGGACCGTGGGACGGTTTTCAGGATATTGTTGTCATTGCCTGATAAGCCGAGTTATTTATTGCAAACATACTTGGAAGTTATGCCTCCAAGGTGGTAAATTGGACTCTGTGGCGAGTATATTGAGGTGAGAGATGATAATCGCAGCCAAAACCCTCCACCTACCCCTCAGAATTGGCAGCAGATGTTTGTAGAAATGCAAGCGAGACTTCATAGTCAAGAAGATGAGATCAGGCAGCTGACGTAGTAGGTTCTACCAGGGAATGCTTCCCTACTCGTGCCGCTTGTAGTGGTACCGATTCTGGGACAACTAGAGGTTGATGATAGATTGGAACCACTGTATGAATGGTTTTGGAAGCAACACCGTCCAAATTTTTAGGGGGACCTAAATCCGCTTAGGGCTGATTAGTGGATGAGCATGTTCACCTGCATCCTCAACTTCATGAGGGTCGCAGGTAATGATGGGTGGCCTGTGTCATGTATATGCTGCGAGATGATGCCCGAATTGCTGAGAGGTAATCTCCCGGACCCATAATGTAGCTGTGATGAATTGAGAAGAGTTTAATGGGAAGTATTACAATGACGCAATTTGAATTGCGAAGATGGATGAATTTGTAAGTTTGGTATAGGGAAAATGTCAGTGACAGAGGACGCTCTGAAGTTTGATAGGTTGGCCAAGTTTGTCTCTGACTTGGTGCAAACTGATGTGACTAGAAATGAGAGGTTTGTTCAAGGTATAAACTCTATTGTAGCACGAGACATTAAGATACCTATGTGATTGGAGTGACCACCTACTTAGGTTGTAGAGAAGGCCTGGGAAGAGAACGCTGAGAGGCACGATGCTCAGAGGATGCTACCTCCATTTACTACGTATAGTAGGGGCAGAGGCCCCAATGATCAATAAAGGAAGACTATAGACACAGTTAGTACCCTCGATTCAGACATAAGATTTAGGGGTACTCAGGGTGGCTGCCAAGGCGGAGGTGAGAACTGGAGAAGTTATCTAGAGTGTGTTTAGTTGAGGAGACGCCACTTGGGAGAATGTCGTGCCAAGGCATGTTTCTCTATGTGGCGTGGTGGGACAACTCAAGAAAGACTGCCCGTAGTCGAAGAAAGAGGAACAAAAGAGGGGTGACAACTTCGTTGTAGCTCGAATGTTCACATGAATGCAGGTAGAGGCTAAGGCTGAGGCTAGTCCTTCGGTGGTGACAGGTCAAAATTCTAGCGTTGTGTCTTCTTATATTGTATTGATTGATTCTGGTGCTACACATTCATTTGTATCCAGTAGGGTGATAGACAGGCATAGTAGACCATATATTGTTATATCTGTATGTGGTTGATCGACTAGGCCGTACTCGACAATTAACATGCAGAATGTAGGTTGTGATGGCAGAGGCACCAAAAGGGTGTTGAACCCACTCGTTCGGCACAGGCTGTATAAATCATCTATATGTTGAAATGAATTGTATATCATTGGTGAAGCAGGTTGTTTGTTGTTTATGCTTTATTGAATATTTGTTACGTCATGTTGATTTTCTTGCTGAACCTTGGCTCACGGGTGCTCTATGGTGGTAAGGGCAAGGGAAAGGTCGACCAGCCATGAGTTGGAGGACTTTAGAGAGGCACTTACATGTTCGGCCTACTCAGCTGCCACGACCGAGATATTTTGAGGGACTTAGGGCATAAGTCTAGTTTGGTCTCTTAGGCCAACTACTTTTGTAACTTTGATTATAGCTATATGTTATTTAAAACTCTTTTTGGGATCCCTTGTATACATTTAAAGTCTTAATGGAAAAGTTTATATCTTTTGACCAAACATTTTATTACCAAAACCTATATTTGACCTTAATGACACTTTTGAGTCCAAACAACTCACTTAACGAGTTAAGCACTATTTTAAACACATAGTCTAATGGTCCTGTATTACTAAACTGCTAACTTTCTCCCTAGAATCAACTCACAAAGTTGTAGTCTCCACACACCAATGAGCCACTTATGACCCGACCAAAAATCACGGTTCACTTCAAGAATTGTTTGACATTGTTGAGATGCTTTGAGAAGCTTCACAGCTACGTGTAGCCTCCTACTAACAAAAAGTGGCCAAGTACTTCAATTCTAAAGTGAATGACAGGAAATTTGAGGTCAGATATTTGGTGTTGCGAATAGTTTTTCTAGAAAAGTGCAATCAAAGTGCTGAAGTGTTGGGCCTAATTGGGAGGTCCATACCAAGTTTAGAGCAGCGTGTGTTCTAGAACATACAAGTTGGCCTGACTAATCGGGGAATTGATACCCCATGCCTAGAATGCTGAACACCTTTGCCAGTATTACCAGTGATGCAAGCAGTTTATGTATTTTCCAAATTTTATAAATCATATGTAGCCTACGGGCATTTAATGAAAATTGTGTGTGCAAGACACGATGGATGAAATTCAGAGAATTTTCTTGTATTTTTAAGTTTTAATTTATTTACTTTTCACTACACATGGATATACTCGTTCCCTGGCCTAGACAAGTGAACGAAGACTAGTCTTTGATCACTTGGGGGGCATAAGTGGGATGGTCACCTTACGAGTTAACTGATCGCGAAGCATGACCTGGGAACTTAATTTATGGAGCCAATTATGGATGCCTTAGAGTAAACCTAGTGTCATGAAGCTCGCGAGAGTTCCTGAGGAGCACATGTTAGGAATTATGCCCTTGAAAGCATATGTGTTGAACAATGTTTTATGAAATAAATAACTATAATGTCTCAATTTTCCTAATAAGGATTATTACCTTGATTAGGGGGCCAAGAGGGCAATAATTTATTTAATTATGTATTACGTGATTATATGCATGGTTATATGAATAACGTGAGTTATATTATAATTCGACTATATTGGCATGTTTAGGTGTATTAAGCATGCGTGTGCGCTCATTTCTTATTAGAATGGCATTTTCATAATTTTGACCCGTTGACGGCATATTTGAATATATATATATATGTGTGTTTTATTGATTGCGACCACATTATTATGTGGATATATTTGGGTTATTTGGCACGAGGCGATCCTAGGGAGCAAGTTTACAGTTTAGTCCTAACGGGATCAAATAACCTGCTCGGGGTGAGCCTGGGGATATTTTTGTAATTTAGTACATTATCGAGACTTATTGGGTAATGGGAAATTATTTGGTGATTATTTGAGGATATTGTAAGTAACTAGAAGTTATGAGGGATTGAGATTAGCGGGAAATGTGGCAAATGACGAAATTGACCTTGAGGACATTGAAGAGTAAGTTAATAAGCAAAGGGCACTTTAGTCATTTACTTGCCTAAAGGAATAATATACTTAGCCAAGGGGAACCTTTTAGAAACAATTAGATATACTTAGTAGCTCCCTTTCTCTCTCTCTCACGTTTCTTTCTATGGCTCTATATTAGTTTGCCTGACATCAATGAATTTTGGAAGAATTAGTATTGAATTGAAGGCTTGAGGCTAGGGCTGGATTAGGTGCAGCTAGGAGGTCGTAATTCACAGTTGAGGTACCATTTAAACCCTGTTTTGATTAAATTATGGTCTGGTTTTTAGAGTGTTTTTTTGAGTTTTCAACTAAAGGATTTATGTTTGACTTGTGATGAGGTTTTTGGCTAAGTTTTTGGGTGTGTGTGCTACTTTGAGTGTAGTATTGAGGTTTTGGGACTTAATTATGGGTTTTGTACCACTTTGGGATGAAATTGTAGGGTTTTTGCTCGGAGAGAAATTTTAAAAAATTGGGTTCACGGGGTTGCGTTGCGGCACTATTCTCAGAGCGTCGTAGCCCACATGAACCTTGAGGATAGGGTGGTTCCCTGAATCGTCTTGGTGCCACAGCGACTGGTGGGCTGCACCGCGATGCGTATCCCTGAGATTATAGGCTAGGGGCTCTCTGACTTAAGGCACGCCGCAACCCTTCAGGGGTGTGCCATGGCGCTAGCTGGGAAAATTAGACGTAAGAGGTTGTGAGTGTGAGGAATCAAACCTAAGGGCTAGGGAAGGACTTTGGACTTTGTGCAAAAGCCTTTATTTACTTCATAGTGATGAATATCATTTATTTACTTCATAGTGATGAATATCATTTATTAACTTGTGCTTAGACCAAAGGTAAGAAAATTACACCCAATACATGATATATATGATTAGGGCTCGGGCCTCTATGAATGGGCTCGGGCATCTATGAATGAGCATGATTATGATTATGCCTTTGGTTGTGTGATTAAGCATGCTTGAATGCTCTGTATCTGGATAATTATTAAATGATGCATGATTGTCTGCATTTTTTGATTGAAAATGCTTGACTTATAAGTCAAGAATGTCAATAGCATGCTGAGCGCTGGTCGAAAGCGTTAACCTATAAGTCAAGGGTGGCAATATCACGTGGAATGTAGGCCGGTATGGTTAGGCCTAATCAGGAGCGTGATATACGCTTGACTGACCCTATGGTCATTGTGGAAAAATTAAAGCACCAGATACACTGCGCTAACTCTAAGGCTGATTATACAAAGGATGGGGCTATGGGCCCCAGGGCAACTCTATAGTCCCATATCCTAGGGCAACATGCCCCAGTGTGACACTGTAGTCACTTATCTTAATAGAATACATGCATGAGTAGGGTTATTACTACTATGCATGATAATTATGATTATGTAATATGTTAACTACTTATGAGCATGTTTAAGTTTTCTTGTGGAGCCTCGGCTCATGGGTTCTTTTTGGTGCAAGTAAGGGGAAGCTGAACCAGCCATGAGTTGGAGAGCTTCGGTAGCGACGTATACATATGTGGTTGCTAGACCACCACAGCTGGTGTTTCTCAAAGGAACTAGGTTCAAACCTTATTTTATCTGTTTAGGTCAGCTTTCTGTAACATTTGAGTTGTAATTAAACTTTTAAATGTTATTCTTTTAATGACATGATTATTCCTTTTGACCAAAAATTTTAACTCTAAATTGTTAATCACGTTTAGTTACACGTTTATGGCCAAAAGATTCATTTAGAGAGTCTGGCACTATTTAAAATACCAATGTAATGGTCTTGGCTATCTAGTGCGTTACAACTTGGTATCAGAGCGTGTTAAGGTTAAAGGTTCCTGAAGACTGGCTGGGCATGTACACTCTCCACTAAAGACAAGGTCGACTTAGGGTTTGGTAACTATTTATGTGGTTGTGAGTTTAACTAGTTAAATAGGATATAAATGCCTTATCTGCCTGCCTTATTAGATATTTTGAGATATAAATTAGATATTTTGATAGGGCCTTGCCCTTAACTATTGTGTGTATGCTAAAGATGTGCTTATTAGCGCTATTATTGCTTGTGAATGCAAAGGACACGCTTATCATCACCGTTATATGCATATGTATGCCAGGAAATTCTTATTAGCACTGTTAAATGTTAAAGAAATGCTTATTCGCATCACTATTTGTTTATAAATTGTCACAAAATGCTTATTAGCATCATTATTTGCTTATAAATGTTAGGAAGTTCTTATTAGCACCATGTTTGGGTATGAATATGATTTGAAATGTTTATTAGCATGATTGTTGAGTGTGAATACCTGCTTGTTTGATTTTGGACTGCTGGTAACATGCCAAATTGATTACTGCAGCAAGGTATAAGCTTGGAAGTACATGTCTAGGGTAGTAAGATCTGCTAGCTGGCCAGGAAATACAGGCCGAGAATGATAATCAGGGTCAGACCCTTCTGCTAGCTCTAGAGAACTGACAGCAAGTGCTTGCTGACATGCAAGCCAGATTATAGAGGTAGGAAGAAGAGATCTACCTGGTTAGACAGCAACAGGTTCCAACAGGGAACATTTATCCAGAGGTGCCAGTTGTGTTGGTACCGACACTAGTACAGTCGTCTTAAGCTAGGAATAAATGGGAACCTCTTTATGAAAGTTTCAGAAAGTAGCACCCTTCAGTCTTTGAGGGCAGCGCAGATCCAGCCAAGGCTGAGAAATGGATGAGCATGGTTACCACTATCTTGGATTTCATTAAGGTAGTTGGTAATGAGAGGGTGGCATGTTCAACATATGTTTCGAAGGGCTGCCGAATTTGGTGAGAAGTGATATCCTAGACCAGGAATGTTAATGCCATGGATTAGGAAGAGTTCAGAATTGTATTCAGTGAAAAGTATTACAATGATGCAGCTAGGGTTGCAAAGGAAGAAGAGTTAAGTAAGTTGTTACATGGGAACATGTCAGTGATAGAGTAGGCACTGAGATTTAATAGACTGGCCAAGTTTACTGCATACTTGGTACCCCCTGATGGTACAAGGAAGGAAGGTTCCTTCAGGGACTACAACCTATGATAGCCCGACATGTTCGTATTACTACCATGCCTGGAACTATGCATGGACCCCGTGTACCTATACATGGATCCCTTTGTATTTGTTGGAACTATGCATGGACCCCGTGTACCTATAATATCAGTATTGAGGGCTAGAGACCTACTGCGAGGTGGTTGCATAGGATTCCTAGCCAGTGTGGTAGATACCACTCAGGTCGTGCCAGTAGGACCAAGAGAGACTAGATTTTACTGTGAGTTTTTGGATGTGTTTACAGAGGATTTACCAGGGTTGCTGCCTCATAGAGAGATAGAGTTTGTTATTGAACTGGCACTAGGGATAGAGCCAGTATCTAGAGCACCGTACCGAATGGCTCCAACAGAATTGAAAGAACTGAAGGTACAATTACAGGAGTTGTTAAACTTGGGTTTTATTAAGCCTAGCTTCTCTCCATGGGGTGCGCCAGTCCTATTTGTAAAGAAGAATGACGATTCTCTAAGGATGTATATTGATTACAGGGATTGAATAAGTTAACCATTAAGAATATGTATCCTCTGCCAAGGATAGATGATCTGTTTGATTAGTTGCAGGGTAAGACAATATTCTCAAAGATAGATCTTCGATCTGGTTATCATTAGCTAAGGATCAAGGAGGACGATATACCAAAGAATACTTTTCACACCAGATACGGGCATTATGAGTTTCTAGTCATGTCATTTGGTTTGACTAATGCCCCAGCAACCTTTATGGATCTGATGAACAGGGTGTTCATATATTATCTGGATCGGTCTGTGATTGTCTACATTGACGATATTCTAGTTTATTCTCAGTCAGAGGAAGAGCATGAGCAGCATCACAGGCTAGTGCTATAGAGACTGAGAGAGCATAAATTGTATGTGAAGTTCAAGAAGTGTGAGTTCTAGTTATCGCAGGTGACTTTCCTTGTTAACATTGTCATTACAGACGGGATCAAGGTGGACCCAGCAAAAATTGAGGCGGTCAGAGATTGGCCAAGGCCAAGGAATGCTTCAGAGATCAGAAGTTTCCATGGATTGACAGGTTATTAGAGGCGTTTTATGGAAGGGTTCTCAAGGATTGCTACCCCATTGACGGAGTTGACACGCAAGAACTTAGAGTTTCCAGGAGTTGAAGCAGCGATTGATTACAACTCCAGAACGTAGTCTTCGAACAGATTTTGAGAAGTTTGTAGTGGACTGTTGTAATGTACCAAATTACCTAATAAGGCTTAGGTCCTAGATTAGGGGGCCAAGATGGCAATATATGTAATTATATGCTTATATGATATATTTGTGTATGATTATGTGATTATGTGAGTTATATGATAATATAACTAGTTATGCATGTTTAGGAGTATTAAATATGCATGTGGGCCCGTTTCGTATTAGAAGGGCAATTTTCGTAATTTGGCTGTTATGGGTAAAATTGTATATATGTGCATATATGTGATACATGTGAGAGACCACATTATTATGTGGGTTTATTTGGGTTATTCGGCACGAGACGATCCTAGGGACCAAGTTAGTGGGAAAGTCACAACGGGACCCAATACCCAACTCGGAGCAAGTCAAGGGGTATTTTAGGTACTTAACACAGTATCAGGTTATCGGGAAACAGGAATGAATAATTGAGGATATATTTGTAGTTAGTGAGATTAGAATAGAATACTGGGGATTTTGACCATTTTTCCCTCAGGGACGTTTTTGGTACCCCAAGCCTTGAGATTAGCTTAAGATTACTTAAGCCTTAAAGAAACAAACAAAAACACAAAATACACTCAAACACTTGTAGCATCTTCCAATCGACTCTCTCTCTCTCTCTCTCTTTCTCTCTCAATTTTCTCTAAGTGAATTTCTTTGGAACTAAGGTGAATTCTTAGTTGGAAGCTTGGGGATTGAAGGCTTGAACTAGGGATTGGATTAGCTACAACTAGGGGGACTTAAATCACAGCTGAGGTAAGGTTCTAACCTCTATTTTTACTGAATTATGTTAGAGTTTTTGGTGTTCTTGAGCTTGTAGCTCAAAGGCTGGATTAATGAGGTTTGATGAGTTTTTCATCCAGTTTTTAGTTGGGTTTTGTTGCTGGGAAGGTATTAAATTTGTTACGAGGATTGAATTGTTGTATTTGGGTGGAATTGGGGTGGTTTTGATTAAGTTTGGCTAGAGAAAAATGAAGGAATTCTGGGTTCACAGGGTCCAGTTGCGGCCCTGTTCTTGGGGTGCCATGACCCAACCGAACATAGGGCCCTTGGGGGCTTCTGTCTGGGAGGTGTGTCGCGAGCCTCAAGGGTAGGTCGTCGCCTGTGTTCTGTTTCCAGGGGAAGGGGGGCCTCTGACGTAAGGCGTGCGTCACGACCCTTAGTGGCAGGTCGTGGCCCGCCTGGGCTGTTTTGGCCACTATGGGTTTTAAATGACGAGAATTTATTCCTAAGGACTCGGGATCGATTCTACTACCCGGTTTAGTAGAATTTGAGGTCCCAGAGGCGAGGAATTGGTTCGGCAGCCTTTATTTGCTCGTTATTCACAAAATCCTATATTATGGTTATGACGAGGTTATCGCTAGGGGGCTCAAAACCGGGATCGTGCTCGAGGGTCATTCTTATTTTACGCTATACTCGAACCTGAGTTAAGAAATCTGCACCTAATACGTGATATATGTGTGATTAAGGCTTGGCCTGATTTTTTATTATAAGCATGGATAGGGCTTGGCCCCTTAGAATGAACATGTTTAAATTATTGTGTTTACTTATTGATTAAACATACTTGAATATTATGTACTTGATTAAGTATTACATGACTGTTCGCATGGTTTGCGTAGCTAGGGTTTGGCCCCGTTAAGGAGCATGGTTATTACTATGTTCGAAATTACTTGATGATGTTATGTGATTAATATGTATGCTTATCTATATCTGTTTTTGTATCTGTATCCGAATACCTGGTTCAGGGCTTGACTTATGGTCAAGGACGACAATAGTGCACTGCACGGTGGTCGAAGGGATTAGGCCAAAATCAACAACGTACTATTACGTTGGTTGACCCAATGGTCGTCGGAAAATAAAAGTGTTTGGCTAGCTCTATGGCTAGTTACCTATAGCTAAGGGCGATGGCCCCATGTGACTCTATGGTCACGTAGCTAGAGCATAGTGCCCCGGGATTGACTCTATGGTCAACTATTCAAGGCAGCGGCCTCTGAATGGTCCAATGACCATTTATTTGTAATTGTAGGCCTGTATGAGTAGGCTATTACTGCTGAGCATGCTAGATAAGTATTTGGAAATCTGTATTTTCTATTCAGGCACATGTTTAAGTTTTCTTGTTGAGCCTTGGCTGGGGCCATTTGTTGTGGCTGCGGCTGTGGCTGTGGCGGAGGCTGAGGCTGAGATTGAGCCTGTTTGCGTTGTTGTTGCAGAAGTTCCTCGACTTGCTGTCGCAGTCTGGAAATCTCCGCAGTGTTGTCAGCTGGTGGTGCCGGCGCGTTGCGGCGAGCAGTAGCACGCACTCCCATTCGGCGAACTGTAGGGACCACATTGGTCGCTGGAACATCGTTGGAGGAATTTCCGTTGGTGCGTGCAGATCTTCAGAGCGACATCGTAACAGAGTTCTAACAGTTGAAAGAAACATGTTAGAACTTTACCTAATAGGCTCTAAGGCAAAACTTATTCTAAAACAAACATATCTCAGACCTATTTATTATGACTTTTTATGAAAGGTTATATGTCTTTATTTATTTTAGAGTGGGTTTCTATACTTGGAAAAACAAGTCATCTTTATTTTCTAAGTGTGTTTCTAATCATCCTATATGACTTAATTCTCAGGCTCGAAACTTATCTTTGTTCCAAAGTTAACCATATTGAGGGAGGGCTGGGATCAGTAAAATCGTTCCCACTACTAAGGCCCCCTAACTCTCAATAAGGAAACTTGGTTCATTGATTTGTATCCACCCTCACCGAACTTAGTCATTATTCAATTTATTTAGTATTTATTATGATTGCGAAAATAAAATCAAACTCATACATGAAAATAAAATAGCATGTTATTCATTTGGAAAAAAAAATTTCACTTATTTACAATCATAACATAAAAAGTAAATAAAACAAATAATAAAACTACTAATCTAAAAATCGGGATCTTCTACATCCGATCCATCATCTAACATATCGTCATCTATCTCCTCATAATCATCATTATCATGAGCATCAAAATGCCCTCTAGGAAGGTTTGTGAGAATTCTATGTTTTTGCTCATTTGTGAACTGAAACTCGAATTTAGCGGTGAACCTAACTAAGAGGAAATAATATCTCATTGCTAATGGTAGTTCATTCTCATCATTCATGTCTTCCCATATTTCTTCTAAGGCTGCTATTACAGTATGAAAATCTTTAAATAGCCTTATTACTAGTACATATTGTTCCGTTGATCTTAACATTATTTGCTTAGCCTCTTGAAGGCCACCTATCTCTTGGTGAAACAAAAGAAACCTTCGAGTAATCCTTTCTAGTGCTCCTACAATGTTTCTTGGCTCCCTTATTCTTTTTAAGGCCTTAATGGCTCGGATATCTTGGTAGGTTAAAGCTCCGTTCATACTTAACTGAAAACATAAACACTAAAGTTGTTAGCTATACACTTAAGCAACATAACTAGTAACTTAAACACTTACTTGGCGGTCAAATTCGGAGCTTTGAGCGTGTGTATCGAGGAGAACTTCATGCGAAGGAACCGTTTCTCTGATACCAACTGTAATGACCCACTAATCTAGACTTTTGGACCATTAATGACACTATACATACAATCCTTAATAGAACTTACATTTACGAAAATACCATAATTTTATTAAGTAACTTGTAAAAATAAGAGTTACTTACAAAATAAATACCAAGAAGGATATGGGATCCCATTGTCTTTAAAAACAAAACATGATTTAAAATAAAAAAGACATTACATAAATAGTGCGGAAAATACATGTAAAAAGACATAAAATGAAACTACATCCTCGAATCGAATAACGCTCGGCTCCTTGACTCCATTCACCATCGATACACATTCTCTAAGCGTCCACGAATCTTACCGCCTCCTAAAGCTATTTTCCTGCACATAAAACAAAAGGAATGAGCCTAATGCCCAGCAAGGAAAATCTAACACATAGTCATAAACATAAATTTCATAATAACATAAAGACAAATCATAACACTTATTACATACACTTATTATAATGGCCATTATTACTTGGGGTCCCATAGACTAAACAAGTCATATGCCCATGGGATTAATGGGGTCCTACTAGCTAAGTAGGTCATATGCCCATAACCCATTTGGGGTCTTGTTAGTCATATGGGTCATATGCCCAAGCCTACAAACATACATATCATAACACATTTGATAACATAAAACATAAGATAACATAAACATATAACATATTGATTCTAGCCTATTTTCCTTACCAAAGTTACCGGGATATGTGGACTGAGTTGGGACTTTTGGAACACTCCTAAAACCATATATAACAGGGTGAGTCTAATGAAGAAAAAGAGATGAAATGAAAGGAATGGAAAGACTAAACCATTGAAAGTCACACTTCCCAAAACTTATGTGCTCAAGAACTTAGATTCCCTAACCAAAATGAGAATGAGGTTAGGAGACTGAGTAGAAGACTATGAGAAAGAAAATAACATAAAACAAATGAACTAGAGTTTTGGTTTACCTCAAAGACTTGTAAGACCAATCTACACCACAACCAAAATACTATAGAACCTTACTTCCCAAAGTGTTTGATAAGCTTATAATGTTTAAGCTTATGATTTCCCCACCCAAGTGTTTAACTCTCACACTCTCCTAGTAGTTGCAGCTTCTGAACTTAGAGTAAAAGGTGAATAATGGTTGGGTACTAGGTCCTATTTATAGAGTTTGGGAATGAACGAATCTTAATTTTACTTGAATAAAAGTAATAGCTTTTTAGGTGAAAATAATTTGAATAATCGTTCAGCAGAGGCTGAAGACTTGTTCAAAAGATGCTGGACTTATGAAGAAGTTGAATGGCTGAAAGGGAAAAGAATTCAAAAACATTTGAATATACACTGAAGGAGGCGATATATCGCCCCCTGTAGGCGATATATCACCTGGGCCAGTATGCCCGAGGCGACCGTGCATCGTCTCGTGTTTTCCGTATCTACGTGCTACGATATATCGCCCCCTATAGCTGCGATATATCGGCATACGCTGAATATTTAAACACGAAATTACACATTTTTAGCTAAGTTTGAATGGAGTAAACAGCCTTGACTAAGCCCTCAACGTATTCAAAGCTGCTGACTGACCCTATAACATTCAAACTTTACTCCTTATTAAATTAAATCCTCAAAATAATTAATCTTTAATCACCCATTCATAACATGTGCTTAAAATCCTATTGGTTGATATCTAAACCTTATAGTATAACAAATATTATCCTTAATATCAGCTATATAATCAAACCTTAGGTTAAAATTAATATTCTTAAACTATAGGTTAAACTTAGAAAGTCTATAAGTACTACTATGAGTTTCCAAATAATTCCCGGTCTGAACCAAAAATCCACAGTAACAAAGATAATACTATACATACTATAATACTACTAAATAATTAGCTAAGTAAAGTTCTTGGACTCTACAGATTAGGAGGATGTTACAATTGTGATGCCTTGAGACAAGGTTTGGGTTGTGTTCTTATGCAGGCAGGGAAGGTGATTGCCTATGGATCACGACAGCTGAAGGATTATGAATAGAGATATCCTACTCATGATCTAGAGTTAGTAGCAGTGATATTTTCTTTAAAGGTATAGAGGCATTACCTTTATGGAGAGAAGTGTGAGATATACAACCACAAGAGCCTAAAGTATTTCTTCGCATAGAATGATTTGAGCATAAGATAGGGGCCGAGACATTATACAGTGTGAGACAGATATCCAAGGAATTGGCAGAGGATATCACCAGAGCAGGGATAGAGTTAGTGGTGGGCCAGTTAGCTAACATCACCCTGCAGTCTACTTTTTTAGAGAAGATAAAGGAAAGTAAGTTGAGTGATCCCCAACTAATGAGGATTAGAGGGAACGTCCTAGCTAGAGTGGTTAGGGACTATTCAGTATCAGATATGTGCTTACTGAGGTATAATGGTCAGATTCGTGTTCTGATGGATGTTGTTATTAGAAGGAGATTCTAGATGAATCTCATACCACCCCCTATTCTTTGCATCCAGGCACCATGAAGATGTATCAGGATTTAAGATCACTATATTAGTGGCATGGGATGGAGAAAGACATGACCAAATATATGGCTAAGTGCTTGACATGTCATCATGTCAAAGCTGAGCATCAAAGCCCAACAGGGCTATTACAACATTTGGATATCCCAGAGTGGAAATGGGAGGATATCTCAATGGATTTTGTGGTTCGGCTGCCCAGAACTATGGGTCAACACCATTCAATGTGGGATATCATGGATCGATACACCAAATCTGCTCACTTCTTACGAGTGAGGATGACTTATACTGTTGATCAATATGCAGATCTCTAAGTGAGAGAAATAGTGTGCCTTCATGGGGCTCCAAAGTTGATTGTATCATATCAGGATCCCACATTTACTTCCAAGTTTTGGGGAAGTCTATAGAAGGCTATGGGTACCCAACTGAAGTTTAGTAGCACTTATCATCCTCAGAAAAATGGACGATCTGAGAGGACAATACTGATATTAGAGGGCATGCTGCGAGCATGTATGCTAGACTTTGAAAGGTCCTAGAGTAAATATTTTCCTTTGATAGAGTTTTCCTATAATAACAACTATCAGTCGACCATTGGAGTGGCTCTTTATGAAATGATATATGGTAGGAAATGTAGATTGCCCATTCCCTGGGATGAGATGGGAGAAAGGAAATACTTGGGTCCTGAGAAAGCTCAGAGGACCAACGAGGCTATTGAGAAGATCAGAGCTCGGATGCTTACGTCTTAGAATAGACAGAAAAGTTATTCAGATCCAAAGCGTAGGAACGTGGAGTTCCAAGTGGGAGACTATGTCTTCCTCAAAGTTTCACCATTGAAAGGGGTGAAGAGATTTTGAAAGAAAGGCAAGTTGAGACCTGGGTTTGTAGGACCCTTTGAGATCCTAGAGAGGATTGGTCAGGTGGCCAATAGACTGGCCTTACCTCCAGCATTGTCGGTCGTACAAAATAAGTTTCATATTTCAATGCTTCAGAAGTACATTTTAGATGGGACTCATGTATTGAGTTACAAAGATCATGAGCTGCAAGAAGATTTTTCCTATGAAGAACAGCCACTCGACATATTAGACAGGAAGGACAAGGTACTAAGGAACAAAACCATACCTTTGGTTAAGGTTTTATGGAGGAACAACAAGGTCGAGGAGGTGACCTGGGAATTGGAGTCTGACATGCGGGATCAGTATCCTGAGCTGTTCACGTAAAATTTCGAGGACGAAATTCTTGTAAGGAGGGGATAGTTGTAACATCCCAATTTCCCTAATAAGGCTTGGTGCCTTGATTAGGGGGCTAGGAGGGCAATAATTGATTTAATTATGTATTACGAGATTATATGAATTATGTGAGTTATATTATAATATGACTATATTGTCATGTTTAGGTGTATCAAGCATACATGTGCGCCTGTTTCTTATTAGAAGGGAATTTTTGAAATTTTGACCTGTTGAGGGCATATTTGAATATATATATATATATGTGTGTGTGTGTGTGTGTGTGTGTGTTTTATTGATTGAGACCACATTATTATGTGGATATATTTGGATTATTCGGCACGAGGCGATCCTAGGGAGCTAGTTAGGAGTTTAGTCATAACGGGGTCAAATACCCAGCTCGTGGTGAGCCTAGGGGTATTTTGGTAATTTAGTACATTACCGAGACTTATCGGGTAATGAGAAATTCTTTAGTGATTATTTGAGGATATTGTAAGTAACCGGAAGTTATGAGGCGTTAATTGAGATTAGCGAGAAATATGGTGAATGACAAAATTGCCCTTTAGGGCATTGAAGAGTAAGCTAATAAGCAAGGGGCACTTTAGTCATTGAAGAGTAAGCTAATAAGCAAGGGGCACTTTTAGAAACAATCAGATATACTCAGTAGCTCCCTTTCTCTCTCTCACGTTTCTTTCTATGGCTCTCCCTTGGTTTGCTTGAAATCATTGAATTTTGGAAGAATTATTATTGAATTAAAGGCTTGGAGCTAGGACTTGATTAGGTGCTGCTAGAAGGACGTAATTCATACTTGTGGTAAACTTTAAACCCTGTTTTTATTAAATTATGGTTTGGTTTTGAACTCAAGGATTTAAGTTTGACTTGTGATTAGGTTTTTGGATAAGTTTTTGGGTATTTGTGTTGCTCTAAGTGTAGTATTGATGTTTTGGGACTCAATTATGGGTTTGGTACTGCTTTGGGATGAATTTTCAGAGTTTTGGCTCAGATAGAAATTTTGAAAAACTGGGTTCACGGGGTTACGTCGCAATGCTATTCTTGGAGCGCCGCGACCCGCATGAACTCAGAGGCTAGGGCGGTTCCCTGCATTGTCTTCGAGCC
Organism: Humulus lupulus; assembly: GCF_963169125.1. Classification (NCBI taxonomy): domain Eukaryota; kingdom Viridiplantae; phylum Streptophyta; class Magnoliopsida; order Rosales; family Cannabaceae; genus Humulus; species Humulus lupulus. Next base: position 59,436,451 of record NC_084798.1, read on the forward strand.
GTGGCGCCTTGTGGGCTGTGTTGCAGTGCGTTTCACTAGGATTACAGGCTGGGGGCGCTCTGACTTGAGGCGCACCACGGCCCTTCAGGGGTGCACCGCGGTGCTAGTTGGGAAAATTAGCCATAAGAGGTTGTGAGTGCGAGGACTCAAACCTAAGGGCTCGAGAAGGGTTCTACTACCCGGTTTAGTACAATTCGACATCCCAGAAGCTAGGACTTAGTCTGGAAGCCTTTATTTTCTCAGTATTGATGGATATCATTTATTATTGTTGTGACTAGGGTATCGCAAGGGCTCGGGACAGGATCGTGCTCTGGTATTGTTGTTAATTAACTTGTGCTTGGACCAGAGGTATGAAAACTACACCCAATAAGTGATATATATGATTAAAGCATGGCCCGATTGTTAAATATATATATATATATGATTAGGGCTCTGGCCCCTGTGAATGACTATGAATATGATTATGCTTGTGATTGTTTGACTAAGCATGATCGAATGCTCTATATCTAGATAATTGTTGAATGATGCATGCTTGTCAACATTATCTGATTGAAAAGGCTTGACTTATAATTCAAGGACGCCAAAAGAACGTTGAGCGGTGCTCGAAAGCATTGGCTTATATGTCAAGGGTGGCAATAGCGCGTGAGCACAGGCCGATATGGTTAAGCCTAATCAGGAGCGTGAGATATGCTTTACCAAGCCTATGGTCATTGGAAAAATTAAAGCGCCAGGTACGCGAGGCCAACTCAAAGGTTGGTTATACAAAAGATAGGGAAACAGGCCCCGGATCGACTCTATAGTCCCATATCCTAGGGCAACGGGCCTCTGTATGACATTGTAGTCACTTATCTGAATAGAATGCATGCATGAGTAGGTTTATTATTGCCAGGCATGCTATTTATGATTATGTGGTATGTTGTTAACTACTTATGAGCATGTTTAAGTTTTCTTGCTGAGCCTCAGCTCACAGATGCTTTGTGGTGCAGGTAAGGGGAAGGGGAAGCTAGACCAGCCATGACTTGGAGAGCTTCAGTGGCGACGTGTACATATGTGGTTCCTCAACCACCACGACCGGGGTTTCTTAGAGGTACTAGGATCAAACCCTATTTTTTCGCTTAGGTGGGCTTGTTGTAACTTTTGAGTTGTAATTAACCTTTTAAATGCTATTCTGGGATCCCATATATGGAATCAAACGTTTTAATGAAATGGTTATTCCTTTTGACCAAAATTAACCGTTAATCACGTTTAGTTACATGTTTATGGCCAAGAGACTCATTTAGAGAGTCTAGCACTATTTAAAATACACAGTGTAACAATCTTGGCTATCTAGGGCGTTACAATAACTAAGGTCAATTTTTGCATATATTGATTGCCTGTTATTATTATTGGAATAATATTATATAAATATCAGAAAATTCCCAAATTCATTATTGGGACTGCAATCTTTTATTGGCAAGAGAGGATTAAGATTGCAGGGAACAAATTTAAATAGTTGGCAGTAAAACAAAGTTGTATGAAATATTTAGATTAAATACTATAAGTATGGTTCACTAGTATTATGAATACATGTAATCTAGATCTGGATTACTGATGTAGTGGGACATCTTAGCTGAGGTACTCTGTATACAGTAGTTATACATGAACGGGACTCGATATGTTATTAATACTTAACCGAATGTAAGTATTAATTAAACATATAAATAAGATGATCATATACAAATTGATCTTAATCCTAAAGTTATTATGAACTCTGGTTTATGTCATTTTGGTTCTTTGATTCACTTATTATGGTTTTGTCAAAATGATCATGCTACAAACATTCGTTTTGGGGACTCATGGATATAAAGGGTTGGGGACATAATATACAGATACAAAATCTATACATTTCCCATGCTCATGAAATAATAATGGTTCTCTTAGGGGATAGCTTTTGGAATTGAAAGGTTATTGAGCTCAAATTCATAAATCAGTTTATGAATTAACGTTCACTAGTAAAGTTAATAGTACTTAAGGAAACTAGATATAATTATTGAAGTAAACGGTATCTTATCCATGCTTTAATTTTGAATAATTAATAGAGGATCGAATTGTATATAATGAGTAAAATGGTGGATGATTTTTATATTTAAAAAGTACTTAATAAATAAATGTCTATAATTACAAGAGTGTAGTCTCATATTTTTAGTGGATTAATATTGAGATTAATAAATTAATGTTATTATATTAAAGAGTTTTAATTAATAATCTAAATTTATTGGAGCTTGAAATTATAGGTCCATAGGTCCCCCATATGGCTCTATCAACACTATTCAAGGTAAGAGTTTGAACCAAAACAAAATTAGGAAAATGACATATTTGGAAGAAATTTGATCTTCAGGGTCAAATATGTAAATGAGATAAATTAATTAATTAAAATATTCATTTTAGAAATTAATAAATATAATTTTTGAAAAGATTTTTTTTAAAGAAAATGGTGATTTTAAAAAATGCCATTTAAATAACTAAGATAAATAATTTTGAATTAATTATTTTTATTTATTTAAATAATGTGAAAATATAAATCAGATAATTCAAAATTTGTTTGAATTAATTTGAAATTTATTCAATTATTAATCTTATATGGTTAGTTATCAAGTTTAGATATTTTTTAATAAATAAATAAAAATGGATAAGACACATGCCATGAAAAGTGCATGTGTTACACGCACTGTCATTTGCATGTAATAGGGTCCAAGACTAGGTCTTTGATATTTTATTTAATTAATAATTAGTTTATAATTTGAATTTTTGAATGTTGAATTTATTATTCTTTTATAAATTTATCTGATAGAAAATTAGTTTCAAGAAGATAAGAGAATATTTGAGGGAGAGAATTCTAATATTTTCACAAAGAGAAAAATATATCGTATAACTTTTTATGTATCCCTGAAAATTATCTCAGACTTGAAAATTCAAAGATCTCATGTGTTAAGAATATCTTGTGAATCACAAAATTCCCACCATAACTGTACGTACCTACACACATCTTGAGGTGTAGAGATACACTTGGAAGATCTTGGTTTGAGTATTTTTAAGGCTGCTTTGGATTTGATGTTCGTTGGAAATACAGAAAGATAGCAAGGATTCTTGATATTTTTACAAGTGTTAATTCCTTATTTTTTTCTATCTCATTGATTAGTGTATGCATATTAATGAATCTGATTATTTAAAGTTTGTTTAAATATTATTTTTTTAAAATTCCTGGGCCCACCACTCCGTGCATTCTGCTGCGCACATGGTAAACCAATTACCAATAATTGGTAATATAGCGATCATTAATCTATGCATACATTAATTGTTGTGTGGGTAAAATATGCATTCTTATATTAATGTAATATGTGATGAATGGATGGATGTATGTTTGATGAATGTTTGTTCTTAAGAGTCGTTAATTATATGGGGTTTTGGGTATAGGAATTGTTCTTATTTTTTTTCTAGTTCTACAAAATTTTAAGTCATTTAGGGCGTAGGATTTTTGTAATATAATTTTCTATGTTTGTACAAATTATTTTCCAAATGTAATTCCAAGCCCCAAGCCCCTAGAATGTCGAGACCCTCTCAGTACCTCCTGCCCGAGCACGCCAGGCGCACCAAGCCCACCGCCCAGGCGCCTCTGTACCACACACGCTAGGGGCTCCTGCACCCGAGCCTCCAGCCTCGCCCTTGGCCAAATCCCTGCGCTCTTGGCTCCCCGTGCACCTGCGCCTGGCTGACGCTCACGTGACGCATGGTGCTTGGTGCGTAGGTGGCTTTCGAGCCCCCCGCAGCAAGCCAAGCCCAAATTGCAAATTTTCATTGCCTGACTCCTCACAAGAGACCTAGGGCATTGGAAGTCTCCTTGAATTTGTGGGCTTAGCCCCAATGTTTATTAGGATTTTAAAATTCTAATTACATTTTGAATTAAATGGCCCAAGTTCAAAATGGGCCTAAATAACTACTTGGGTTTTAATTAGTCAAGTTTAATATTTTTATAGGATTTTTAAAAAAATATTAAAGTTATTTATAATTCAAAATTTGTCTTGATGACATAAATATAATAGAAGGCCCAAAAAATGGAGATGGATATTCTACATGAAGCCTTGGTTTTATTTTTATTTAGTAATTTGTTGCAAGTGTTGTAATTTTTCTAGAATTACCCAAAACATCTGTCTCACATTTATTTATTTATTGTGTTTATTTATTTAAATGTTTCAATGTATTAAATATGTTTAGTAGCACTTTCATGCATTATAATTTGTCATACAAATTACCCACACAATATCTAATCAAAGCATGCATCTCATACGAGTAGCAACATGTTTTGATTAGGAACACCTTTTTTGATTATATGTGTTTATTTGATGAATCATATAATTAATGTAGTACAGGCTGATGAATTGATTTTAAGTGTTAATTTCAATCCTATTTGATAATTAATTTTATTAGATAGGAAAATGATATTCTTAATAATATAGCATTTATAGACTAGATAGTTTAAGGGTCTATTTAGTTGATTGATTAAATCTTGTTTAATGTTTAAATGCTTAATGAGATTAGTAATTATTAGAATATCATTTGGTAAATTAATTGGATTAATTTAATTAATTAAAAATCATAGGATGTTTTGAGAAAACACACATTCTAAAATAGTGAGTGGGAGAAGGAGATGTGACAATAACTCTTATGGTCTCCATCATTAATTAACACCTATGTTTCATGAAATGGGCCTCGAGGCGCCTTTGTTTGCATCCCCCCTAAGGAAGGTTTCTAACTGTGTTATTATTCAAGGTTCACTTCTTTAATTTTGAGAATAGGATTTAATGATGTATTTCAAGTTTGACCGACCCTAAGGCACACTCTTAAGTTAAGTCATTAATATAAAATAATGGGTTACACTCGCAAAGTGTAGTGCCTCAAAATTTTACTTAGTTAGATAATATTATCTTATGCTGTAGTATTTTAATTTTCGTGATATTGATCCAAGCTGGGAATTGTTTGGAAACGCGTAGAGCTAGTTATGAATTTTATAAGTTTAGCCTATAGTTTAGAGATATTAATTTTATCCTAAGGTTTAAATATTGTACTTGGTCCAAGAAATATTATTATTATAGTCTAAGATTTAAATAGAATAAGTAAGAGTGTGACAATTGTCACATGTATATTTATTAAGGATTTAAGGATTTTAGATGAATAAAATAATCAAGGATAAGCCTAGGAAGTCTAGAACCTTCCCTCAGATGCTAGGATCTCGTATTAAGCAGTCAAAGTGGTCTAAATAGCTTTAAGTGTGCTTAAAACGTGCAAAAACGTAGTTTATTATGTATGTGTAAGCCAATATATCGTAGCTATAGGAGGCGATATATCACCTATGCTAATACGGAAAAACACATCGACTTTGCATGATCCAAAACCACAGACCCTTGAAAAAACAGGGCAGGTGATATATCGGCTGCATTTGTCACTTTTGAATTTTCATGGAATTCGAAGCTAGAATCAATTCTGAACAGCTTGGACTTGTTCTTTAATGATTTTGATCGAACTCTCGGCATGTATTGAGAAGAAAGTTCAATTTTATTCGTTTATTTATTCATTTTAATGGGAGTTAGTTTCACTCCTTGAATTCTATAAATACGACCCTTCACTCAGTCATTTGCATCACTTTTCAAACACTTCTTAGAGCCTTCAAGCTGCGATTTTTGTTCTAGAGAGAAACACTAGGATTTTGGGGTTTAAAGCTTTCAAATCTAAGCTTTTCTAAGCACTCGGGAAGTAAGTTTTAGTGTGATTTTAGTGTTTGTGTTATAAATCAAAGCTCTAGCTATCTAAGGTATTCTTAATCCTCAGATCTAGTCTATTTCTATTCTTCTTATTCTTTTCTTTTAATTAAAATCCTAACTCATCGTAATGGCTTTTGGTTGGGTACTCGTTTTCCTTGAAACTTAAGATTTCCGGTTAGTCTTTATTCTGATGGTTTAGATCTTCTCTTCATCTTCTTTCTCTAGGAAACTTATGGTTTTAATGTTTGGTTTTAGGAATTTCCAATCTCGCACTTGTCTCCAATATCTCAATTTTGGTAAGGAAAATAAGTTAGATTTTATGTGTTATGTGTTTGTATGTTTTTTTATGTCTTTAGTCGCTCGGGAAATATGGTTACTTAGATAGCAAATCCCAATATTTTTATTGTTATCGTAGACTACAGTTGTGTCTAAACCTACCTCTAAAATAGTAGTTAAAATAAAGAGGACTATAGCGATTTTTATCACATACTATGATAATGAGTTAATGGCCATTAATATTTGAAGTCTATTTTATATTTTATGTTTTAGCAGTTTTTCCTTACTGGGCATTAGGCTCATTCCTTTTTCATTTGATTGTGCAGGAAAATGAACATGGAAGGCGGGACGGATCCAAGGTGACTTTGGCTTGTGTATCGGGCGAGGAACTAAAGAAATGAATCGATGGGATCGATCGAGGATGACGCTGTTATTTTTGAGTCTTTTGAATTATGTCTTTAAAGTTTCCGCACTTAGTACTTTGAATCTTTAACTGTTAATTAAAGATTTTGTTCTCTTTATTATTTTATCTATGAACAATGGGATCCCATATTTTTGGATTTTCTATGTATTAATAATAAAGTTTGATTATTTTATGTATATATCCAAGAGATAGTAGTTATGTCTTAGTAGTTTTAAAGGTCTGAGGTCTTTAAATTAGTCGACTCTATTACAGTTGGTACCAGAGCCTTCGTTCATATGCATAAAGTTCTCCTTGATACACACGCAAAAGCTCCAAATCTAACCGCCAATGTAAGTGTTTATGTTATGCATATTATGCTTATGTTAAAACTAACATTTTAGTTAATATGTTTTCAGTCAAAATGAATGGAGCCATGACTTATTAGGATATCAGTGCCATTAAGGCATTGAAAAGGATTCGAGAGTCAAAGGATACAATAAAAGTGCTAGAACGAATCACTCAAAGATTTGTGAGATTTTACAAAGAGATAGCTCACCTACAAATCACAAGGCAAATTATGATGAGATCCATGGATAAATATGTCATAGTAATTAGGTTTTTCAGAGAATGCCTTTTTTAGTTTCCAAATTGAAAGAAATATGGGAAGCTCTAGATAATGAGGGTAACTTACTGGTAGTCATTAGATATTATCTTCTTATACTTAGGTTTACCTATAGGTTTGAGATTCAATTCACCAATGAACAAAATAATAATATACTAATAAATATTTCCCATAGTAGATTCGAGGCTTATGATAATGATGATTATGAGGAAATAACTAATGATATTTTAGATGAAGGATCAGATGTAGAAGATCCTGATTTTTAGAAAATTTAGTTATTGTTAGTATTATTGCTTTATTTATTTTGAATTATTATTGTAATAAGTGAAAAAAAATTCAAAATGAATAAAGTTGTTAATATTTTTTTTTTTGGTATGTATATAATTTGAATTATTTTCTGAAATCATAATTAATTTAATAAATAATGGTTGAGTTTGATGAAGGTGGATACAAATCAATGGTCCGAGTTCTGTATTGAGAGTTTAGGGGGCCATAGTAACGGGAACGATTTTACTAATCCTAGCCCTCCCTCAATGTGGTTAACTTCAAAACATCGACAAGTTTCGAGCCTAAGAATTAAGTCATATAGGGTGGATAGAAACAAACTTAGAAAATAATAAAGATGACCTAATAGTCTAAGTACATAAACGCACCCTAATTTATAAAGATGCTTATATAAATTTTCCTAAGAAATCATAACTGATAGGTCCGAGTTATGTTTGCTTAGACTAAGTGTTTGCCTTAGAAACTATTAGGGTAAGTTCTAACCTGTTTCGCTCGACTATTTGAACTTTACCGAAGATGTCAGTCCGAAGGTCTACACGCACTAATGGCAACGCTCCCAGCATCGCCAACGAGACACTCGAGACCCCTCCAGTTCGAAGAAGGGGAAGACCTGCTGCCACTGCTGCTGCTAATAGGAACGCACCAACTCCGATTGATAATAATGCTGAAGTTATTCGGATATGAGACAAGTAGAAGAACTACAACGGCAACAACAATAACCTCAGTCGCAGACTTAACTAGACGCTCAAGTACCCCAGCCAGAGCAGAACAGAGGATATCGAAATGGCGGCTATCTGAATGGAGGATATCCGTGCGGGGGATGGCCGATGGAAAATTTTGCACCCTATCCAACTCAGTACATGGAGCCAGTCTATGAACGTTTCCAAAAGTTGCACACTCTGAATTTTGAAGGGACAACTGGCCCTTTTGAGGCCGAGGAGTGGCTCAGGAATGTAGAGCCGATTTTGACACACATGAACCTCGGTAACGCGGATAGCATATCCCGCGTTTATTTTCTACTGAAAAAGGATGCTAAAATCTGGTGGGATCTGGTGTTGTAGTCTCACGATATCACCACCATGACCTGTGGAGCTATTTCACAAGAAGTACTACAATTCGACAATCATCGCTACCAGGGTGAAAGAATATGTCAGTCTGAAATAGGGAAATTTGTCGATAGTTGTGTATGCTCGGCAGTTTGATCGGCTAGCAAAGTTCGCAATAGAGTTAGTCCCGAATGAATACTTGAGGGTAACGAAGTTTTTCAGAGGGCTCAGATCAGAGATCACTTTACAGGTTAAGCTAGCGAACCCTGGAACTATTTCTTACGCTGATGTCCTATAATTGGCTATAGAGGAGGAGGCGAGCAAGTAAGACCCCAAGCAGCAGAATCAAACTCAGAATGGTCGAAACCACAACAACTAGCATAATAATAATGGACAGAAAAGGAAGTATCACAATAATAAGCAGACTGACACTGACAAAAGAGCATAGACCAACAATGGCAATAACAAGCTGGGTTTTGTGGAATACCCTCAGTGTTCCAAGTGCCAGAGGAGACATACTGGTAGTGTCGTGCGGAAAGTAAGGGTTGTTACAAGTGTGACCAGGTTGGTCATCTGAAAAGAGAATGTCCTAAACTCAAAGCTGAAGAGAAGAAAGATAACAAGATGGTTCCAACTAGAGTCTTCGCTTTGACCTAGGGAGAATCCAAAACTAGTAACAAGGTGGTCACAGGTCAGCTTCCTATCCTCGAAAATATATATATTCAATATTGTTTGATTCAAGAGAAACACATTTGTATATCTCTTTAGGAATGATAAAGAAACTAGACATACCTTGTGAAAGATTTAGAAATAGGTTTGTTATGGAACTGCTTTCGGGCAAAATCGTTCTATCATCACGGATCGTACGAGGAGTACCGATCAAAGTCGAGGACACAGAGCTAGAAGGAAACCTGATAGAACTAAAGATCAAGGATTTTGACGTAATACTGGGCATTGACTGGCTAGCAGGACATGGTGCAACCATCAACTGTCGATGCAAGCAAGTGACGTTAGAAACCCTAAGGGTCAGAAACTGTGTTTGATGAGCAAGGTTTCAGGACTTCAGACACCAGTTGTCTCATCTCTAGAGGCCCAGAGGATGACAGAGAAAGATGTCACACATTCTTAGAAATCGTCACAGATGTTGCATGGGAAATACCATTAATGGTTGGAGACATCCGTATTATAAAGGAATTTCCATAGATATTTCCTGATGACTTACTAGGGTTACCCCCTAACCGGGAAATTGACTTCACAATCGAACTAGTATTAGGAACCAAGCCTATCTCAAAGGCACCATACCGGATGGTACCTACCGAACTCACGGAGTTAAAAACACAGTTACAAGAGCTCTTAGATTTGGGATTTATCAGACCAAGCCATTCTCCATAGGGGGCACCGGTTCTATTTGTAAAGAAGAAGGATGGAAGCATGCGGATGTGTATCAATTACTGCGAGCTTAACAAGGTGACAATTAAAAACAAGTACCCACTACCCCAGATCGATGACTTATTTGATCAACTCTGAGGAGTGAAAGTATTTTAAAAAATTGATCTACAGTCTGGTTATCAGCAACTCATGGTAAAGGAAGAGGATATACCAAAAACGACTTTTAGGACTCGATACGGACATTACGAGTTCCTAGTCATGTCTTTTGGTCTTACCAATGCTCCAGCCATATTTATGGACTTAATGAACTGGGTCTTCAAGGATTACCTAGACAAATTTTACATGGTATTCATTGACAATATATTGGTGTACTCCAAGGATGAAGTCGAGCACAAGGAACACTTAAGACTAGTCTCGACTCAAGAAACACCAACTTTATGCCAAGTTCAAGAAATGCAAATTTCGGCTATCACAACTGGCATTCCTCGGGCACATAGTTTCCAAGGACGAAGTCACAGTGGACCCAACTAAGGTAAGGGATGTGAGGGATTGCCCAAGACCTAAGAATGTGTAACACCCTACAACCCTAGAGTTGTTACCACGTGATTTTAAATGTGAAATTAACTCGTGAATTGAGGTTTTAGCCCCAAAAGTGTCATTAAGTTCAAATAAAGATTCATTTAACAAAAATTTCATAAAGAGGTTCAAACATTTATTAAAATTATAGAAAAGTTACATGGAATCCCAAAGTGTTATTTAAGACATATTTACAACTCAAAAGTCTTTATACAATCGACCTAGGCGAAAAAATCGGCCATCTACATAGCGTTCCTCAAAACGACCCCAACCGTGGCGGCCAGGTAGGCCAAACATGTACACACTGCTCCATGCCCTCCAAATCATGGTTGGTCGACCTTTTCCTTACTCTTACATGCACCATAGAGCACCCGTGAGTCGAGGCCCAGCAAGAAAACTTCACAGAACAGCATGTAATAATTTATTTCAACAAATGCATAACTATTCAAACACAACAGACAATCTACAAGTTTATATCCGAATTTACAACAGCAGCCTACGCCGATCAGGGTGCGTTACCATGCACCAAGTTCACAGTCTTCACCAAGCGGGTGAGTACGACACCCTTAGAGGGTCTCGCCCTGGCGACCTGCATTCTTCATGCTTAATGCCAATCTCGGTCTTTTCCGCTCCTGGCCTTTGTCGTTCCCGGCCTTTGCTGCTCCCAGTCTTTGTTGTTCCAGGCCTTTACCACTTCCGACCTTTGCCGTTCCCGCCATTTGTCGCTTCTTCACAAACACATGCATGGTATAATAGTTACAAACAATCACACATAACACTAAGCTCAAAATAGATCTACTGGCATAGAAAGTTTTCTTACCATGAATCCTGAGCTGATAGTGCAAGGCGATTCCGATCACGATCCCTAATTCTGAGCCTTAGCGATAAAAGCTAGTCACAGGGTAATAAAAAATAACTATCAAAACCTAAATCAATTAGAAGCTTCAGAATAATATACTAGCCTCCGGGACCTCAAATTCCATTAAATTGGGTAGTAGAATCCTTCCCAAGCCTATAGATTTGAGTTCCCGAGCTTAAAACCCTCAATTGGTCAATATTCTCTATTTGAGCTATGACCCTCCTTAGAGGCTCCACCACCCTCTACAATTGAGAGAGCAATCTAGGAATTTCTTGGACATGCGCCACGGCGCAACCTGTTCAGCGCCGCAGCGCTAAGACGATTCAGCAAACCCCTTAGTTCTTCTGAGTTCATGCAGGTCGCAGCGTTCCAAGAACATCGTCGTGGTGCTACCCCACGAACCCATAAATTCCAAAATTTTCCCTGCATTTTCCCCGAGCGAAACCTATCAAAATCTTTCCCAAACGTGAACCAAAACCACAATTGAATCCCAATACCTCAATATTATACTTAGAGCAGCATAAACACATAAAAGATCAACCTAAAACCTCATTGAAATCAAGAATTCAGAAAGCTTTAAAAACTGGAAAGCTTAAAAACTCAGAACTTGAAACATCTAGTTACCTTTATTCAGAACGATCCTAGGTGCTCCCTTAAGTTTAGAAGTTCCTAGTCCACTGAGCTTCAATTTCCCCAGCAATCCTTGCCCCAAAATTTAAAGATTAAGTTCCCTTCTCTTCCAATCTTCCAAAGCTTCCTCTATGAGAGTGAGAGAGAGAAAAATGTGGGAGAGAGAGAGAGAGAGAGAGAGAGAGTGTCTTATTTTATTTGTTTCTTGATTGCTCTCAAGGCTTCTAGCCTCAACTAAGGCCAACCTAAAGCTAGCGAAAGACCAAAAAGCCCCTAGGTCTAAAACTTACCCATGAACGCCCAGAAGGGAAATACCGTCTTTTGCCACCATTTTTTCGCTAAACCTCGAGTAGCCCTATAAATTCCTAATTAATCCTGACATACCCAATTATTCACCAAATAAGTACCAGTTACCCGATAAATCCCAAATACCCTCTAGGTTTCCCAAAATACCCCTAGGCTCACACCAAGCCGGGTATTTAACCCCGTTGTGACTATTCCACTAATCCGCTCACTAGGATCGCCTCAGACCACACATCTCAAATATATCCCAATAATACTGGGGTCTCACTCATAGCACATACATAATATAATTATACCCTCAACGGGTCAAAAATTACAAATATGCCCCAATTTCATAAATGGGCCCACATGCATATTTAATACACATAAACATGCATAACTATTCGCATTACCATATAAATCATTTATACCACATAATCACACATATGTTCAACTAATTCCACATATAAAGCTGATTATGCCTTCCAGGCACAGTAATCAAGGCACTCAACCTTAATAGCGAATTCGGGATGTTATAACTATCCCCTCCTTATCAAAATTTTGCCCTCAAAATTTATTCAAACATCTCGGGATACTAATCCTGCAACTCTGACTATAGCTTCACAGTCTAGTCCTTTACCTTGCTATTTGTTTGTAACACCCTCCCTAAAGTGATAATCTTATTCTGTAAGACTTTATCTCCTTTATCCAGAATTCCATTGGCTTTCCCTTGCACAATAAATTCCACTGGAATTCCAGGGTCTCTTTGCCCAAACAGGGGTAGTACTCAACACCCTTCCCTTAACATTAGCACTAGTAACACCTTATAAGCCTCTACCCATGCTGGGGTAAGACTAATCTGTAGGCCCCTAGCCTAATCCTTATTAGGATCTCATAAGTCTATCAAGTCTAGAGTCAAAACTCCATTTTCTTTCCCAAACTATCTTAGCCATTTTAGTCCACACTACTCGGAGAAATACAAAGTCTCTAATCTTGGAACTCCGCATTCACATGTTTGAATTTGCAAACTCTTATCTCCTTTCAGTAAGGCAGACACTCCTACCCTAACAATCCTTAATAAATTCATTGGCCTTTTGAACCGACTTTGAATTGGAGCACTTTCTGTACCTCGTTTCAATTTCTAGGATGAGTACTCATCGTTCCCTATCTCACAATATCTTATTCAGAGTCACACTAGTCGTTTACCGTATTCATCACCGTGACAATTTACTCCAGGGACCGTATCTAGTTCAATATTTCAAAAACTTACACATTCGAAGTAAAATACTTAGAGTTTGATTTGTTCCTTCAAGTCATCAGTCTGTTTGAAGGTAACCAATAATTCCAAATCCCAATCTTATACTCATCGCCCTTTATGACCCTTTTAAGAACCTGGGAACTAAAGGGTCTCAATCTGACACTATCAACTTTGGTCTCCAGTGGAGATGAGTTTATCCAAGTGTTCAACAAGAAGTACTACAGTCCTGCGATTCTAGCCATAAGGATGGACGAATTCATTGCGCTTACCCAAGGGAATTCGACCGTGACGGAGTATGCCAGGAGGTTTGATAGGTTGGCTAAGTTCGCAGCGGACATGGTACCCACTGAGATGCTAAGAATTCAAAGATTCGTGATGGGACTGAAAACTATGATAGCCCGTGACGTGAACTTGATCCGGGGGATAACCACTTATGCAGAAACATTAGATGTAGCCTTGGAAGCTGAGCAGGCATAAGAAAGGATCTGGAAAGAAGGCACGGCCAGAAGGGACACTGAAAAGAATAACAATGATCAGAATGACCACAAACGAAAACATGATGGTGGTCAAAATCAAAAAGCTAACAAGAGGAACAAGACTGCATTAGAAAGTAATGGGAATAAGAACCCTATGTGGAATATCCCTAGTGCCCTATGTGCAAGAGGAAGCATTCAGGAGAATGCCGATATAAGACAAAAGGTTGTTTCAATTGTGGAGAAGAAGGACACATTAAAAAGGATTTCCCAAAGATGAAAGACCAAAAGAAAGATGACAAGCTTGTGCCAGCTAGAGTTTTTTCTCTTACTAGAGGTGAAACAGAAACTAGTAATACAGTGGTAACAGGTCAGGTCACTATCTCTAGTAAACTATGCAATGTTTTATCCGATTCGGGAGCTACGCATTCTTTTGTCTCTATGAGAATGATTGATAGCTTAGATAGACCATGCAAACTTTTTAGAGATAAGTTTGTCACGGAGTTGCCCTCGGGGGAAAGAATTCTATCTAGTGGAGGGGTGCGTATCATTGTAGTTAGAATCGAAGGAAGAGAATTACCAGTAGATTTGATTGAGTTAGACCTTAAGGATTATGATGTAATTTTAGGCATGGACTGGTTAGCAAAATATGGGGCAACGATAGACTATAAGGGTAAGACAGTCAACTTTCAAACAGAAGGTGGAGAGCAGTTCACCTTCAAAGGAGAAGTTTCCCGAACTCACATATCGATAGTCTCAGCTCTCAAAGCTAAATGGTTAATCAATAGCTGTTTCCAAGTGTTTCTAGCTAGTGTGGTGGACAAAACATGAGAGATGCAGCTTGAACCCAAGGATGTACCTATTGTATGTGAATTTCCCAAGGTGTTTCTAGAAGATTTACCGGGATTACCTCCGAGTAGGGAAATCGAGTTTGAAATAGAATTGGATCATGAGAAGACACCAATTTTAAAAGCTCGCTATAGAATGGTGTCTACCAAGTTAAAGGAGTTAAAGATACAACTACAAGAGCTTTTAGACAAGGGACTCATCCGACCGAGCTATTCACCTTGGGGAGCACCAGTACTGTTTGTCAAAAATAAGGATAGGAGTATGAGGATGTGCATCGACTATGGAGAACTGAATAAAGTGATGATCAAGAACAAATACCCTTTACCTTGAATAGATGATATTTTTGATCAACTACAAGGATCTACGATATTCTTGAAGATAGACTTGCGGTCGGGGTATCATCAACTAAGAGTACGAGAAGAAGATATCCCAAAGATGACTTTTCAAAATAGATATGGACACTATGAGTTTCTGGTGATGTCTTTTGGCTTAACGAACGCACCAGCAGCGTTCATGGATCTTATGAACCGAGTATTTAAGGACTACCTGGATAAGTTCGTGGTGGTGTTTATAGATGACATATTGATCTACTCAAAGACGAAAGACGAGCATGAAGAGCACCTGCGACTGACGTTGGGACGACTAAAAAGTCATCAATTATATGCTATGTTTAAGAAAAGCGAATTCTGGCTAGAGAAGGTTGCATTTCTAGGACACATTGTGTCTAAAAATGGCGAGGAAGTAGATCCAGCCAACATCGAAGCAGTGAAGGACTGGCCCAAATCCAAGAGTGCCACAAAGGTGAGAAGTTTTCTGGGATTGGCAAGATACTATAGATGTAACACCCTGGGTAGCCAAGACCGTTACACTATGTGTTTATAAAGGTGCAAGACTTGCTAATCAAGTCATTTAATTTGAAACTTGTTACTGGAACTATAATTGAAATAGGGTTAAAAGATTTTGGTCATAAAAGATACATTTCATTTAATTAAACATTTCGTACATGGGATCCCAAAAGAAATAAAGTTCACAGGACAGTTTACAAAAAATATTCTAGGTTATAAACAAGTACTGGCCACTCTAAGGCAAAATAGACATTTAGGCTTCTCCTATCCTACCACTTCTCGGCCATGGCCGCCGATCAGCTGACTATGTACATTCAGCCTCAAAGCTCTCCAACTCAGGATTGGTCCACCTTGCTCTTGCCTTTACCTGCACCACGTAGCACTTGTGAGCTGAGGCCCAGCAAGAAAGCCATATTACATATTATAAACGACAAACAAAAGTCAGATAAACCATCAACCAGATACAAACAAGTCACACAACTCACATGAGCAGTGATATCAAACTACAAGCCAATAATCAGTTACTCAAATAACAAACTCGTCACAATCATTAGTTTAAACAACAATAAACATATCTCGCTGAAATCCAGGGTCAACGCTCTTAGGCCGCACCCTCTAATTATCCCACTGACTCTGGCTCGCTTAGGCCAAGCTCAGTGATTACGTATTTAACCTCAGCTACCAGTGGTTGAGCCGCGCACTGTGCGCAAATATTGATTCCTGACTCTTAGGCTGTTTATCACATGTCCCCATGTCATAATACCATCTCACGCCATCACATACAAATATAGGGAGCTCTTAGTCCCAACATAATCACATAACCGGGTGCAGTTTCTTACCTTAGCTTTCGATAGCTTTGATTAATGAAATCGACCTTCAAGCATGATCCTGTCTGAGCCATAGCGTAAACCTAGTCACAACCATGAAATAGAATCATCTTTAAAATTCAATTCCGTAACCTAACCTTGGGACCAATCCCAAGCCCTCGGGAAGCCCTAATTCCACCAAACGGGGTGGTGGAATCAAACCCCAAGCCCCCGGGCAAAAACCCTAAGAAAATACCCAATAACCCATTTCTAAAGCCAGGGTAGCGCCACAAGCAGAGGAAAAATCCCCTAGAAAACCCTGACATAGCGCTGTAGCGCTCTACTGCTAGCACTATAGTGCTACAGACAGCACCTTCAGCACATTGAGTTTCTCCCTCGAATTTCCCCGAGCCAAAACTCCCTAGAACCCCTCCTAACCTCATCTACACTTCAAAACAAGCCTACCATTCACCACATCTCATCCCACATGGCCCAAAAATCTCAAATTTAGCCACATGCACCATCAAACAAAGAAAACAAGAATTGAACTCAAAACTTAAGAATTCATCAGAAAAACCAGAGATAACCTAGCAACTCAGATGATCAAGCTCAGAATTCCTTACCTTTGATGGGGAATTCGACCCTAGGTTGTACTCCAAGCCTTTCTAGCCTTTAACTCCTCAGTTCCCAAAGCTTCATTCCCTTAACTTTCATCCAAAACCCAAGTTCATAAATCATCTCTAACACACTCAGAAAACGCATCAAAACCTTTAAACCTTACCTCAATTGAGTTGCTAATTCCTGCTAAACCCTCTAGCTTCACCAAGGTCCCTTGCCCCAAGCTCCAGACTAAGCCTCCTCTGAGTTACAGCCTCAAAAATATTCAAGGAGAGTGAGAGAACATGTGATCAATAGGGAGAGGGAAAAAGAGTCTCTGATTTTCCTCTTTCTTTCTTCGTTTTCCTTCCTTCAGCCTCTGCTACTTTCTAAAAATTCCACTAAGTCTATAAATGCAGAATATCACTTATCTTCTTTTAGCCACCTAAAAGACCATTTTAGCCCCCCATTAAAACCTAAGTCTTAAAACATTCTAAAGGCATTTTGGTCATTTGTTCCCAATTCCTGCTTATTCCTCGAGTGTCCCTAATAATTATCACTTAACCCTGACACCTAGCTAATCACCAATTATTTCCCTCAATGTCAAATAGTCTCCAATATATTTCGCGAATTCCCAAAAATAACCCCAGGCTCCCCCAAGCCAGGTATAAATCCCCATCGTGACTTTTTCGCTAAACCGCTCACTGGGATCGCCTCAAGTCACAAGTTGAAAATATATCCACATAATAATGTGGTCTCAACAATTTATCACAAATAATTACATTTATGCCCTCAACAGGCCAAAATTACGAATATGTCCTTTTAATCTAATCAAGGCCTACATGCATACTAATACACATAATCATGCATCTCATATATCCAAATGATCATATAAGCATGCTTTTCACGTAATCATGCATTTAATCATTTAAATTACACATAATCTAGTTATGCCCTCCCGACACAAATCAAGGCCCTTAAGCCTTATTAGTAATTTTTGGTCATTACAATAGACGATTTGTTGAAGGGTTCTCCAGAATAGCTACACCCTTAACAAATTTGACGCGGAAGCAACATTATTTTGTACTGACGGAGAAGTGCGAAGAAAGCTTCCAAACGTTAAAATACAAGCTCATATCAGCCCCAGTTTTACGCGACCGAAACGATAAGGGCAAGTTTGTAGTATATTGTGACGTGTTAAAGAAGGGACTTGGATGTGTTTTGATGGAAGACGAAAGAGTGGTCACATATGCCTCGAGACAACTAAAGGAGTAAGAACAGCGCTATCCGACCCATGACTTAGAATTAGCAGCGGTGGTTTTCGCTCTAAATATTTGGAGGCACTATCTGTATGGAGAAAAGTGTGAAATCTATGCAGACCATAAAAGTCTAAAGTACTTCTGTACGCAACGGAGGTGGCTGGAGTTAGAAAAGGACTATGATTGTGAAATCTTGTATCATCCGGGAAAGGCTAATGTCGTGGCAGACGCACTTAGTAGGCGGAGTTACGGAAGCTTGTCAACACTTAAGGGGATAGCTCAACACTTACAAGATGATATTAAGAGGTCTGGAATTGAGCTAATAACTGGACAACTAGCTGGCCTCACAATCAAGTCAACATTAATGGAGGAAATAAAGGAGCAACAACAAGAAGACGAGTTTGTTCTTAAGATAAAGGCGATAGTACAAATCTCAGAGAATGTTGATTTCTCTTTAAAAAAGAAGGCATGGTACGATATAGAAATCGAGTATGTGTGCCCGAAAATGGAGGATTTAGAGAAAGTATTATGAAAGAAGCGCACATTACTCTATATTCACTTCACCCGGGATCAACCAAGATGTACAATGATGTCAAAATAATTTACTGGTGGCCGGGGATGAAGAAAGATATAGCAGAATTTGTGGCAAAATGCCTTACATGGAACCAAGTAAAGGTTGAACATCAAAGACCCGCTGGAACTTTGCAACCATTAGAGATTCTCGAATGGAAATGGGAAGATATAGCGATGGACTTCATGATGGGATTATCAAGGAACACCAAGTAGCATGACTCTGTTTGGGTGATAGTAAATAGACTCACAAAATATGCTCACTTCTTGCTGGTAAGAACAATTTATAACGCTGAGCAGTACGCAGAGCTTTACGTGGCGAAAATAGTGAGACTACATGGAGTTCCAAAGACGACAGTCTCCGATAGAGGATTAGTTTTCACATCAAAGTTCTGGGAAGGTCTACAGCGTGCAATGGGCACTAAGTTAAAACTAAGTACGACATTTCACCCTCAAACAGATGGTCAGTCAGAACGTACCATACAAATATTAGAAGATATGTTGAGGGTGTGTGCTTTATACTTTTTTGGATCATGCAGCAAGTATCTTCCATTGATAGAATTCTCTTACAACAACAGTTATCAGACAATGATAGGCATGGCGCCTTATGAGATGCTATATGGACGAAAATTTTGACCACCACTTCATTGGGATAAGGTTGGTGAAAGATGATATTTAGGACCCGAGGATGTAAAAGAAGCAACTGAGCCAGTAGAAAAGATAAGACAACAAATGATTGCCGCTCAAAGTCATCAGCAAAGCTATGCCGACGTTAAGAGGCGAGATGTTGAGTTTTCAGTAGGCAATCAAGTCTTTCTCAAGGTTTCTCTGATGAAGGGGATTATGCGTTTCGGAAAGAAAGGAAAGTTAAGCTCAAGGTTTATAGGTCCTTTTGAGATATTGGACAAAGTAGGGCATGTAGCATATCAGTTGGCTTTACTGTCATCTTTAGCAGAAATGCATAACATTTTTCATGTATCGATGTTGAGAAAATATATATCAGATCCATCCCATGTGCTTGATTACAAGGCTCTAGAGTTAAAACAAGATTTCAGTTATGAAGCATGGCCAGTACGCATTCTAGAATGGGGAACTAAGGAGTTAAGGTCCAAAAGTGTCCCTATGGTTAAAATCTTGTGGAGCAATAGCACAGAAAGAAAGGCCACATGGGAATTGGAGGAATATATAAGGGAGCGGTATCCCGAGATGATTGGTAAGTAAATTTCGAGGACGAAATTATTTTAAGTAGGGGAGAATCGTAGCGTCCCAGAATTTTACTTAGCTAGATAGTAGTAGCAGTAGTAGTAGCTGTAGAATTTTAGTTTTCGTGGATATTTGTTCAAGTCGGGATTTAGTTGGAAACTCGTAGAAATAGTTATGGATTTTATAAGTGTAGCCTATAGTTTAGAAATATTAATTTTATCATAAGGTTTGATTAATTAATATAGTCCAAAAAATATAATTTATTATAACCTAAGGTTTAGATAGATTAAATAAGAGTGTGGCACTTGTCACAAGCATTTTATTAAGGATATAAGTATTTTTTATGAATAGTTTAATTAAAAGAAAGATCTAGAAGCTCTAGAACCTTCCATTATCTATTAGGATCACGTTTTACTCAGTCAAAGTAGTTTTAATCAATTTCAAATTATCCTGAAATGTGCAAAAACGGGTTGAAAATATCAGCGTATGTCGATATATCGCAGCTATAAGGGTCGATATATCGCCTATAATGATACAGAAAACACGTCGACTTTGCACAAACAAAACCATGAACCCTCGGTATAATGGTAGGGCCGACATATCGCCTACCCTAGGCGATATATCAGCTCCAGTGGCCAATTTTTTTAATTTCGTAGAATTTTGAACTAGAAAGAATCTTCAACAACCTTGACTTGTTCCTGAACATTTTTGACCAAGTTCTGGGCATCTGTTGAACAGATAATTCAATTTTATTCATTTTTAAACATTTATTTATTCATTTTAAAGGAGTTAGTTTCACTCCTTGAACTCTTTAAATAGGACCCTTCACTCAGCCATTCTATTCATCATTCAAGTACAGTTCAGAGCCTCCAAGTTGCTAAGTTCATTCTAGAGAGAAACACTAGGGTTTTGGGGTTAAAGCTTTTAAATATAAAGATTTTCTAAACACTTGGGAAGTGTGTGATTTCGGTGTTCGAGGTATAGATCGAGGTTCTAAGCTATCCAAGGTATTCATTTCTTCAGGTTTAGTTCACTATAATTTCTATTATTCTTTCATTTTTCTTCAAATCCTAACTTGTGATAGTGACTTTTGGTTAGGTGTTCAATTCCTTTGAAACTCAAGGTTTTCGGAGTTTCAATCCCACTCTTGTCTCCAATATTCCGATTTTTGGTAAAGAAAATTAGGTAGTTTATTATTATGACCTAGTTTATGATATAGTTTATATTTTTATGGCCTAACATTTCAGGTATAATACAGGGGTAAGTGTGTCTGGACCTAAGGCGTCCAATGATGTATGACGGACTAAGTCCGGTCGGCTCGGTTGCCAAAACTTTATGACTGACCTAAGTGATGCCGGGGCTTAATTACCTCCCCCTGTATAAACACTTATCTTTTTATTATATCTGACTTGTTATTATTGTTATGATTATGACATATGACCTATAATTAGGCTTATGACTATGACTTATGACCTATGATTTATGATCTATGACTTATGACCTATGACCTATGACTTATGACTTAGAGTATGATTTATGATTTATGACTTAGATTATGATGTAGGATTATGACTTAAGCTATGATATGAACTAGAAGCTTGTGTTTGTTTGATGCTTGTGAAATTTAGGATATGTTTGATTATATGTGTAATGCCCTGGTTACCCCAGAACAGTTACGGTGAATGGTGAACCAGAAATTTGACTCGCTACCCGAGTCCTTTGGTTAAAAACGTGCTTCTAAGTGTTATTAACAGGCTAAGTTGAAAAACAATAAAAAGGAAAGGATATATTTTATTAAGTACGTAAAACTGTCCATGGGCCCATCAAAACGTTTACAAGTTATCTACAACTCAAAATGGTAATTACTGTTTCAAATCTACAAACCCGCCGACCTAAGCGGCAAAAATAGGGTAAACCCCTAGTTCCTCTGAGAACTCCTTGGCCGTGGTGGTCAAGCGGCCGCATATGTACACATCACCACCTAAGCTCTCCACTCAAGGCTGGGTGAGATTTTCTTTCCCTTTACCTACACCACCTAGCACCCATGAGCCAAGGCCAAGCAAGAAAACACAATATAGCATGATATAATATCAACAATGATCATAATAATCATTCGGGGCTATCAGTCCAAAACAGGTAAGTGACAGTCAGAAAAATCACTAATGTGGGTACAACTTCCTTTATCCATGTGACGATAGGGTCATTGGGGCTTAACAGATAAGTGAACCTTTCACTAGCTTAAATAGGATAGGTGCATGATGACTAGTCACCAGCATAACCTTCCTCGTGACTCTAGAGTCATAACTATGGAACTCTGTTCCCTAGCCATGTGACAAGCAGTCACCTAGGCCTTTCGCCCTGGCTCTGAGTAACTAGTCTTAGACTAGCCAAGCGCATATAAGTTTGATCGACCTTAGGGTCACACTAACATTAATGCCTTAGAGTCATTCAATGCTGATATCGATTAGATCTAATCTTCATTCGGCACTGCGTTCAGGACGCTTATGCCGTTTCTGACTCTTAGGTCAGTGTTCCTGACTAGTAAGTGCCATATACAAGTAAACAATATTCACTAGAATTTAATATGAAATCGATGTCCACATTTATCAACCAACATGCCTCAATAACAATCATGCATGTCACATACACAGGGTGCAATTTTCTTACCTCTGATTCGAGCGAGAATAAATAAAAGAATGACCCTTGAGAACGATCTGACTTTTAGTCCTTTAGCAGTCACCTAGTCATAACCAAATATGGGACACCATCAATAAAATGATTAACAAGGGTTCCCAAACCAAGATCTAGCCTCTGGGACATCAATCCCCACAAATCCGGGTAGTAGGAAAAATCCCGAGGCCTAAAACCAAGTTCCCGGGGCCAAAACACTCAAACGGGCTCAAACCTGTCCAAGGGATGCGGCCCTAACACCTTGGGCCGCAGCCCCCAGCCACTCCAGGAGCAAGGGCCGCGGCATCCTACAGCTAGGGCCGCGGCACCCAGCAAGGCCAAACTTGCTCCACCAGCTTCTTCGAGCTAGGGCCGCGGTGCCCAAGAACAGGCCCGCGGCCCCCAACCCAGACCCATCCCCAAACACGTTCTCCTTCATCCAAACCTCCCAAAAACATACCTAAACACTTAAAAATCAAAGTTCCCATGCTTCCCAATGATCCAAAACCATCAAATCCCAAGGCTCAAACGAACCAAAAACTCAACGATTCACAAAATCCAATTCTAAGCTTAGAAACTCTAAAAACTCAAAACTTAAAACTTAGTTTACCTTTGATTGGGTTATTTCTCGTCAAGTCTTTGGTCAAGAAGCTTATAATCTTTCCTAAGATCGCTATGTCTCGATCCTCGCTTGATTCTGACTCCTAGAACTCGAGATTTCTTCGAAAACGCTTCGAACGGTAAAATGAACTAACGGAAAGAGAACGAGAGGTTTTCTAACGTACGTTCTATCTTACAAGCTACTTCAAGCTTAAGTAACCTCAAATAACTCCCAATTCATCATCAAATAACATTCTCATAACTCAATATCCCAATAAAAGACCCCCGTTATGACAAAACCGCTAATTCATTATATAAGACCGTTCCAGGCCGAATAGCTCGAATATATCTCCATAATAATGGGATCTCATTCACAAATCACAATATGCACCCAAATACAGAAATATGCCCTCAACGGGCAAAATTACCAAAACACCCTAATAATTAAATGTGGACCCACAAGCATGCATATAACATCATATTATAATATAATTCACATAAACATGCATATATTCATTTAATGGCATAATTAAATAGTTATGGCCCTCCCGGCCTACTAATCCAGCCATTAAACCGCATTAAGTGATTTCAGGGCATTACAACTATCCCCTCCTTACAAAAATTTCATCCTCGAAATTTACCTGAACAGCTCGGGATACTGACTCTGCATATCTGACTCCAGCTCCCAGGTCGCTTCCTCGACCTTGCTATTCCTCCATAATACCTTAACCAAAGGTATCGTCTTATTCCTGAGGACCTTATCCTTCCTGGTATCTGAACTAGCTACTCCTCAAAGGAGAGATCTGGCTCAAACTCCACATCTTCATAGCTCAAAATATGATTCACATCAGATACATACCTCCGAAGAGCTGAAACATGAAATACATTATGCACGGCTGACAATGCCGGTGGCAAGGATAATCTGTAAGCCACCTGACCAATCCTCTCCAAGATCTCAAATGGACCTACAAAACTAGGGCTCAACTTGCCCTTCTTCCCAAACCTTTTCACCTCTTTCCATGGCGAGACTCTATGGAAGACATAGTCTCCCACTTGGAACTCCACGTTCCTGCGATTGGGATCTGCATAACTCTTCTGCCTACTCTGAGAAGCGAGCATTCGAGCTCTAATCTTCTCAATGGCCTCACTGGTCCTCTAAACTGCCTCAGGACCCAAGTATCTCCTTTCACCTGTCTCATCCCAATGAATTGGAGATCTGCACTTCCTACCATACAACATCTCAGAAGGTGCAACTCCAATGGTAGACTGATAACTGTTTCTATAGGAGAACTCTATCAAAGGCAAATACTTACTCCAAGATCCACCAAAGTCCAGCATACATGCTCGCAGCATGTCTTCCAATATCTGGATCAACCTTTCAGATTGCCCATCTGTCTGAGGATGATAAGCAGTACTGAACTTCAACTGTGTCCCCATGGCCTTCTGCAAACTCCCCAAGAACTTGGAAGTAAAAGTAGGGTCCCGATCTGACACGATCGACCTCGATTCTCCATGGAGACGCACGATCTCTCTCACATAGAGATCTGCATACTGATCAACTGTATAAGTAGTCCTCACTGGCAAAAAGTGAGCTGACTTGGTATAGTGATCCATTATCACCCAAATAGAATCATGTTGACCAACACTCCTGGGTAAGCCCACCATGAAATCCATTATGATGTCCTCCCACTTCTACTCTGGGATATCCAAAGGTTGCAATAACCCTGTCGGCCTCTGATGCTCAGCCTTGACCTACTGACATCTCAAGCACTTAGCCACATATTCCACTACATCCCTCTTCATCCCCGGCCACTAATACAACGATCTCACATCCTGATACATCTTCGTGGTGCATGGATGAAAAGAGTAAGGTGTAGTATGACATTCATCCAGAATCTCTCGCCTCAAAGTAGTGTTTAGCAAAACACATATCCGCCCCATGTATCACAACAACCCTATCTTAGACACTGTATAATCTATGGATGCTCCAGCCAGAACATCCTCTCTGATCTTGATCAGTTGTGGATCACTCAGCTGACCCTCCTTAATTTTCTCTAACAGCGTAGACTGTAGCATAATATTAGCCAACTGGCCCACCAGCAACTCTATACCAGCTCTGGTCATATCATCTGCTAACTCTCTGGCTATTAACCTCATACCATGAATCTGTCCCAGACCCTTCCAGCTTAAATCATCAGCTACCACCTTGGCTTTGCCTATATGATACAAAATCTCATAATCACAATCTTTTACTAACTCCAGCCAATGCCTTTGTCTCATATTCAAGTCTTTCTGGGTGAAGATGTATTTCAGGCTCTTGTGGTCTGTATAGATCTCATACTTCTATCCATAAAGATAATGCCTCCATATCTTTAAAGCAAAGACCACAGCCACAAACTCTAGATCATGAGTGGGATATCTCTTTTCATACTCCTTCAGCCGGCGAGAAGCATAAGCAATTACCTTCTCTGATTGCATCAGAACACAGCCCAAATCCTCATGAGAAGCATCATGATAAATCACAAACTTCTCCTGATCTGTCGGAAGACTCAGAATCGGAGCAGTAATCAATCTCTGCTTCAGTTCCTGGAAGCTGTTCTCACATTTATCTAACCACAAAAATTTATGGCTTTTGCGTGTCAGCTAAGTCAATGCAGTAGCTCTCTTTGAGAACCCTTCCACAAAATTCCTATAATAACCTGCCAATCCAAGGAAACTTCTAACCTCATAAGCATTCTTTGGCGCTGGCCAATCTCTGACCGCCTCAATCATCACTGGATCTACCTTAATCCCCTCCTTACTGACAATGTCCCCAAGAAAGGATACATGAGATAACCAGAACTCACATTTCTTGAATTGAGCAAACAGTCTGTGTTCCCTCAGTCTCTGTAGAACTGTAATGCCCCAAATTTCGTAATAAGGTTTAGGACCTTGATTAGGAGGCTGGGAGAGCCATAATTGATTTATTGTGTTATTAAATGATAATATGCATTTTTAGGTGTATTAAATATGCATGTGATCTCATTTTTGAGTAATTGGATGATTTTCATATTTTGGCCATTTCGGGCATATTCGGCATATATGTGAAATGTGTGTGGTGTTTTATTATTGTTTGGTTATGCTAGGGTTACTCAGCACAAGACGATCCTAGGAGGTAAGCTAGTGGGAAAGTCGCTACGTGATTTAAGCTTGACTTGGACTAAGTCAAGGGGTATTTAAAGCATTACCGGGTTATTGGGTAATGGGAATTAATATTTGGTGATAAATTGGGAGTTAATAAGATCAGGGGGAAATTCTGGAGGTTTTGACTATAATGTTCCCGGGGGTGTTTTCGTGTAGTGCACCAAAATTTTTTTTTTAGATTATTTAAATTTTTGTGATTTATTTGATTTAAATGTTAAGTGTGATAAATTGTTTTATTTAAGTGTTGTTATTTTATTTGGTTGATTATTTGTTTTATTTGATTGTGTGTTATTTTATTTAATTGTTAGAAATGTTTTGGTTAATTAATTTAATAAGTGAATAATTGTGTAACATGTTATTTTACTATTAGTGTTACATTTTAATTAAGTGTGACAATTGAGGTAATTATGTGAGCTATGGTGGAATGCACTAAGGTGCATGGTAGATAGTAATGCACCCTAGTGATTTAGTGTGTGCTAGTGCATGGTAGCATGGTGCACATGTGTAGATTTTTCTACACATTTTATACTTCCTTATTTTAGATTTTATTTGGGTTAATTTATTTATAAAAAAAAAAAAGAAAAGAAAAGGGAAATAGGGAGTTGGGCAAAAATAGGGTAAACCCCCTAGTTCCTCTGAGAACTCCTTGGCCGTGGTGGTAAAGCGGCCGCACATGTACACATCACCACCTAAGCTCTCCTCTCAAGGCTGGGTGAGCTTTTGTTTCCCTTTACCTACACCACATAGCACCCATGAGCCAAGGCCCATCAATAAAACACAATATAGCATGATATAATATCAACAATGATCATAATAATCATTCAGGACTATCACTCCAAGACAGGTAAGTGACAGTCACGAAAGTCACTAATGTGGGTACAGCTTCCTTTAGCCATGTGACGATAGGGTCACCAGGGCTTAACCGATAAGTGAACCATTCACTAGCTTAAATAGGATAGGTGCATGATGATTAGTCACCAACATAACCTTCCTCATGACTCTAGAGTCATAACTATGGAACTCTGTTCCCTAGCCATGTGACAAGCAGTCACCTAGGCCTTTGGCCCTGGCTCTGAGTAATTAGTCTTAGACTAGCTAAGCGCATATAAGTTTGATCGACCTTAGGGTCAGACTAACATTAATGCCTTAGAGTCATTCAATGCTGATATCGATTAGATCCAATCTTCATTCGGCCCTGCATTCAGGACGCTTATGCCATTTCTGACTCTTAGGTCAGTGTTCCTGACTAGTAAGTGCCATATATAAGTAAACAAAATTCACTAGCATTTAATATGCAATCGATGTCCACATTTATCAACCAACATGCCTCAATAACAATCATGCATGTCACATACACAGGGTGCAATTTTCTTACCTCTGATTCGAGCGAGAATGAATAAAAGAATGACCCTTGAGAACGATCTGACTTTTAGTCCTTTAGCGGTCACCTAGTCATAACCAAATATGGGACACCATCAATAAAATGATTAACAAGGGTTCCCAAACCAAGATCTAGCCTCTGGGACATCATTCCCCACTAATCCGGGTAGTAGGAACAATCCCGAGGCCTAAAACCAAATTCCCGGGGCCAAAACACTCAAACGAGCTCAAACCTATCCAAGGGCTGCGGCCCTAACACCTTGGGCCATGGCCCCCAGCCACTCCAGGATCAAGGGCCGCGGCGCCCAGCAAGGGCCGCGATCCCCAACCCAGACCCATCCCCAAACACGTTCTCCTTCATCCCAAACCTCCCAAAAACATACCTAAACACTTCCAAATCATCAAATCAAAGTTCCCAAGCTTCCCAATGATCCAAAACCATCAAATCCCGAGGCTCAAACGAACCAAAAACTCAACGATTCACAAAATCCAATTCTAAGCTAAGAAACTCTAAAAACTCAAAACTTAAATCTGAGATTACCTTTGATTGGGTTGTTTCTCATCAAATCCTTCGGTCAAGAAGCTTATAATCTTTCCTAGGATCGCTATGCCTCGATCCTCGCTTGATTCCGGCTTCTACAACTCGAGATTTCTTCGAAAACGCTTTGAACGGTAAAATGAACTAATGGAAAGAGAACGAGAGGTTTTCTAACGTATGTTCTTTCTGACAAGCTACTTCAAGTTTAAGTAACCTCAAATAAAACCTATTGCTCGGGGTCTCAAAAACACCCTCGGGGACATTATAGTCAAAATGCCCAGAATTTCCTCCTAATCTCAATAACTCTAAATTTATCATCAAATAACATTCTCATAACTCAATATCCCAATAAAAGACTCCCGTTATGACGAAACCGCTAATTCATAATATAAGACCGTCTCATGCCGAATAGCTCGAATATATCTCCATAATAATGGGATCTCATTCACAAATCACAATATGCACCCAAATACACAAATATGCCCTCAACAGGCCAAATTAACAAAACACCCTAATAATCAAATGTGGGCCCACATGCATGCATGTAACATCATATTATCATATAATTCACATAAACATGCATATATTCATTTAATGGCATAATTAAACAGTTATGGCCCTCGTGGCCTACTAATCTAGCCATTAAACTACATTAAGGGATTTTGGGGCATTACAATATGATTATATGATGTTGTTATTTTAGGCAATTAAGAATAAAAAGGTCGGTGGCTCGAGGGACCTAAGAGCTTCGTAATGTACTCGTGGGGACCATATAGTCGAGGAAGATCAAGTGGGCCTATTTATTTATTTTCATTAAAGAATGTTTTATTTTAAATTTTTATTTAAATGTTGCTCATTTTAATGTTAAAGACAATTATTTTATTTTGATAAAACCATGGATCCATGTATTTGTTTTTTTTAAAAGTTTTTATTCAATAAAATGGCAATATTTATAAATTATGATCCAAAGATGTGTTCTCGGTAATCTATGAGAAATTAGGGCGTTACAAAAATATCAATAAAAATTACAATAAGACTAATAAATTCAAAAATTACTTAAAACTTAATAAATTACTTACAAACTGAAAGACTGAATGACTAAGCTACAATTAGCATAAAAAAGTAGTAAAATAACTTTATTTTGTAGAGTTATCACACCCCCAAACTTAAAGTTTTGCTAGTCCTCAAGCAAAAGAAAATTAAAACACACATAAAATTTGCTTTTTTTTTTTATCTTTTTGTTTGTTTTATTTTTATTGGTGATATCTTAAGCATTTCCTCAAAAATTGCACCATGATAATAACTCTAAAAAACCTATGAATACATATTAAGCTTATGTATTTAGTCAAATAGTCAATCTTGCTTTCTAAAATATATTTTTAAGAGCAATTATTTTTCATATAAATTTATAAAAAAATTAGAAGTTGTCTATTATGAAAAAAAATATATAATTTTAGTAAAATTGACCAAATAATTAGAAACAAAGCTTAAGAATATTCAAATTTTTGACATAACTACAATCACACTCAATCAAAGTTATTATCATTGGAATTAAAAGATATCACCAAAGTTTTTTATTTTTAAAAACAAAACAATACGAAACACAATAAACCATTTTTTTTTCAAAAGAAACTTAACACAATTCTACCCTCAAATTCAACATAATGAATAGTAAACAACTATTAAACTCACTACCCCCAAACTTAATTTAAGCATTGTCCTCAATGTGTCAAAATTAAAATTAAAATTAAAATGTACAAGGCAAGGAAGAAACATGCATAAATTGTTCATCAGGAAATGTTTCAATGGAAGGAGTGCATTCATAAGTATTTTCAACAACTAGCCTAGACAAATGATTAGCAACTGTTTGAAAAACTTATACATGATCTTGTTTATTTTCATGTAGATCTCATATTAATCGAATTAATATAAGAAAACCTAAAACATGTTTGTAAAAATGAACTCAAACAGAAATGATGATAAGAACATTTACATTATACGCAGCGAAATGATAGAGTCATTCCTTTAGTTTCTCTAACCCTTGCATCCTTTCTGTCGCAGAGTATTACAAAGAAACTGAACCGTTCTTCAGTTTTCTTCACAGCCTTCCAAAGTATCCTTAGAATCACCTAGATAAGGGTGGCCAATTCTCAACACATGAGATAGATACAGAGAGAATAAGAGAAAAGAATAATGAGGCTTAGAAAATGACTTATATTGGTAGAGTGAATCTAAAACCTACTAGATCTTCTGATATTCTCAGAAACTTGTGTTTATCATTTGTTTTCAACTCTCACTTAGCATTCCTTTTATAAACTCAATTAGATCATTTATTTAAATAAAAATCAATAAAATAATAGCAAATAATTAGTCCTAGATCAAAATTATCATGGTATTTAGGCCCGTGAAATTTCTCATTTAATTATAAACCCATTTGACTTAAAATTAAGGCATCTATTATTTTCTATTGATTAATTTAATTAAATAATTATTTAAATCCTGTATCAAATTAATTATTTATAATTTGAACCTTGATTTAAACTTATTTATTAATATATACACAAATTTATCTTAATTAATAAATCTTCACTAATTTCTCTTTTTTTCTCTAAATTACAGAACTCTGTGAAACTATCAAAAATTGTCCTAGTCAACTTTGATAATTCTAATTGATAATTAAATCAATTAATTGAGAATATCTAGATGACTTTATCCAAGGTTCATTGGGGACCATGGGCCTATGAAATCAAGCTCCAATAAGTTATCATAAATCTAACAAATAAATTTACTAACTTATTAATTCTTCATGACTCCACTAAAGACTCAGAATTGTACTCTTGAATTCATAGAACGCTCTATAAGAAAAATATAGATATGTCATTAATTATCCATTGTTACAATCATAATGATCATTCAATCCTCTATAGACGGTATACAATCAAATGGGACTAAAATATTTTTTTACCCCTCATTGTACTTTATCCTTAAAACACTTAGTTCCCTGTAAATGATATTTCAGTATACTAATATTAATTACTGAAATGAGATCTCTATCATTTATAACCTTGAAAAAAACTAAAAGGAGACCATCGTTTCACTTCTTCATCAAAACCTATAGATGTTCATATATATATATGATTAACACTCCCACTCAATTATACTACTGAGTTCCCAAGATGTAAGTATGGGCTAGTCCGTAGACAAAACTGGTAACGAACAAGTCAAATAACTCAAATAATACATTCAGTTAGAATACTAACCACTAAAAATTGAGATTGAATTGACCTATGGTCAACTATATGATATGACTAGAATAGATAATAATAGTATGTTTACTTATCCTATCAACTATCAATATCGGTCCAGTCTGATGTACGAAATACATCTGATCTTATCTACTTTGCTAATGTTTTGGAAAGAACATAACACTGCGATGTCACTACAAGAAAAAAATTCTTTTAATAACACCAAAAATGTGTTATCAAAACATACCATAACACTTTATGATGTGTTAAGACCGACTATGTTATCGTAGGTCAGGGTACTTTACATAACACTTTATCATTGTTATACAGATGTGTTATTATACTGTCAACGATAACACACTTTCTGTGTTATTTTAATAAATAGATAAGTGTTTAATTATATTATTTATAGTCGATTATATAACATATTTCAATACTTATAAATTTGTGTTATACTACACTTTAGTATAACACATTATTTGTGTTATATAATAAAGTTTGCATAACAAAATTCTTTACTCATAAAAACTGTTAGTGTAATAGATATTATAACAGATTTTCGTATTATTTTATTATTTAGATAAGTTTAAATTCTCATTATATATTCATTTATATAACACTAATTTATTCTATTATATTTTAATTTTTTTATATAATTAAAATTAGCTTTTCTAATATATACTAGCATCATAAAATGAACTTGATTTTCAAATAACAAATAGTAAAAACATTCAACATTATATTAACAATCCACAAATTAGTTTAAAACATTCAACACTGTCATCAACAACAAAATGTTCTTAAAGTATTCAAGTAGTCTTAAATATTCATATATAAGCCTTGAATGATGATTTCGGTAAGTCCAGCACAGGGTAGTAAAGGAATGTGATGTGAGGATTATAGCAAGGACAAAACAAGATACTGAGAAGTAAAAGAATGCAGTGTAGAAAACCAAGTGAGGAACCCCATCTTTCAATGTATGCCATTGATCATTTGTTGCCAAGTTGAATGTTGGTGAGAATAGAGAAAAGCAAACACCAGCAAAGAAACATATGGACAGTCCAATGAGAGTGCTTTTCCCAAACACCTGTAGCAAGACTTATAATTATTAAATGTGATAGAGAATCTGAGATGTTTGGATTTGAATATCAGGTGATGAACGTCCAAATATTGTTGTGTAGTATTTTTGCAACACAAGATTATCACTTTTCATCTAAATGTGAGAATTTTAAATGATTTTCCATTCTACAAATTATTGTCTTTTACAGTGCCATCTATAGTGGTACAACTAGTTTTCTGCTCATTCTCATTATCCTTAAGTGCACCATCAAACAAAACAATTAAGTAAAAATTGCATCACTCAACAAGCTCGTGTCTTTTAAAAATGAATGAAAACAAGATAATTCTTTGATAACCTTAACATTTAATGAATGAAACATACCCCTCTTTAGATGAAAAACCTTCAAGTTTTTCTTTATTATCAGCTGCATTAGATGAGTGGACAGTAGAAGCAAGGCAAACTACAACCAAGAAGCAACCAACGCCAGGGAAAAGGATCTCGGTTCTATTAATTCTATTGTCTAAAAAGTAATTCTAGGTTGTTTCTGTCACCATTAAAGATCGCAATAGAAGCAAAAAATTCAGTATCTATAAGAGCAACACAGACAAACATCAATATTTAGAAATGGTCAGAGAGAGAGAGAGAATGAAAGAAAGGACCTATAACAACTGTTATGCTTGCAGTGATCACTTCTGTGACTGATAAGCCAACTATAGCCCAAGCATACTGAGTTGAGAGATTTCCAAGGCCAAGTACCACCCCTCCTGCCATTGCAAACATCACAGAAGGCCAATTATCCTACACCAATCACCCTAACATGAATCGAAACCAAATACATACAATACAATACTTGTGATTCAACACTTGTAATGAGCTAAAAAATATAATCAATACTGGATTAATCAGGAGGAGCAGCCAAAAGAATTATATAAAAAAAGAAGGGGAAAAACAAAAAAGAATGGATTCTAGACATGTCTAATAATAATTGGACCTTTTTATTAAACTTCATGGAGACAAGACTGTCACAATAAAATTGTCTAGCAATATTTTTATCTCATTTTCTTATCTAACTTTTAGCTTCTAGCTTCTATAAAAATAAATTGCAATGGTTAAAATAACATAATGTTTCTGCTAAAATTCTGTTTTTGAAGAATAAAATTTCTCAACCAAAAGATAGTTAACATGCATGCCAGAAAAAATAGCATAAGAAAACTGAATTAAATTTAGACTGGCTCTTTGGCTAATTGATGTAAAAGATTCTATGAAGGATGGGTGGAAAATTGGCAACCATACGAACAGAGGAAATGATCTACATAGAATTTTTATGAACTTAGAAGGTAATGTTCTAGATTCTTTGTATCCACAACACCTTACTTTAATGAAGGTTTTGGTAGGCTATTCTAAACACCACATAAATCACAGCTACAATAGACTCTAAACACTGAATAATGCAGGGGGTTGTTGAAATATAAAAATAGAACATCTAACAGTGAAACATTCTAGAAGAAGTCTGAATAGAGTGAGGAGCAAAACTAACCTTATCGATAAAGGATGAAGGGTAACATCGATATGTCTGCTCAAATGAGGTTCCATGATACCCATATCCGTTGAAATACTGCAAAGTCAATGAAGCAAGTTACATATTAACATCATATACAGGTGCCCTCCCTAAAGTCCAACCCTAATGCACTGCCCCAGAAATCGGATAACATAGTAGTTTGAAACTAATTGTTAGTAGAGAATTGGAAAATATAATAGGATAGAAATAATACATCAGTAATAGATATTATTGTAGATTCTC
The DNA here is from genome assembly GCF_963169125.1 of Humulus lupulus. Classification (NCBI taxonomy): domain Eukaryota; kingdom Viridiplantae; phylum Streptophyta; class Magnoliopsida; order Rosales; family Cannabaceae; genus Humulus; species Humulus lupulus. The sequence continues at coordinate 59,470,951 of NC_084798.1, forward strand.
ATCTTCCTGTGCTGAAATATGGTGACTAAATCAACCATCATATTCAATAGAAAAGTTAGGATAACCACCTCATGATTATGTAGTAAAGCTTTAGCTTACCATCTTAATACTGTGTCTAAGGTTTTGGCTGGCTCTCTGCTGTGGATAGTTCATCGTCCAAAGCTCCCTATATATATAGAAAATTTACAGTTACAGAGCACAAGTATTAAAAATAAAGGTTGAAAATTTTAATGAAAACCCAAGAGCCTAATTAGTCTCACTAGGAGTCCTAATCCTGATGCTAACTAATTAGACTCCTTAACTACATATAAAACTATCTTGAGTGGTCTTATAAAGTAATGCATTGACTATGCAGTCAGTAGACACAATTTAACCATGTAAGAGAATTTACTAAAAACTATCAGAAACAATATGAATAAAAGCAGTATAAACTCCGGCTAAAAAATTGATTTTTATCGGATTAAATTATGAAAATTCATTAACAAGATATGAATCAAAATGTTGCATTAATAAATGGAAATTCACATAAATATAAGTCCAGAAGCAATAAAATTAACTTCAATTACATAAGAGATCAATAACCCAGAAAATAAAAAACCATATTAAGCAATTATGGTGACTAAAATCGAAATTATACTGATACCCAGATGAAACGTTTGCAAGAAAAATTCAAAATCGAAACTTTGAATCAAATTATTGCTTTTCGCTCACACAACTAACTACTGTAGTGATTTCCTGTCAAAATTAGTTGAGATACCGACATTATGCACCCATAGACGGTATGTTTTTCCTGTTCAAGACAAAGTTACAATGAGATTGACAGCCTACCTTCATAAATCAATTTAACAATCATAACTAAACCTTACATAGCCAAAAAAAAAAACGAAAAAAGAGGCATACTATTTTCATTTATATTCAAAGAATTGAGCTTGGAGATGTTTCATTTTCATTTATATTCAGCCAAATTGGAATATGAAAGTTCTTATGTCACAAATAGCTTTTCAAACTACATTTTTTTGAACAAAAATTTCTCCAAGAGATACACATCAACTATCACAACATCAACTGAAAAATTTTCCGTGTTATTTAAGAGGAATTGGTGTGATTTTTCCCTTACCTGAATTCCACTGGAAATACGTCCAATAGTATTGGGGATCAGTTGGGATAATTTATGGGGACAAGCAACCTTAATGGCTGTATTGGAGACTCCAAAACATTAAAAGAATAGTCAACACATAAAACACTACATATGGGTGATAAAATCCCTTCATCATTCTTGAGAACCCACCATCTGTGCTGAAGCACATTGCAATTTCATGTTTGGACTGAGTGCCACGACGCTGAAAGAGCACTTAACAATGGTCCCTTCATCTCCTTCAGCAGCAGCTGCTACAACACTTGATTCCTCACTAATATCAATAACAGTGTCAATAAGACACTGATTTATTTCCCTAATTTTGTCTTTAAGAGCATGGATTTCCTACAACAAGATCACCATAGTCACTTCACAGGTATAAGTTTCTGAATGGATATGATAAAATGAACTCTCAGCACAGCACACTCATAATAAGCATATCTTTATGTGTCTCAGTATATGCTATCAGAAAGACACCAAAATCACTTCCACTATCAGTCAAGTGACTAAATCAGATCTAAGATTGAGTTGAATGTCAAACATGGATCGTTGAAGCTAGAACCATGTTTAAAATAGGTCCTATTCATACAAACATCCATTTCAGCAAAAGACAAATACCTCTAACTTACACCTCTTGATACCAGATGTTGCAGTTGACTCTAGATCTGATATTTCTGAGTCATTAATACTACTGGTTGATGATACGACATTTAAGGGCATGGCACTAGTGTAGCGCTTAATTTTCCTTGTCCCGTTAGTTTCGTCGTGGCTCATGAAATTTCTTACATGTAAACGACAGTTTGTCATAGCAACTAAATCCTCACCAACTGCAGCTCTAGATCCATTACCGGGAGCTGATCCTGCAAACCTATCAACCATGCTGACAACAGAGCCAATGTCCCTGACAGAAGCACTCAATGCCTTAGGTGACATAGATTTTACCTGGAAACCAGAGATTATTATAAATCATTAACCAACAACAAATGAGGAACCACCAAAAATGAATACATTATCAAGTGAAAGGAAAAAGCAATGACTAACCGCTTTCATTAAATGATCGAGTGGCTATTCTGTAATGCTTGACTTGCCTAAAACAGATATCGAAGTGTTTCCTTGAGTGCCATCAGGACCAATAAACTCTGCAAGCAAAGGGGAGGCTGATATTCCTGGGGTGCCAATTTTTTTCCCTTTTCTACTTTTATACTATGGGTTTTCATTTATTTGTTTATTTTAATTAAATTTCATATATTTTTTAACAGATCCTTGTAAGTAAAAATGAGAACGTACCTGCTGTTATTTGCCAGCAATTTTTTGATACAATTCATGAAGTTTAGGTAAGTACAGTTCCTTCATTGTTTTGATTTGCCAAAAATTGGAAAAAAAAAACAGTTAACTTTAACTTTTTTAGGTGCCGATAACTTAAATTAACATGCATCAGTCAGCTACATAGTACATGCTTTTATGAAATATAATAACAACCATAATTTCTGTCATTCACATAATGTCTTCATCATTTTTTTATCCTCCCAATAAGATATTTATAGTTTATTACTGGATGTATGTTTCACATTCTTGGTCATCCACAATTATCTTAATTACTTCCATAACAGCTACAGAATCCTAGCTTGATAGGTGGAATTAGTTTGATGAACAAGTCATATTACCTTCTGGTAAACCTCTTCTTGCCAATCAACTCCACTCGCATGTCCAGTTGCAGCTGAATCGACATATGCTACAAAAGGATGTTCACATAATATCATATGAGAAATTCAAAATTGCTAATTATAGAAACCTTTAAAACAATGCAAAACTATACAAGGCAACAACATACTTGATGATGTCTCTAGAAGAGGTCTCTGTGGTAAATATAACTGCTTTTGCTGATCAATTACATTTTGACCTGATGGTTGAAGCCTCATTTCACGTTGTAGTGGATTTGGCTGTTGTTGCAAACCCAACTGTTGCTGCATCTACGGCTATGACTGAATCTGTGACACAATTTGTTGTTATGGTTATTGTGCCTGAGATGGAAGCAAATTAGATCCACTCTGTTGCAATTTTTGCTTCATTGGAACTTCAGATTGTTGTTGTCGCATGTGCACAAAGTGCTGATTAGTTTGCATGCTTGAGTTACCAGTCTGAGTTCCATGCAGCTGCTGTTGTAACCCGTTACTTTGGGGGCCTAATTGTTGTTGATGCAAATTTGAAATGTTACTTTGCGGAGCCATTAGTTGTTGTTGTTGCAGGTTTGAGAGATTATTCTGCTGGCTAAGCAGCCTCTGTTGCTGCTGTAAATCCCCAACATTGTTCTGTTGTCCAATTAAGTTACTTTGTTGCATGTTTGTAGTATTTTTCTGTTGACTTATAAGCTGCTGTTGCTGCTGCTGCTGCTACTGCTGTGACACTTGTGTTTGCTGTTGGTGAGCAACAGCAGCCTGTTGAGAATGCGACTGTGGTCTAAGAATAGATTGAGGATGAGTTTGGAGCATGGCTTTAGATGATTGTTGAATTGATGATGACTGATTCTGCTGAATACTTGGGACACATGATTGGATTTCGGGAGGTTGCATAGCAGATGATGTTTGCACAAAAACTTGCTGAGATAATTGTAACTGAGTTCATTGTAATACGTTCTGTTGCTGTTGTTGCTACTGTTGGATGTGAGATTGTAGGATTTATTTGGGGACATTTCCCTGTGGGAACTTTGGCTTTACAAGCTGCTGCTTGTAAAGACACTGCTGCTGATTTTGGGATTGTTGTTGTTGTTGGGGGACCTGTTGCCTTAGTTGCATTTGCCTGTGAGTGTTAGCATAGCCTACTGTGTTTTGTGAATTACCAAGCATATTTTGACTTAAGCTTGTGGGAGGAAGAAGAGTAGATGATACACAGGAAGTGTAACGACCCAGATTTTCAAGACTCGATAATGTGTAAATATAAATGTTTTCATTTAACAAAATGTCTCAAAAACCCATAGAAAAAAAAACTTTTTTAAAGAGTAAAGTGAGCCTAGTTTAGGAAAATTACACAACATTTCCAAAAATAAAACGGCTTCCCAAAAGGTCGGTCCACATGTACATTTTCAAGGAAGACTCCAACGCTCACTGCTCTACCTTGCCCTTGCTCTTACCTACAACATGAAACAACTAGGTAAGCGAAAACGCTTAGTAAGATCAACTTTCAAACAATGCATGTAGAGAATTAAGGTTCCGGACCCTACACAATCAATTTCAAGAACGCTAAAGCATCCTGGATAAGTTATGGTCATGCCTGATAACCAAGGATAAATTAATTCATAACTAGATAAAAATCCTGCACTCAGAAAAATCCCAGAACAAGCAGATATATTATATCACAACTATATCTTATCAACAATTATATCCCTGCACTCAGAAAATCCCAGAGCAAGCAGATATATTATATCACAACTATATCTTATCAACAATTCTATCCCTGCACTCAGAAAATCCCAGAGCAAGTAGATATATTATATCACAACTATATCTTATCAACAAATATATCCCTGCACTAACAACATCCCACAGCAAGCAGATATATTATATCACAATATAATTCGAGACCAACGCTCTACAATTTCCAACAATTCAGGCGCAACGCGCCCTCCAACATAATTGCTAATCTGTAAAAGAGAACCGAGTCTCCACACTAAGATCTAGCCAATAAATATTCTCATCAAGGGTAACTATCGTGTTACCTAGGGCATCGCTACTTATCCAAGAGTGTAATCCAATTTACACGGTTTTACGGAGACTTCTATGTTAATCAGTGGTGCTGGTGAGTAGTTGCCCCTAGGGTGTTCAGCCTCACTCAATCTTGGCAACCCCTAGTATCTCTAGGCACTCTCACTGAATGGCCAATATTCACAGCTGCTATCCGGGAATAACTTATCAGAGCACTTGCTCGGATTCTAACCGTCCAATGATTAAGTAAGCATGAGGGCCCCTAGGTCCCATTTATTTTGGCGCCCCTAGGTTTAACCAGCTTATCCTCATCTCATGGCCACTCGTCGCGGTAATGAACCGGACATAAATAAAGTCAAGCAGTGTGACGGGGATCAGCCGTCTAGGGTATGACGGACATCTACCATTCATATTTTTTAACTCAGCACCCACTAGACTAACGTCTCTAAGCAACTTTCTACGACAAGGTATATATGTGCATGTATCCCTATACTAACATACAATACAATAATTGTTTCATGTTGCAGCCATACAATATAAGTTGACTTACTTGGAGTCCTTAGCGCTCAGCAGGTTTTCACCCTCCAACGTTCAGTCCAATTACGCTTAGCCAATACTGTAGTTATCCATACAGTATACTCGGATTAATTATGGCACTCATAATTCATTATCATTATTTTGGGCAGTTTGGTTATTTTAATAAAAGTCATTTGTAAGGATTTATAATCCTTATTTGGTTTTAAACCTATTAAGGAAAGTCATACAAAATATTCGAGACTAAACCCTAAGTCTCGGGGAGACCTATCCTAAGGTCTCGATACCTAGGCTCGGGTATCACAATGGTATTTTCCCACAATCCGCTAAAAATCTTATTCTTTCAAGATATCGCTATTAACCCGCACTTTCGACTAGTCAGTTAAAATATGTAAGATTTTAGCCGGTATTATATCTTGAAAATACTAATAAATTCCTTAATTATTTTTAAAGAAAATAAACTCTTAAATTTTCCTTTTATTTTTCTTAAGGTTTTAATATCTAAAAACTGTTTTAAGAAAATTGCCTAATTTGTCTTAATTAGGAAAACCATTAAAAATTTCCCATCTTGACTAATTAATTTTCCAAAATCAATTAATCAATTTTACTTACTAGAAAAATAATTCATTTAATTATTTTCTCAAAATATAGGGTTTTAAACCCTCTTTTAATTTTTTAACTATTAATAAATTAAATCTCTTATTTTTAAAAAGAATAAAAACTCTTTAATAAAAATAATTCATTTAAACTCAAAGGGGTAATTTTAGTGAAAATATGTTTTCAAGACTTACCAATTTATATCTTGAAATAAGCAAAATTTTACTTTTTACCTTATGTTCCAAAATCTCATTTTTACACTAAGTGTGAAAAGCCTATTTTTCACATTTTTAACTACATACTTCGTTAGTTCATAACATGGAATTTACTTACCCAATTGTTACCAAAATTTCCCAATTCCATTTTTGTTATGCCATTTAGGTCTTTGTAAAATCTTAGGTCAAAATGAGCATTTTTTATTGGTGAAATCATTTTCCAACAATGAGGTAAAAATGACCTTATTTTCAAGTCCTTATTTTTTCCAAACTTTGACAGTTAATAATTTTCAAACCGTTAAATATTTTCTTACCAAATTTTACAGTGGAATACTAGGTTACGCCGACAATATGTCTACAAAATTTTAGAAGAAACTGGGTTCATTTTCCCTATACAGTGGCTGTCCAGACATCGTTCCGAAAATAAGAATACGAAAAATATAGTTTTTACCTAAACTTTGAAATAGCATAACTTACTCATTTCTAAACATTTTTTTGTGTTTCAAAAGCTCAATTTTATGTACTCAATCTCTAAAACATTACAGTATAATTTAATTTTACAAAACCAATATACAGTGGCTGCTTGACCCCTTGGAAGTCACAGCTCAAAACATGTTTTGTTTTAGGGTATCCTACAAAAATCCTTGTGGGTTTTGGTTCCCATTTTAAAAAATCAATACACAAGCATCATAAAAATTATTAAACAACTACCATAACCTTATTACATCACCAACAAGAAACTTTAAGCATTAAATATACAAAATAATGCTTAAAACTAAAAACCATACAACAAAATCATCAAAAGTAAACTTTTTACCATTTTGGTGTTCTTGCTTAAGGTTTGGACCTTCCTATTAGCCTTGACTCCTTCAAAACCTTTCAAATACCCTAACCAACTTCCCCCAACAACATAGTTAATTAGCTATTTGAAACTATATGCTTAAAACTTTACAAAAGTCTAGATTAATGAAACTTTACCTTAAGGAAAACCCTCCCTAGACCAACACTTAGCCTCCAAGTTTCCTTGGTGTTCTTGAGGTTGAATATTGAGAGAAAACTTGAGAGGGTCTTCAAAAATCAGATGAGAGTGATTGAGAGAGTGTGGGGGTCGGTTTTGTGGGTTAGAATAGCTCACAATACTCTTCAAAATATCACAAAACACTTGAGTGCTTTTCTACCCACTTGCCCACTTGACTTCTTAATTAAATGGGATTTAAATTTTATAAAATTGGGTTCACACAACTCTAAAAATACCACATGGCCGGCTACCCTTTTCATTTTATCTATGTTATATATAATTTTTTTTTTTATAAAGGTTAATAAATGTTTCGTAAGAAGAAAAGTCCAAATTGGCTTTTGACACCTTTTTCACTCTTATTAAGTTTTAATCGCCAAACTTAACATTAATTAATTAAATTATATGTCTCTCACATTTATTTTGATTAATCACATAATAAAATTTAACCTAAGGTCCATTCATGGAATAAAATTTAACCTAAGGTCCATTCATTGAATAAAATTCCCCACTTCGGTAAAATTAGGCATTTAACACAAAATGCCCTAAAATTTCCATTTTCTTTTAGGTTTATTATTTTTGACCAAACTTTAAATTTTATGAATGTATTTTATGCCCAAAATATAATTGCCATAATTTTTCAATTTATTTTCTGAGATTTTTACACGATCAGGGTTTTTGTGTCGGTCCCGGACCGAAAGTCTTATCTTGACTTTTAAAATCACAAAATTCATATTTTGTCTAGAAATAACTCATGGAATACTTCCAAACAAAATATAATATTATTTTAAATAATATTCTTAACCCGGGGGAAAATCTCGACCCGAGTCGTTTAAAGGTACCCGAAAACGCAGGACGTTACAGGAAGAACTCTGAACAGCAGCAGAATTCTGAACATTCTGAGATAGTAGTTGTTGTCGAGTTTGGCCCTGATTAGATGACAATGGAATTACAAGTGATTGCCCTTGATTCTGTACTTGAGGTGGAATGACAACAGATCATGTCCAAGCAAAACTTTTATTAAGGATAATTTGAAATAATGAGCATTTATGTTCCCCCATTACATCCCTACCAATGCAGATGTAAAAATATTATATTTTTCTGATAGCTGACCCAACGAGAATGAGTCATGATCCTCTAACTACCAAATTAAGCTCCTAAGAACTATAATATGACTGCATACATAACTACTCCACATGCCAAAGTAAAGCATAAAATTTGGAAGAGGATGGAACAAAATAGAATTTGATTGATAAATGCATTTTGTATCCTATAAGAAACACATTTTTTTGGCTGCCATTTAACAATGCATTGTTATACCTGGATCTGTGGTTTCTGCTATTAGTGGGGTTGGATGGCAAAGCGTTGGGTACATTATTGTTCTGAGACTTATTCTCCATTGACAGCATCTTCAGTGAAATTTTCCGTAAATAATCAGACTATAACAATCACAAACAAATGCCAATTAGGAGGGAGCAACATACATAATAATCTTTCATGTACAAGGACACAAAACATTAACATGTAAACATAAGTACATCTGTTGCGGATTGGATATTTTTCAGATAAGGGAATTTAAGTTTAAATCCCTAATTAATCTATTTCCTATATTTTAGGGTTATTAGCCTCAGATATCTAACTGGTTATTTGATACATGTAACCTAATGTCAGCCTATGTGTGTGTGTGTGTGTCTCTCTCTCTCTCTATATATATATAGATAAATCCTATTAAGCAATAAATTAGTCTTTATCCATCTATAACATCATGTCAGCATTCAATGCAAGTAATACATATAGGTGACTGAGGAAAAAAAAGGAAAAGGAAGGTGATCAGAAATATGGAAGTACTTGGCTTGTCGCAGCACTGTAAACCTTTTCCTCAAACCTTTCAGCAATTTTCTTTAGTTCAAGCAATCCATCTTGACCCGAGAACGGGAGATGCTTTTTCAAAGTATCCATTCTTAAGGTAAAGACATCAGATTACATGTCTGTGAATGGCCATTTCATATATTTTTTACAATAAGATAAATTTTGAAGAAGGAAACTTCATAAAGAACAAAATCAAACTATCAAGGGCTTGATTTTTGTTTTTGTTTTGTTTTTCTTAAAAATAAAAATATTAAAAAGTGGAAGTTTTCCTTTAAAGTTTACTTTGATAACTTGTTTCGTCATTTGTATTTATGAAAATTATTAGAATAATTTCCAAAAAAGAGATAAACATGTTACTATACACATAGTAAATAAAGATTTCCAATCATGTTTCCTATCTTTTAAAATTGAAAATGAACACAAGATTTTTATTTTATTTAATCAATCCAATCAAGCCCTAAGTGGTTAAGGTACAACTGAATATTTTCCATTAACAAGGCATCTCTTGTTTCAAATGACACTGACATCTTGTTGACAATTTGTTGTCTCGAATCGTATTGCAGCTGAGTTCTCCAATCAGTATTGTCTATCATGGGTTCCCCACCTTGAATAGATCTCCAATTATTGTTGTCCATGTTGATAATACTCTGAGTTTGTTTGGCACGGAGAATTAGTTAAGATTATGTTGGACTGGATTCGAAATAAATTACAATGTCAAAATCCCACTTGAAAAACAAAGCCTGCGCAGAGAAGAACTGAAAATGTCGAACTTGAAAATGGGTATTCATACAAATTTACACGAAGAGAGGAAAACGTACCTGGGCAAGCTTAATCGTCCTCCTCCTGGGCAGATTGGTCGAGAAAAGAAGAGAGAGAGAGAGATAGGGGGTAAACACTGAGAAACAAGAGAGAGAGAGAGGGGGGAATCGGGGACCGACTGGGACCGTGTGAAAAATTTTGGGGGGCTGGGAAAAATTAGGCACCAAATTGCAATAAGTCCCGCTTATATACATATACACTTATATATATTATAATACTTTTTTAAAAGTGTTAAATTTTTGTGTTATGGAAATGGGTTTTTGTTGTAGTGTGTGTAAGTAGATCATATCGTAGATTGGCAAGTTAGTGTAAATCCTATGCACGGACTAATCTTAGTACTAACTTATTTTGAACATATAATCATATGTATATTCCATTGTGAATACGTCACTATAAATACGATTTGCTATATGCTTGGGATTTAATAGAACTTTATATTAAACAAATATTCATGAAAAAAAAAACATGTGAGCAAAGTGTTTGACCAAGTCCAAAATTGATTTCTACTCTTTTAGTGATAATAAATGAGAGTATAAAGAAATTGAGTTTTAATTAGGGTATAAAACCCCAACAAACTCCCACTTGCACTAATTGAAACTAATGCCTTAATTCTACTGATATTTGCTCACTACTCCCATTGCATAGCAGATATCTGGTATAGTGCACAACATAACATACATCAGACTTCCAACTGCAGATGCGTAAGAAACTTTTCTCATTACATCTTCCTCTTCAAGAGTCTGGGGAGACTGCTTCTTTGAAAGATGAATTCCATGATGGAACGGTAGACGTCTTTTCTTAGAATTTATCGTTGAGAAATGTTCAAGCACTTTACCAATGTAAGTTGCTTGGGATAGAGCTAAGAGTCTATTCTTTCTATCTCTGATAATCTGGATACCCAAAACATAACTTGCTTCACCCAAATCCTTCATCTAGAATTGAGTGCTCAGCCAATTCTTCACATCAGACAATTTCTTAACATTGTTTCCAATGAGTAAGATATCATCTACATATAGAACAAGGAATACCACTATTTGATTTGCCTTCAGTTGGTAAACACAAGGCCCATCAATATTTTGTCCAAAGCCATAGGTTTTGATTATTTCATCTAGCCTAAGATTCTAGGAACAAGAAGCTTGCTTAATTCCATGGATGGACCTATTCAACTTGCAAACTTTTCCTTTTTGTCCAGCTACTTTAAATCTTTCTGGCTGATCCATATAAATGACTTCGTGAAGCTTTCAATTAAGAAAAGCTATCTTGACGTCCATTTTACAGATCTCATAGTCGAGAGCGGCTGCTATGGATAGGAGGATGCGAATGAACTTAAGCATGGCTACCGGACTAAAAGTTTCCTCATAGTCCACGCTTTCTCTTTGGGTATAACCCTTTGCCACTAATCGAGCTTTATATGTTTTGATATTTACATCAAGAACTTGTTTCTTCTTGTATATCCACTTGCACCCAATGGCCCTAAAGTCACTAGGTGCTTCTACAAGATCCTATACAGAATTTGAGTACATGGACTTCATTTCTTGTTTCATGGCTTCGAGCCATAGTTCCTTTTCAGGGCTAGTCGTTTCCTGTTTGAAATACAATAGATGATCATCACTAGTGTCACCAACAACCATATTGGTTTCACCATCCAAACCATAGCAAATTGGATTCCTGGAAACCCCCCTGCTACGACGAGGCCTCATGACTGTTTGCTCAAGAACAGTTTTACTTTATTCATTTAAATAGACTTGAATTTGTTGGACATGAAGAGTTGGAATTTCATCATCAACTCGAATTGAAGACGATGGAACATTAGTTGGAGTCAATTATTTAACCATCTCCTCTAAAACTACTTTGCTCCGTGGTTTGATGTTTTGGACATAGTCATTTTCCAGAAAAGTAGCATTCGTAGAAGTAACACTTTCTTTTCTGAATGACTGTACAGAAGTCCACCCGAGTACCTTTAAGATGGCCAGCAAACATGCAAGCTTCAGTTCATGGTTCTAGCTTTCCCTCCTTTTTCCCCAGGACGTGGGCGGGACACCCCTAGATTCTATAATGGCGTAAACTAGGTTCATGACCATTCGAGCATTCTAAAGGTGTTTTGGGGATTGATTTGGACGACATAACATTGAGAATGTCGTTCGTGGTTTCACTTGCATGTCCCTAAAACAAAGTTTGTAGAGTTGTGTAATTAATCATGCATCTAATTATTTTCAATAAAGTTTTGTTCCAGCATTCCGTTACGCCATTTTGTTACGGAGTACTTGGGGCAGTAAGTTGTGATAAAATCCTAAGTTTAACTAAATGATCTTGGAACTGCATATCGAAATATTCTCCACCCCTATCAGACCGCAAGATCTTTAATATTTTACCTAATTTGTTCTAAGCCATAGCTAAGAATTCCTGAAACTTTGAAAATGTTTCTAATTTCCTATGAATTAGGTAAAGACATGAGTATCTAGAGTAATCGTCAATGAAATTGATGAAATACTCAAAACCACCCCTGTCTTGTACATTCAAAGGTCCACAAACATTAGAATGAACAAGTCTAAGTTGTTCCTTGGCCTTATCACCCTTTGTAGAGAATGGACGCTTGGTCAGTTACCTTCTAGACAAGATTCCCAGACAGGTAATTCACCTATGGTGAGTTCCCTCAAAGGTCGTTCTTTGTAAGTCTTTGAATTCTATCATAGCCAATGTGACCTAGTCTCAAATGCCATAAATACGTCATGTTGTTGTTTTTGGTCTTTTGGCATTTATTGTTCCTAGGTTTAGCTACTTTGAATGAATCATTGTTAAGAGCGAGGGGTTCATTAGGTCGCAGAATATAAAGCCCGTTTTCCAAACATGCAATACACAATTGTGATCCATTGAAAGAAATTGATATATTAGAACCTGTGAAAGTCATAACATATTGTTCTAATTGAAACATGGAGACTAAAATTAAATTTCTACTAAAATCCGGAATAAAAAATAGATCATTTAAAATTAAAATTTTATTTTCGAACTTCAGACGAGCTCTTCCTCTAGCTTGGACCGCAACAAACGCTCAATTCCGAACTCTAAGTTTTAAGCCACCTTCGTCCACTTCCTCCGACGATTCAAGAAGCTGTAAAGTATCACAAACATGGTTAGCATACCTAGAATCAATTATCCAAAAGGATTTATCATTCTCTAAAACACATGTTTCTAAGATATATGAACTATAATCATTACCTTTGTTTTTCACTACTAGAACTTGGGGCAATCTTTTTTCCAATGCCCCTTCTCTTTGTAATGAAAACACTTAGCTTTACCTTTCTTGTTTTTCTTGTTCTTCCCCTTAGGTATCAGTGTATTTGGTTGTGCACTCGTCTTTGCAGCCTTTGCAGGCTTGGGGTTGTTGTTTTTTCCACCTTTCCTCTTGTTACCAGCTTTTGAAGACGAAGCTTGGTTAGGTTCAGCCCTAGCTAGATCAGCAGCAGCAGTAGTTGTCTTCTTTTCTCCTCCCTTACATGGTCCACCCAATCTGAAGCTCGTTCATGAGCTGCGTCAGACCATCATTGAGTTTATTCAACACATAGTTGGTGGTGAACAATAGGAAAGCTGGAGAGAGATCGTTGAGGATTTAGCTGACTTGAGTTTCCTCATCTATTGTTGCTCCATGTAGTTCAGCTTCCTGAAAGTAGTTTGTCATTTTGATCAGATGATCGTGGACATGTTGAGAAGGTGCCATCTGAGCATTGCCATATTTTTTGGTGGCCTCAAAACGAGTTTGCACTAACTTGGCACCAAACATGTCTTGGAGCGGATCCATGATTTCGTAGGCTGTCTCGATATTATCCATCTTTGTCTTGAGAGTGTCGACCATACTAGTCAACATGTAGTACCGCGCCTTGTTGTTAGCCGCCTGCCAACACTCATACTTATCCCTCATAGATTTGGTGGCTCATTCAGCTGTAACTTCTGGGGATTCCTCAGTCATAACGAACTTGGAGTTGTCACCAATCAACACAATGTTGATGTTTTGCTTCCATTTAAGGAAGATTTCTCCAGTGAGTTTCTCCATAAAATGTTGAGAAAGGATGGGAGTAGATACAACCATAATGATACTACAAATTATCAATAAAATAGAAATCAATCACATTTTCTCAATACAACTCCTATTAACACAAATTTCAAGAAATAGCACAACATATATCATAAATATGTAAGATATGATAAAAAAAAATACAAAACATAATCATATCTCTATGTCTTTAGGTTTTTAACTAATCAATGATATTCTTGTCCCGGTTGGCGAGAGTAAAAAATACGACTAGTTAAATAAAGTTGTAAACTTATTTAATAATGAACACCATCATTAACAACCTACTATTTGATCAACATAAGAAAACAAAATATCTTATTTTATGAGCTAGACCCACAGTTTCGATAATCAATAGATTTAGTCCTAGTAGTCAATGTAGAGGTGAGTCTAGTAGAATTTGACCTATAATTATCTATCTTTCGAAATCTAACCTTGTCAAAATATCTAATGAACACCTTCCATAGGGGGACGAATCAAAGCATCTCGAGGCCCCATTAAGCTATTGACCTTGTTAAACCAACGGTGGAGATCGAATATAATTCTTAAAATAAGCTCATTATAAAATTAAAAATAGTATTTTTATTATTTATTTTCAAAAATTAATGACTATGGTTCTCCAAAAATTGCAAAGTTAAATTTCTAAAACCAAAGTCCTATAATTTTCTATTAATTCTAAAGTGTCACATTGAAACAAATTCAATAAATTATAATTAATTTGTTGCTAATCAATATGTTGGTTTAACTATTATAATGAACCTATACAATTAAGTCCAACTCAGGCAAATGGGCCTTAACAATTGGGCTTGCATTGAGGAGGGTTGGGTCCAGTATGTCGTTCCCACTACAAAGGCCCTCATACTTCCATACAAGGTCCAAACCTTCGTTTTATTAATTGTTATTAATTAATTAGGCCCACTATAGTCATGGAAAGAAAATGGTCCTTCACAAGTGGAACAAGAGAGGAATTTAAACTATACATTTTCGAATGGGCCCAAATAAAATCTATCATTTTATGAATATTTTATTTGGCAAAATCCATACATCTAGCAAACATATGAGCTACTATATGCATCTAAGCCCAATGGCAAAAATACCACATATGGTGCAATACAGACATGTTATAATTGGATGGGCCTAATCATATTACTATATGAGCAAGTCTACAAATTTATGCAAAAATACCACAATTTATTTCATTTGCAAAAATACCACAATTAATTTTCTAGAATTTATCAAAAAATTCGAAGTAATTAAATTTTTACAAAAAAAATAAGTAAATTTAAATTTCATTTATCAACAACTAACAATAGTTAATTTAAATTTCAGTTATCATCAATCAACTTGGTTTAGGTTAATTTAAAAAATAATATTAATTTAATTTAAATATGATTTATCAACAATTAACCATAATTAATTTAAATCTCGTTTATAAAAAAAACTATTAATTGGTTGAAAAAAATGATATTTTTCAAAATTTAACCAATTTTAAATTTTGAAATCAATATCTTAATTGTTTTTCAAAAAATATTGTGTTGTTACAACTATAAGAAAATATTTTAACCATTTAAAAAAATATATAAATAGTTATAACAACCCTAAAATATCTCAAAACAGTTAAAAAAATTCAAATATCCATAAAATTATCTAACTAACAGATTTTAAATAATTTAAATATTAAAAACTATATAATAAACAGATATTAATATTTTCAAATAAAGATTAAATAAAATAACAAGTATTTAAAAGAAAATATCTTTAATATATGATATCTTAATTGTAATATTTTAATATATTAAAAAAAAAAAATTAAGTTTTTAACCTATTTTTAAATTTGAATTTGAATCTTTGTATAAAATATCTAATTATTTAAATCTCAAATAACAAAAATATCATATTTAAAAAAAAATGATAAAATAAATATGATATTTTTGGCTTTGTTATAAATTATCAATTTCACAAATTTTATTTTCTTTAATTTAAAAAAAATTACGAATGAACAGTACCCGTGACTGCAGGTGTGGCGCGCGTGCGAAGGGAGCTGGAGCACACGGTGGCTAGGCGGTGCGCGCGCACATGTGTGACTGGCATCCACAGAAAAAACTTTTGTGCAATTTTTTAAACCAAAACAATTTTCTAATTAATTTCACCATTTTTTTACACAAAATAAAGTAGATATAAGAATTAATGGCATAGAAAACACAACAAAATAACCTAAAATTACTAATAATCACATAAAATTCAATATGCTTCATAAAAACATGAAATCCATCCAATTACTCAAACACATCAAATAATTCAATTTTTAACATGTTCATACATGAAAATAAAGATTACCAAAGGCTCTAAGGCCAGTTGTTTGGAAACTTATGCAGGATCTTGTTTTATTTTCATGAAGATCTTATATTAAACGAATTAATATAAGAAAGCTTAAAACATGTTTATAAAATTGAATTCAAACATAAATAATGATAAGAATACTTACATTATACGAAGCAGAATGATAGAGTCTTCCTTTAATTTCTCTAACCCTTGTATCCTTTCTGTCGTAGAGTATTACCAAGAAACCGAACCGTTCTTCAATTTTCTTCACAGCCTTCCAAAGTATGCTTAGAATCACCTAGACTAGGGTGGGCAATTCTCAACACATGAGATAGATACAGAGAGAAGAAGAGAAAATAGTAATGAGGCTTAGAAAATGACTTATGTTTGTAGAGAGAAACTAAAACCTATAAGATCTTCGGATATTCTCATAAACTTATGTCTGTCATTTGTTTTCAATTCTCACTTACCATTCATTTTATAGACTCAATTAGGTCATTTATTTAATTAAAAAAATCAATAAAATAATAGCCAATAATTAGCCCTAGGTTGAAATTATCATGGGATTTAGGCCCGTGAAATTTCCCATTTAATTATAAGCCCATTGGACTTAAAATTAAGGCCAGTATTATTTTCTATTGATTAATTTAATTAAGAAATTACTTAAATCCTTTATCAAATTAATTATTTATAATTTGAACCTTGATTTAAATTTAATTAATTGTTTAAACACCACTTTATCTTAATTAATAAATCTGCCCTAATTTCTCTTTTCTTCTCTAAATTATATAACTCTGTGAAACTATCAAAAATTGACCTGGTCAACTTTGAAAATTAAATTAATTAATTGAGACTATCTAGATGATTTTATCCAAGGTACAGTGGGGACTCCACTAAAGACTCAGAATTGCATTCTTGAATTCATAGTACGTTCTATAAGCAATATAGATATGTTATTAATTATCCATTGTTACAACCATAATTTTCATTCAATCCTCTATAGACGGTCTACAATGAGATGGGACTAAAATATCGTTTTACCCCTCATTGTACTTTATCCTTAAAACACCTAGTTCCTTGTAAATGATATTTCAGTTAACTAATATAAATTACTAAAATGAGATCTATATCATTTATCACCTTGAACCAAACTACATGGAAACCATCATTTCTCTTTTTCATTAGAAGCTATAGGTGTTCATATCTATGAGTAACACTCCCACTCAATTATACTACCAAGTTCCCAAGATGTATGTATGGCCTAGTCCGTAGGGTAAGCTAGTAACGAAGAAGTCAAAGAACTCAAATAATACAATCAGTTAGAATACTAACCACTCATAATTGAGATTGAATTGACCTATGGTCAACTATATGATATGACTAGAATTGATAATAGTAGTATGTTTACTTATCCTATCAACTATCAGTATCGGTCTAGTCCGATGTAACAAATACATCTGATCTTATCTACTTTGCTAATGTTCTGGAAAGAACATAACACTGCTATGTGTAAGTAGATCATATCGTAGATTGGCAAGTCAGTGTAAATCCTATTGTTTGAAAATAAAACATAACTTTAATCTTAAATAAATTTGTTACAAAACCAAGTGCGAAAAATACATAGAAAACATAATTAAAATACTGAACACAACGTCGTCCTTGAATCGTTCACGCAGTCCATCGACTCCTTTCTTCCTCAATACACAACTCCAAGCTGCCAAGAATCCTTCTGCCACCATAACTATTTTCCTTCATATATAAAAATAAAGGAGTGAGCCTAATGCCTAGAAAGGAAAATCTACTAGCACATACAACATAAATCATAAACGTATACTATAAAACATATGACTATATAAAAACAACATCTATTACAATTGCCATCATACTTCTTGGGACTTTCTAGCTAGGCAATCATATGCCCATAAATTTACGGGGATATAGTTATCTAAACAAGTCATATAAATTTATAGGGGTCGTTATCTAAACAATCATATGCCCAAGGAATCTATTATTGGGACTTGTTATCTAAACAAGTTCTATATTTGTTATCTAAACAAATTATGTGATTATTATCTAAACAATTCATATACTAAAACAATTTAAAACATATCATACATATAACATAAACATATATCAAAACATGAAAGCATACAAAATCTATCATATAACCAAGCTTTTGATTTGTCTTTTAATGAAAAAGGGAATAATTTTAGTTTGACTCACTCATCAGAAATTTTTTGAAATCTAAATGTTGAGCAAATTTCTAAGAAATCTTTTACATGCATGTAAGGATACTCTCTATCTAACCCATAAAAACATGGACACAATTGAATGATTGACGGTTTAAGCTCAAAATGGGTAATAAAAGTGTTAGGAAAAACAATACATGAAGGAACATTAGATGAAATAGGTGCAAAATATTCAAGCAAGGTTTTTTCAGGCACAACATTTTCATCAACATGATTTCTATTAATATTAACAATTGTCTCCATGATGCTCAAATTTTTACTAACACTTTCAATTTAAAACAAAGATAAGCGTCTTTTTACCAAACGATTTGTAGAGTTATGTTCCCAATGATGCATACAATTTTCACAAATAAGGCAACAAAGATAATTTCAAGAAAACAATTTTTCTGATGTGGAAGATCAGTAAAAATCACAACCACGAAGCATACTTAGAATTTTTAGAGATTTCACAACAATATAATTGTTTACCCTAAAACGGCTCATGATGACATGGCAGGCACTTGTCAACTTTAAGTGAATAAGTCTTGTTCGACCATCGACTAGAGAGTTATCGATTGATCAAGCCTCATGCTTAGGTGCGACCAGTCTGGTCGCATACTTTCGTTCATTTCTTTCTGGTATGCAATCTTGTAATATTGGCATTAATTGTATTTTCCTTTCTTACCTTGATACGCAAGTCTTAATTATAATTAAGGCTCGTTGGCCCATGTAACCTTCTTGAGCCTATAATAAGAATCAAAGGGCTCAAGGAAGGGACTTTTGGAACTTTGAATCTTTGTACTCAGAGAGAGAAGCATATAGTGTGATTATTCACCGAAATTGTAAGGTCATTACCATCCATTGGGGCCAAACCACTATAAATCGTTTGTGACGTTTGTTTTCCATTTGATTCTCTTCTTGTTTTCTTCTCATTTTCTATCATTTATTTGACTTTGTGTCGTTGACCAATTTGAGGGTCAACATTCTAGTGCTTTCATTGAGAGATTAATCTGAAACTTCAAGAAGATCAAATGGCTAAAACATCCAAGAAGATGGGACAGACTTCTGGCGCTGCAACCACCCAGCCTCCTCCACCAAATGTGGACGAAGATGAACTAAAGCTGGATTTTGAGGAGGAGGAGATGGATTCAGAAACCCTAAGGACAACACTGGGTGTGTCGTAAGAGGAGTTGGCCAATCAATAGAATGCGACTAAGACGTTGGCATTGCAATAGAGGGAAATCGAACATCATAGCCAAGAGTTGAATGGGCGGCAGGCAAACATGGACTGCCGGCAGAGAGATGCAACCGTCGCCCTAGAAGCAACAATTCAGTTGGCTCGGGAGCAAGTTGCACCGGCTTCTCAACCAGATCAGCCACCAAATGCACCACAACAACGGGCCCTAAATCCGAGTCCTCCGCTTCAGCCAATGAGCCCTCACAGGCCGAAGCAGCTGCCTGCTGTTCAACACGAAGTCCCAATTGAGTCCTCCGCTTTAGCCAGTGAGCCCTCAGAGGTCGGAGTAGCCGCCTGCTGCTCAACACGATGTCCCATTCAGGATCCTGAGCAGTAGCCACCTTCTCGCATTGGTCGAGATAATCCCCAGTGCGGAGGAAGAATAGGGTCGGGCAGCCTCCCCGAAGCCCTAGAAGCCCAGTGGTTGATGATCCAAATCCACCTAGTAGGGGGCGATATCCTTCTTCCAATAGAAGGTACACCGAGTCAGGCTCTGCGGTCAGGGAACCCCCATGGCATGATAATACTCGGGGACCTATTGACCAACACAGGCCTCCCCCCAACGCTCGCGAGGTGCCAACTCGAGGAGGGAATAGCGTGACAAGCCGGTTACATCATAGTCAGTCATAATTCAGGAACGAGCATGACTATAATGAAACTGACTCCGGCAGAAGGAACGCTGGTCGAGGGCGAGAAGAGAGAGGTGGAGAAAGGAACCCCCCACCAAGAGACAATAGGCCTGCGAGCCAGAACGCTGGGGGGCAGCCTAGGCAGCCTAACATCTTCCATCGATTGGGTGCCAGTGAGCAACGGCGTAGAGGTGATGACATAAGGGACGTGCTCAACGACAAACGCGAAAGGCACAATGAGAATGCCCCTTCAGCTCCGATTGCCCCAGCGATCCCAGACGTCGTGCAGGCCCAAATCGATGCCTTAAACCAGGTTGTCCAGCAGCTGGTGGGAAGTCGAACATCCCACATCGAGTATGATCAGAGAAGAGGCACTTCGTTCATGCCAATGATAGCTGTGGTGGAAACCCCCAGCAAATTCAAGATTCCAAGTATTACCGAAATTCGATGGGTACGGGGACCCATTATCTCATGTCAATAAGTTTGAGATACAAATGGACATCCAGAAGGTGTCAGATGATGCCCGTTGCAGGATTTTTTCGGCCACCCTATCTGACACTACTCAGGAGTGGTATTTTAAATTTCCCCTACAAACATAGTATCATGGGAAATGTTCGTGAGGGAATTCTACGGACAATTTTATGCTGGTTGTGTGCACCCAACTGGGGCCAATCAGCTGGTCGAGATACATCGAAAGGAGAGAGAATCTTTAAAGGAATATGTCCAGCGTTTCATGCAAGCAGCTGTTGGGGCTAAAACTTTTGGAGATGAAGGGAAAATGATTGGCCTTACTGCTGGAGTAAGGCACCATTCTCCTCTCTAGAACATCTTAAGAAAGAATGGGGTGAAGAGTACCCAGGAGTTTCTTGATCAAGAAGATCGCTACATTAAGCTCGAGGACGCGATCGCTAACGAGGGGAAATTGCTTGTGAAGGAAAATGGACCAAAAGAAGATCCCGCCAAAGCCACCAATGGGTCAGATAAACCCAATGACAATGGAAAAGGCAACAGAAACGGTAAAAACAATTGAAAAAGGGCAAGCAATGAACCATCAACATCTGAAAATAAGCACCCTAAAGGCAACAGATACAAGCCAAGATTCACCAATTACACGGCCCTTGTAGAGCGGAGCAGAGGTTTACCAGGCGGCCAGCGCCAATGTCCCTTATAAGCGACCAGCGCCAATAAAGAAGGATATCTCCAAGAGAGATACAACAAAATTTTGTCGTTTTCACAACGACTATAGTCATGACACTAATGAGTGCAACCAGCTAAAGGACGAGATTGAGTTCCTTATCAGACAAGGACACCTGAGGAGATACATGCAAGCCACAAGAGGTTCTTAGTGAGAGGCTCAAGGAGGCAACGAGCAGGCACCTGTACGCTAACATTCGAAACCTTTTACAGCCAGCTCCTGTGGTAGGTAGGTTACTCACCATTTGTGGTGGCCCACACCTTGCAGGAGACAGTGGGAAGGCAAGGGAGCGATACACTCAAACCTTACGCCACGACTAGGACATCGAGATGCTAAATGTGGAGGAGTGAGCGCCCAAAAAATCTCGAATAGAGGAAGAGTAAATAACTTTCTCTAAGCTTGATGCTCCGCATGTCTGATTCCCACATTCGGATCCGCTGGTCGTGGACGTCTAGATTTCCAACATGATGGTTAAGAGGGTGTTGGTTGACACAGGGAGCTCAATCAATATCTTGTACAAATCTTCACTAGAGAGGATGAAGTTGTCCGTGAAGGACCTGGAGCCGTGCAACCAAACCATTTATGGTTTTTCTGGTGAAGGGCTTACGCCAACAGGGTTGATTAGGCTTCTGATTACAGTAGGAACTGCACCCGTGAACAGGACATTACTCACTACTTTTATAGTAGTTGATTGTCCTTCCGCATAAAATGCTATAATTGGAAGGCCTATTTTGGTCGACCTGCGAGCTGTGACCTCGGTTCGGCACCTTGCCATGAAATTCCCAACTGACGCAGGGATAGGATGTGTATTGGGAAACCAATGGGAAGCGAGGGAGTGTTACAATTCCTCGATATCTAAGGCGAAGAAAGGTGGATCGAAGGAAGGCATCGAAAAAGAGTTGCAAACGACCAATGAAACACAAGCCCAATTAGGTGATTCCGTCACCAAATAGGGTGTTGCCCAAAGTAAGGATAGGGATTTGGGTCCTCTCTTTGGGGATTTTGATGAAGAAGTAGGACCAATCGAGGACCTTGAAGAGGTCCAACTCGATGAAGCAGATTCGACCAGGGTTGTGAAAGTCGGTAATAACTTAGAAACACCGATAAAATAAAAGCTGGTGGAATTTTTGAAGAAGAGCCAGGAAGTCTTTGCCTGGTCGCATAAAGACATGGTTAGAATTGACCCAGCAGTTATCAACCATGTCCTGAACATAGACAAGAGTTTTCCACCAGTGCAACAGAAAAGAAGAAAGCTCTAAGCGAAGAAGTTGAGAAGCTAAAGGAGAACGGATTCATCAGGGTAGCGTTTTATCCATCGTGGGTCTCTAATCCCGTACTAGTACCCAATCTGAATGGGAAGTGGAGAACATGCATGGATTTCACAGATCTTAATAAAGCCTGCTTGAAAGATTGTTTCCCTCTCCCAAGGATCAATCAGCTGGTTGATGCCACTTCGAGGCACGAGATTCTATCATTTATGGATGCATACTTTGGGTATAATCAGATCAGTATGCACCCACCTGATGAGGATCAGGCTAGCTTTCACACCGATACAGGGCTTTACTGTTACAAAGTAATGCCCTTCGGTTTGAAAAATGCTGGTGCGTCTTATGAGCGACTAGTCAATCATATGTTTAAGGAGCTAATCGACACAAATATGGAAGTATATGTTGATGACATGCTGGTTAAGTCGAAGAAGGTAGAAGAACACATAGGGGACTTGCAAGAGTGCTTCAATGTCTTGAATAAGTATCAGATGAAGCTGAATCCCCTCAAGTGTTCCTTCGGAGTTGGATCAGGGAAATTTATGGGATATATAGTGAACTCATGAGGAATTGAAGCTAATACCGAAAAGATCAAGGCCCTGGTTGATATGAAATCGCCAATGAAGATCAAAGATGTTCAAAGTTTAACAGGGAGAATCGCTGCTCTAAGTAGATTTATCTCCAAATCGACGGACAAGTGCATCCCATTTTTTAATCTACTTAGAAGCAATAAAAAATTTGAGTGGATAGAGGAATGCGAGCAGGCTTTTCAAGCTTTAAAGTCTCACATTCGCAGGTACTTATTCTATCTAAGTCGATCGAGAAAGAACTCTGTTCATCTACTTGTCGACCACAGAATATGCTGCTATTGCTGTCTTGGTAAGAGAGGAGGAAAATGTGCAAAAGTCCGTATATTATGTAAGCAAAAGGCTAATAGGAGAAGAATTGTGGTATCCGCCCATTGAAAAATTAGCCTACTGCTTGATTTTAGCCTCCAGAAAGTTGTGGCCATACTTCCAAGCTCACCCCATCACAGTATTAACCGATCAGTCCCTACGGCATGTTCTGCAGAAGCTAGAAGCCGCTGGCCAATTAATGAAATAGGCAATAGAATTGGGGCAATTTAAAATTTGTTACTTACCACGAGCATCAGTAAAAGGGGAAGCTCTGGCCGACTTCTTTGTAGAGCACACTGGGCTTCCAAATAGCGAACAGATAGAAGAGCCTGAGCCTCAAAGCCAAACTCCCTCTTGGAAGTTGTTTACAGACAGTTCATCCAATGAACATCACGCTGGAGCCGGAGTGATTTTGATAATGCCTGAAGGACATCGATTCCACTATGCAATCAGATTCGACTTCATAGCATCCAATGACGAAGTCAAATATGAAGCCCTACTTGCAGGGTTACGATTAGCCAGGGACATGAACATAAAGTCACTTGAAATCTATAGTGACTCCCAGTTGCTGGTTAATCAGATTACTGGAGAGTATCAAGCCCGGGGTCTAAAGATGAGTTCTTAGGTGAACAAAGCAAAGGACTTGTTGGCACAGTTTGAAAGATATACTCTACAGCAAGTACCTCGCGACCAGAACTCAAGCGTTGATGCCTTGGCCAAGTTAGTGGGTGCAAAGAAAGGGCCCTCCAAAGGCAAGCTGCTCAGTTTATCCTTGTCAATGAAATTCTATACTGAAGAGGGTACTCAATGCCACTCCTAAGGTGTGTTTCTAAAGAAAAAGCCAAGGAGTTAATGCGAGAAGTCCATGAAGGTTTCTATGGGGACCACGCTGGGGGGTAGAGTTTATCAAAAAAGATCCTAAGGTAAGGATACTTTTGGCCAAAAATGAATGAAGACTCAATGGAATTTGTTCAAAAGTTTGACAAGTGTCAGAGATTCTCGAAGATTCTACAAGCAGCCCCTAATGAGCTAAAGCAGATGCAATGTCCGTGGCCATTCGCAGTATGGGGAATAGACCTAATTGGATCTTTGCCCACGGGGAAAGGCGACGTCAAATACGCCGTGGTGGCTGTCGATTACTTCACGAAGTGGGCCGAGGCTAAGCCACTTGCAACCATAATGACCAAAAAGTGCTAGAAGAATGGATGAAGAGGCAAGGTTGCCCCTGCCTCAATGTGGTATCTCGACCAAGCGCTGTAGGCGCACCCAGGCAGGTTTGCCCTCTGGTCGATGGAAGGTTTGTTTAGGGTATTCCCAGAAATCCCATACTTTTTGAGATAATCCCCTATCATCCTAGCTGTAATGTTGCTAGGAGGAGTAACATACCATTCGACGTCTGATCGAAGGATGTCCTGGGGTTGGTCGAAAGAATTTCAGCTCGAGGAGCAGGCTGATTTGCAGGTGGGTTGGTTGGTTTCTTTTTTTTGGGTGGTGGATTTTACTCGACCCATGTTTGATGGACTGGTTGAAGGTCTATTAGACGGGGTATGGGAAAAAGGAATCTCCAGGATAAGTAAGGACGGCTGATCTTGATCTTCAAGCAACTAGGTGAGCAAGTTGTCGTCGATCGGCCTCTCACCTCCCCACGGATCGTGCATGAAAATCTGTGAATAGAGAAGGGGAGATGAGAATATACGGCCAAAAGACCAAGAAGTGTAAAGAGTTGGAATAATGTTGCTCGTGTATAAAAGTTAAGTTTTTTACGACCAACAGCATTCTAACAAAAACACTATGCTCTATGCGTACAGTTTGGAAAATGGATTAAAAGCAGAAGTGAAAAAAATTTCAAGAAAAACTTTTTGACTTTGAATGGGCGAGAAAAACCCATTTTTTCTACAAGTCTAAAAATCAAATTTTTACTTCGATTTTACGTCCTAAATTAATAATCCTAACTACCAAACTGATTCCTAACCCCTGCAAAGTATTGTTTTCCTATCATGTTAGGTTCAGATCTATATACCCATTTACCCCAAAACAAATTTTTCAAGAACGTTTGAGAACTCAGAATCTGAAACGAATAAAAAACAAATATTGCATGGCAACTCAACGACTGAGAAGTTTGAGAAACTTACTTGGATAAAGGTTGGAGTAAATTTTTGAAACGCGAAGTCGGAAGGTTGGATAGAAGCTTCGAGAATCATCAAGACCGTCTAAGCTTCTAGGCTTTCTGTGACTTGTTCTTCGGTGTTCTTAAAGTGAAAGTGAAATGTAAAAAGTGAAAAATGATTCTGAGGAGTTATTTATATTGATCGAGGAGCAGTTACCAAAGTAATCATAAAGGGTAACTTTCCAAGACTTGGGTAAGTGTAATAGCCGTCAGACCACTTTTGGGAAACCGCAAAGACATGATTGGTTGCCTTTCTCGAGAAGGCATGGGTGGCTCTAACAGATTTGATAGGGCATACGAAAAGACGGTCGCCTAAGTTTACTTTATGCTGGTAGCAATAAAATAAACTTGGGGGGCAAATGTCTACCCTAAAATGGCTCATGATGATGTGGCAAGCACGTGGCAACTTTAAGTGAATAAGTCATGTTCGACCATTAACCAGAGAGTTATCGATTGATCAAGCCTCATGCTTAGGTGCGACCAGTCTGGTTGCATACTTTCGTTCATTTCTTTTTGATATGCAATCTTGTAATATTGGCATTAATTGTATTTTCCTTTATTACCTTGATATGCATGTCTTAATTATAATTACGGTCCGTTGGACCATGTAACCTTCTTGAGCCTATAAATAAGAATCAAAGGGCTTAAGGAAGGGACTTTTGGAACTTTGAATCTTTGTACTCAGAGAGAGAAGCATATAGTGTGATTATTCACAAAAATTGTAATCTTCCCAAAGCTGGTGAAACTCGTGAACCCTAGTTCACTAATCACAGTGTTGGGATTCAATATCAATAAGAGTACTAAGTGGACGTAGGTCATTACCATCCATTGGGGCCAAACCACTATAAATCGTTTGTTTTACATTTAATTCTCTTCTTGTTTTCTTCTCATTTTCTATCGTTTATTTGACTCCGTGTCGTTGACCAATTTGAGGGTAAATAATAATTTTTATGGTTTACATGTCCCTAGGCCTATTTTATTCAACTTACTCACACACTGCTAATAACTCTCTGAGGTCAATTAGTAGAGGCAGATTGGGAAGTTTGTTCAAATTTCCTTTAAGCAAAGATTGTTTATGGTGAAAGGACAAGATTTAGGTTTTTTTTCAAGTATTTTTTTTCACAATTACACAATAATATGATAAGAGAAATAAAATAGGACAAAATAGATAATGTTAACTAAAATTGAACAAGAGTTGGAAGGCATAGCATGCCATCAACCATAACAAAAATAAAGTAAAAAGTAGGAGGCGAAAATTGCCATCAACTAGTAAATATGCACAAAAATATAACAATAAAAATAAATAAAGCAAATTACAACAATGATTAGGAGGCACAAGTGTCGTCAACTAAAAAAAATAGAAAGCATAATTATAAATAGATATAGATATATATAAGAAAAAAATTATGGGTGGAAGAACCATCCCAAATTTTCTTCTTATCTTTGTTTTTTAGTTTTATATTTTTATAATTTTGTTATAGTGCAAAAATTAATATAACTAGTAGAGGAATTCACTAACCTTGACAAAAATTTCGTTTCTCTTCTTGCAACTCACTGACAATGGCGCTAAAAACTTGATGGACCAAAAATGGGTATGTTTTAAATATGTAAATTGCAAGCGCACGAATCGTTTATATAGTATAGAGTTCGTGTAAGCAAGGATGTCGAACCCAAAGGAGTTGTCTAAAATAAAAAAGAAACTATTTTAAACCAAAATTAAATAAATTCTAACCTAGCTCCAAAGATTGATAAGGTTTATTGTCAAGAAATTAAAATAAAAGATTGAAAATAAAACTATTTAAGAGAAGAAAAATATACCAATTATGATGTGTAAATCTCTGATAATGACCTGCTAATCCCAGAAAGCTTCTTACCTCTGATGCATTCTTCGATCTTGGCCAATCATTCGTAGCCTCTACCTTAGATGGGTCTACTACAAATCCATCCTTGGATATAATGTGCCCGAGGAATGCTACTTGGGAAACCCAAAACTCGCACTTCTTGAACTTGGCGTAAAGTTGATGCTCCTTTAGTTGTAACAAGATCAACCTTAGGTGCTCCTCGTGCTTGACTTCGTCCTTTGAGTATACTAAGATGTCTTTGATGACCACTATGACGAATTTATCTAAGTATTCTTAAAGATCCTATTCATTAAATCCATAAAGGCGGATGGAGCATTGGTAAGACCGAAAGACATGACTAAAAACTCGTAATGCCTATAACGAGTTCTAAAAGTTGTCTTAGGAATATCCTCTCCCCGCACCTTGAGCTGATGGTACCTGGATCGTAAATCAATCTTTGAAAACAAGGTCGCACCTCGGAGTTGATCAAACAAGTCGTCAATCCGGGGTAGCAGGTACTTATTCTTAGTCGTCACCTTATTCAGCTCACGGTAATCTATGCACATCTGCATGCTTCCGTCCTTTTTCTTCACAAATAGCACTGGTGCTCCCCATGGAGAATGGAACCCAAATCTATGAGTTCTTCTAGCTGCATCTTTAACTCCTTGAGTTCGGTAGGTGCCATTCGGTATGGTGCCTTGGAGATAGGCTCGGTGCCCGGTACCAATTCGATTGTGAAGTCAATTTCCCGAGTCGGCGGTAACCCTGGTAAGTCATCAGCAAATACTTCTGGGAATTCTCTTACAATGCAAACGTCTCCAACCTTAAGTGGTGTTTCCTTTACCACATCTGTGATGCTGGCTAAGAATGCTTGACATATTTTTTCTATAATCCTTTGAGCTTTGAGAGATGATATTAGCGGTGTGCGTAGTCCTGAAACTTGCCCCATGAAGCATAATCTATGGCCGTCAGGTGTGTCGAACGTTACTTTCTTGTGTTTGCAGTCGATGGTTGCGCCATTCTTCGCTAACCAGTCCATGCCTACTATCACGTCGAAGTCTTTGATCTCCAGTTCTATCAGGTCTCCTTCTAGTTCTACGTCCTCAATCTTGATCGGTACACCTCGTCCTATCCGTGATGATAGAACTACTTTGCCCGAAGGCAACTCTATTACAAACCTAGTTCTAAATCTTTCACAAGGTTTGTCTAGATTTTCTATCATTCCTAACTAGATATACGAATGAGTGGCTCTCGAATCAAATAATACAGAACATATATTATTGAGGATAGAAACCTGACCTATGACCACTTTATTGCTAGCATCAGCTTCTCCTTGGGTTAAGGCAAATACCCTGGCAGGAACCATCTTGTCTTCCTTTTTCCCCTCTTGCTTGAGCTGGGGATAGTCTCTCTTCCGGTGTCCTTCCTGATCAAAGTTGTAGCATCCCTTGT
Organism: Humulus lupulus; assembly: GCF_963169125.1. NCBI lineage: Eukaryota > Viridiplantae > Streptophyta > Magnoliopsida > Rosales > Cannabaceae > Humulus > Humulus lupulus. The sequence continues at coordinate 59,500,131 of NC_084798.1, forward strand.
GTCTTTCCGGCATTCACCAGGATGTTTCTTCTGGCACTTAGCACATTGCGGGTATTCTACATAACCCGACCTATTACCTCCATTATTCGTCTGTGCCTTTTTATCGCTATCGGACTGCTTATTATCATGATGCCTTCCTTTCTGATCGTTATTGTTGTTGTGGGACTGATTGCTGATGTTATTGTGGTTGTTGTTCCGACTAGTCTGAGGTTGACTCTGTTGTTTAGGCTCAGGCTTACTGGCTTCTTCTTTACTAACATTTGCTAGAAGCCTTTCTACTTCTATTGTCGTTTCTAGAACATCGGTATAGGTAGTATTTCTTGGGTTTGCTAGCTTAAACCCTAGCTCAATCTTCGGTCAAAATCCTCTAACGAACTTGGTCACCCTTAGAAAGTCAGTTGGAACCATTTTTGGTGCAAACTTAGTTAATCGGTCAAACTGCCGAGCATATTCTGCCACTGATAAACTCTCTTGCTTTAGACCAGCGAATTCCTCAACTCTTGAAGCAATGACCGCCGAATCGTAGTACTTTTTGTGGAACAGCTCCACAAATTGGGTCCAAGTCATAGTGGCAATATCATGAGTCTGCTGAACTATGTCCCATCATATTCTGGCATCTTTCTTGAACAGAGATGAAATGCAGGATATGCGGTCCGCGTTGCCGAGATTCATGTGCGTCAGGATTGGCTCCACATTTTTGAGCCATTCTTCCACCTCGAAGGGGTGTGTTGTCCCTTCAAAGTTCAGAGCGTGTTGCTTATGAAATCGCTCATAAACTGGCTCCATTTGGTGAGCTGGGTATGGCGTATAGTTTTCCATTGGCCATCCCCCATATGGACCAACTTGATGGGGTGTAGGGGCCATTTGCTGAGGCTGTGGCAGAGGCTGAACCTGTTGTCGCTGTTGCTACAGTAATTCTTTAACTTGCTGTCATAGTCTAGCAATTTCTGCAGTGTTGTCAACCAGCGGTGGCGGCGGCGGTGCATATCTGATGGCAGTAGCATGCACTCCCCTGCTACGAACTTAAGGGGCTTCATTGCTTACAGGAGCATCGTTGGAGGCATTTCCATTGGCGCGAGCAAATCTTTGAAGCGACATATTTAGCAGAGTTCTAACAGTTGAGAAAACCATGTTAGAACTTTACCCTAACAGGGTCTAAGGCAAAACTTAATCTAAACATACATAACTCGGACCTATTAATTATGATTTCTTATGAAAATTATATAAGCCTTCTTCATTATTAGAGTGGGTTTCTATACTTAGAAAAATAAGCCATCTTTATTATTTTCTAAGTCTGTTTCTAATCATCCTATATGACTAAATTCTCAGGCTCGAAACTTGTAGTTGTTCCAAAGTTAACCATATTGAGGGAGGGTTGGGATCAGTAAAATCGTTCCCACTACTATGGCCCCATAACTCTAAATATAGAGAACCCAGTTCATTGATTTGTATCCACCTTCACCGAACTTAGTCATTATTCATTAAATTATTATTTATTATGATTGAAAAGAAAATCAAACTCATACATGTCATCAAAATAAGAATGATATTAATTTGGAAAAAAAAAATTCACTATTTACAATCACAATTGCAAATAAACAAAATAAATAAGAAACTAATCTATTCTTAAAAATCGAGATCTTTTACATCGGATCCTTCATCAAACATATCGTCATCTATTTCTTCATAGCCATCATTGTCTTGTGCCTCAAAATGCCCTCGAGGAAGATTCCTAAAAATTCTATGTTTTTGCTCATCTGTAAATTGAAATTCCATTTTTGAAGTGAACCTAAGTATGAGAAAATAATATCTCATAGCTACCGACAATTCATCTTCATCATCTATCGTCTCCCAAATATCTTCTAAGGATGAAATCATAGTAGGATAATCTCTAAAAAGTCTAATTACTAAAACGTATTGCTCCGTTAATCTCATCATGATTTGCTTAGATTCTTAGAGGTGACCTATCTCCTGGTGAAACAAAAGTAGTCTCTGAGTGATTCTTTCTAGCACTCCTACGGTGTTTCTTGGTTCTATAATTCTTTTTAAGGCCTTAGTGGCTCGGATATCCTCATAAGTTAATGCTTCATTCATTCTTCACTGAAAACATAAAGGCTAAAATCATTAGCTATACATATAAACATAATAACTATAATCATAAACACTTACTTGGTGGTTAGATTCAGAGCTTGAGCGTGTGTATCAAGGAGCAATGAATGAGCATGATTACCACCATCCTTGACTTTGTGAGGGTGTCTAGTAATGAGAGGGTGGCTTGTGCCACATACATGTTTTGGTAGGATGCCCAAATTTGGTGGGAAGTGATATCCCAGACCAAAAATGTCAATGCCCTGAGTTGGGAAGAGTTTCAGACTCTATTTGATGAGAAGTACTACAATGATGTCATCAGGGCTGCAAAGGCTAAAGAGTTCAGCATATTACTTCAGGGGAGTTTGTCATTGATTGAATATGCTCTAAAGTTTGACAGATTGGAAAAGTTTTCCATGGAGCTGGTGCCCACTGATGGGACCAGAAGGGAGAGGTTTCTTCAGGGGCTATAGCTTAGAATAGCTTGGGATGTTTGTATCACAATTGTGGCTGGAGTTACTACTTATGCGCAGGTGGTTGAAAAGGCACTCACGGCTGAGAGCGCAGAGAACAAGATCTGCCATAACAGTACAGCTAGGAGAGACACTAAGAGGGTGGGACCTCCATTTACAGGTTCAGGTAAGGGTGGAGGCCCTAGTGATCAGAAGAGGAAGGCTCCTGATACCTTCCTAGCTCCTAGTCCTGATAGATGACCATGTTGTATTTTAATGGGGTGCCAGGGTGGCAGTGAGGCCTGGAGGACTTATCCAGGGTGCCCTAGGTGTAAGAGATTCCATTTGGGGGAGTGTAGGGCAAAGGCTTGCTTCTTCTATGGGGCAATGGGACATTTCAAGAAAGATTTCCCAAAAGCAAGAAAGGAAGTACCCAGGAAGGTGAATAGCTCGACCCTAGCTCGAGTGTTTGCAGAAGCTGAGGCTTCACCCTTAGTAGTTACATGTCAACTTTTTAGTGTTGGAACCCCTTATACGGTTTTGATTGATTCTAGTGCTACACATTCTTTTGTTGCTAGTAGAATTATTGATAGACTGTGTAGACCATGTGATTATTATGCTATGGGGTTCGGGACCTTGTTACCCACTGGGGAGTTAGTACTATCCAGAAGATGGGTCAGATCACTGCTAGTGATAGTAGAGGGTAGGGAATTGTCAGTTGATTTGATAGAGTTAGTTATGACTAACTTTGATATTATTCTAGGTATGAATTGATTAGTGAAGTATGAGGCAACCATAGATTGCAGAAGGAAGATGGTAACCTTTGAACCTAAAGGTGAGGATCCTTTTGTATTTGTTGGCATTGTGCATGGACATCGTATACCTATGAAATCTGTTCTGAGGGCTAGTGATCTATTGCAAGGAAGTTGCAAAGGATTCTTAGCTAGTGTGGTTGATACTACTCGGGCCATGCCAGTGAGACCAGAGGAGGCCAAATTAGTGTGTGAGTTTCTATATGTGTTTCCAGAAGATTTACCAGGGTTGCCACAACATAGAGATATTGAATTTGTGATAGAACTAGCACCAGGGACAGAGCCAGTGTCTAGAGCACCTTACGGAATGGCCCCAACAGAATTAAAAGAATTAAAAGTACAGCTGCATGAGCTGTTAGATTTGGGTTTTATCAGACCTAGTTTCTCACCTTGGGGTGCACCAGTTCTGTTTGTGAAGAAGGAAGATGGTTCTCTGAGAATGTGTATTGATTACAGAGAACTAAATAAGTTAACAATTAAGAAAAAGTATCCTTAGCCAAGAATAGATGATCTGTTTGACCAGTTACAAGGTGAAAGGGTATTCTCTAAGATAGACCTTAGATCTTGTTATCATCAGCTGAGGGTCGAGGAGAGAGATATACCGAAGACTACTTTTTGCACTAGATATAGGCAATATAAGTTCTTAGTTATGTCCTTTGGATTGACTAATTCCCTAGTTGCTTTTATTGATTTGATTAATAGAGTGTTCAAGGATTATTTGGACCAGTTTATGATCGTCTTCATTGATGATATTCTGGTTTATTCTCAATCAGAATCAGAACATGAGCAGCATCTGAGGTTGGTTCTATAGAGACTGAGGGAACACAAATTATTTGCAAAATTCAAGAAGTGTGAGTTCTGGTTATCTCGTGTAACTTTCCTTGGGCACATTGTCAGTAAGGAGGGGATTAAAGTGGATCCATCCAAGATTGAGGCAGTCAAGGATTGCCCAAGGCCAAATAATGCTTTAGAGGTGAGAAGTTTCCTTGGATTGGCAGGTTACTATAGACGTTTCATGGAAGGGTTCTCAAAGATTGCCACTTCATTGACTGAGCTGACACGCAAGAATCAGAAGTTTGTGTGGTTAGACAGATGTGAAGAAGAGGTTGATTACAGCTCCAGTTCTGAGTCTTCCTACATATCAGAAGAAGTTTGTGATATATTGTGATGCCACACATCAAGGTTTGGGTTGTGTTTTCATGCAGTCAGGAAAGGTGATTGCTTATGCCTCACATCAGCTGAAGGAGTATGAACAGAGATATCATATTCATGATTTAGAATTGGCAGCAGTGGCCTTTGCATTAAAGGTATGGAGGCATTGCCTTTATGGGGAGAAGTGTGACATTTATACTGACCACAAGAGCCTGAAGTAATTCTTCACAAAAAGACTTAACATGAGATAAAGGTGTTGGCTGGAGTTAGTAAAAGATTATGATTGTGAGATTCTGTATCATCTAGGAAAGGCCAACATGGTAGTAGATGCTTTAAGCTAGAAGTGTCCAGGGCAGATTTTCAGTGCGAGGTTGATAGCTAGAAAATTAGCAGAGGATATGACCAGAGCTGATATAGAATTACTGGTGGGTCAGTTGGCCAACATTACACTAAAAATCCACACTATTGGAGAGAATCAAGGAAGGTTAGTTGGGTGATCCATAGCTGATCAAGATCAAAGAGGATGCTTTAGCTGGAGTGTCCAGAGATTATTCATTGTCAGAGGTAGGATTTTTGAGATATAAAGGTCGGATATGTGTTCTGTTAGACACTGCTTTGAGGTGATAGATTCTGGATGAATCTCATACTACTCCTTACTCTTTGCATCAGGATGTGAGATCAATGTATTGTTGGCCTGGGATGAAGACGGATGTACTAGAGTATGTGGCTAAGTGCTTGACATGTCAACAAGTCAAGGCAGAGCATCAGAGGCCAGCAGGGTTATTACAGCCTCTGGATATCCCAAAGTGGAAATGGGAAGACATCATGATGGATTTCGTGGTGGGGTTACCCAGGACTATAGGTCAACATGATTCAATATGGGTTATTGTGGATCGATATACCAAGTCAGCTCACTTTCTACCAGTGAGGACTACTTTTACAGTTGACGAGTACGTAGATCTCTATGTGAGAGAGATCATGCACCTCCATGGAGCACCGAGGTCGATCGAGTCAGATCGGGACCCCACATTCACCTCCAAGTTCTTAGGAAGTTTACAGAAGGCCATGGGAACACAGTTAAAGTTCAGTACTGCTTGTCATCCTCAGACAGATGGACAATCTGAGAGGACGATCTAGATATTAGAAGACATGCTGCGAGCATGTTTGCTGGACTTTTGTGGGTCATGGAGTAAGTATCTACCTTTGATAGAGTTTTCCTACAACAATAGCTATCAATCGACCATAGGGGTGTTACCTTATGAAATGTTGTATGGTATGAAATGCAGATCTCCCATTCATTGGGATGAAACAAGAGAAAGGGGATACTTTCATTCTGAAGCAGTTCAGAGGACCAATGAGCCCATTGAGAAGATTAGAGCTCGGATACTTGCTTCTCAAAGTAGACTGAAAAGTTATGCAGATCCCAAACGCACGAACGTGAAGTTCCAGGTAGAAGACTATGTTTTCCTTAGAGTCTCGCCATGGAAAGGGGTGAGAAAACTTGGGAAGAAGGGAAAGCTGAGCCCTAGATTTGTAGGTCCATTTGAGATCCTGGAGAGGATTTTTCAGGTGGCCTATAAGTTGGCCTTACCACCAGCATTGTCGGCCGTGCATAACGTATTTCATGTTTCAGCTCTTCAGAGGTATGCAGCCCGCCCCTTCCTTTTGTGCCAGGGAGGAGTTTTTTAAGGGTTTAGGCTCGAGGTTTCATTTCCTAAGGCTCGGGATCGATTCTATTAACCATTTTAGTACATTTCGAGGCTCCGGGAGCGAGGTTTTAGATTATGAACCTTTTATTATGTATTTTTATTGATGGGATTTCATATTGGTTATGATTAGGTGACCCCTAAGGAACTTAAGACCGATCGTTCTCAAAGGTCATTCTTTTAATATTTCACACTTGAACCAGAGGTAAGAAAACTGCACCCAATATGTGACATGCATGGTTATTGATGAAGCATGTTGAGTGCTTTATATATTGACATTAATTGCATAGTAAATGCATAGCTGCTTTGCTTATTTGTGTATGGCACTGACCTATTAGTCAGGAAACGGCAATGGTGTTTAGGATTGATTGTGAAGTTGTGACTTATCAGTCAAGTTCAGCGGTGATATGAGCACTAGTCATATGATATTGGCTTAAGAGTCAAGAACAACATTGATGTGTTTAACATAGGCCGAAATGATTAGATCTAATCACCATGAGCATTAAATGCTTGACCAGCCCCAAGTTCGATGAAAACTAAAAGCGCTTGTCTAGTCTAAAGGCTAATTACGTAAAGTCAGGGCCAAAAGGCTCAAGTGACTTAACGTCACATGGCTTAGGATGCAGAGCCCTAGAGATAGACTTATTAGTCATCTATTCAGAGATAAACTTATTAGACATCTATCTACAGGTAGACTTATTAGTCATTTATTCAGAGTATGACTTAATAGTCACTTATCTGATTAGGGTGCGGAGCCCAAAGTGTGACTCATTATCCATTTAGGGTTGCAAGCCCCAGAATGATTACCAGAATCATTTATTGATAGTACATCTATGCAGTAAAAAGTTTTCTTGTTGAGCCTTGGCTCACGGGTGCTATGTGGTGCAGGTAAAGGAAAAAAAAGCTCACCCAACCTTGAATGGACAGCTTAGGTAGTGATGTGTACATATACGACCACTTGACCACCACGGCCAAGGTGTTTCTAAGAGGAACTAGGGGTAAACCCTATTTTTGCCACTTAGGTCGGCGGGTTGTAATTTTTGTACTGTAAGGACCAGTTTTGAATGTAAATAACTTTGTAAACAATTTTATGGCCCATGTACAGTTTAATGTTTTAAATAAAATATATTCATTCCTTTTTAATCAAGATTTTCACCCTTGATTCCTTTTTAATCAAGATTACTCGTTTAGCGAGTTAAGCATTTTTTAAAGTCCACAGTACGATCTTGGAGTAACTAGGGCATTACAGGCTGGGTCAGGGGCTGGTGTGGGTCCAGGTCCGGGTGTGTGCGTGTGCGTGTCGGTGAGTGCGGTTCCAGGTGGGTGCGGGTCAGGCGCGTGGAGTAGCTGGAGGCGTCAGGCTGGGCCGGCTAGGCAGCTAGGGCATGGGCCTGGGCTCATGGGCTTCAGGTCCTTAAGCTGAGTCTTTTTAGAAATGTCAATTTGTTTTTCTTTCTTTTCCTTGAAAATGTCACTTTATTTTCTTCATTTTTCTTTCTTTTCAAGAGCCCAAAAATACTACATATTCCCTATAAAATAAACATAAATTAAATTAAAATTAAATATTTTCAATAATAAAATATACAACTTAAATTCCATGAAAATACTAATTAAAATTTAATTTACTTTGACTTTTAAGCTCAATAAAATCACATTTTAACTTTTAATTTAACAACACTAATTTCAAATAATTAAACTATAAAATATTACAATAAAATATCTATAAAAACATATAAAAATCTAAAAAATTACAATAAGACTAATAAGTTCAAAAATTACTTAAAAACTCAGACTAAGCAAGAATTAGCATAAAATATGTGGTAAAATAACTCTATTTTGTAGAGTTATCATGGTACCTACCACAGTAGCTAAGCATCCCGTGATCGCAGTCGAGTTCTTTCCTTTAAAACCCGGAAGTCACCATCCTCTCTTACAGTCCATGGTTGTCCCTTATTTGGAAAATTAATCCATACTTAGGATTATACCAAGATCCTCATATAACAATCTCAATCAAGTATTACTACTAACTTTCTACCCATAATACTTTGACCAATTTCCTGGAAATTACCAACTTTCCTTTGAAGACATGTGATCTCAAGCCCCATAGCGTAATAACAATACAGTATGTACCACATGTCTATTTTTCCATTAAGAGATACGTAGTACCAGACTCAATTAGTAAAATATAAAGGAACAAGAAAAAGAAATCCAAGCTATCGTCTCCAAGGAACTAGCCTCGAGCTCTGACTGCATTAAGGGAGACACTCGAGCCAAAGTCGGGCTATACTTCTTGGTTCTGCCCTCTTCGATCTCGGGAAATCCCTTGAAGTTCTCAACTATTCCATATAGAAGACATCCCTTCGCTTGGCATTCTCACATATGGCATCTCCTGCACCTGTCGCACATTGGATAACTTCTCCAGAGCTCGTTATCGCCCTGGCGGCCGCCCCGAATACTATGACCCCTCCTGTTAGGACCAGGAGTAGTAAAACTATCAGGGGTGTTTCTTTTCTGGTTACTGGGCCCTCCGCCTCTACCTGATCCTGTAGGTGGGGTTACCATTATCTGAGGTTCCTGCCCTACGACACTCTCGCTCCATATCCCACCTCTTGCGTTCTCTATAGCAAAGGCCCTCCCTACCGCCTGAGCATAGGTAGAAATCTCATGGACTGGAGCAATCCTAACTCTCTGGGCTACCCCAGGGTTCAGTCCTTGAATGAATGATTATTTCCAAGCCACATCCATTGGTACCAAATCAAAAGCGAATATGGCCAACCCATCAAATTCGTTGACATACTCTGTCATTGTCTTACTAACTTGAACCAAATTCATAAACTCATTGGTCTTCACAATTCAAAATGTGTCACAATAGTACCTCTCGTTGAACATTTTTCTGAATTCCTCCCAATCCATCATAACAACATTCCGGGTCTAGGATACGACTTCCCACCATGTTCGGGCATCCTCCTGCAGCATGTATGTGGCACAAGCAACTCTATCATTGCCTACCACTCCCATATAGTCAAGGATGGAGTTAATCATGCACATCCATTGTTAGGCTCTTAACGGATCGAAGCCTCCCTTGAAAACTGGAGGATAATGCTCTTGGAATCTTTCATACATTAATTCCCATATGTTTCCACCCTTAGGTTGAACCGAAATGGGTGCCATTGTTGTCAAAACATACGGAGCAACATTCCATGATGGAACCTGCTGTCTCAACCACCTAATCTCTTCCTCTTATTTTTGTAATCTCGCTTGCATGTCAGCAAACATCTGCTGCCAATCCCAAGGGGCAGATGGAGGGTTCTGGCCTCGACTGTCATCTGCAACCTCGATATTAACAATGCCTAGTCAAGTTGATTACCTTAGATACATAGCTTCTAAATCTTTCTACAGTCAATGACTTAACATACCAGGCATGATTATCATATCTGAAACTACTCCCCGAGCAGAGCCAAACAAAAAAATAGCCACATACAATAAGCATACTAAGACACAAGTCTATAATGTTCATGCTCTATATATTAACAAGAACATAAGGCAATTCAGATAAGCAATTAGACAAATATTTCACTTAATACCAACCAACCTTGAATCGAACTTATTTCTAGCAATGAGCGTACATGTTCAGTCAATCTTCAGGAACCATAAACCATGGCACGCTCTGATACAAACTTGTAATGCCCTACTGCCCTAGAGTCGTTACCACATGATTTTAAAATGTACAATTAACTCGCTAATCGAGGTTTTAGCCCAAAAAGTGTGATTAAGTTAAAATAAAGATTCATTTAATAAAACTTTCATAAAGAAGTTTAAATATTTATTAAAATTATAGAAAAGTTACATGGGATCCCAAAATGTTGTTTAAGACATATTTAAAACTCAAAAGTCTTTGTACAGTCAACCAAGGAAACAAAACCACCCCAGTCGTGGCGGCCAGATAGACCAAATATGTACGCATTGCTCCATGCTCTCCAACTCATGGTTGGTCGACATTTTCCTTGCCCTTATCTGCACCATAGACCACCCGTGAGCCAAGGCCCAGCGAGAAAACTTCACATCACAAAATATAATAATTTATTTCAACAAATGCATAACTAATCAAACACAACAGACAATCTACAAGTTTCTATCAAAATTCACAACAGCAGCCTACACCGATCAGGGTGCGTTACCAGGCACCAAGTTCACGGTCTTAACGGAGCGGGTGAGTATGGTACCCTTAGAGAGTCTCGCCCTGGCGGCCTACATTCATCATGCTTAATGTCGATCCTGATCTTTGTCGCTCCTAGCCTTCGCTGCTCCCAGCCTTTGCTGCTCCAGACCTTTGTTGCTCCCAGCCCTTGTCGTTCCCAACCTTTGCCAATCCCGACCTTTCCCGATCCCACCCTTTGCCACTTCGTCACAAACACATGTATGCCGTAATAGTTACAAAAAATTACACATAACACTAAGCACAATATAGCTCTACATGCACAGACAGTTTAATTACCTTGAGTCCAGAGCTAATAGTGCAAGGCGATCCCAAGCACGACCCCTAATTCTGAGCCTTAGCGGTAAAACCTAGCCACAACATAATAACGAATAACTATCAAAATCTAAATCAATTATAAGCTTTTGAATAATATACTAGCCTTTGGGACATCGAATTCTACTAAACCAGGTAGTAGAATCCTTCCCGAGCCTTTAGATTGGAGTTCTTGAGCTTAAAACCCTCAATTGGTCAATATTCTTTATTTGAGTCGTGACTCTCCTCAGAGGCATCGCAGCCCTCTACCAGTCAAAGAGCAACCTAGGCATTTTCCTGGACATGCGCCGTGGTGTGCCCTGCCAAGCGCAACGACGCTAAGGTGATTCACCAAACCCCTTAGGCCTTCTGGGTTCATGAGAGTCGCGGCACTCCAAGAACAGCGCCGCGGCGCGACCCTGCGAACCCAAAAATTTCAACGTTTTCCCTACATTTTACCCGAGCCAAACCTATCAAAATATATTCCAAACGTGAACTAAAGCCACAATTGAGTCCCAATACCTCAATATTACACTTAGAGCAGCATAAACACATAAAAACTCAACCTAAAACCTCATAAAAACCAATAATTCAAAAAGCTTGAAAAACTTGAAAGCTTAAAAACTCAGAACTTGAAACTTCCATTTACCTCTATTAAGAATGATCCTAGCTTCAACCTTAAGTTTAGATGTTCTTAGCCCATAGAGCTTCAATTTCCCTTGCAATCCTTGCCCCAAAACTCAAAGATTAAGTGCCCTTCTCTTCCAATCTTCCAAAGATTTCTCTATGAAAGTGAGAGAGAGCAAACGTGGGAGAGAAAGAGAATGTATCTTATTTTCTTTGTTTTTTGATTGTTCTCAAGGCTTCTAACCTCAACTAAGGCTAACCAAAAGCTAGCAAAAGACCAAAAAGCCTTTAGGTCCAAAAGTTACCCTTTAACGCCCCCAAGGGCAATACCATCTTTTGCCACCATTTTCCCGCTAAACCTCGAGTAGCCCTATAAACTCCCAATTAAACTCGACATACCCAATTAATCACCAAATAACTACACGTTACCCAATAAATCATGAATACCCACTAGGTTTTCGAAAATACCCCTAGGCTCACACTAAGCCGGGTATTTAACCCCGTTGTGACTATTCCGCTATTTGGCTAACTAGGATCGCCTCAGACCATACATCTCAAATATATCCCCATAACATTGGTGTCTCAGCCTTATTAGCAAATTCTGGACGTTACAGAATGCATCAGGGGTTCGACGTTTTCTCAAGCTGGCAAGCTATTACTGAAGGTTTGTGGAAGGATTTTCTAAGATAGCCACTCCGCTTACCAACCTGACCTGGAAACAGCAGAAGTTCAACTGAACGGATAAATGTCAGGAAAGCTTTCAGTTGGTCAAAGATAAATTGTGTTCAGCACCAGTTCTATGCATACCAACACCCAACAACAAGTTTGTAGTATTCTATGATGCATCCAAGCAATGGTTGGGATGTGTTGTGACGCAAAATGACAAGGTGATAGCATATGCCTCAAGACAGCTGAAGGAATATGAGGAACGCTATCCAACAAACGATATGGAGTTGGCAGCGGTGGTTTTCACATTGAAAATTGAGCGCAACTATCTATATGGAGAACGGTGTGAGATTTATAATGACCACAAAAGCTTAAAATATTTCTTCACACAATAGGAGCTCAACATGAGGCAACGCAGGTGGTTGGAACTAGTAATGGACTATGACTATGAAATCCTATACCACCCAGGAAAGGCAAATGTCATTGCAAATGCATTAAGTTGGAAGAATTATGGAAGTCTAACAGCATTATACGGAATTGAGAAACCGCTACAGCAAGAGCTGATTAATGTCAGGGCAGAAATAGTCATTGATCAACTAGCTAAATTGTTCATCCAGTCAAGTTTACTAGAGGATATACAGATCGGGCAAGGGAATGATGACACGCTACTACCGCATACACTCAAAGAAGGAAAGACTATAGAGTTCTCTATATTAGGATATGGGTTCTTGAAATATAAGGGTCGGGTGTGCTTGTCGAATGACCATGGAATTAAGATGAAGATATTGGAGGAAGAACACACTACCCCGTACTCAGTTTACTCAGGGTCCACCAAGATGACTCACGAACTTTAGGCACTATATTGGTGGCTGGGAATGAATAAAGACATAACAGAGTATGTGTCCAATGCCTAACATGCCAGTAAGTAACGGCAGAACATCAGCGACCCGCAGGCTTTTACAACTGCTTAGTATTCTGAAGTGGAAGTGGGAATACATAGCCATGGACTTCATGGCAGGACTACCACAAACAAGTAGATAGCATGATTTAGTGTGGGTCGTGGTAGATAAACTCACAAAGTCAGCTCACTTCCTGCTTGTTAAGACTACGTACATTGCGAACCAATACACAGACATCTATGTTTGAGAAACTGAACGACTGCATGGAATCCCTAAGACCATAGTATTCGATAGAGGTTCTATGTTCACGTCGAGATTTTGGGGAAGCTTGCAGTAAGCCATGGGTACCAAGTTAAGTCTCAATACGACATTTCATCCTCACACCGACGGACAGTCCAAGTATACCATACAAATTTTAGAAGATATGTTGTGCGCTTGTGTACTGGACTTCGGAGGATCATGGAGTAAGTATTTGCCACTTATAGAATTCTCCTACAATACTTCTGGATCAATTTTAACACTTGGTGGAGGAGGTGTAGTCTAGCGTAGTATCAAACAAACAAGTATTGCAGATTCTACCATGGAAGCCGAATACATATCAACTTGTGAAGATGCTAAGAAGGTTGTGTGGCTCAAAAAGTTCTATATTGATCTGGAAGTTGTTCCATACATGGATAAACTGTTGGTCATGTACTGTGACAATAATGGGGGCACAAACTAACTCAAAGGAACCGAGGAGTCACAAGAGGGGAAAGCACATTGAGAGGAAGTACCACTTGATCAGGAATATTATTCACAGAGAAGATGTAGTAGTTATGAAGATAGCTTCAAAACACAACCTTGTAGATCCTTTTACTAAGACTTTAACTACCAAGTCTTTTAAGGATCATGTTAGAAACATGGGTTTGAGAGAGATGCCTCATTTAATTTAGGGAAAGTTAGAGATTGTTAGGAATTGTTCCCTTGAAAGCATGTGTTGAACAATCTTTTATGTCATAAATAATTAAGATGGATTTTTGTATATATTGATGGTTTATTATTATTATTTGAATAATATTATATGAATATTAGAAAAATCCCAAATTCTTTATTGTGACTACAATATTTTATTGGTATGAGAGGAATAAGATTGTAGGGAATGAATTGAAATAGTTCGCAGTACAACAAAGTTATATGAAATCTTTGATTTAAATACTATAAGTACTGTTCACTAGTATATGAATACATGTAATCTAGATCCGAATTACTTATGCAGTAGGACATCTTAGTGGAGGTACTTTGTATAAAGAATTTATACATGAACGAGACCTAATATGTTATTAATCCCAAAGTTATTATGAACTCCGATTTATGTTATTTTGATTCTTTGATTCACTCGTTAAAGTTTGTCAAAATGATCAGGTTGCAAACATTTGTTTTGGGGACTCATGGATATAAAGGTTGGGGACTTAATATACAAATATGAAATCTATACCTTTTCGAGAGGAATGAAATAATGGTTCTCTTAAGGGTTAGCTTTTGGAATTGAAAGGTTATTGAGCTCAAATTCATTAATCAGTTTATGAATTAACCTTCACTAGTAAAGTTAATGGTACTTAAGAAAATAAAATATAATTAATGAAGTAAAATGATATCTTATCCATGCTTTAATTATGAACAATTAATAGAGGATCATATTGTATGTAATGATTAAATCAATGAACGATTTTTATATTTAAAAGGTACTCAATAAATAAATGTCTATAATTACAAGAGTGCGGTCTCATATTTTTAGTGGAATAATAATGAGATTAATAAATTAAGGTTATTATATTAAAGATTTTTAATTAATAATCTAAATTTATTGGAGCTTGAAATTATAGGTCCATAGGTCCTTGAGATGACTCTATCAATACTATTCAAGGTAAGATTTGGAACTGGGAAAAATTAGGGAAATGGCATATTTGGAAGAAATTTATTCTTCGAGGTCAAATATGTAAATGAGATAAATTAATTAATATTGTTTTTGAAAATATTTTTTTTAAAATAAAGTGGCTATTTTCAAAAATGTCATTTAAATAATAAAGATAATTAATTTTGAATTAATTAGTTTTATTTATTCAAACAATGTGAAAGGATAATTCAGATAATTCAAAATTGGTTTGAATTAATTTGAAATTTATTTAATAATTAATCTAATAAGTTTAGTTACCAGGTATAGATATTTTTTTTTATAAATACATTATTAAATAATAAATAAATAAAAGTTGTTAAGACATATGTTTTGAAAAAGAGCATGTGCTTGCACTGTGATTGACGTGTAACAAGGTCCAAGACTAGGTCATGGAAACTTTTATTTAATTAATTAATAATTGGTTTATAATTTGAATTTTGAATTTATTATTATTTTATAATTCTATCTAATAGAAAATTAGCTTCAAGAAGATAAGAGAATATTATAGAGAGAGAATTCTAAGCTTTTCACAGAGAGAAAAATATATCGTATAATTTTTTTCGTATCCTTAAAAATTGTCTCAGACCTGAAAATGCCAAGAACTCATGTGTTGAGAATATCTTGTGAATTACAAAATTCCAACCACAACTCTACATGCCCACACACGTTTTGAGATCTTTGTCTGAGTATTTTTGAGGTTGCTTTGGATTGGATGTTAGTTGGAGATACAAAAAGATAGCAAGGACTCTTGATAGTTCTACAACTGGTAATTCCTTATCTTTCTCTATCTCATTGATTAATGTACGCATTAATGGTTCTGGTTATTTAAAGTTTGTTTAAATAATTTTTTTTGAAATCCCTGGGCCCACCACTCCGTGCATTCCACTGCACACATTGTATACTAGTTTCCAAAAGCACGACCTAGGGAACTCAATTAGAGGAGCTTGTACAGGCGCCCAAGAGTAAACCTAGCGTCACAAGGCTTCTAGGGATAAACCTAAATCACCTAAGGCTGGAGAACCCAAGTTACTTCTCGTGGACCAAGCACTTGCGAAGCAACACTGAGTTCTTGAGTTCCAAAATGGTAATGGGTTTAAGACCCGAGTTGTTGTTAGGTCTATTTTAGTACTATTTTAGCGTAGGTTTTAAGGGTGTGATTTTAATCTTTTAAGTAATTTTGGTGCAGAATTATGCTTGTGCTTTGTGTGTTTTTAGGTTTTAGTGATTACTCAAGGGTTGGTGTGGATGTGGTGTAACTAAGGGCTAATTCGGAGATAAATCACGAATTTCTTGCATCAAATGGAGTTTGGTCGTGTCGGGGCACTTTAGAAGAGGTCGAGGGTCAAAAGGAAGCTTAAAATGTTGATTTTTAAGATGGATCTATTTTGAGTCGTGGCTCTTGAAACTAGGTCGCAGCGTTGGCTAAGTCAAAAAGGTTGTTATACCTCTGGATTCTGGACCACGGTGCTAAATCATTTTGAGTCGCGGTGCAAGAATGTTGTGTCGCGGTGCCATCCAAGTCAGAGGCTCCTCGACTGGGGCTTATCGTGCTAGGATTGCGACGCTTGAGTCCGTATAGCGTATAGAAATCATATTTTTATGGGGGCAAGATGGTCTTTTCACAGTGAATCTCTAGGTTTATTATAAAAATATAATTATTAGCAATTCAAATGGCTACGGGCGGGTGGAGAACAAGAGGAACTTGGAGATCAAGATTGGGGAATTCATCAAGAGTTCTTCTTGTTTTCTTCTTTAATTTCTTTTTCCTATGTTATTTTATGAATCCATGGATTTTATTAATTTAGTTATGAACTAATTTTATTTTCTAGGGTTTTAATGTAGTCTCTTGATACTTTATTATTAGTTAATGCAATTTCTATAATTTCTTCTTCATTATTGTGATCTATTCAATTTGTGCTTAATATATGTGAGTAATTTGACGTCGTTATTGCATTGCTTATGAATTTGATTCAAAATTTGAGAGGTGAGAGTTAAATATGCTATAGTTGAATAGACATAGATTTGGATATAGGAGGAGAGTACCTATATATTTTTGTAGCTCTTAGGAATTCTATTCTTAATGCTTGCCCTATGTTGGAATTTATCACAGAGATGTAGAAGATTCACATATAGGTTGAGAGATTTATATATCCTAATAAGAATATCGTTTGTAATAGTAAATCTGATATCACAATAAGAGAAAGAATAGTGAAATTGTATTGACGAAGTAATAAAATGGATAGATGATGAAATTAAATACCCTAGGTTTTCATTCATCGAATTGATTTTGTTTTTATTTGTTTATGTTATTAGTTAATTGTAAGTTTTGTTAATTATTGTTTCTATTCTAGATATTCTTGAATCTAAGTTTTATTATCCAAATAGAATTGGAAATTAATTATTGGTAGTTAATAGCAATCTCTGTGGGACGATATTCTATTTAACTCTATTATTACTTGTCATACGATTGTGTATACTGGCACATTGAAATTATCACAACAAGTTTTTAGTGTCGTTGTCGGGGATTGTTTTATTGATTTCAAAATAAATAATTTTTGTTCTAATTTTGTTGTTTTTCTTTTCATAATTCTAACTTGGTTTGTGTCTGAATCCTCTTACCACAGGTAGTTTTGGTTTACACAACGAGGTAAAACTGCTGAGATATTACTGGTGAATCCTGAGATTGAGAGAACCTGAAGAGAGAACTGGAAGAATAAGAGATTGGAGGCAAGGATGGCTGCAAACCAAGGGAATGCAATAAATAATGCCGCCAACAATGTCGAAGGGGCAGTGGCTGCTGAGGTCCTTCCTAAACAAGGGGCTAGAAGTTTAAGAGACTATGAACTCCCAAATTTTACGGGAGTGCATTCATGCATCAGACACCCCACAATTGCCGCTAACAACTTTGAGATCAATCCAGCAATACTCACCCCATTCAGATTGGTGGATTACCTACAGAAGATCCAAACATGCACATAGCTAATTTCCTGGAGCTGTGAGCAAATTTTAAGATGAATGGGGTGAGTGACGATGCTATCAGATTAAGGTTGTTCCCATTCTCACTAAAAGAAAGAGCCAAGAGTTGGTTATACTCTCTGCAAGCCAACTCTATTAACACTTGGGAGGAGCTAGCACAGGAGTTTCTCGCAAAGTTCTTTCATCCATCAAAGGCTGCAAGGTTGAGATGAGAGATCAACAACTTCTTCCAGAATGATGGGGAATCATTATATGACACATGGGAGAGGTTTAAAGAATTGTTGAGAAAGTGTCCCCATCATGGCATTCAGAAGTGGATGTTGGTTCACAATTTCTATAATGGGTTGTACACTACTACACGCACCATCATAGATGTTGCGGCATGAGGAGCATTCGTGGGAAAGAGTGTTAATGAGGACTATGCATTGTTGGAAGAAATGGCCATGAATAACTACCAATGGCTTGATGAGCAAGATACTAGTAACAAAAAAGTAGTTGGGATTCATGAACTAGATGCAATCACAATGTTAACTGCTCAAGTTGCCACTTGAACCAAGCAATTTCAAAAAAACAATATTTCAACTCAAGTAATGCAGATGCAGATGGTGTGTGAAAGTAGTGGAGATTCTCACCAATTTGAGCAATGTATGCCAGCAGAGGTGAATAATGTTATCCCTATGGAGCAAGTGAATATGATGGGGAATTTTAATAGGCAAGCCAACAACCCTTTCTCCACCACTTAAACCCAGGGTGGAGGAATCACCCTTATTTTTCATGGAGAAATAACTAAGGCCCTCAATAACAATTTCAGCAACCCATTTCTCAAGCTCCACCACAAGAAATGTCACAACCACCGGTTTCTCAAGACAATACAAATGAATTATAAGTTGCACTATGGGCTTTGACCAACTCCCAAGCTCAGTTTATGACTGAAACTCGGTAATCCATTAGAAATCTTGAAATGTAAGTGGATCAATTGGAAAATATGTTACAAAATAGACCTCAAGGAAATTTTCCATGTAATACTGAGGTGAATCCTAAGGAGCTATGAAATGCAATCTCCTTGAGGAGTGGTAAGGAGTTGGAAGAGACACTTGAGAAATCTAGTCTTCCATTCAAAATGGAGTCTTAAAAAAAAGGGAAAGGTGGAAGAAAAGGTTACTGAGAACCTTGATAAGAAGCAGTCACCATTGAGTTTTGAGCACCACATAAAAATCCCATATCCTTATAGGTTGCCAAAGAAGATGCTTGACAAGAAAGTTTACAAGATCCTAGATGTTTTTCAAAAACTTCACATCAACATTGCCTTTGCAGAAGTCTTAGAACAAATGTCAAGCTAATTGAAGTTCATGAAGGAAATCTTGTCAAAGAAAAGGAAACTGGAGGACTATGAGACAGTGGCACTTACTGAGGAGTGTAGCGCAATACTCCAATAGAAACTACCTCCCAAGCATAAATATCTGGGTAGTTTTACCATTCCTTGTACTATAGGGAATGTGGTTTTTGAGAAGGTGTGATGTGATTTAGGGGCAGGTTTGAATTTGGTGCCTCTATCTATCTATAGAAAATTGAAATTGGGAGAAGCTTTCCCTACTACTATGTCCTTACAAATGGTAGATCGTTTAGTGAAGCACCCAAGAGGTATTAATGAGGATGTATTGGTGAAAGTGGATAAATTCATCTTTCATGCGGACTTTATTATTCTTGATATGGAGGAAGATGAAAATATTTTGATTATTTTTGGAAGGCCATTTTTAGCAACTGAAAGGGCGCTAATTGATGTACAAAAAGGGGAATTAAAGCTGCGAGTGCAAAATGAGAAGGTAACATTTAATGTTCCTGCTGCACCTAAAATTCCAACATGTTGTAGAGTGGATGTGATAATAGGAGGTGGTAGTTATCAAGAGAAAGGTCATCGCTCAAGATGTTAGTCGAACAGTGCGTAATCATGTGAAAAGGTTCTTTAGTTGGAAAGCTCGAATGTTACATGAGCGGTGGAAAGCTCCAAAAATTTGCAACATCATAAGACAGGCTTTCACCTATGACATTAAGGCTCTTAAGGATTCGAGGGATGGACTTGATTCAAGTTAAATTTGAAGATGAACTCATCGTCCGACTAAATGACGTTAACGACATTGCATTTGGAGACATTCCAGTCATTTATTTGCATTTTTTTATTAGTTTTATTTATGTTTTGGATTATGAAAACTTTAATTTTAGTATTTTGAGTTTTTTTTTTAATTTATGTCGTTTAGTATTAAATTTGTAATGTTGAATTGTGAAAAACGTGAAAAGTAAAGAAAGGAGAAGAAAAAAAAAAGAATAGGGTCGTGGCATTTGTATGATGAGTCACGACACAATGAGTTCCAGAGAACCTTGCAAGTTTTGGAAAAAGAAAAAGACGGGTTGCAACGTCACTTCGGGTCTAGGTAGAATGACCTATGGGCTGACCCAAAATTTTTCTTTCTCCACTTTCGATTCACCATCTCAATCCATATCATTTTAAGCAGCTTGAGGTGTTAGGTAAGTTTCTTTTCCTTAGCTTTTATTTAAGCATTGGGGATAATGTTTATGTTAAGTTTGCTGGAAGGGTTTTAGTGTTGTGTGTTTATGATGGTTTGTGTTGTTTTATTTTAGTTGTGTTTTGTCAAGGTTGTTTAGAGTGTTAGTTGAATCAAGTTTACAATGATTCTCCAATGACAATATATTGAATGATATGTTGTATAAATTGAATGGGAATGAAGCTATAAACATCCATGTGCTTGTGCAACGTCCTCCTAATCGATGACCGTTACACTATGTACTTTAAATAGTGTCAGACTTGCTAATCAAGTCCATTGGTTATAAACATGTAACTAAGGTTAGTGACAAGGGTTAGGATTAAAAATTTTGGTCAAAAGGAAATGCTGACTTTTCATTTAAAATAATTACATTCATACATGGGATCCCAAATTAATGTTTAAAAGGCTAATACAACACAAAAGTTACAACCAGCCGACCTAAGCAGCAAAATAAGGGATACAACCCTAGTTTCTCCAAGATAACCCCAGTCGAGCACCCGCATATGTACACGCTGCCATCGAAGCTCTCCAACTCATGGCTGGTTCAACTTTCCTTTCCCCTGACCTGTACCACATAGCACCATTGAGCTGAGGCTCAGCAAGAAAACTTAAACATGTGCTTGAATAGTAAATACATATTCTAGATGCATCTCTAGCATGCCCAACAGTAATAACCTACACATGCATGCATACAATTACAAATAAATGATCATAGGATCATTCTGGGGCCCGCTGACAAAACTAGATGACCATAGAGTCATCTCGGGGCCCTTTGCCCTAAATAAATTACCATACAGTCAATTCGGGCCCTTTGCCCTAACTATGTGACCATAGAGTCACCTGGGGCCCTGCGCCCTAACTCTGAGTAACTAGCCATAGAGCTAGCCAAGCGCTTTGTTCTTTCCAAATGACTATAGGGTCGGCCAACGTAATATTACTTCCCTGATTAGTCCTAAGCCTCTCGACCGGCGCACAATGCGCTATTGCCGCCCTTGACTAATAAGTTAAGGCCTTAACCAGATATTCAGACAACCAGATAAACAAATAACCAAACGCAGATAAGTATACCTTAGACAATACAAGTAAGCATACATATTAATCATATATCTCAGCCAATTAATACAAACACAGTAATAACCATGTTCCTTGACGCAGATAATGAAAACAATCATATATCATTAAACAATTATCCAGACACAGAGCATTCAAGCATGCTTCATCAACGAGCACAAACATAACCTTAATCGCGTTCATTCTCAAGGGCCCAAGCCCTATTCATAATTACATTTAAAGATTGGGCCAAGCCCTAATCACATATATAACGTATTGGGTGCAGTTTTCTTACCTCAAGTCCAAGTGCAACGTATAATAAGAACGACCCTCGAGCATGATCCCTGTTCTGAGCCCTAATTGATAACCTAGTCACATCCATAATATAGAATCCCATCAATAACGAGCAAATAAAGGCTTCTTGACTGATGTCAAATTCTACTAAACCAGGTAGTAGAATCAATCCTGAGCCCTCAAGTACGAGTTCCTGCACAAAACCTTCCTGAGGCTCAAAAGCCCTTCAAGCGCTGCGGCCCAAGGCAAAAGAGCCACGGCGTGCCCCAAGTCAGAGAGCCCAAGGGCTCTCCT
The DNA here is from genome assembly GCF_963169125.1 of Humulus lupulus. Classification (NCBI taxonomy): domain Eukaryota; kingdom Viridiplantae; phylum Streptophyta; class Magnoliopsida; order Rosales; family Cannabaceae; genus Humulus; species Humulus lupulus. The sequence goes on from NC_084798.1 coordinate 59,522,151, forward strand.
TGTTAGAAAATGTTCCTAGTGTGTAGCGAAAATTGCGGTAATTGTAGTATTGTATACAACAAAAATTTTAATATAAACAACTATAATGAGGATCCTTTAATATGCAATATGTTAATCAACAAAAATATGTATACGTAAAAATTAATAGGAAATGATTTACTTCTTGTAGTCTATCAAGAATCCTTGAATCTTTTCGTATATAATTCGATCTTCCTATCCTTGCTTGAGTACTCACACCAAGATCTTCCAAGAAGTTCACTACACCTCAAGATGTGGGTGCGCACATAGAGAACAAGAATCAAATTTGTGAATCAAAAGTATTATCAACATACAAGACTCTTGATTAAAGGCTAGAGAGAAAGGTTTTTCTTTTGTGAGAAAATAGATGATTTCTTTTACTGATGCTTCTTCTAAAAACTTATTCTCTGATTTTTTATCATATAGAATATATAGGTATTATTATCATAATAATAATAATAATCAAATAAAATTGATCATCTTAATAATAAAAAAATAAATGATAATTAAAGACAAAGTCTCACATTTCGTTTTAAAACCATTTTCAAAATATTTTGTTAATTAATTAAATAAATGAAAAAACCAATAACTTATCATTATCAGTAGTGGTACGCGCATAGGGAAGTCCAGGAAACCCTATGCGTGTAACACTTCCCTAAAATAAGGGGATATGATTTTTCATGTATTTTAATTTTAATTAATTAATAATTAAAAATTCAAACAAGGTGTCATCTTTCTAAGGAAAAGATAACAACTTAAATTTCAAATTTGAAAATTTGAATTTTCATTATCATCCTATTATTAATTAAATAAATATAATAATCAAAACTAATTTTGACTATCCATATTTATCTTTTCGCACTTAAATAAAATAATTGATTAAAATCAATTTCTTTTATTTCTACACAATTTCGAAAATTGCATTAATGCAATAATAAATTATGCAACTTCAATTATATCATAATTGTATATTTATCCTGAAAAATAAATATTCTCTCAAATAGTCCACTCACAGTTTGACCATTATATCAACTCTTACCCTGAATAGTGTTGATAGAGCCACCTCGGGGACCTATGGACCAATAATTCCAAGTTCCAATAAATAATTTATTATTAACCAAAACTCCTTGATTCAATAATCATATTTATTAATCTCATGATTATTCCACTATAAATATGAGATTTCACTCTTGAGAATTAAAGACATATATTTACTGAGTACTTTATTGTAACCATAAAGTGTCCATTGATATAATCATTACATATAAATTAATCCTTTATTGATGATTCATAATTAAGAGGGAATTAAATTATCGTTTTACCCTTTTAATTATATCTTATTTCCTAGTGTACCATTGACTTTACTAGTGAAGATTAATTCATAATCTGATTATGAATTTGACGACAATAACATTTTCAGTTCCAAAAGTCAACCCAATAGGGAACCATCATTCAATCTATAAGAAGGTATAGATTTCATATCTGTTAAGCTATGTCCCCAGCCATATACATCATTGAGTCCCCAAAACAATAGTTCTTAGCTTGATCATTATGACAAACTGTAATGCATGAATCAAATGATCAAATGACATATATAGGATTTTATAGTAACTTTAGGATTAAGATCAGTTTGTATATGATCATCAGTGAATGTGTTTTATAATACTACGAAACGCTATTTAAAAAGTATTATCAAATCACATATGGTCCAGTTTTACATACTCTCAATATGCAAAGTCTAACAACCCGAAATTGCTCATAAGGCTTAAGGGCCTTGATTAGCGTGCCAGGAGGGCATAATTGGTATATGTGTGATTAAATGATTAAATGCATGATTATGTGGCATGCATGATTATTATGATTATATGACTATGTGATAAGCATGTTTATGAGTATTAAATATGCATGTGGGTCCCGTTTAGTTTATAAGGGCATATTTGTAATTTTGGCTTGTTGAGGCTATAAATGTGGTTATATGTGATAAATTTTTGAGACGACATTATTATGTGGATATATTTGCAGCATATGGCTCGAGACAGTTCTAGTGAGCGGACTGGCGAAATAGTCACAACGGGGATTAATACCCGGCTCGGGAGGGGCTCGGGGTATTTTTGGGAATTTAGGGAATATATTGGGGAATATTAAATACTAGATAAATAATTGGTAATTAATTGGACAACGGGATTACTTGGTAAATTATAAGAACATTTGAGGAATTACCGGGAACTGGGGGTGAATGACCATTTTACCCTTAGGAACACTTGATGAATTAGTAAACATAGGAGGGTAAAATAGTCTTTTGCCTAGAAGCTAAGTGATATACTCAGAACTTAGGAAGAATGGAGAAAAATAGAAATTGAAGGAATTATCAGAACTCTCTCTTTCTCTCTCACGGTTTACACTCTCTCACTCTCTCTCCATTTTCTCTGAAGTTAGGAAGGAAAGGGCAGGAGCTTAGGCTTGGAATTAGAGTCTTAGAAGGAAAGCTAAAGGAGTTTGGGTGAATTAAAGCTCTATAACCAAAGGGTTAGCTGAGACTTAAGCTCGGATTTTGGAGGTTGAAGCCTGTGAGAAAGTCAATCATATTAGAGGTAAAATTATGAACTTTCATCTCTGAATTCTGTTAAGTTTGTGTTAGGAATTCTGGTTGGTTTGGGTTCTTTGATGATGATTTATGGTTGATGAATTAGGATTGTGACTTTGGTTTAATTGCTAGGTTTTGGTGATTAAAAATGTGTGATTCAATCTTAATTCGTAGCTATTTTGATGAGGTATTGAGGAGATTTTTTGGGGGAAATTCTGGGTTTAATCTTGGTGTTCTTGGCTGGGAGGAAGGAGGACAAAACCTAGATTTTCTGGGTTCGAAGGGGGTGCGCCGAGACCCAGCCTGGGGCGCCGCGGCGCGTGTGGTCATTTTGGCCTGGGCGTGGCCTTTGACTTGGGGGCGCGCCGTGACTTACTAAGCCAAGTCGCGGCCCGCCTCGCCCTTTGGCTTGGGTCTTTGCTCTCTGACTTGGGAAAGTCGCGACTCACTAAACCATGTCGCGACCTGCCTGGGGATTTTAGTCTTATAATTATTTCTAGAATTGGTAAGGCTCGGGAATTATTTCTAGGCGCTCGGGACAACTTCTACTACCTGGTTTAGTATAAATTAAGGTCCTGGAGGCTAGTTTCTGTGTCCTAAATATTTATTTGGATTGGAAGGGAATAATTACTCATTGGACACTATGACTAGGTTTATCACCAAGGCTCGGGGCTGAGGATCATGCTCGGAACCATTTCATTTTCTCTGCTCAGAATTAAAGGTAAGAAAAATGCACCCTTCTGTGGCTGTGTTGGGATTGAGTTTCCCTATATTTGAATACATATGATTGTATGATTGTGATAAGCCATGTGAGCATGAAATGGATGACCTAAGAGAGTCAGGGGCTGATAACTTGCACATAGGATGCGGCTTGGCCATTGTGAACTAGGGTCAGCTAGATAAACATTGGACTCGGCCTAAGCGAGTTGGAGTCGGTGGGTTAAATAGAGGGTGCGGCCTAAGGGCGTCGAACCTGAGTATTATATGATTATTATGATAAACTATTGAATATAAATATGTGTACTATTATTAATCTGATGCTTATAGCTTGTTGATATCTGAACGAATGCTTGGTGATTCATTAACTGTTATCACTGATTATGTGTCTACAATGGCTTGCTAGATATCTGGTTAACTTCCTTGTGAATTATTTGATTATCATAATTGATTATGCTATGTCGTGATGGTTTTCTTGCTAGGCCTTTGCTCATGGGTGCTACGTGGTGCAGGCAAAGGCAAGGGTTAGATGTATCAACCATGAGTTGGAGAGCTCTAGGGGCAGGGTGTACTTTGTCAGTTGCTCGTCCGCCACGACCGAGGGATTTGTACATGGACAGAAAACCTAAAATGCGTATTTTTCCATTAGAGTGGCTTTTGGATTGTATATGTCTTTTGGAATTTTGTAAGTTTGCCCTTTAAACCCTGTTTTTGGGATCCCATGTTCTAAGCATTTATTTTAATGAAAATTATATGTTTATGACCAAAATCTTTTAACCCTAACTTGTTTATGACTTTAGGATCACATATTTATTCAAATGACTTTATTAGCAAGTTTTTCACTATTTTAAACACACAGTGTAACGATCTTGGTTATCCAGGGCATTACACAAAGTATCTCCACTAAAGTATCATTCTACATTATTAACCTGGATCTAGGTCACATGTATTCATAATACTAGTAGACCGTACTAGCAGTAATTAATCTAAAGATTCCACAACTTTATTAAGTCCATTATCTCAATCTTGATCCTCTCATAGCAACATGAGGTTAAGACCACATAGATGAACTCGGGAATTTTTTGATATTTACTTAATATTATTAACAATAATATAGTACATAAGCTACATATACACAATAATTCAATGCATTTATTCATTTCATTAAAACCATTGTCAAGTACAATTGCTTTAATATAACAATTCCCAACAATCTCCCACTTGCCCTAAAGAAAATGAGGCATTTCCATCAACCCCATGCTTCTTACATGACCTGAAAAGATTTAGTAGATAAACTTTTTGTGAACGAAATTGCAAGATTATCTTTAGAGGCAATCTTCAAGACAGTAACATCTCCCCGGGTGACTATCTCTCAGATCAAGTGATATTTCTTCTCGATGTGTTTTCCCCTCTTATAACTTCTGGGTTCCTTTGAATTAGCTCTGGGTTCCTTTGAATTAGCTACTGCCCCACTGTTATCACAGTACAAAACAAGTGGCTTATCCATGCTTGGAACAACTTCCAGATCAATATAGAACTTCCTGAGCCACATAGCCCATTTAGCTTCTTCACAAGGTGCTATGTATTCTTCTTCCATGGTGGAATCTGCAATACTTGATTGTTTAATACTTCTCCAAACTACAACACCTCCTCTAAGTGTGAAAATTGATCCACATGTCGACTTTCGACTATCTTTGTAACGACCCAAAATTACTAATAAGGCTTAAGGGTCTTGATTAGTGTGCTGGGAGGGCATAATTGGAATTTATGTGAATAAATGATTAATACATGGTTATGAGAATTAATATGCATGTGGGCTTTGTTTAGTTTATAAGGGCATATCTGTAATTTTGGCCCGTTGAGGGCATGAATGTAATTATATGTGATAAATTGTTGAGACCACATTATTATGACGATATAATTGTAGTGTATGGCTCGAGATGGTCCTAGTGAGTGGATGGGCAAAATAGTCACAGCGGGGATTAATACCTAGCTCGAGGGAGCCTTGGGATATTTTGGGAATTTAGAGATTATGTTCAGAATTATTAGATATTGAGTGAATAATTGGTAACTAATTTGATGACGGGATTATTTGGAAAATATTAGGAGCACTTGAGGAATTAGCAGGAACCGGGGACAAAATGACCATTTTACCCCTAAGGCAATTAAGTGGCTAGTATTGCATGGGAGGGCACTTTGGTCATTGTGTGATTTAGGGGTAAGGTCGGCTAGGAATTAAGGGTACTCCGAACTTACAAATTTGCTAAAAAGGTTCCAGACTCTCTCTTTTTCTCTCCCTCCTCTCATAAATGATTTCTTCTTCTCCTCTCTTGAGTTTGAAGAGGTGCTTGATGAATTAGAGGACTAAGCTAAGGAAAAACCTGCTTGGACCTAGGCTGATTCTTGGCTGAGAAGTCTTAAGGAAATTGAAGCATTCATCCAGGAGATTAAGCTGGGATCTTAGGGGAAATTAAGCTCAAGAATTTAAGGGTGTGGCTGAGGATTTTACAGCTAATTGAGGTAAGATTCTGAATTTTCATCTTTGAATTTCTAGTTGGAGATAGACAAAATTATAGAGGCTTGATTGGTTCTGACTTAGGTGATAATAACTAATGAAATTTGTTAGTAACTTTGGTTTCATGCTGAGGTTTTGGGGATTAAAAATTGGGTGTTATGGTTTTGAATTCGTAGCTATTTTGATGTGGAATTTAAGGGAATTGTTGGGAAAAATTATGGGTTAGTTTTGGGTGTTCTTGGCTGGGAATGGTAGAGTAAAAACCCAGATTTTCTGGGTTGAAGGAGGGGGCGCCACGACCTGGCCAGGGGGCACCACGACATGTGTGGCCCCTTCTGGCCTGGGATGCTCTCTGACTTGGGGCGTGTCACGATTTTCCTGGCCAAGTCGCGACCCGCCTCCCCTTTGGCTTGGGAGCTGGCTCTCTGCCTTGGGGAAAGTCGCGACTTGCTAAGCCAAGTCGCGACCCACCTGGGAAGTTTTGTCTTGGAAGTATTTCAAGTATTGTTAGGACTTGAGAGTTCGAACCTAGGTGCTCGAGACAATTTCTACTACCCGGTTTAGTAGAAATTGAGGTCCCGGAGGCTAAATTCTATTCCCTAGGTATTTTATTTCTAATTGGAAGTTGATGGATATCAATGGCACTTGTGACTAGGTTTATCGCCAAGGCTCGAAGCTTGAGATCGTGCTCGGAACCAGTTCACCATCCCCGCTTAGAATCAAAGGTAAGAAAACTGCACCCGGTTGTGTAGCTATGTAAGGACTAAGAGTTCCCTATACTTGTATGCAATGTTGTATGATGGTATTATGCCATATAAGCATGAAATAAACGGCCTAAGAGTGCCGGAATTAATGTTTGAGCACAGGAGACGACTCAGCCACTGGTAGCTGAGGTCAATTAAATAATCACTGAGCTTGGCCTAAGCGAGCCAGATTTAGTGGGTTGAACACTAGGCTCAGCTTATGTGAGCCAAAGACAGTGGGTTAAATAGAGGGTGCCGCATAAGGGCATCGATCCTAGTTATTGTATGATATGTCTACTGTTGTTAATTTGATGAATATGATATGCTAAATACCTGGATGTTAGATTGTTGATTTATCGATTGTTATCACTGATTAAGTGAATGATATGTCCTATTGGATAATTGATTAATGTCTTGTGAATTATTTGATTATGCTATGATATTATGGTTTTCTTGTTGGGCCTCGGCTCATGGGTGCTACGTGGTGTAGGTAAAGGCAAGGGTAAGATGGTTCAACCATGGGTTGGAGAGCTCTGGGGGCGAGGTGTACATTGTCACCTGCTCAGCTGCCACGGTCGAGGGATTGTACAGGGATGGAAACCTAAAATGTGTATTTTTCCATTAGAGTGGCCTTGATTATTTATAACTTTTGGAAATTTTGTCAATATGTCCTCTAAACCCTATTTTGTGATCCCATGTACTAAACTTTCATTTTAATGAAAACAATCTGTTTATGACCAAAATCTTTTAATCCTGACCTGTTTATGACTTTAAATTCACATTTTTATTTAAATGACTTGATTAGCAAGTCTTGCACTATTTTAAACACACAGTGTAACAGTCTTTGTTATCCAGGATGTTACAACTTGGTATTAGAGCGGTCTAGGTTTAAGGGTTCCTGAAGATTGGCTGGACATGTACACTTGCCGTTAAAGACAAGCTCGACTTAGGGTTTCGTAATTGAATACGTGAGGTTATATGCTTAAGTGCTTGAATGAAATATGAATGCATTAATTTGTATGTGTTAATAGGGAGTATGAAATTCGGATAGGGCATGGCCCTTGATTGCTGTGTGATGATATTGAGGCGTGTTGATTAGCATTGCTATTGTATGTGGATGAATATTTGGATAATGGTTTGTATACTGATTGTATGTGGTGAATTGTTTAAATTGAACTTATATGTTATGCATGTTTATTGGTATATGGAAAGCATGGTAAGTGTGAATGTACATGGCAGCAATGAAATTTGATACCTAATGCATAGCATTGTAGATTGGTGTTTATTATGCTTTATGTGTGCATGACTATTGTGGTTGTTTGGACCTGGTCGTGGGATGGTTCTGGGTATGAACAGCAGGGCTGAGGGGTTTAGTAAGTGATGGCAAATGAATTCTAATTGTTTGCGTTCAGAATGGTTAAGTAGACCTAGTATTGTTATAGCGAGGGTAGCAGATGATAGCTAGGGTTGGAATCCTCAATCTACCCCTGAAATTCGTAGCAAACGTTCGCTGGTAGGTGAGTATAGCTGTGAGGTTTGATAGAGGAGATTAGATGGGTGAAATAACAGGATTTGTTGGGAGGAAGCTGCTTTGTATATTTTAAGAGTAAAAGTACTAGTGTTGGTTTAACATGAGGGTGGAAATAGATAAAAATTACTGTATGGAAGGCTTAGAAGGCATTATCCTCCAGTTTTGAGGAAGGTTTGGATTTGCCTAAGAATTGACCAGTGGATGGGCATAGCTAATCCCATCCTTGATTTTATGAAGATGATAGGTCGTGACAGAGTGGTTGCGCTAAGTAGTTGTGGCAGAAGGATGCCTGAAAATGGTACCCCAGACTTGAAGTGTTGGCATGATGGGTTGGGAGGAACTCAGATAGGTATTTGATAAAAGAGATTACTATGAAGTAGTTGGAGCTGCGGAGACTAACCTATTTATGACTTTAGATTCACATTTTTTTTTAAATGACTTGATTAGCAAGTCTTGCACTATTTTAAACACACAGTATAATGGTCTTGGTTATACAGGGCGTTACAATCTTTGCCTGATTGAAAATCAGAATCAGTATATCTAGTGGGGTTCAGGACTCCACTTGAATACACAAGCATGTAATCTCTAGTAATGTTCTTTACTGCTATCCAATGACTCAATCCAAGATTGGATTGATAACGACTGATTATCCCTACTGCATAATAAATGTCAGGTCTAGTGCACAACAATGCATACATTAGACTTTCTACTGCAGAGGCATAAGGATACTGTCTCATGTCCTCCTCTTCCTAAGGTGTTTGTTCTTTAGACAATTTAACTCCTGCCCGGGTAGGCATAGTGCCTTTCTTCGACTTTTACATGCCAAAGCGTTCTAGCACTTTATCAATATAAGTTGCTTGAGACAGTGCCAAAATTTTGTTCTTTCGATCTCTACAGATCTGAATTCCCAGAACATAGTTGGCTTCTCCCAAATCCTTCATTTGGAATTTCTCAGCTAACCATTTCTTTACTTTTGGTAATGTTTCTATGTCATTCCAAATGAGTAGAATATCATCAATGTAAAGAATGAGGAATACCACATTCTTATCTTTGATTTGTTTGTAAACACAAGGTTCATCAACGTTTTGTTCAAAACCAAACATTTTGATTATTTCATCAAATCTAAGATTCCAAGATCTTGAAGCTTGTTTGAGTCCATAAATAGACTTAAGAAGCTTGCAAACCTTTTGTTCCTAACCTTTAATTTCGAACCCTTCTGGTTGAGACATGTAAATGGTCTCGTCAAGATACCAATTCAAAAAAGTTGTTTTAATGTTCATTTGCAAAATCTCATAATCCATGCAAGCAACAATGAATAATAGTATGTGGATTGATTTAAGCATGTCCATAGGTGAAAAAAATTCTTCATAATCAACTCCTTCTTTTTGTGTGTAGCCTTTTTCTACTAGCCTTGCTTTGAATGTCTCTACTTTGTCATTTGCTCTTCTCTTTTTCTTGAATATACATTTGTAACCAATAGGTTTAACATTTTTAGGTGGATCTTCAAGAGTCCAGATAGAATTGGAATACATAGATTCCATTTCAAGGTCCATGGAATTTAGCCATTTTTCTTTGTCAGAATCTTCCAATGCATCTCTATATGTCAATGAATCATCTTTTTTTGTGTCAGACACAAGCATCTGAACTTCATGTTCATAGCGAACTGGTTGTTTAACAACCCTCCCACTACAACAAAGCTCTCCATTGTTCTGACTAGAACAAGCAATGTCCTCTGGCCATTTTTCATTTCTCACTGTTGGTGATTGGTCTTGTTTATTTGAGACCATTTCATCAAGTACAACTTTAATTTTAGGTTTGTGGTTATTTAAATAGTCATGCTCCAGAAAAGTAGCATGTGTAGATACAAATGTTTTGTTATCTTTAGGAATATAAAATACACTACCTTACGTTTCTTTGGAATATCTTACAAACATGCACAATTCAGTGCGTGACTCCAACTTCCCAGTCTTTCCTTTAAGCAGGTGTGCATGACAACCCCATATACGGAAATGGCGTAAATAAAATGACCCAACTAATTCTAAGACCTTGGACCATTAAAACTACTAGACATAGCTACTATTTTTGAGAAAACATACATAAGAAATAATCATAACTTTATTAAAACTCCAAAATAAATATTGTATCAATAACATAAAATTATAAATTTAAAATGTAATATGGCATGGGTACCCATTGTTTATAAAACATAAAACATAACTTTAAATACTAATTGCAGAATTACATCAAAACATAATTTTAAAGACATAAAATAAATAACAGCGTCCTCGATCAACACGCAATTCATTGAATCCATTCATCCTTAACACACAAGCCAAGCTGCCAAGAATTCTTCCGCCTTCCAGATCTATTTTCTTGCATCACACTAAAAATAAAGGAGTGAGTCTAATACCCAGCAAGGAAAATCTATTAAAACATACATCATAATACTATAGCATATACTATAAAACATATGGCTATCAAAACATATATCATAAAAGATTACAATGGCCATCATTCTTCTTGGGGCTTGTTAACTAAGCAAGTCATATGCCCATAAATTTGTGGGGCTTGCTATCTAAGCAAGTCATATGCCCATAAATTATTGGGGCTTGGTAGTTAAACAAGTCATATATCCAATAAAACATACTATACATATACATTTCATAAACATATCATAACATAAACATATCATATAAGCACACAATCTATCCTATTTTCCTTACCAAAAGTCGGGATATTTGGGAACAAGAACGGGATTAGAAACTCCTATAAATCAACAGTAAAATGGTGAGAATCTCTAAAGAATAAAGATGAAATGAGAACTAAACAATCAAGAAGAAACTTACCAAGAAGAACCTTAAGTTTCAAGAACTTAAATACCTAATCAAGAATCATAAACAAGAGTTAGGATTTGAATAAAGAAAACTAAAGAAAATTTAAGAACCATATAGAACTAAACTTAAGGAATAGGAATACCTTGAATAACCTTATGGATCGGTCTAAACCTCAATACCAAAATCACACTATTTCTCACTTCCCAAGTGTTTATAAATGCTTAGAATGATAAAGCTTTAACCCAAAACCCAAGGGTATCTCTCTATAGTAACACTAGCACCTTGGAGGCTCTGATCAAATGCTTGAAGAATGAAGAAAATGGCTAAGCACTAGGTCCTATTTATAGAGTTCAACGAGTGAAACTAACCCCATTTTAATTTGAATAAATAAATGGTTATAAAATGAAAAATATTTTGAATTTTCGTTCAACTAACGCCCAAAACTCGGTCAAAATCGTTCAAAGGCGATTCTAAGTGGTTAAGGGTATTTTTAAAATTAAAAAATTAAACTTTCAAAAATACATAAATTTATCCGATATATCGCCCCCCATAGGCAATATATCGCCTCCCCTTGTATTCCCAAGCCTTGTCCAATCATTCGTGCAAAGTCGACGTGTTTTCCGTATCTTCCGTAGGCGATATATCGACCCCTATGTTGTGATATATCGACATACGTTGATATATTAAACATGTACTTGCACTTTTTCAACATAATTTAAATTGGATAAACAGCTTTGACTGAGTCATAATACGATCCTAACAGTTGCTAGAAGGTTCTAGAGCTTCTATATCTTTCTTTTATTAAAACTATCCATAAAAAATACTTAATTCCTTAATAATCATAATTATGACAAGTGTCACACTCTTATTAGCTTTATCTAAACCATAGGTTATAATAAATATATTTCTAGATCCAGCAATATTAATCAAACCTTATGTTATAATTAATATTCTTAAACTATAGGTTAAACTTATAAAATCCATAACTGTTGCTATGACTTTCCAACCGAGTCCCAGTTTGAACCAAAATCCACGGTAACTAACATACTACTCACTGATACTAACTACTACTACTATCTAGCTAGCTAAGTAAATATTCTGGGACACTACAATTCTCCCCTACTTAAAAGAATTTTGTCCTCAAAATTTACTTACCAAACAATTCCGGATAATGGGCTAACATGTCCTCCTCCAACTCCCACATTGCCTCCCATTCAGAACTATTACTCCATAGGATCTTGACTATCAGAATATTCTTAGGCCGCAATTCCTTCATCCCTCTATCTAGGATGCTAACTGGTCATTCCTTGTAACTCAAGTCTTTCTGGAGTGCTATCATATCGTACTTGAGGACGTGAGATGGGTTGGACACATATCTACGCATCATTGAGATGTGGAACACATTGTGGCTATCTACTAGAGCTGGCGGTAGGGCTAATCTATATGCAACTGCTCCAACTTTGTCCAATATCTCAAAAGGAGCTATAAAACGGGGACTAAGCTTTCCTTTCTTCCTAAACCGCTTCACACCATTCATAGGAGATATCTTAAGGAAGACTCGATCTCCGACTTTGAATTCCACATCACGTAGCTTGGCATTCGCATAACTTTTCTGCCGGCTCTGAGCAACGACCATACGCTTTCTAATCAGCGCTACTACACCCTGAACTTCTGTAACAACTTCGGGTCCAAGAAGTTGCCTTTCTCCTACCTCGTCCCAATGTAACGGTGATCGACACCTACTTCCATAGAGTAACTCATAGGGTGCCATCCCGATTGTTGACTGATAGCTATTGTTGTAGGAGAATTCTATCAGCGGCAAATACTTACTCCATGATCCTCTGAAATCAAGTACACAAGCACGTAACATATCTTCTAAAATCTGTATGGTACGCTTGGACTGACCATCGGACTGAGGATGGAATGTCGTACTAAGACTTAACTTGGTACCCATAGCTTGCTGCAACCTTCCCCAAAATCTCCTCCATCAGATATTATGGTCTTAGGAATTCCATGCAGTCTTACTATTTCTCGGACATAAACATCTGCGTAATAATCTGTAAGAAGTGAGCTGACTTGTTTAGTCTATCTATTACTACCCAAGTCGAGTCGTGCTGCTTATTTATTCGTGGCAATCCTGTCACGAAATCCATGGCTATGTCTTCCCACTTCTATTCTAGAATACTAAGTGGTTGTAATAAGCCTGCGGTCGCTGATGTTCTGCTTTCACATGTTGGCATACTAAGCATTTAGACACATACTCCGCTACATCTATCTTCATTCCTGGCCACAAATATAACGCCTTAAGGACGTGAGTCATTTTAGTCGATCCTAGGTGAACTTAGTATGGGGTATTGTGCACTTCTTCTAAAATCTTCATCTTAATCCATTGATCATTTGGCACGCATACCCGATCCTTATATCTAAAACACCCCTGTCATGAGATCGAGAAATCTTTGGCCTTGCCTTCTTTAACTGCTGTAGAGTCCAAGAACTTTACTTAGCTAGTTAGATAGTAGTATTATAGTAATTATAGTATTATCTTTATGACTGTGGATTTTTGGTTCAGACCGGGATTTATTTGGACACTCATAGTAGTACTTGTAGATTTTCTAAGTTTAACCTATAGTTTAAGAACATTAATTTTAACCTAAGGTTTGATTAATATGACTGATATTGAGGACAATATTTATTATACTATAAGGTTTAGATAAGAACCAATGGGATTTGAACACATGTTATGTATGGGTTATTAATGATTAAGTATTTTGAGGATTTAATTTAATAAGGGTAAAATTTGAATGCTCTAAGGTCAGTCAGCAGCTTTGAATACGTTTGAGGGCTTAGTCAAGGTTGTTTACTCAATTTGAATTAAGCTAAAAATGTGTAATTTCGTGTTTAAATAATCAGCGTATGCCGATATATCGCAGCTATAGGGGGCGATATATCACAGCACGTAGATACGGAAAACACGAAACGATGCACGTTTGCCTCGGGCATAATGGTCCAGGCGATATATCGCCTATAGGGGGCGATATATCATCTCCTTCAGCATATTTTGAATGTTTTCAAAATCGTTTCCCATTCAAACCTTCAACCTCTTGATAAGTCCAGCACCTTTCTGAACGAGTCTTCAGCCTCTGCTGAACAATAATTCAAATTATTTTCACTTAAAAAGCCATTATTTTTATTCAAGTTAAATTAAGATCCTTTCATTCCTAAACTCTATAAATAGGACCTAGTACCCATCCATTATTCATATTTTACTCTAAGTTCAAAGGCTGCAAGTTGCTAGGTGAGTGTGAGAGTGTAAACACTTGGGTTGGGAATCATAAGCTTGATCATCATAAGCGTATCAAACACTTGGGGAAGTAAGGTTTTATAGTATTTCGATTCGAGGCTTAGATTGGTCTTACAAGTCTTCAAGGTATTTCCACACCTTAGTTCATTGGTATTATTTTATTTTAAGTTCTCATAGTCTTCTACTCAGCCTTCTAACCTTAATCTTTTTTTTGGTTAGGCAATCTAAGAACTTGCACATAAGTTTTTGGTAAGTATTTTCTCAATGGTTTAGTCCTTCCATTCCTTTCATTTCTCTTCTTCACTACACTCACTCTTTTTCAAATGGTTCTTAGGAGTGTTCCAAAGTCCCAACTCTGTCCTCTTATCCCGGTAATTTTGGTAAGGAAAATAGGACAGAATTCATATGTTATATGTTTTATATGTTATCTTATGTTTTTATGTTATGAAATGTGTTATGTTATGTATGTATGTAGGCTTGGACATATGGCCCATATGACTAACAAGCCCCAAACGGATTATGGGCATATGACCTACTTAGCTAGTAGGACCCCACTAATCTAATGGGCATATGACATGTTTATTCTATGGGACCCCAAGTAATAATGGCCATTATAGTATGTGTACGATATAAGTGTTATGTTATGTTTTTATGTTTCTTATGAAATTTATGTATATGAACTATGTGTTAGATTTTCCTTGCTGGGCATTAGGCTCATTCCTTTTTGTTTTTATGTGCAGGGAAATAGCTATAGTGGCGGGTAAGGTTCGTGGATGCTTGGGGAATGTGTATCGGTGATGAATGGATTCAAGGAGTCGAGAGTTCGATTTCGAGGATGTAGTCTTTTATTTATGGTTTATGTGTATTTTTCCGCACCTATTTATGTAATCTCTTTTCATTTCAATTAAGATATGTTTTCTTTTTAAAACAATGGGATCCCATATCCTACTTTGAGTTTATGTAAGTTTAAACATTGGTTTTTACAAGTATTTAATAAAGTATGATCTTTTTCACTTGTAAGTTCTATTAAAGATTAGGGTCTATGTATAGTTTTCATTAATGGTCCAAAGTCTAGAGTATTTGGGTCATTATAACTGCATCCATATGTGTTACTAATGTGTCATCATGCCCTTGTCTGATCCGTATATCTTCTAACAGACTTGACTGGATGGACAAGTTATCCAGTTTACCAATGACTACTTCTATTCTAGCATTGATCATCTCTTGCTGTAGTGACTTTTCTATTCCAGCTAACACTGCTAGACTTCCATAACTCTTCCTACTTAGCACATCAGCAACTACATTTGATTTTCCTGGGTGGTATAGGATTTCGCAGTCATAATCCTTCACTAGTTCTTACCACCTGCGCTGCCTCATGTTAAGCTCCTTCTGAGTGAAGAAAAACTTTAAGCTTTTGTGGTCCATATAAATCTCACACCGTTCACCATAAAGATAGTGGCGCCAGATTTTCAATGCAAAAACCACCGCTGCCAACTCCATATCATGCGTTGGATAGCGTTGCTCATACTCCTTCAGCTGTCTTGAGGCGTAGGCTATCACCTTGTCATTCTGCATCAGCAGACAACCCAATCCTTGCTTTGACGCATCACTGTAGACTACAAACTTGTCATTGGGTGTCGGCACACAAAGTACTAGTGCTGAGCATAACTTATCCTTAAGCAACTAGAAGCTTTCTTCACACTTATCCGACTAGCTGAACTTTTGCTGTATTTGGGTCAGGTTGGTGAGTGGAGTGGCTATCTTAGAAAAGCCTTCTACAAACCTCTGATAATAACCTACTAGTCCCAGAAAACTTCTTACCTCTGACGCATTCTTAGGTCTTGGCCCATCCTTCACAACCTCTACCTTAGATAGGTCTACAGCGACTCCTTCCTTGGATACTAAGTGGCCAAGGAATGCTACTTGCGAAGCCAAAATTCGCACTTCTTGAACTTAGCGTATAGTTGATGCTCTTTCACGTAACAAGGTCATCCTTAAATGTTCCTCGTGCTTGACTTCGTCCTTTGAATACACCAAGAAATCATCGATGAACACTACGACGAATGTATCCAAGTAATCCTTAAAGACCCTATTCATTAAATCCATAAATGTGGCTGGACCGTTGGTAAGACCAAAAGACATAACTAAAAACTCGTAATGTTTATAATGAGTTCTAAAAGCTGTCTTGGGAATATCCTCTTCCCGTACCTTGAGCTGGTGATACCCAGACCGTAAATCAATCTTTGAAAACATGGTCGCACCTCGGAGTTTATCAAACAAGTCGTCAATTTGGGGTAGCGGATAATCTATGCGCATCCACATGCTTCCGTCCTTCTTCTTCACAAATAGAACTGGTGCTCCCCATGGTGAATGGCTCGGTCTAATGAAACCCAAGTCTAAGAGTTCTCGCAACTGTGTCTTTAACTCCTTGAGTTCGGTAGGTGCCATCCGGTATGGTGCCTTTGAGATAGGCTCGGTGCTCGGTACTAATTCGATTGTGAAGTCAATTTCCCAAGTCGGCAGCAGCCTGGTAAGTCGTCAGGAAATACCTCTAGAAATTCCTTTATGATGTGGACATCTGCAACCTTTAGTGGTGTTTCCTTTACCACATTCGTGACGCTGGCTAAGAATGCGTGACATCCTTTTTCTATCATCCTCTGAGCTTTGAGAGATGAGATAAGCAATGTGCGTAGCCCTGAAACTTTTCCCATATAGCATAGTCTTGGACCGTCAGAAGTCTCGAACGTTACTTGCTTACGTCTACAGTTGATGGTTGCACCATGCCTTGCTAGCCAATCCATGCCCAGTATTATGTCAAAGTCTTGGATCTCTAATTCTATCAGGTCTCCTTCTAGTTCTACGTCCTCAATTTTGATCGGTACGCCTCGTACTATCATGATGATAGGACTATTTCACCCGAATGCAATTCTCTCACAAACCTAGTTCTAAATCTTTCACAAGGTTTGTCTAATTTCACTATCATTCCTAACGAGATATGCGAGTGAATGGCTCCTGAATCAAATAATACTGAACATACATTATTGAGGATAGGAATCTGACCTGTGACCACTTTATTACTAGTGTCAACTTCTCCCTTGGTCAAGGCAAACACTCTGGCAGGAACCATCTTGTTGTCCCTTTTCTCTTCTAGCTTGAGCTGGGGACATTCTCTCTTTAGGTGACTTTCCTGACCACAGTTGTAGCATCCCTTGGTGTTTGCAAGACACTCACCAGGATGTTTCTTTTGGCACTTAGAGCATTGTGGGTATTCTACATAACTCGACTTGCTACCTACATTGTTTGTCTGTGCTCTTTTATCGTTGTCAAACTGCTTATTGTCAGGATGCCTTCTCTTCTGACCATTATTGTTGCTAGGCTGATGGTTGTTGGGGTGGTTGTTCTGAACATTCTGAGGTTGACTCTGCTGTTTAGGCTCGGGCTTACTGGCCTCCTCCTTACTAACATTCGCATGAAGCCTTTATACTTCTATAGTCGTTTCTAGAACATCAGCATAAGTAGCAGTTCCAGGGTTTTCTAGCTTAACCCCTAGCTCAATCTTTGGTCTAAGTCCTCTAACGTTGGTCACCCTCAGAAAGTTAGTTGGAACCAACTCTGGTGCAAACTTAGCTAATCGGTCGAACTGCCAAGCATACTCTGCTATCGTCAAGTTGCCCTGCCTCAGACTAGTGAACTCCTTGACCCTTGTAGCGATGACTGCCGAGTTATAGTACTTCTTGTGGAACAGCTCCACAAATCTGGTCCATGTCATGGTGGCGACGTCGTGAGTCTGTTGAACTATGTCCCACCATATTCTAGCATCCTTCTTAAGGAGAGACAAAATGCAGGATATGCGGTCTGCATTGCCAAGATTCATGTGCGCTAGGATCGACTCTACATTTTTGAGCCATTCATCAGCCTCGAAGGGGTCTGTTGTCCCTTCAAAGTTTGGAGCGTGTTGCTTATGAAACTACTCGTAGATTGGCTCCATGTACTGAGTTGGGTAGGGCTCACAGTTTGCCATTGGCCATCCCCCATAAGGACCTACTTGTTGGGGTGCCATTTCCTGAGGCTACGGTTGAGGCTGAGTCTGAGTTTGTGGTTGCGGATGGGCCTGTTGTCGTTGTTGCTGCAGCAATTCTTCCACTTGTTGTCGAAGTCTGACAATTTCTGCAGTGTTGTCAACCGGCGGCGGCGGTGCACTTCGGTTACACTACAAGAAAAAACAGTATTCATAACACTTAAAAATTGCTACCCGGGACTATTGATAGCACTTCTGAAAATGCTAACATAGCCCCTGTTATTAAAAGTCCAGTCTTTTCTATAACAGTTTTTTAATGTTATGTTCGGTGTTATCTTAAACTATTCAATAACACATTTTTAGATGCTATAATATTGAAATAATAACATTTAGATAGAGTTTTTGGTTATAAATTTGAAATTTAATCTTGTACTTTTTTCATAACACTTTTCAACTGTTACATTTGATTATTTTGATAACATTTTTAGTTTGTTATATTATATAAACCATAACGATTTTTTACGCTTATAATATGTTTCTAAATCATAACATATTAAGGTTTTTTATTGTGATAATGGTACTTATAAGTTTTTTCTTTAATTAAAAGATTTTCATAATTGTATTTTGATAAAAAAAAAATCAAAATTAATCATAAAATATAATTCTCAATAGATTGATAAACCATAAGTATTACATTAAACAATAACTAATTCAAACTCTAAATGTGTCTATTTCATGAGATCTTAGTTCTAACTTAAGTTTGAAAGCATAACATAATAAAGTATTATAATCTTGAACATTTTTTACTTCAAAAATGAAAAACAAAAAATTACAAGATACACAAAAGTAAACCATGCATGAAACTTGCTCCATCCTTCAATTCATCATCCTTTGTGCACTTGTCTTAGTTGTGAGTCCATTTGTTGTGCACTTGTCATATACCTGTTTCCCTTTCTTGTTTCCCTTTCTTCCACAGGTCCATGTGTAATCCTCTTTGCAATAAAGCCAGTTGTAGTCCACAAAAGGCCTATTGCTGTCAAGCTTATGTTAAGCTCCGTCTTTAGAGCACTGTAAGCTCCAGTCACATCTACACACCTGTAATATTCAAGTATAATAATGGAATCACACCAGCAATTACTTAAAGTGGTAATTCTAGGGCTTTTATAAAAAAAAAACAGAACCAAATTGCCTTGTATTAATTAAAATGTCACAATAGAGTGAAGGTATTGTTCTGTTGAGATTATATATGAAACACCACAAAGAGTACAAAGCATAAACTAAGCACAACGATAGAAGTCAAAGATAAATTCTTAATCTGCATAATTCTTGCTAATTTATTCAGTAAAAAATTCAATTTTGTTAGTAAAAAGGACTTAATTACTAAAATATTAAAATTTTAGGGACTAAGCTGCTAAATTGTAATAAGTAGAGTATTGTTCAAAGACTAATAGAGACAAATACCCAAAGTAAAATCATTATGGTAAGGTTCAAAGAGATATTACCACTCCTAATCCAAGCATTGTGTAAGTTGTCAAACCAAATCCAACTAGAGCATTTTTTCCAAAAGCGCCTTGTGGATACATGCAAATAGATTGTGACAAATGCTCTACAAATTAAAGTAATTCTAATATGATACTTCTAAGAGGACTTATAAAGAGAAATATGTATGTTTCTCAAACATGGAATTTCTAAAATAATTTCCCAACTAAATTCATAATACAATTTCAACTTATATACAGGCCCAGGGAGAAAGCTTGCACTCAAATTAAACAAATGGTCAACTAATATTTAGAGTGCATAATAATGTGGATATAATCATTGGAATGGTGGTATTTAGATTTATGGGTTATCTTGAAGACTGTTTTTTCAAGAAACTTGCCACCCACTACAACAATCACAGGGTTCAAAACATGGCTGCACCTAAAATGCAGATTTGGATATTATGATTTTACATCCAAGCTCTAGAATAGCTGTTGATTACAACTAGGCCTCAACCATATGATTCAAGTGGTTGAGGTAGAAGACACAAAGGAGAATATTACCTGCACAGCTCTTCCACCGTCAAGAAATAAAAACGTAGTCCAAATGTAGGTACATTGTAACATTCTCCATTCCATGTAATCTTGTTTCAAAGACATCAAATTCACTTTAGATGACCCTGAAAGAAAATGGTTTAGAAAATGATCTAGCCACTAATTTTGAGAGCTATGTGTTCACGTTCTCTTCCATTACTTTCCGAAGTTTACTACACTTTACTTAAAGTTATATATTCAAAAAAATTCTAGTACTGTTTCATTCACTTATGGTATATTTTGATGAAATAATTTCCTTTTAAGGAATAATGACCTAATTACTTGAGTTGAGATTATTAAGCTTCTTGAACTTTGATTTAAAATGTGAACACTGCTAGAAAACATTCAGGCAAGGGTTACTTTAGTTTTGATAAGAAAATGTGTGTCCCTGTGGATATGGGACATGCCTAACACATCTAATTGCAATTGTATTGTTCTGAGTTGGTGTGGTGGGGCAGGGAAAGAAGGGCAAGAAATTGTAGAGAAAAAATGTATTAGAATTTTTTTCATAAAAATATGACATAGAATCCTTATCATGGTATATTATTTGGTCTCTGTCTTGATAATAGAATTTACAAACTAATACAGTTATAAATAATTTACTTAAGATAGTATTTCAGGTAATGAAATGTTTAGTGAACCACTAATATCAAAGAAACATTCATTAGAATATATGTTTTTCTTTGAGGGGCTTATCAGGGATCTAAAATGGCTCTATGATCAACATCCATTCGTTGCATTCATGATTAATTCTAAGTAATCAAATAAAAGGTCAATGGATTTTGAAGCTGGTACAAGAGATATTATTTGATAAAAATTGGCTTTAAGCAAAACAGAACTAATTAAGTGAAGATATAAATCATTCAAAATTTCTCATGGTTTAATCAAAGATTTCATTGGAAATTTTCTTCCATGAATTTTATATGAATGGAACCTTGTTTCTTAATTAGAATCAAGAGAAATTATTGGACACAAAAGTTTTCAATGCCAACATAGAATTAGTAGGAGCATACTTACAAAGCAATGTTTAAAGAAAGTGATAAGAGAACAAACAGTAGTAGAAAAATTACTCTTCGGAACAAATGAAACAAATAAACACTTGTGAACAACCATTTAGGCTATGATTTATTTATTCATAGGCTTCTGTGGCCGTTACAAATTTCAATTATATTTATATATTTATTTAGATGAAGACAGAAAGCAAAACATAAATATCACACCAAGACATAATTCTTCCTAAGATATAAATTCAAATGAGCAATTTCTATTTACAACTTTGTCAAACAATTTCTTGTATCTTAAAAGAGAAGGTAAAGAGTATGATCTACTTTGTTTTCTACCAAATTTTGTTAGTGCTATGATTTATTTGTGTAGAAAGAGGTTGTGACTTTTGTGGCAAGACAAATGATATTGGTATTGAAAAATATATCTCTACATTTTGTTGACAAAAAACAGCCTGTAAATAATGAAAAATAGCCTTCAATAAGCAGAATTCTAGCAGATAATGACATGTCCTATTATGCATCAATAAGATTGGAAGAAAAGATAATGATTTTAAATGGTTATGGCTACTCTAATTTTGATATGAAAATGTGTCCCTTCAGATATTAGACATGCCTAAGACATCTTATTACAAATTTTAAATTTTATGTTCTGAGGTTGTTTGGTGGGGTTGGGGTTGGGGGCCAAGAAAAATGAACTGGTATTTTATTTTAGGGCAGCTAGATCTGAACTTTGAATCCATAATGATGACTGGTTAGAAAATACCATGTGATTCCACAAGGACTATACCTCACTTGACCCCTTCTAGCTAATTTTCTCTATAGTCTTGACCATTCATTTCAATGCAATAGATATATCTGTCCTATACATCTTATCAAAGACTATTGGTTATAAATACACATATGAATGGGGATCACTACCATCCTAAGTTCTCAAACTCAAAAGTATCAAGCTAATTTCATGACTTTTATTTTATTGGAACTTTTTTTTATGAATATATCATATACTACTTGTCCCAAGTTCTTGGTCTACATTCTGTTTTGGTATTTTCAGAAACCAAACACAGTAAAATTCTTGACATAGATTATGATCAGCGATATACTTAGGAAAGTAAAATTAAATTGAGTGTGCCTCATCACGAAGATAGGAGATAGTTTGTTTGTACAAGATACTTCATTTGAATTAAGTAGAGAACAAAATTATGTTGTACTTTTGACAATTCTTTCTCTGAATTTTTTTAAAGAAGCCATCACATAAAAAAAGTGTATATTCTTTTATCAAAGTTATATTTTAATCGAGGATAAAGCCTTTTCTCTAATCATAAACCCTTCTTGCTACTTTTCTCAACCTAATATTCTATGAAATAGTGATTAAAATTTCCTCTCTATTACTGAGCAATAGCGAGGATTTTAAATGTCCTCTCTATAGTTCAGCAATAGAGACAAAGTATTAGCGAGGAAGTTTAATGACAATTTCATTATCGCTATTCGATATAACAAGGATTTAGAAAGCTTTAGCGAGAAAAAAATTCATCTCTAAAACCCGATTTTGTTATAGTGCCAACACAAAATGATATTTCGGTTTCTTTAAGAAGGAAAAGGACCCTAAAAAGAGAAGCAACTCAGGCAGAGATGCTTGCAATACAACTGAAAAGGACCTCAAAAACTATACAAAAAGATTATTACACCATTTACAAGTATATGTTTTTAACAATCTAATTAATGTACCAATCATCAAACAAACCAAGCAAACACAATTCAATTATAAAATAGTTATACTAGATAAGTCTATATAAAAGCAAACACCATTTTCCCCTAGACTAGCATCTAACCATCTGCCAATATCAATTCAACTAATTCAAAAACGCATGCATGTTTTCTTCCTTATCTCGCCACAGCACACAAATTTATCAGATCCTACTTCACTAAGACACACAAGTTCTCAACCTTCCGTTATCACCGCAGCACACAACAATGATCTCAGAACCTACTTCACTATGGATGAATATTTAAGATATTCAAACTCCTCTAACATTTGCATAATATTAAAACAAAGGTAAAAGGCATACCTCTTGCAAAATGCAAACAAAAGTAAGAGTCTCTCGTGAGAGATTGCTTGCACACCAAGTATTTTGCCTCTTCTCTTGGAGGCAGCCTACCAAAAAAGTCTTAACTATATTACAAAGAGAATAAAAATATAGAGATAGAGACATATATAAGCAATATGATAGCACCAAACAAAAATCTCATTATTTATGATCAAAACCCATACAATCAATATTATATATTTTCACATGAATAAAAATTTGATAAAATCATATTATAGAATATGCATAAATCAAATCTGTAAAATCCAAATTTCATACACAAAAGCCAACAAAAGGACTAAAGAAAAGGTAATCTAAATCCATATTCTCAAATCACAAACATTAAGTATTAAGCACCATATTCTTACACTTAAAACATCTCTAATTTTTCTCTTTGTATTCTCTTAATTAGAAACAATTCCAACACAAAAAATTATATAAACCTGAACTAAAGGGGAAATGGCTTACCTTCATCAGCTGCAGCAAAATAAATTATTAAAAACAAAAGCAACAACACAAACCAAAGAAATAATCTTTAAGGAAAACCAACAAATTAAAGCCCACTTAAAGGATCTTGATAATACCATAATGTGAAAATATAAGGTTTATTTATAAAAGTTCTAGCAAAAAAAAACAAACATATTATAGAGCAGAAAATTTAAATAACCAGTATGCAAGAAAACATAAAATTATGTCAAATAATAAAACATAACTAGTCATGTAATGAAAATTTGTTACATAATGATTAAAAATAAATCAAATATCACTTTAACATACATTTTAAATCAAGTTAATGGTACTTTAGTACTTTAGAAAACACAATCAAAACTATGGTTCTTTTAACACATATAAAAACTAAAATGCACTTTAGAACAAATAATAGCAAAATTTTCTTTATTGACTTACTTTCTGATTAAAATTAGCTCAATGAAATGGCTAACTTAAATATATGTAGGTAGCACATGAAAATAATATGAAGTCACTCAATTTCTTAATTGAATAGGGATGAAATAGAAAGCTCAACACCTTGAATTTGATCCAAACTAAGTGTAAATTCTTGAGCCAAAAACTTGAGTCTCAAAGAAAATAAAGATGGGATCAAAAGTAAGAGCAAACTCAGTAGGTCATTTCATCCAATGCTGAGAGTAGATAAACCATATACATAAAAGAATTTCATGATTATAAATGAAGCATACTTGTATGAAAATATTTCACCTTGAGTTTTCCAATTTCCTTCAAGCTTAACACCACTAGATCAGAGTCTAAGTGCATGCCTGCACAAAGAATTAAGAACAATGTCATCCTAGAAAACATTAAGAAAACTTTCAGCATCACAGATGTACTTACTTCAACAACCATGCAAAAGATAGAAATCAAAGCTAACTAAGTGTTTCTAAGTCATAATACAGTGGCCAAAGTTATAAATAGAAAGTGCAAAAAGTAAGAATTAAGTATTTGTCAACCAAGAATGAGACAAATTAAAAGCTTAACTAATATGAGAGGGGCAGGTATATGTCTAAACATTCACAAAGTTTTTTTTACCAAAACAAGCATGTTCATATGAAATGAAAGATACAAATGCTCAAAAGCAGAAATGCAACTAAGTTGAAGGGCCACTAAGATATGCAATGTTAGAGTGTCAAAAACAGAAAAGAGAAACAATAGCTCCACCACTTGAACCTCATACATGAAAAATTCCTTGTACCGTATTTGCAATTAATGCTAAATGAAAAATAGAACTGAGAGGGCCAATAGAATTGGTCTAATATATTCACTGAAAATAAAATGAAAAAAGAAAAGGCAAAAAATGCATAATCCATTAGTCAATCCAAAGTGAAATCCCTATGCATCTTAGCTCACAAATGACTTTCAAAAGCTCAATAATAGCATTTGAATTAGTATGAAATTTGTACAATAAAATTTATTCCTAGTGTTCAAGTTATGTATCTATGTCCCAAAAAAAATAATACAAATTATACAATAAAACCACGTATATTGATCATAATACCAACTCAAAATTAGTTAACTAAAACTTGAACACATTCACAAATGAAATCACGTGATATCTGTGTAAAATGAACCTCTCAGTGGCCTCAGTGCTTTTTCAGAAAGTGAAATTCTTGTGACAGACTTTTGTTCATAATCTGAACACCTCCTAAACAAACAATTATTTCTCAGTTATGATATTAAAGTTGGTTTACCATTAAATATATAAGAAAAAGATATTGTTGAAATATTCACTGAGGTGAGGAGAACACAAATCTATTCTGACTTTTTCACTAATAATTGTATAGTGGATTCAGTTTCACTTTAAAATATGCCTCAAAATGTCTATAAAAAAAAGTGTCAAACACCCACTTTTTCAACAATAAATTTATATGAAAAGACTAACCCACGAAAAAGATCTTTCCCAAATTCATTGTAATCTCTAATAAGAGTTTCAACTTCCAAACCAAGAATCCCAATCACCGTTGAAAAAGGGACCCAAATAAGTAAATTTAGAGCTCAATTTATTAAAAAAAAAAACAGAACTCTTAAATAAAAACACTCCATCAAAGACAATTATATTCATTATTCCTCAAAGTTCAACTACTTGAACAAAGTCCCAGTAATTTATATCATCTCATATCCATTGTAATCAACCTCATTTGCTTCAAATTGAACACATCCTCTATCAGAGTGCTAAAATAATCAACTTTCAAAACAACAATGTAATGACACTGAAAAAGAAAAGAAAAGAAACAGCTAGAAATGTAATGTGATGGATTTTGGGATTTCTAGAAACTCACCTTCAAGCTGGTTCTCACTCAAGTCCAAGAAATCAAGCCCCTTTTTTTCCGAAATCCATCTTATTTGGGTAATTTACTGATCTTACCGATTAAGAGGAATTAGCTCCTTTTATACAGAGGATAAGTTAGAAACTAACAGAGCTAACGAAGCTGTTAAGAAACAGTAAAATAGAATAACAAGGCCAAACAACACAAATACATACATACATATATACATATACATTGATGATCTGATATGAAATTGAAATCTAAATTAAAAATTATCTCACAGTTTCGAATACTCTGACCTGGTTTCGTGCTTCCAGTAGGAGAGTTAGCAAGCGCGCGACTCATGAGGGAGATGCCTGGGTTCTTGCTTCCAGCAGGAGAGATAGCAAGCACGCGACTCGTGAAGGAGATGCCTGGGTTCTTGCTCCAGCAGGAGAGACAGCAGCGGGAGAGATAAACAGAGAGGGGGGGGGGGGGGGGACGAGAGACTCAACGACTACAGCACGGGCGTGGTCGTGGTGTGCTTCAGTTGCGTGAGTACCGGTGTGAGGGAGGCTTCAGGGGTGTGGTTGTGGTGTGGTTCAACGGCGCGAGGGTTAGAAAGCCGAGAGAATGTGAGAGAGCGAATGAGAGAAAGAGCAAGGGAGAGCGAATGAGAGAAAGACTGAATGAGAGATTAGGGATAAGTTTTTGCCGCCGTTGTGGTGTGGTTCAGACGCTGGTAGAGATTAGGGATTTGAGAGAGAGAGAGGCATGCGTAGGGATTTCAGATTAGGGATAAGTTTTTTTTTTCATTTGCTGTTCTTTTTGTCAATTTCAGGCGGCAAAAAGGGTTTCATTTTCCGCCTAATTTTTTTTTCCCGTGTCTTTTTTTCTCCATGTCTCCATATCAATAGCACTTCTAAAATTATGTTATATTTTAATGTAATATTTGAGAAAAATTGTTGTAGTGTTAGTAGCAATAGTGGTAGCACGCGCTCCTCTTCTACGAACTGGAGGGGATTCATTAGTCTCAGGAGCGATGCTGGAGGCATTGGCATTGGTACGTGCAGACCTTCTGAGCGACATATTTAGCAGATTTCTAACAGTCGAGAAAAACATGTTAGAACTTACCCTAATAGGCTCTAAAACAAAACTTAATCTAAGCAAATATAACTCGGACCTATTAATTATGATTTCTTATGAAAAATTAGATAAGCGTTCTTTATTATTAGGGTGTGTTTCTATACTTAGAAAAATAAGCCATCTTTATTATTTTCTAAGTCTGTTTCTAATCATCCTATATGACTTAATTCTCAGGCTCGAAACTCGTCGTTGTTCCAAAGTTAACCATATTGAGGGAGGGCTGGGATCAGTAAAATCATTCCCACTACTATGGCCCCCTAAACTCTCAATATAGAACTTGGTCCATTGATTTGTATCCACCCTCACTGAACTTAGTCATTATTTATTAAATTTATTATTTATTATGATTGTAAAAAAAATCAAACTCATACATGTCAACAAAAATAACAATAATATTTATTTGAAAAAATATTTTCACTATGTACAATCATAATTGCAAAAATAATAAATAAAATAAAGAAAGAAATAAACTAATCTAAAAATCAAGATCTTTTATATCTAACCCTTCTTCTAACATATCATCATCTATCTCCTCATAATCATCATTATCTTAAGCCTCAAAATTTCCACAAGGAAGATTTGTAAGGATTCTATTTTTTTGCTCATTTGTGAATTGGAATTCCATCTTAGAGGTGAACCTAAGTATGAGAAAATAATATCTCATAGCTACTGGTAATTCATCTTCATCATCTATAGTCTCCCATATTTCTTCTAAAGCTGCAATTACAGTAGGATAATCTTTAAAAAGTCTAATCACTAAAACATATTGTTTCGTAGCTCTCATCATGAATTGCTTAGTTGTTTGGAGGTGAACTATCTCCCTATGGAGTAAGAGTAATATCCGAGTGATTCTTTCTAACACTCCTACTGTATTCCTTGGCTCTCTAATTATTTTCAAGGCCTTAATGGCACGGATATCCTCATAGGTCAAGTCTCCATCCATTCTTAAATGAAAACATAAGGCTAAAACGTTAGATATACATATAAACATAATAACTATAACATAAACACTTACTTTGGGGGTTAGATTCAGAGCTTGAGCATATGTATCAAGGAGAACTTTATTCGTATGGACCGTTGCTCTGATACCAACTAAAATGACCCAACTATTTCTAAGACCTTGGACCATTAAAACTACTAGACATAGCTACTATTTTTTGAGAAAACATACATAAGAAATAATCATATCTTTATTAAAACTCCAAAATAAATATTATATCAATAACATAAAATTATAAATTTAAAATGTAATATGGCATGGGTACCCATTGTTTATAAAACATAACTTTAAATACTAATTGCAGAATTACATCAAAACATAATTTTAAAGACAAAATAAATTATGTCGTCCTCGATCAACACGCAGTTCATTGAATCCATTCATCCTTAACACACAAGCCAAGCTTCCAAGAATCCTTTCGCCTTCCAGATCTATTTTCCTGCATCACACTAAAAATAAAAGAGTGAGTCTAATACCCAACAAGGAAAATCTATTAAAACATACATCATAAGACTATAACACATTACTATAAAACATATGGCTATCAAAACATATATCATAAAAGATTACAATGGCCATCATTCTTCTTGGGGCTTGTTAACTAAGCAAGTCATATGCTCATAAATTTGTGGGGCTTGCTATCTAAGCAAGTCATATGCCCATAAATTATTGGGGCTTGCTAGCTAAACAAGTCATATGCCCAAGGACTATAAAACATACTATACATATACATTTCATAAACATATCATAACATAAACATATCATATAAGCACATAATCTATCCTATTTTCCTTACCAAAAGTCGGGATATTTGGGAACAAGAACGGGATTAGAAACTCCTATAAATCAACAGTAAAATGGTGAGAATCTCTAAAGAATAAATATAAAATGAGAACTAAACCATCAAGAAGAAACTTACCAAGAAGAACCTTAAATACCCAATCAAGAATCATAAACAAGAGTTAGGATCTGAATAAAGAAAACTAAAGAAAACTTAAGAACCATATAGAATTGAACTTAAGGAATAGGAATACCTTGAATGACCTTATGGATCGATCTACACCTCAATACCAAAATCTCACTATTTCTCACTTTCCAAGTGTTTATAAAAGCTTAGAATGATAAAGCTTTAACCAAAAACCCAAGTGTGTCTCTCTATAGTAACACTAGCACCTTGGAGGCTCTGATCAAATGCTTGAAGAATGAAGAAAATGGCTGAGTACTAGGTCCTATTTATAGAGTTCTAGGAGTGAAACTAACCCCTTTCTAATTTGAATAAATAAATGATTATAAAATGAAAAAGATTTTGAATTTTTGTTCAACTGATTCCCAGAACTTGATCAAAATCATTCAAAGGCAGGTCTAAGTAGTTAAGGGTATTTTTAAAATTCAAACATTAAACTTTCAAAAATACATAAATTGATCTGATATATCGCCCCCCCATAGGCGATATATCGCCTCCCCCTATATTCCCGAGCCTCGTTTGATCATTTGTGCAAAGTCGACGTGTTTTCCGTATCTTCCGTAGGCGATATAACGGCCCCTATGTTGCGATATAATGACGTACGTTGATATATTAAACAAGTATTTGCACTTTTCAGCATAATTTAAATTGGATAAACAAATTGGATAAACCTTTTGTTATAATTAATATTCTTAAACTATAGGTTAAACTTATAAAATCCATAACTATTGCTATGAATTTCCAACTAAGTCCTAGTTTGAACCAAAATCCACGGTAACTAATATACTACCCACTAATACTAACTACTACTACTCTCTAGCTAGCTAAGTAAATATTTTGGGACACTACAGTAAACTAGGTTTAGTACCATTCCATAATTCAAATGGTGTTTTCTGAATAGACTTAGATGTAACAACATTGAGTATGTATAGAGCACATTTTATTGCATAACCCCAAAATGACAAAGGCAATGATGAGAAACTAATCATCGATCTAACAATATCTAATAGGGTTATGTTCCGTCTTTCTGAAACACCATTTTTCTATGGCGTTCCAAGTGTAGTGAGTTGGGATTGAATACCATGCGCACGCAAATGGTCCTCAAATTCATAATCTAAGTACTCTCCACCTCAATCTGATCGAAGCACTTTTAATGATTTACCTAATTGATTTTCAGCTTCTGCTCGAAATTCTTTAAACTTACCAAAAGTTTTGGATTTCCTTTGCATTAAGTATAGGTAACCATATCTTGAATAATCATCAATGAAAGTGACGAAAATTTTATAAACTCCTCTATCTTAGACATTTAATGGACCACAAACGTCCATATGTACAAGTTGAAGTGGTTCTGTGGTTCTGTGGCTTGTGAACCTTTAGTAGAGAAATGTCTCTTCCTCATTTTACCTACTAGGCAGGATTCACAAACAGGGAGAGAACCAATAGATAGTTCTCATAAAGGACCATCCTTTGTTAGTCTATTAATTCTTTCTAGACCAATATGCCCCAATCTCAAATGCCACAGATATGTTTCACTATCGGAATCATTCCTTTGTCTTTTAATAGATCTGGGATTTGCAGTTTTAAATCATTCAGAATTATAAACATGCTCAACGTTGGACTCTAACTTGTAAAGTCCACCTTCAGACTTTGCAGAACAAATGTCAAAACAATATTTCAAAATAACAATCGAATTATTATTAAAAGAAATATTAAAACCTTGTTCATGCAATATTGATAAGGAAAAAAAAATTCTAGAAAATCTAAGAATAAAGTAAACATTATCCAACACAATAAATTTATTATTATAAAAAACTAGGCGAGCTTTGTAACGACCCAAATTCGCTATTAAGGCTTAAGGGCCTTGATTAGCGTGCCAGGAGGGCATGATGGGATTTATGTGTGATTTTTATGATTTAAATGCATGGTTATGATTTAAAGCATGTTATATGACTATTTGTTTATCTGAGATTCATGACTATGTATGTTAGTATGCATGTAGGCCCGGATCGTGTTAGAAGGGCATAATTGTAATTTTGGCCATGATTGGGCGTAACTGTATTGATATGTGTTGATTGTTGAGGCCACAGTGGTATGTGGATGTATCTGTGCTTTGTGACTCGAGGCGATCCCAGTGAGCAGGCTCGCGGAAAGTGTTGACAGGAATTTATACCCGGCTCGGGGCGAGCCTGGGGGTATAAGCAGGAATTCAGAGAATAGATTGAGATTTATTTTGATGATGGGGGATATTTATTTGGTGGTTTATCAGGTGTTGGAAAGCAACGGGAAAATATTAGAGACGCTTGAGGATTAGCGGGAATTGGGTAAAATGACTAAAATGGCCCTACTTGAACAAAAGGATTTAGAATTTATAGGGAGGGAGTTTTGGTCATTTGGCTTTTGGAGATAGGTTTTTATAAGGCTTTATAGAGAGTGGGAATGCTGAAAGAAAAGAAAAGAAAGAATAAGGAAAGAAAGAAAAGAGAGAAAAACTGATGGGTTTTGCAAGGGTCGGTTTGTGCATTCTTGCACCATTCCGCTCCATTTTTCTTGGAGCAAAGCTTAGTGGAGAGCAAGGATAGGCTGAGCATCAAGGATCTTGGGTTAGACTTGAAGATTTGGAAAGAACACATCAATGTTTGAGGTAAGTTTTAGAGATTTTCGGTTTTAAGGGTTTTGATGGTTTAAGCTGTGTTTTGAGCTGGATTGATGGGAATCTCAGGGGATTTCTGGGCAAGCTTTGAGGGAGAGCAAGCTAAGGAGGCCTAGGGTTGAATCAAGGTCGAAATTTGCAGCAATGGTATGATTTCTAAGACTATATCTTTGTGGTTTGCATGAATTTCTGGTTTAGGGTTGTTCATGATAGATTTTGAGATTTGGGATAAATGATCTTGGGATTTGAGGATTTGGGATGCTTGGGATGAATGGAGAGTGTTCATAAGCTTGATTTTGAGTTTGGTAAAGATTTGGGGAAGTTTGGTTTGAGATTGGGTGAAAGAAATCGCAGAAATGCGATATTGGGTTTTCTGGGCTGCAACTAGCGCTACAGCGCTAGTCAGTGGGCGCTGTAGCGCTAGTCCCTGTTTCTGGGGGGTGCATTCTGCTTGTAGCGCTACAGCACCCTCTTTAGAGCGCTGTAGCGCTGCACTGTTCACAGAGGGGAATTTTTGAGTTTTGATGAGGGATTTTGACCTAGGGTTCGGGGCTTGTTTCCGCCACTTTGTTTTGGGGATTTGGGACTTCCCGAGGGCTCGGGGTTGGTCCCGAGGCTAGGTATTCGGACTTGGGGTTCGGTGTTGACTTTGACCTATGTTTGTGCCTAGGTGTGCACTGAGGCTCGTGTAGGATCGTGCTCAAGGAGTCAGGTGATTTAAGCTATCGAATTGACAGGTAAGAAAACTATAACACCCGTAGGATAGGGCGTGGGCCCATAGTGTGATTGCGGGGCACGGCCCTATATTGCATGTTGCATGATGAGATGATTGCCGGGCATGGCCCCACTGTGTGATTGTAGGGCATGGCCCCGGATTGTATTATGTGTAAATGTTTAACCTTAAATGAACCGTGATGTGTGTGAATGTTCATTTCGAATGTACTATATGTGTGATTATGATGAAATGAACGGCAAGGGCCGAGTACGGCGTAGGCCGGGGCGGCCGTGGGGCCGAAAGTAACACCTAGCACATGGGATGCTATAGTCAGGGCGGGGCCCGGTGGATACATGTGTTATGCTATATTCAGGGTGGGACCCAAGGGATACATGAGTTATCCTCGCGGTGAGAACCGATACCCCAGGCTTCGGTAAGGCTCTAGGGCGGCTTGGCCGTGTTTGCTTAGTCTAATGATTGACTTGTTTATTTGTGGATTATCTGTTATGATAAACTGTATACATTGCATATGTTATGTTCTGCATGAGTTTTCTTGCTGGGCTTCGGCTCACAGGTGCTCTGTGTTGCAGGTAAGGGCAATGACTGAATCAACCAACCATGAGTACGGAGAGCGTGAAGCGGCGCGTATATGTTTGGCCTGCCCGACTGCTTTGGTTGGGGGTTTATTTGAAAATGGCTGTAATAATCTATGATTTTATGATTTATCAACTGTAAACTTATTTCAAGATATAAATAGTTTTCAAACCTCATTTTGGGATCCCAAATGTTTAATACTAGCAGTTTTAAATGAAACGATGCATTTTCTAAGATTACAGCCTTAAATTTTAATTAGTCACACTTTTGTCTCGAAAACCTCGGTTAGCGAGTTCATTGCACACTGTTTTGTCTTAAAAAATCACTTAGTAACGGCTCTAAGGTAGCAGGGCGTTACAAGCTTTTCCAACTGCAGTTGTCAAGATCTCCTGTCCACTTCCAACTATCATGGTCACCTCTCCATGAACAAGCTTCCTCGAAGTATTAATACTCTACGAAGAAAAACAAATATGATTAGTGGCTCTGGAATCAACTATCCAAGATGAAAAATCACCTTCCACTAAACAAGATTCTAAAACAAGTAAATCAAATTTACCCTTCTTTTTGTCTTTCAGTTCAGCCAGGTGCTTAGGAAAATTCTATTTCCAATGACCATCAACTCCACAATGAAAGCATGATCCTTTCGGTGCCTTCTTTTTGGAGTTCTTTGCAGAATTATTCTTCTTGGAAGACTTGTTGGTCTTCTCTGATTGTTTTTCCTTTTTCTTGTCATTTCCTTGGCCACCCTTCCTTTTCTTCGAATTACCATTTGAAGTGGAAGGCTTAGTTTCAACAACATTTTCCTCCTTAACCTTAGTTGAAATATTGTTTAGAGACTCAAAAGTTTGCAACTCATTCAGTAGTTGGGTCATGTTGTACTCCAACTTGTTCATAACATAGTTCGTAGTGAATAATGCAAAAGTTGGTGTGAGAGATTCAAGTATCACACTTACTTGAGTTCTTTCATCAATGGTTGCACCATGGATTTCTGCATTGTGTAATATGTTGATCATGTCTAGGACATGTTCTCTGACAGAAACATTTTTCTTCATTTTCATATTCATGAAGATTCTAGTAGCATCATGTCTGCACTTATCAGACTGCTAGCCAAACATGCCTTGTAGAGATTCCTGAATCTCTTAAGTTGTTTCAACAGTTTCAAACTTCTTTCTGAGCACATCGCTCATACTAGCAAGCATATAACAGTAGGCCTGATTATTAGATAAGATCCAATTGTCATACTTTTCTCTAGCAGTTTTGGCAGCAGTGAGAGCAAGAACCTCAAGACATTCCTTATTCAGGACAAACATGTGGTTTTCACATATCAATACAATGTTCATGTTTGATTTCCAGTTCATGTAATTATCACCAATCAATTTTTCATTAGCAAGTAAAGTAGTTGCAGGGTTTGGATTTGACATATTGTTGAAAAATAAATAAATAAAATATAATGAATTAATGCATATAATAAATATGAGCTTATATTTGGAATAGTAAACATGATGCATGAATGCAACATATAAAATAGCACACAAAAAATAACTCCTAATCCACGATAGATTAATTTCAAAATTAATGGACTAGCGTTAGGATAGGTCAGACTAATTACAAATTAACCTTGAGACAAGATCTCAACTCCATAAGTGAAAACTTAAAACTCATTTTTCTCTTTTGACTTATGAATTACCATTAGTTTGGTCAAGATGTACTATTCGTGCTCAAAAGCCTAGATACATCTTCGGAGTGTAACCCATTATTTTTTTATTAATGACTTAACTCAAGAGTGTGTCTTAGGGTCAATCAAACTTGAAATATATCAATGATCTTATTCTCATAAGAGAAGTCAACCTTGAGATAAAATAAACATATTTAGAAGTCTTTCCTTAGGGAGGCGGCAAACGGAGGTGACACGAAGCCCTTCCTATGCCTTTCGGTGTTCAACTAATCAACTAATAATGGAGACCATGGGACTTATTGTCATAATTCCCTCTCCCACTTACTATTTTAAAAGAATTGTGCTTTTCTAAAAATCAATATTTTTCAATTTGGTTGTAAAACTAATTAAATTAACTTTACCAAATGAATTCTAATAAACACTAATTTATTTTGCTCTTTAAGAAGAATACCATTTACTTTAACAAAACATTTTTATTAAATAAGAAAATAAATAACTTTTAAATTCTATTTACCATCTTAACTAATTTATGACTAAATTAATTATATGAGTTATCAAATAAAAATATATAATCAATCCTAATCATGTTTCCAAAAAAAATATAGATGCATGCTTAATATGTACTGTGTGGGTAATACGTATGGCATGTGTAATGCCCTACTACCTTAGAGTCATTCCTATATGAGCTATAAATGTTCCATTAGCTCGCTAATTGAGGTTTTAGGTTAAAAGTGTAACTAAATCGAAATAAAACTCGTTTAACGACATAAATTATAAAGATTTGGACATTCATTGATGTCACAAAAAGTTATACATTTGGGATCCGAAAATACTATTTAAAAAATGTATTACAACTCAAAAATATAAATATGGTTGACCTAGGTGACAAAAGAAACCATTACAGTACATTTTTCCAAAATAACCCTAGCCGTGGCAGCTAAGTAAGTCGAACATGTACCCGTCGCTCCACGCTCTTCGTACTCATGGTTGGTCGACCTTCCTTTGCCCTTACATGCACCATAGGGCACCAGTGA
This sequence comes from Humulus lupulus, assembly GCF_963169125.1. Lineage (NCBI taxonomy): Eukaryota > Viridiplantae > Streptophyta > Magnoliopsida > Rosales > Cannabaceae > Humulus > Humulus lupulus. Next base: position 59,558,106 of record NC_084798.1, read on the forward strand.
GCTGAAGTCAAGCAAGAAAACCCAACATATAACATATCACATATCAATCCAACAATATACTGCAAAACAGTCAACAAACTAAACACATAGCGGCCTACGCACGACCCAGATGCTTTACCAGGCCCTGGGTTCGTGGTCTTCACTGAGCGGGTGGATACAACATCCTAGGAGGGTCTCGCCCTAGCATCTTGCACTCAGCGTGCTCAACGCCGATCCTGGCCCTTTGTCGTTCTCGACCTTCGTCATTCCCGGCCTTTACAACTCCCGGCCTTGCCGTTCCCGACCCTCGTCGTTCATTCATAAACATACATAACATTCACAGATATTTACATGTATATTAAACATAAACAATAAGGTCGCACCCTAAAACACAAACAATAGGGTCGTGGCCTGCTCTACGGGTACAACAGTTTTCGTACATGTGTCCCGAGTTGTCTGAGTACTGTGATCCCGAGCACAGTCCTCTAACCTGTGCCTTGTTGAAAACCTAGTCACAATGCATTCATAATAACCATCCGTCAAGCCTTAAACTAATTAATAACTTCATAATATTAATCTAGCCTCCGGGACTTTGAATCCTACCATACAGGGTAGTAGAATCCTTCCCGAGCCTTAACATTCGAGCTCCTGGGCTTAAAACCTTCATTTCCATTTGATCTGCGGCATGCCCTCTAGGGTCACGGCCCGCTACAAGTTAGAGGGAAAAGCCCTCTCTACTGAAGGACACAGGCCGCGGTGCGCTAAGACCTACGTCGCGGCGCCTGGGCAATATGAGGCCTCCCAAAGCCATTTCGCACACACGAGCCGCAACGCCTGTAAAATTGGGTCACGGCGCGAGTCCTAGAAACCCTGAAACCAGCCATTTTTCTCATGTTTTCCCTGAGCCTAAATCCATAATTCACACTCCAAACACCAGCCAAACTTAGAATTAAGCCTAGAATCCCTATTCACACAGCCTAAAAATCTCAACAATCCCATAAACAATTCCATACACTCATCAAACACCCAAAACCAATCTTAGAAATCTCTCACATGCAAGCTCTATACTTCTAATATAATTCAACTAAATTTATATAGAAAGATTAAGTTTAGGCCTTTACCTCTGAGATATGTTCAGCCCTGAGATAATTCTCAAGCTCAACCAGTCTAATCCTTCAAGTCTTTAGTCTAGAATCCTCAAAATTCCTTCAAACTATATGTGTCAAAGAGAGGGAGAGAGAGAGAGAACCGTGAGATAGAGAGAGAGACTTAGAGAGAGTTCTATTTTTGTTTTTACTTAATTCCAGTGTAACGTCCTGCATTTCAAGTACCTTTAAATGACTCGGGTCGGGATTGTTTTTCCTGAGTTAAGAATATTATTTTAAATAATATTATATTTGTTTGGAATTTATTTCCATGAGTTATTGCTAGCCAAATTATGAAGTTTGTGATTAAAAGTCAAGACAAGACTTTCAGTCTTGGACCGACACAAAAACCCTAATGGGTAAAAATCATAGAAAATAAAATAAAAAAAAACTATGACAAATATATTTTGGGCATAAAATACATTTATAAAAATTCAAGTTTGGTTAAAAATAATAAACCTAAGAGGAAATGGAAATTTTAAGGCATTTTGTGTTAAATGCTTAATTTTACCGAATTGGGGAATTTTATTCCATAAATGGACCTTAGGTTAAACTGTAATGTGTGACTAATTAAATTAAAAGTGAGAGACAATTAATTTAATTATTATGTGTTAAGTTTTGTTTTTAAAACTTTATAAGAGTTAAAAAGGTGATAGAAAAGTGATTAAGCTTTAATCACATTTGATTAATCTCAACTCAAGTGTTTTTAGATATTTTTAGAGTTGTATAAGCTCTTCCAATCCCCCAAAACCGACCTCCCTTCTCTCCTCTCACTCTCATCTTGTTCAAAAATTTCCTCTCAAGTTTTCTCTCCATTTTCAACCTCAAGAACACTAAGAAGGCTTGGAAGCTTAAGCTTTGGTCTAGGAAGGGTTTACCTAAGGTAAAGTTTCAAAAAACTAGACTTTTGTAAAGTTTTAACCATAGAATTTTCAATAGCTAATTATATATGTTGTTGGGGGAGTTGGTTAAGGTTTTGAAAGGGTTTTTAAGGATCCAAAGCTAGTAGAAAGATCCAAACCTTAAGCAAGAACAACAAGAGTTAAAAAATTTACTTTTTATGGTTGTTATTGTATGGTTTTTATTTTTTAAGCATTATTTTGTATATGTAATGCTTAAATTTTCTTATTGGTGATGTAATAAGGCTATGGTAGTTGCTTTATAATTTTTATGATGCCTATGTGTTGATTTTTCAAAATAGGAACCAAAATCCCCAAGGGTTTTGTTGAAAACCCTAAAACAAAAATACAATTTTTGAGCTGTGACTTCCAAGGGGTCAAGCATCCACTGTATATTGATTTTGTAAAATTTAATTGTAGCGTGATGTTTTTGAGATGGAGTACATAAAATTTATCTTTTGAAACACTCAAAAATGTTTAGAAATGAGTGAGTTATGCTATTTCAAAGTTTAGGTAAAAAATTGTTTTTTCGTATTCTTAATTTCGGGACCAAGTTTGGACAGCCACTGTATAGGTCAAATCAACACAGTTTTTTTCTAAAAATTTGTGGAAATATTCTTGGCGTAACCTAGTATTCCACTGTAAAATTTAGTAAGAAAATATTGAACGGTTTGAAAGTTATTAAGTGTCAAAGTTTGGAAAAAATAAGGACTAGAAAATAAGGTCATTTTTTACCTCATTGTTGGAAAATATTTTCACCAATCATCAATGTTCCATTTGACCTAATATTTTACAAATACCTAAATGGTATACCAAAAATGGAATTAGGACATTTTGGTAACAATTGAGTAAGTAAATTTCAAGTTATGACCTAACAAAGTATGTAGTTAAAAATGTGGAAAAAAATGGGGTTTTCACAGTTAGTTTAAAAATGGGATTTTGGAACATAAGGTAAAAAGTAAAATTTGCTTATTGCAATATAAAAACTTGGTAAGTCTTGAAAACATATTTTAACCTAAAATACCACTTTGAGATTAGTGAGAATTATTTTTATTAAAGAATTTTTATTCTTTCTAAAAATAAAAGATTTAATTTATTAGTAAGTTAATGAATTAAAAGATGGATTAAAACCCTATATTTTGATAAGATAATTACATAAATTATTTTTTTTTTATGGAAAATATGAATATATTGCAACAAACTAGCAAGATTACAAACCAAGCTCCAAGAGCCAAACAAAAACAGTTACATCTGTGTAATAGCCTCTAAGAACGCCACCTCACAGGTCCTAACTTTCAGCTTAGGCAACCTGGCAAGTCTAGATCTAATACTGGACTTAATCAACTGAATTACAGGACCAATTGCCAAAGATCTCAACTCAAACACACAGAGGTTCCTATTTCTCCAAACCATGTACACTGCAGCTGCCAATGCAGCTGCCAACACCTGATGTTTCAGACTTTTCAGCTTCCCACACATCCAGGTACACCAGTTAGCATAAGTAATCTGCCAGATATCCCTACCCAACCAATCCAACAAATGAGCCCTGAGCTGTTGAGAAAAGGGACAGGCAAAAAACAGGTGGGCATGAGATTCCTGCTCCAATTCACAAATAGGTCACAGTAAAGAAGGCAGCTCCAAGTTACATTGATGCAACTTATCCCGAGTAAGAAGATGGCCGAGAGAGGCTTGCCACAGGATGAATCTATGCTTCGAGACTGCCATAGATGTAGAGTCCAAGAACTTTACTTAGCTAATTATTTAGTAGTATTATAGTATGTATAGTATTATCTTTGTTACTGTGGATTTTTGGTTCAGACTGGGAATTATTTGGACACTCATAGTAGTACTTGTAGATTTTCTAAGTTTAACATATAGTTTAAGAATATTAATTTTAACCTAAGGTTGATTAATATGACTGATATTAAGGATTATATTTATTGTACTATAAGGTTTAGATATCAACCAATAGGATTTTAAGCACATGTTATGAATGGTGATTAAGGATTAAGTATTTTTTAGGATTAAATTTAATAAGGAGTAAAGTTTGAATGTTATAGGGTCAGTCAGCAGCTTTGAATACGTTGAGGGCTTAGTCAAGGCTGTTTACTCCATTCAAACTTAGCTAAAAATGTGTAATTTCGTGTTTAAATATTCAGCGTGTGCCGATATATCGCAGCTATAGGGGGCGATATATCGCAGCACGTAGATACGAAAAACACTAATCGATGCACGGTCGCCTCGGGAACAATGGTCCAGGCGATATATCGCCTATAGGGGGCGATATATCGCCTCCTCCAGCATATGTTCAAACGTTTTTGAATTCTTTTCCTTTCAGCCATTCAAACTCCTTCATAAGTCCAGCATCTTTTGAACGAGTCTTCAGCCTCTGCCGAACGATTATTCAAATTATTTTCACCTAAAAAGCCATTATTTTTATTCAAGTAAAATCAAGATACTTTCATTCCCAAACTCTATAAATAGGACCTAGTACCCAGCCATTATTCACCTTTTGCTCTAAGTTCAGAAGCTGCAAGTGCTAGGAGAGTGTGAGAGTTAAACACTTGGGTGGGAAAGTTATAAGCTTACTCATCTTTAGCTTATCAAACACTTTGGGAAGTAAGGTTCTTTAGTATTTCGGTTGTGGTTAGATTGGTCTTGCAAGTCTTTGAGGTAAACCCGAAACTCTATTTCATTTGTTTCATGTTATTTTCTTTCTCAAAGCCTTCTACTCAGTCCCCTAACCTCATTCTTATTTTGGTTAGGGAATCCAAGTTCTTAAGCACATAAGTTGTGGTAAGCATATTTCTCAATGGTTTAGTCTTCCTATTCATTTTCATTTCTTCTTCTTCATAAGACTCACTCTTTCTCATATGGTTTTAGGAGTATTCCAAAAGTCCCAACTCAGTCCATCATATCCCGGTAACTTTGGTAAGGAAAATAGGATAGAATCTATATGTTTATTGCTTATCTTATGTGTTATGTTATGAAATATGATACATTATGAATATGTTATGAATGTGTATGTTTGTAGGCTTGGGCTTATGCCCTATTTGACTAACAAGACCCCAAAAAGATTATGGGCATATGCCTACTTAGCTAGTAGGACCCCACTAATCTCATGGGCATAAGCCTGTTTAGTCTATGGGACCCCAAGTAATACTGGCCATTATAATAAGTGTATGTATTAAGTGTTATGATATGTCTTTATGTTTATTATGAAATTTATGTTTATGACTATGTGTTAGATTTTCCTTGCTGGGCATTAGGCTCATTCCTTTCTGTTTTATGTGCAGGAAAATAGCTTTAGAGGCGGTAAGATTCGTGACGCTTAGAGGATGTGTATCGATGGTGAATGGAGTCAAGGGGTCGAGCGTTATTCGATTCGAGGATGTAGTCTTGTCTTACTTTTTATGGTTTTACATGTATTTTCCGCATTTTCTATGTAACTCTTTTTACTTTAAGTTATTTTTGTTTTAAAGACAATGGGTATCCATATCCTACTTATTTTTATGAAAGTAACCTTTGTTTCTACAAGTTTATAATAAATTATGGTATTTTCGCAAATGTATGTTTTAGTAAGAATTTGTATGTATAGTTTGATAATGGTCCAAGAGTCTAGATTAGTGGGTCATTACAATAGAGCACCAAACCACATCAGCAAAATCAACTCTTTCCCTGTTCAGTAAACTGTAATACAGTAACTTCAAGTAGAGTTTATCACCCTTCACAGCCGCAGCTAAGCTGATATTAGAGAAGATTGACCTCAATTTCACTAGTCTCCTCCAATACCAACTAACATCTTGAGGAATAGAGTAAGACCAGAAATCATGACCCTTTAGATAGATTGAGTCCACCCATTTTATCCAAAGAATGTCTTGCTTACTAGAAACAGCCCAAATAAACTTAGCTAGGAGAACAGTGTTCCAAGAACTGCCCTCCTTAAAGCCAAGACCACCCATACACTTCGGAAGACAAACTTGACTCCAAGCAGTGAAGTGTAATTTACTGCGCTTAACACTGCCTTCCTTAACTCCCCAAAGAAAATTTCTATATAAACGATCTATCTCCTTAGTAACACTCTTATGGAGCATAAAAATACTCATCCAAAACGATCTCAAGCTCAAAAGCACTGTATTAACCAGTTGAGCCCTCCCTGCAAATGAGAGATGACGGCTGGCCCAAGTATGAAGCTTTTGCTGAATCTTAGTAATTATGATAGCACAACCTCCAGCCCTCCACTTAGTTGTTCGAAGAGGAACCCCTAAGTATTTGAGGAAACTTCCCTTCAGTGAACTGAATCTTCCCTAGCAATTGTTGAGTCTCTCTCTCATCCAAACCCCCAAAAAACACCTGTGATTTCTGTAAATTAGCAGACAAACCCGAAGCCATACAGAATTCAATGAAACTATCTCTCAAAATCTGAACAGAATTAGAAACTCCCTTACAAAACATGACCAGATCATCAGCAAAACACAGATTGACTAGCTTAAGAGATTTTCATTTCGGGTGGAATCTGAACCTCTTATCCAAAGAAGCTTGACTTAACAGCCTAGTACAGTACTCCATAGCTAAAACAAACAACAACGGAGATAATGGGTCCCCTTGTCTAAGACCTTTTTTGCCTCTAAACTCCCCTTGGATCCTACCGTTCATAAGAATCAAATAGGAAGGATCCTTCAAACACGCCATAATCCACTTAATAAACTTGCTAGGAAAACAATACTCGGAAAGAATGGTCTCCATAAAATCCCAATCTAGCATGTCATAAGCTTTACTCAAGTCGATTTTCTTCACACATCTAGGGGAAGCATTTTTCCTATTATAACCCTTTATAATATCCTGAAGAATAAGGATATTATGCGCCAACAATCTATTTTTTACAAAAGCTCCTTGGTTTTGATGGACTAAACTAGGCAGAACAGTGGCCAACCTCCCACAGAGAATTTTTGAAATACACTTGTATATAGCATTGCAACAAGCTATGGGCCTATAATCTACTGCCTTAGTTGGTGTCTCAACTTTTGGAACCAAGCAAATGGTAGCCTTATTAACTTCCTCTGGCAAAACACCACTCTCAAAGAAATCGAAAACAGCCTCTGAAATTTCAGCTTCTAAGCTGCCCCACATAGCTTTAAAAAAACGAGAACCAAACTCATCCAGCCCCAGACTTTTTATAGAGCTTATGCTTAAAAAGGCATCCTTCACTTCCTTCTTTGTGAATGGTCTAACAAGCTTAACTTGCTGCTCCAAGGACAAACAATGACCAAGTCTGAAACAAGAGGATTGAACAGGAACTGAAGCATTACTACTACTGCCCATAATTTTCTGAAAATGATGAACAAAGTGCGTCACAACATCTTCAAATTTCTCAATTAATTCACCTGAATCCGAAACCACTGAAGTAATGCAATTATTGGCTCTCCTTTGCTTTAAACACGCATGAAAATAAGTCGTGTTATCATCCCCATATCGCAGCCAATCAGCCTTGCTTTTTTGTCTCAAAAAGTTTTCATAGGCTTTAGAATGATAAGCAAGACACGCACCAGCCAGAGCTTCCTCCCTTTGCAACTCAGTCGAGTGGGGATTTCTTTGAAGCAAATCTTGAGCATTTTGAAACTTCTCCTTCGCCAGATTGTAATGCATAGCCACATCACCCACAACGAGTTTATTAAACTTGATTAGAACAACCTTAAGTCTACTCAATTTTCTAACAATACGCACCAGCCCTCTTCCTTTCATAGGCTTAGTCCAGCTCTGTAAAACAGTGTCTTTAAAACTCCTATGCTCAGTCCACATATTAAAAAATCTAAAAGGCTTAAGACCACTGTTAATAACAGCTCCCATTCTGATGATGCAGTAGGAATGATCAGAAAGAAGGTCCCAATTAAACAAAGCTCCAGCTTGAGGGTACAAATCCAGCCATTCTTCATTTTTAAACACTTTATCCAGTTTAGAGTAGATTCTATTATCATTTTCTTGATTGTTAGTCCAAGTAAAATGAGACCTTATAGAACGCAGCTCATCAACTAACCCCAAAGCCCTCCAATTTCGAGCATCCTCCAACTCCACAGCAGTAATAATATGGCCACCCACTCTATCATTACCCTCAAAAACAGCATTGAAATCCCCTGCCATAACCCAAGGTTTAACAGGGAACCTTAACCCAGCAAGATCACTCCATAGAGGAACTCTACCCTCTATGGTATTCCTTCCATAAACAAAAGTAACACAGAACACTCTACTAGAATTAATCCCTTTAACATATATGTGAACAAATTGGTCACTCTCCATTAGGATCTCAACAGTCACCACCTGAGGCAGCCACAAAACCAGAATACGACCCTCCGAATTAGTACCCGAGTAGTAATTCCACCCTTTAAAAGAAGTACTCATCATTTTCCCAATTTTATCACCATAAAGTTTGGTCTCCAAAAAGCTCCAAGACCAATCTTATTAACAAAACAGAATTTACTCAGAGAAACCTGTTTCTCCCTTTTATTAATGCCTCTAACATTCCAGCTAAGCATGTTGTGACTCTCCATTAAACAAACTTGTTGAAGCTAATCCCAAGTTTGTGACCTCCATTACCTTATCCTGCAAAACACCATAAGAGTTTCTCAGGTTGCTCTGAATCTTCCTATTAACCTTCTTAAGACCACCTCCTCTTTTAGGAGCACTCCATTCCAACTTGTCTGTCACATTAACACTTCTATCAGGAGCAACATCAGTGTGATCTGCATTCCTAACTTGAGCCTCAGACTGAGATATCCCCTGACCTGCATCTAATCTCTTATCATCTAAATCCTTCATGACAGCAACCTTTTCTCCACTAGTAGCATTCGTTTCTTCTGAAATTGGCTGTTGTTCCGTGAAACCTTGTTTAGTCTCAACTATTCTAGTATGACCTTTCTGCCTCCAAACCTCAGTAGGCTTCCTTTTACACATACTAACTGTATGCCAAACACCTTGCACCCTCTGCACTGAGTTGGGAGCCACTCAAACTCCAGCAGCTGTTCCATTAATTGCCCTTTCTCATTAAGGAACTGAATAGATTTAGGGAGAGCCTCAACGATCTCAATTTCAACTAACACTCTAGCAAATTGCATCATCGACCTTTCCTTAGTAACTTTGTCTACCAGAAGTGGGTTCCCTATTGTGCTCACAAGAGCACTTAAGCATTTCGTACCCCAATATTGCAAACCCAGTCCTGGCAATCTAATCCAAACAGGGACAGTTTTCACAGCCTTAAGAGTATCCAAATCAGCTGACCAAGGCTTCACTATCACTGGTTTTCTATCAAAGTGCAGAACCCCAGCTTCTAAAACCAAATCTCTTGTGGCCTCATCACGAAACTTAACAAGTGTAAGACCAGAATTAAGCCTAGCAATTATCTCAATCCCTAGTTTACCCCAAATCCTTTTAACAAATCCCTCAAAAACTGCGAATGGTGGGTTAGCCCCAAGCACCATACAAACTACAACTGAGTTCCAGAAAGAAGTGTCAACTTGAATCTCATCCAAATCAACCTGGGCGATCCGAATGCCTTCCTTAACAATTGGCTCCTCAAAAGTAAGTTTGGCCCCTCCCTGATTAGGCAGCAAGGATCGAAACTGGGACCACTTATCTTTAGCCTGGCTCAGAAAATCATCCTCATCAACACCCTTATCCTTCCCAATCACTCCAGACCCCAAAACACCAGACGGATCCCTTTCAGAATCTAAAGCATCTCGCGAACCAAAATCTGGGAAATCCACCATCGAATCTTTGAACTCATCATCTATGTCCTCTGGTGCATCATGATCCTTCACAGCTCTACTATCCTCACTTCTCTTGAACCACTGGAGAAGCAATCACCGTCGAAACTAAAGCAGGCTTTTGGCTGTTCTTCTTGTGTCTCGCCATGGAGAAACCAGAGCTCAGCGTCGGGCCTCGGAAGTTTTTTATTACGTAAATTATTTTCTAGTAAGTAAACTTGATTAATTGACTTCGAAAAATTAACTAGTCAAGATAAGAAATTTTTATCAGTTTTCCAAATTGAGTTAAAATTAGGCTATTTCCTTAAATCGGTTTTTAGAGATTTAAGAAAAATAAAAGGATAATTAAGAGATTATTTTCTTGAAAAATAATTGAGGAATTTAATTAGTATTTTCTGGATATAATACCGGCTAAAACCTTTTATATATTTAACTAACTTGTTGAAAGTACGGGTTAATAGCGGAACTTTTAAAGAATAATATTTTTAGCGGATTATGGGAAAATACTATTGCGATACCCAAGCCTAGGTATCGAGACCATAGGACAGGTCTCCCCGAGACTTAGGGTTTAGTCTCAAATTTTTTAGTATGAATTTCGTGAATGGGTGTAAAACCAAATAAAGATCTTTAATCCTTACAAATGATTTTTTAAAATGACCAAACTACCCAAAATAATAATAATGAATTATGAGTGCCATAATTAATCTAATTATACTGTATGGATAAATACAATATTGGCTAAGCATAACTAGATTGTACGTTGGAGGGTGAAACCCTGCTGAGAGCTAAGGACTCCAAGTAAGTCAACTTCTATTGTTTGGCTACAACATGAAACAACTGGTGTAATGTATGTTAGTATAGAAACACATGCACATGTACACACTGCCATAGAAAGTTTACATAGAGACGTTAGTCTAGTAGGTGTTGATTCAAAATATATGAACGGTAGATATCCATCATATCCTAGACAGTTAATCCCCGTCACACTGCTTGTTTTATTTTATTAGGTTTGGTTAATTACTACGACGAGTGGACAAAAGGTGAGGATTGCTGGTTTAAACCTAGGGGCGGCAAAATGAATGGGACCTAGGGTCCCTCACCGTCACACTGATTAATTTATATTATTATGTCTGGTTAATTACCACGACGAGTGGCCAAGAGGTGAGGATTGTTGGTTTAAACCTAGGGGCGCCAAAATGAATAGGACCTAGGGGCCCTCATGCTTACTTAATCATTGAACGGTTAGAACCCGAGCAAGTGCTCTGATAAGTTATTCCTTGATAGCAGCCGTGAATATTGGCCATTCAATGAGAGTGCCTAGAGACACTAGGGGTTGCCAAGTTTAAGTGAGGCTGATCACCCTAGGGGCAACTTCTCACCAGCACCACCGATTAACATAGAAGTCTCTGTAAACTCGTGTAACTTCGATCACACTCTTGAATAGTAGCAATGCCCTGGGTAACTCGATAGTTACCCTTGATGGGGATATTTATTGGCTAGATCTTAGTGCTGAGACTCGGTTCTCTCTTACAGATTAGCATTTATGCTGGAGGGCGTGATACGTCTGAATTGTTGGAAATTGTCGAGCGTTAGTCTCGAATAATAGTTGTGATATATTATATCTGCTTCCTCTGGGATTTTCTGAGTGCAGGGATTTATTTGTTTATATGAAATAGTTGTGATATATTATATCTGCTTGCTCTAGGATTTTCTGAGTGCAGGGATTTATTTGTTTATATGAAATAGTTGTGATATATTATATTTGCTTGCTCTTGGATTTTCTAAGTGCAGGGATTTATCTGTTTATATGAGATAGTTTGTCATTGGTTATCAGTGTAATGTCCTGGATTATTTTCGCGAGTTAAGAATATTATGTTAAATAATATTATATTTTTTTGGAAATTATTCCATGAGTTATTTCTAGCAAAATTATGAATTTTGTGATTTAAAAGTCAAGATAAGACTTTCAATCCTGGACTGACACAAAAACCCTAATCGGGTAAAAATCTCATAAAATAAAATGAAAACTATGGCAAATATATTTTGGGTATAAAATACATTCATAAAAATTAAAGTTTGGTCAAAAATAATAAACCTAAGAAAAAGTGGAAATTTTAGGGCATTTTGTGTTAAATGCCTAATTTTACCGAGAATGGGAATTTTATTCCATGAATGGACCTTAGATTAAATTTTATTGTGTGATTAATTTAATTAAATGTGAGAGACATTTAATTTAATTATTTAGTGTTAAGTTTTGTGTTTAAAACTTAATAAGAGTGAAAAATGTATAGAAAGTCAATTTGGACTTTTCTTCTTAGGAAATAATTATTAACCATTATAAAAAAAATTATAAGTGGGTATTTAGGAGAGGTGGCCAGCCATGTGGGGTGTTAAAAAAGGATATGAACCAAAAAATTAATTAAGTTTAAATCCCATTTAATTAAGAAGTCAAGTGGGCAAGTGGGTAGAAAAGCACTTAAGTGTTTTGTGATATTTTGAAGAGTTTCGTGAGCCATTCTAACCCCAAAACCGAACACACCTCTCTCCCATTCACTCTCATCTGATTTTTTTGAAGATTCTCTCAAGTTTTCTCTTCATTTTCAACCCCAAGAACACCAAGGAGGCTTGGAAGCTAAGCCTTGGTCTAGGAAGGGTTTTCCCTAAGGTAAAGTTTCATTAATCTAGACTTTTGTAAAGTTTTAATCATAGAGTTTCAAATAGCTAATTATCTTTGTTGATGGGGGAAGTTGGTTAGGGTTTTTATAAGGTTTTGAAGGAGCCAAAGCTAGTAGGAAGATCCACACCTTAAGCAAGAACACCAAAGAGGTAAAAAGTTTACTTTTATGGTTGGTATTGTATGATTTTTAGTTTTAAGCATTATTTTGTATAGTTAATGCTTAAAGTTTCTTATTGGTGATGTAATAAGGTTATGGTAGTTTTTTTTTATAATTTTTATGATGTTTTTGTATTGATTTTTGAAAATAGGAACCAAAAACCCCAAGGGTTTTGTAGGAAACCTTAAAACAAAATACATTTTTTGAGCTGTGACTTCCAAGGGGTATAACATCCACTGTATATTGATTTTGTAAAATTTAATTGTTTTGTGATGTTTTTGAGATTGAGTACATAAGATTGAGCTTTTGAAACACTCAAAAATGTTTAGAAATGAGTAAGTTATGTTATTTCAAAGTTAGGTAAAAAACTGTTTTTTCGTATTCTTATTTTTGGAACCAAGTTTGGACAGCCACTGTATAGGAAAAATGAACCCGGTTTTTTCTAAAATTCTTTGGACATAATGTTGGTATAACCTAGTATTCTACTGTAAAATTTGGTAAGAAAATACTGAACGGTTTGAAAGTTATTAACTGTCAAAGTTTGGAAAAAAATGAGGACTTGAAAATAAGGTCAATTTTACCTCATTGTTGGAAAATGATTTCAGCAATCAAAAATGCTTATTTTGACATAAGATTTTTCAAAGACCTAAATGGCATACCAAAAATGGAATTTGGAAATTTTGGTAACAATTGGGTCAGTAAATTCCAAGTTATGAACTAACAAAGTATATAGTTAAAAATGTGAAAAATAGGGTTTTCACACTTAGTGCAAAAATGAGATTTTGGAACTTAAGGTAAAAAGTAAAATTTTCCTTATTTCAAGATATAAACTTGGTAAGTCCTGAAAACATGTTTTCACTAAAATACCACTTTGATTTTACTGTGAATTATTTTTATTGAAGAATTTTTATTCTTTTAAAAATAAGAGATTTAATTTATTAATAGTTAATAAATTTAAAAGATGGTTTAAAACCCTATATTTTGATAAAATAATTAAGTGAATTATTATTTCTAGTAAGGAAAATTGATTAATTGATTTTGGAAAATTAACCATTCAAGAAGGGAAATTCTTAACGGTTTTCCAAATTAAGATAAATTAGGAAATTTTCTTAAAACAGTTTTTAGAGATTAAAACCTTAAGAAAAAAAAAGGAAATTAAGAGTTTATTTTCTTTAAAAATAATTAAGGAATTTATTAGTATTTTCTGGATATAATACCGGCTAAAATCTTACATATTTTAACCGACTTGTTGAAAGTGTGGATTAATAGCGATACCTTGAAAGAATAAGATTTTTAGCGGATTGTGGGAAAATACTATTGTGATACCCGAGCCTAGGTATCGAGACCTTAGGATAGGTTCCTCGAGACTTAGAGTGTAGTCTCAAATATTTTTGTCTGAATTTCCTTAATGGGTTTAAAACCAAATAAGGATCATAAATCCTTACAAATGATTTTGAAAATGACCAAACTGCCCAAAATAATAATAATGAATTATGTCCCATAATTAATCCGAGTATACTGTATGGATAACTACAGTAATGGCTAAGCGTAATAGGACTGAACGTAGGAGGGTGAAAACCTACTGAGTGCTAAGGACTCCAAGTAAGTCAACTTATATTGTATGGTTGCAACATGAAAGGATTATTGTATTGTATGTTAGTATATGGATACATGCACATATATACACTGTCGTAGAAAGTTGCTTAGAGATGTTAGTCTAGTGAGTGCTGATTTAGAAAATATGAATGGTAGAGATCCTTCATATCCTAGATGGATGATCCCCATCGCACTACTTTATTTTATTATGTCCGGCTCATTACCGCGATGAGTGGCCAAGAGGTGAGGATCTCTGGTTAAACCTAGGGGTGCCAAAATGAATGGGACCTAGGGGCCCTCATGCTTACTTAATCAGTGAACGGTTAGAACCCGAGCAAGTGCTTTGATAAGTTATTCCTGAATAGCAGCCCTGAATATTGGCCATTCAGTGAGAGTGCTTAGAGATACTAGGGGTTGCCAGATTGAGTGAGGCTGAACACCCTAGGGGCAAGTGCTCACTAGCACCACTGATTAACATAGAAGTCTCTGTAAAATCGTGTAAATTCGATTTCACTCTTGGATAAGTAGTGATGCCCTAGGTAACGCGATAGTTACCCTTGATGGAGATATTTATTGCCTAGATCTTCGTGTTTAGACTCGGTCCCTTCTTACAGATTAGCGATTATGTTGGAGGGCGCGTTACGCCTGAATTGTTGGAAATTGTCGAGCGTTGGTCTCAAATTATATTGTGATATGATATATCTACTTGCTCTGGGAGTTTCTGAGTGCAGGAATATATTTGTTGATAAGATATAGTTGTAATATAATATATCTACTTGCTCTGGGATTTTTTGAGTGCAGGGATATATTTATTGATAAGATATAGTTGTGATATAATATATCTGCTTGTTTTGGGATTATCTGCGTGCAGGGTATTATCTGTTTATAGGAAATAATTTATCATTGGTTATCAGGCATGACCATAAGTTTGCCAGGACGCTTTTGCGTTCTTGAAACTGATGGTGTAGGGTCTGGATGGATTTGAAACCCTAATTCGCTGCATTCTTTTTTTTAAGGTTGAACTTAGTAAGTGTTTTCGCTTACTTAGTTGTTTCATGTTGTAGGTAATAGAAAGGGCAAGGTAGAGTAGTGAGCGCTGGAGTCTACCTTGCAAATCTACATGTGGACTGACCTTTTGGGAAGCCGTTTCATTTTTGGAAATGTTGTGTAATTTTCCTAAACTAGGCTCACTCTACTCGTTATAAAATATGTTTGTAAATAAATGTTAAGTATGGCCATACGAATTTTTAAAAAGTTTTTTTATACGGGTTTTTGAGATATTTTGTTAAATGAAAACATTTCTATTTCAACATTATCGAGTCTTGAAAATCCGGGTTGTTAAAATCAGGCATGACCATAAGTTTGCCAAGACGCTTTTGTGTTCTTGAACTTGATTCCGTAGGGTCCGGATGGATCCAGAACCCTAATTTTTGTGAGCTATTGTTATATGTGGACAGTAACTTGGTCAGTGATCATCTTCTCTGCATGCTTTTGTTTTAAAGTTGAACTTACTAAGCGTTTTCGCTTACTTAGTTGTTTCCTGTTGTAGGTAAGAATAAGGGCAAGGTAGAGCAGTGAGCGCTGGAGTCTACCTTGTGAATGTACATGTGGACCAACCTTTTGGGAAGCCATTTTATTTTTGGAAATGTTGTGCTATTTTCATAAACTAGGCTCACTTTACTCTTTATAAATGAGGTTTGTATTAAATGTTGAGTATGGCCATACGACTTTTAAAAAGTTATTTTTTTATATGGGTTTTTGAGACATTTTGTTAAATGAAAATGTTTATATATCCATATTATTGAGTTTGAAAAATCTGGGACGTTACATCCAGTGTTTTCTCAAAGCCACTCAGCTACCTAAGTCTATTCTAGCTGCCTAATGACCAAAATGCCCCTATGTCTATCCTCAATCCTTTAATGCCACCAAGCGCAATCCCCTCAATTTCCACATCCCGCTAAATCCTCAAGTGTTCCTATAAATCCTCATTTATCCCCGATACACCTAAACAAACGTTAAATCACCAACCGTTACCCAGTGACGCTACAACATGTTATAATGCATGATAAAGTATTAAAAAATTTAATCATGTTCAAGAAAATTAATAAATAAATGCGAGTTGGATGCTTTAGGTATTTCTAGAAAATTACAACACTTGCAAAAAATACACAAAAAAGTAATTAAACTATGGCCTAATAAAGAGCAACTTCTTTGACCTTTGGACCTTCCCTTTTAGTCTTTGGGGCATTACCATTTTAATTATCCATTATGAATTAAACAACCTTTTAATTATTCTAAAAAATTTAAAAATAATCAAACTTTGGGTTTTAATGCCCAACAAGTTATTGAGGCCCAATTGGAATTTGGACTCACCATAATTAATTCAGAAAATGTAATTAAAACACTTTTAATTATATTGGGCTCAAAATGGCCCAAAAGGATAATTACACATCCATTAGGGTTTGAATGTCACAAACCCTAATGGGTGTGTCATGGTGGGTGGAAGCAAGGGAGGCCGACGGTGGAGGAGGGCACGGTCGTGGGTGGTGGCTGGCGCACACGAACGGTGGCTGCAGGGGGGCGCACGGCGTTGGTCCAGGGTAGTGTCTTGGGTTTCGGGGTTCATGCTCGAGGCTCAGGCCATAAAAGAATTTTATCCAGAAATTTTAAAAATAAATTACAAAATTCCTATGCCCCAAAATGGCTTACAATTTTTGTATATCTATAAAATTTAAGAACTTTTCCTAACCCAAAAGCACCATGAAAACTAACTCTTAAGAACATCAACAATTCATACATAAACATCTATTCATTCATATATTACATATAATATAAAAAAAAATCCATATGATACCACACAATAATTAACATACGCAGGGACTAAAGATGGTTGTGGTACCAATTGTTATGAATTGTTCCTAGTGTGCAGCGGAAATTGCAGTATTGGTAGTATTGTATACGACAAAAAAATTTATATAAACAACTTTATATGAGGATCTGTTAATATGCAATATGTTAATCAACAAAAATATGTATACGTAAAAATTAATACGAAATGATTTACCTCTTGTAACCTACCAAGAATCCTTGAATCTTTTCGTATATAATTCGATCTTCCTATCCTTGCTTGAGTACTCACACCAAGATCTTCCAAGTCATTCTCTACACCTCAAGATGTGGGTGGGCACATAGAGAACAAGAATCAAAAGTATTCTCAACACACGAGACTCTTTATTATAGGCTAGAGAGAAATGTTTTTCTTTTGTGAGAAAAAGATGATTTCTTTTACTAATGCTTCTTCTAAAAATTTATTCTCCTATTTTCTATCATATATAATATATTGGTATTATTATCATAATAATAATAATAATCAAATAAAATTGATTATCTTAATAATAATAAAATAAATGATAATTAAAGACAAAGTCTTACATTCCATTTTAAAACCATTCTCAAAATGTTTTATTAATTAATTAAATAAATGAAAAAACCAATAACTGATCATTATCAGTAGTGGTACACGCATACAGTAGTCCAGGAAATCTTATGCATGTAACACCTCCCTAAAATAAAGGGATATGATTTTTCATGCATATTTATTTTAATTAATTAATAATTAGAAATTCAAACAAGGTATCATCTTTTTAAGGAAAAGATAACAACTTAAATTTCAAAATTCAAAATTTGAATTTTTATTATCATCTTATTATTAATTAAATAAATAAATATAATAATCAAATCAATTTTGACTATCCACATCTATCATTTCTCAATTAAATAAAATAATTGATTAAAATCAATTTCTTTTATTTCTACACAATTTCAAAAATTGCATTGATGCAATAATATATTGTGCAACTTCAATTATCACATACTCATATATTTATACCGAAAAATAAATATTCTCTCAAATAACTCATTCACAATTTGACCCTTGTATCAACTCTTACCTTGAATAGTGTTGATATAGTTGCCCCGGGGACCTATGGCCAATAATTCCAAGCTCCAATAAATAATAGATTATTAATCAAAACTCTTTGATTCAATACTCATATATATTAATCTCATGATTATTCCACTATCAATGTGAGACTGCACTCTTTAGAATTAAAGACATATATTTAGTGAAGATAAGGTCATTTTTGTATTAATATTTGATAAGTTTTTCCATGCTTAGATAGTGTTATGATAGCATTTTTAGTAGTTTTAACTTAGTTTCGTGGCTCTACAACATATTTTCTACATTGCATTTTATGATGATAAATCTAAAATTTTGATGGCAAGTGTAGTTTATGAATCGTAGGTTGAAAAAGACTCGTTGAGATGAGGTTAAAATAAAGTTTTAGGAGCATTCCAGGCTTTAGAGATTAAAGTGTGGAAGTGGCGGCAGTGTACAAGCCATCTAAGGTCGAGAATTAAAGAAATCGAAGATAGGTCGTGGCACTTTAATTGGAATTGATATTTCAAATTTTATGTTCCAAACGGGCCACTACCCAGATTTTTCAAGCCACTGCCTGTTGTGTAGAAAAGTGAAGTAGGGCTGCTGCCCAATTTTTCCAGGCCGCATCCTGCGTTGCAAGTTTTGCCTATATTTTGTTTTAGGTCGTGGCACACAGAAATTCAGGTCGCGGCTTGCAACACTGTTTTCAGATTTTGAATTAGATTTTAAATATAATTTAAAGGGGACTATAAAAGATTATTAGGTTTAATTTGAGATAAAGTTTATATTACGGTTTAGGAGAGAAAAAGACTCAGGAAGGGCTGGAGAAAAGACTAAAACACTACAAACACTATTGTTCATCAATCTAGTTTCTTTTCTTCCCTTAATCTCTTTAATCTTAATTATAATTATGTTTGTGATTATAATTGTTATTATGGAGTAGGTTCTTTTAGGCTAAGGGTTAAATCAAAACCCAAGACATGAATTCTTGATTGTTGATAATGAGTATTATTCTTTAATTTCTCTCAATATTAAATTGTTTCTATTTTTCCAATTGAATGCTATGAATTTTGTGATTTCTTGTTAGGTGGCCAACTAATTAAGGTTTTACATTGTTCAATTGTCATCTTAGAATTACTACTCATCAAATAGTTTAGAATTCTAAGTGTGTGATAAATTGCAATTGACAATAATGTCAAAAAAATTGTTGATTGTGATGAAAAATAGAACCTAGATTAAATGAATTATATGCTTCATTAATTTATTTCCTAGATTAACTTATCTCCACAGGACTAAATGCTTTACCTAAGTTAAATAGATTGTATGCTTCATAGATTTATTGCTTAGCTAAAAGAGTTAATTATTGAGCACTTCACATTGATTACTTGTAATAGAGAGATTGGGATAATTGTATGGTTCAGCGTTATCTGTGGGGTTAATAGTTTAATTGAGAAATTAGAATAATATTTATTATTAGTGATTGGGAATGATTGTTGAGGGTGGAGATTAACCTTTAACTGTTTCTTAATATCGTAATATCAATCTTTATTTACTTTCTAGTTTATGTTATTTAATTTTGAGTTCAAAATCTAAATCCCATTTCTAATTCTTAGTGCTAATTAGTGAATAATAAAGTGAATGATAGTACTCATGGGTTCGACCTGTGCTTGCTATTATACTAAAATAATTGGAGGTATTGAAAGAAAAGTAATTGTTAAATTTGTTGTGGTATACGACACACATCAAATTTTTGGCGCTGTTGGCGGGGACAATTTTTTTTTATTATTGTTCAATTTAATTAACCACATACTCACTAGTTTAAATTTTTTTTTATTGCAGGTGTATATGTCTGGCGACGATACTCAAGAAAGACTACAAGCAATAAAGCAATATCTTGAGACATCGTCGTCCCGCTCTTCAAGGACTATCACTGACAATCCACTCTTTCAACCTTCCAAGAAAGTCAATCTAGTACAAATACCATTACCATCTAACGACGATTATGACTCTGAAACATCAATTAAGTCTCAGATGGCTCAGGAAAGGACGTTGAAAGAGTTGGCGGCATCGAATCTAGATCATCAACCTCTGTGTATTCAATATCTGGTGTTGGATGTTAACTTTGAACTTAAGTCGGGCCTCATACACTTATTATCATCTTTCCATGGGCTACCAGGAGAGGACCCGAACAAGCATCTAATAGAGTTTCACATAGTCTGCTCTAGTATGAAACAAACGTTAGTAACTGAAGAGCGGATTAAATTAAGGGCATTTCCATTTTCTTTGATGGATGGTGCAAAGGAATGGCTATATTACCTTCCTCCTGGAATTGTTAATACCTGGAATAAAATGAAGACAATGTTCTTGGAGTGTTACTTCCCAGCATCTAAGGTTGGTAGTATAAGGAAGGAATTATGTGGCATTCACCAATAGACTAGGGAGTCATTATATGAGTATTGGGAGAGATTCAAGCGGTTGTGTGCCAGTTTCCCTCATCATTAGATAAGTGAACAACTCCTAATCCATTACTTTTATGAAGGATTACAATCACTGGATGGGAGTATGATTGATGCAGCCAGTCGGAGCGCACTAGTTGATAAGTCTCCTGCTGCAGCCAGGAGCTTGATTTCTAATATGGCAGCCAACTCGCAACAGTTTGGCATTCGCCAATATCCTAATCCACCACCACCGTCAGCTAATGAAGTGAACACTTCTAATGCTAATCATCTTGGTCAACAATTGGCTCAATTAACTGCAGTGGTACAACAACTTGCTTTAGGCCAACAAGTGCAGCCATGTAGAATCTGTCAAGTTGTGGGGAATGCTACTAATACTTGCTCTACTTTATTTGAGGGAGAGACAGAGGGTGTTAATGTTGTAAGAAATTTCCCTGGTCAATTACGTTAGATGTACTATGAACCCTTTTCACACACTTATAATCCTGGCTGGCGTGATCATCCGAATCTTCGTAATGGGAATCAACAACAAGCTGCTCCACAATCTACACTAGCGAGACCATCTGGTTTCACTTTTCAACAGTGCTCTCAACAGAATTTTGTACCTAGAACTATGCAAGCATCACTAGCTGCTCAGCCACCGAGTACAAAACCCTAATCTGAAGATTTAATCATTGCAATTGCTACAAATATGCTTCAGTATCAGCAAACTACCCAAGCTTCCATCAAAAGTTTGGAGAATTAGGTGGGACAACTAGCAGCATCATACAATAGGTTGGAAGCTCGTTTGTCTTATAAATTGCCTTCACAACCTGAGAGGAATTCCAAGGAGAATGTACGTCGCAAACACTGCAAAGTGGTATACAATATGAGCCACCCACACAACCTTAATCGCCAGCTCCAGTGTAAAAGCAAGTAGTAGAAAACTCCATCCATGATGAACCATCAATGTAAAAAAGTCACATAAACCAACTATGCCAACCTATGTCCCTCGTTTGCCTTTTCCAAGCACATTGAAAAAGTTTAAGAGGAAGCTGACAAGGAAATTCTTGAGACTTTTCGCAAAGTTGAGGTAAACATTCCATTACTTGATGCTATTAAACAAGTGCCACATTATGCTAATTTTTTTAAAGAATTGTGGATGAATAAGAAGAAATTGAAGGGTGATGAAAAGATAAGTGTGGGTGAGAACGTCTCTGTTGTTTTCCAAAAGAAGCTGCCACCAAAATGCGAGGATCCTAAAACCTTTACAATTCCTTGTATGATTGGGAATAAAAAAATTGAGCAGTGTATGGGAATAAAAAATTCCTTGTAAGAGCATCTATTAATGTCATGTCATATTCATCATATGCTTCTTTAAATCCTTGGCCACTAAAGGAGACAAGAGTTATTGTTCAGCTGGTTGATCGTACTAATGATTATCGTTTAGGGGTAGTTGAAAATGTGCTGGTAAAGGTTGATGGACTTGTCTTTCCAGCAGATTTTTATATTCTTGAAATGGGGAATGCATCAATACCCAATCTTTCATCAATTTTATTTGGGAGGCCATTCTTGATGACAACAAATACAAAGCTGGATGTTAGAGCAGGAACGCTGACAATGGAATTTGATGGTGAAGTTATCAAATTCAATGTGTTTGATTCTCCTGGTAAGATCAAAGGGAAGGAGACTTCATTTAAATACCCAACATAAAGATCTTGAGAGTAGCATTCAGTCGAGCTAACAACGTTAAACAAAGTGTACTTGAGGAAGTTTTCTTTTCCTTATCTTTTGTTTTATTTTCATTGCAGACAATGTGTTGTTTAAGTTTGAGGGAAGGGAACAATTTCATTTTGTCTATTGTTGGGTTTATTTTTTCTATTTTCATTTTTTCTTAGTTTTTTTATTATTATTTGTTTGTGTGTTTTCTTGTGTTGTTCTTGTTGAAATCATTGGTCGATGATGAAACTTTGAATTGTGCTTAAAGTGATGCTAGACAATGAGGAATTTTGGATGATTTGTGTGCTTGACTCCTATGTGACTTGCAATTTTGATTTATGTTGTTTTTCACTCAATGCACGATTGAATTCACTACTTAAATGTATTAAAAAGATTTATGTTTGTTTGAAAAAAAAACACATTTGAAGTCCCAACCACTCTACAAATCATTGATTAATTGTTTGAGGCGAAATCATAAGTACACATGATTAGGAAGATGATTAAGGCAGTCATTTGAATCGTTTGAGCCGTTCAAGCCAACCTATTATATGATAATCCCTAGTTTCCCATGTTTGAGCCATGATGACTGTTACTTTTCTTCTATGAACCGAAATTTTTGACCTTATACCTCATTAAAAAATATTTCTTTATTATAACCCATTGCACCATGGTTATATATTTGATTTTTGATTTTGTGGGATGGTTTGTAAAAAAGAAAAAGGAAATACTTATGCGTTATTTGTTTGGTTGTAATTTGTGTATGATCTCTATTTCTCTTCTTGAAATATAAAAAAAAAAATTATGATTTGGAATGATGAAAAAAATGCTATATGCAAATTTCGCAAAAGTATAAGTGTGGCGGAAATCGTGAGATCATTATGGAAAGAAGAGTAACAAAAAATAGGTATTTCTTGATTTGTATAAAAAAATTTGGGGATAAGTTCAAAGAATGGAATTTACGTATGCTATGGTGTGATTTGAGCTTAAATGTACCTTTCTCAACTACCATTAACATTAGCCTTACATTACAAGCCTATAAAGACCTTTTGATTTGTGATCATTGTGTGTTTATATTAGTGGAGAATGATTGGTTTATGTCTATGGAGTGAATGCTTTTCATTGAAAACATTTTGGTATATAGGACTGATTTTAAAAGAAAATGATTTGGCATGTATGTATTAAATTTGATGCATTTGAGTTGGTGTTGTGATTAAGTGCTTGTTACATTATTTTTAAAATCAAATGGTGAATTAAATATGGAGTTGAAATTCTAAAGAGTATGAAAATCTAACTTGTTTTGGAATTACTTATTTGTGTGATTCTCAGAGACATTCAAGCTTTTGACAAGACATTTCTCTAGTGAGTCTAGATTAGTTTGTATTATTTTTATTTTTAGTTTTGTTATTTTAGTGTTTTGCTAGCAATATTCAAGTGTGGGGGAATTTGATAAGGTCTTTTTTGTAATAATATTTGATAAGTTTTTCCATGCTTAGATGGTGTTATGATAGCATTTTTAGTAGTTTTAACTTAGTTTCGTGACTCTACAACATATTTTCTACATTGCATTTTAAGATGATAACTCTAAAATTTTGATGGCAAATGTAGTTTATGAATCATAGGTTGAAAAAAAAACTCACTGAGATGAGGTTAAAATGAAATTTTAGGAGAATTCCAGGCTTTCAGGATTAAAGTGTGGAAGTGGTGGCAGCGTACAAGCTATCTAAGGTCGAGAATTGAAGATAGGTCGCGGCCCATAAAATTCAGGTCGTGACACTTTAATTGGAATTGACGTTTTAGATTTTATGTACCAGACGGGTTGCTACCCAGATTTTTTAGGTCACTGCCTGTTGTGTAGAAAAGTGAAGTTGGGCCGCTACCCAGTTTTTTCAAGTCGCGGCCTATGTGGCCA
Source organism: Humulus lupulus (assembly GCF_963169125.1). NCBI lineage: Eukaryota > Viridiplantae > Streptophyta > Magnoliopsida > Rosales > Cannabaceae > Humulus > Humulus lupulus. Next base: position 59,582,319 of record NC_084798.1, read on the forward strand.
GTTTTGCCTATATTTTGTTTTAGGTCGCGGCATGCAGAAATTCAGGCCGCGACCTGTTACACTGTTTTCAGATGTTGAATTAGATTTTAAATAGAATTTAAAGGGGACTATAAAAGATTATTAGGGTTAATTTGAGATAAAGTTTTTATTACAGTTTAGGAGAGAAAAAGACTAAGAAAGGGCTGGAGACAAGACTACAACACTATTGTTCATCAATCTAGTTTTTTTTCTTCCCTCAATCTCTTTAATCTTAATTATAATTATATTTGTGATTATAATTACTATTATGGAGTAGGTTGTAGTGTCCCAGAATTTTACTTAACTATATAGTAGTAGTAGTAGTAGTTAGTATTAGTTTGTAGTATGTTAGTTTCTGTGGATTTTGGTTCAAGTCGGGACTTAGTTGGAAACTCATAGCAACAATTATGGATTTTATAAGTTTACCCTATAGTTTAGAAATATTAATTATAACATAAGGTTTGATTAATATTGTTGGTCCTAGAAATATATTTATTATAACCTAAGGTTTACATAGAATTATTAAGAATGTGACACTTGTCATAATCATTTTTATTAAGGATTTAAGTATTTTAGATGAATAGTTTAATTAAAAGAAAGATCTAGAAGCTCTAGAACCTTCCAGTAGCTATTAGGATCAAGTTTTGACTAAGTCAAAGTTGTTTATTCAATTCAAAATATGCTGAAAAAGTGCAAATATGTGTTTGATATATCATCATATGTCGATATATCGCAGCTATAGGGGCCGATATATCGCCTACGAAAGATATGGAAAACACGTCGACTTCGCACGAACGAACGAACGGGGTTCGGGAAAATGGTCTAGGCGATATATCGCCTAGGGTAGGCGATATATCGCCTAGGGTAGGCGATATATCGCCTCTGAGAATGTATTTTTGAATCTTGAGGATTTTTAAATTTAAAAATAGCCTTAACCACTTAGACCTGCCTTTGAATGACTTTGACCGAGTTCTGGGTGTCTGTTGAGCGAAAATTCAAATCTTTTTCATTTTATATTCATTTATTTATTCAAATTAAAAGGGGTTAGTTTCACTCCTTGAACTCTATAAATAGGACCTAGTACTCAGCCATTTCCTTCATTCTTCAAGCATTCTTCAGAGCCTCCAAGTTGTTAAGTTTATTATAGAGAGAACCACTTGGGTTTTGGGGTAAAATATTTTCCATTCTAAGCTTTTTTAAACACTTGGGAAGTGAGATATAGTGTTATTTCGATATCGAGGTATAGATCAAGTCATAGATCCTCCAAGGTATTCCTATTCTTAAGTTCAGTTCTTTATGGTTCTTTAGTTTTCTTTTATTTTCTTTTAGATCCTAACTCTTGTTTATGATTATTGGTTAGGTGTTTAAGTTTCTTGAAACTTAAGGTTCTTTTCAATAAGTTTCTACTCCAATGGTTTAGTTTTCATTTCATCTAGAGACTCACCATTCTTATTGTTGGTTTTAGGAGTGTTCCAAATCTCGTTCTTGTCTCCATATCCCAATTTTTTGGTAAGGAAAATAGGATAGATTATATGTGTTTATATGTTTTATGCTATGATATGTATATGTATAAATATGTTGTAGTCCTTGGGCATATGACTTGCTTAGATAGCAAGCCCCAAGAATTTTTATCATTTTCATGGTTTAGAGTTATGATTTACCCTACCTCGATTAGTAGACAGAGGACCTAGATGGGTTATCATATACTACCTTGTGATCTAACCTACCTCGATTAGTAGACAGAGGACCTAGATGGTTTTATCACATGCCATGTTAATGAGTTAATGGCCATTAATATTGTAGTCCTATATGATATAAATTTTTATAGTCATATGTTTTATAGTATATGTTTATGATATAGTCTTATGTTTATGATTTATGATATATGTTGTTAGTAGATTTTCCTTGCTGGGCATTAGGCTCATTCCTTTATTTTTAGCTTGATGCAGGAAAATGATTATGGAAGGCGGAAAGATTCATAGCAGCTTGGCTTGTGTGTTAAGGATGAATGGATTGAATGGACAGCGTGACGATCGAGGATGACATTATTTTTAAGTCTTTTGAATTATGTTTTCATGTATTTCCGCAATTAGTATTTAAAAAATTAAAGTTTATGTTTTTATGTATTAAACAATGGGTACCCATACCGTATTTTATATTTCATATTCTACTTTGTATTTTGCACAATATTTATTTTGAGGTTTTAAATAAAGTTATGTTATTTCTTATGTAAGTTTCCCAAAATAGTTGTTATGTCTAGTAGTTTTTAATGGTCCAATGTCTTAGAAATAGTTGGGTCATTACATAGGTTCTTTTAGGTTAAGGGTTAATTCAAAACCCAAGACATGAATTCTTGATTATTGATAATGAGTATTATTCTTTAATTTCTCTCAATATTGAATTGTTTCTATTTGTCCATTTCAATGTGATGAATTTTGTGATTTCTCGTTAGGTGGCCAACTAATTAAGGTTTTACATTGTTCAGTTGACATCTTAGAATTACTACTCACCTAATAGTTTAGAATTCTAAGTGTATGTGATAAATTGCAATTGATAGTAATGTCAAAAGAATTGTTGATTGTGATGAAAAATAGAACCTAGGTTAAATGAATTATATGCTTCATTAATTTATTGCCTAGATTAACTTATCTCCATAGGACTTAACGCTTTACCTATCTTAAATAGATTGTATGCTTCATAGATTTATTGCTTAGCTAAAAGAGTTAATTACTGAGCGCTTCGCCTTGATTACTTGTAATAGGGAGATTGGTATATTTTTCTGGTTCAGCGTTATCTGCGGGGTTAATAGTTTAATTGAGAAATTTGAATAATATTTATTATTAGTGATTGGGAATGATTGTTGAGGGTTGAGATTAACCTTTAACTGTTTCTTAATATTATAATAACAATCTTTGTTTGCTTTCTAGTTTATGTTATTTAATTTTGCATTCAAAATCTAAATTCCTTTTTTAATTCTTAGTGCTAATTAGTGAATAATAAAGTGAACGATAGTCCTCGTGGGTTCGACCTATGCTTGCTATTATACTAAAATAATTGGAAGTGTTGAAAGAAAAATAATTGTTAAATTTGTTGTGGTATACGACACGCATCAACTGAGTACTTTATTGTAACCATAAAGTGTCCATTGATATAATCATTACATACAAATTAATCATCTATTGATGATTCATAATTAAGGGAGAATAAAATTATTGTTTTACCCTTTTAATTGTATCTTATTTCCTAGTGTACCATTGACTTTACTAGTGAAGGTCAATTCATAATCTGATTATGAATTTGACGTCAATAAAATTTTCAGTTCCAAAAGTCAATCCAATAGGGAACCATCATTCAATCTATAAGAAGGTATATATTCCATATCTCTTAAGCTATGTCCCCAGCCATATACATCATTGAGTCCCCAAAACAATAGTTATCAGCCTGATCATTATGACAAACCATAACGCATGAATCAAAGGATCAAATGACATATATAGGAGTTCATAGTAACTTCAAGATGAAGTTCAGTTTGTATATGATCATCAGTTGATGCGTTTTATAATACTTTGAAATGGTATTTAAACAAGTATTATCAAATCACATTTGGTCCAGTTTTACATACTCTCAGTCTGCAAAGTACCTCCACTAAAGTGTCCTACTACACTAGTAACCCGGATCTAGGTCACATGTATTCATAATAATAGTGGACCATACTAGCAGTAATTAATCTAAAGATTCCACAATTTTATTTTACTACGAACTATTTAAGTCCATTATGTCAATCTCGATCCTCTCATAATAATATGAGATTGAGAGCACAAAAATGAACTTGGGAATTTTCTGATAATTATATAATATCATTAACAATAATATAGTACATAAGCTACATATACTCAATAATTCAATTCATTCATTCATTTGATTAAAACCATTGTCAACTATAATTTCTTTAAGGGCACAATTCCCAACAGTCCTCTGAACACACGTGTCGCGGCGTGCCCCTACAAGCATCACGACTCAAATGGAGGTTCAGCACCTCCTCCCTTTGTTCATGAGAGTTGCAGACCCCAAGAACAGGGTTGCGGCTCAACATGAAAATCCAGATTTTCCCCTCGTTTCTTCAAGCCAAATCTCACCAAAATCTATCCAAACATAGCCGAATCCCAAAAATAAAGTTCTCAATCAACTCATCACTTCAATACCCAGAAAACCCAAGCTTAAACTTGGCCAAAACCTCACCAAATCTCCAAATTAATAATTGAGTTTTCAAAACTCTAAAACTTAGCTAAAACAAGAGAAAACACATAAAATTAAGACTAGAAATTGATACCTCTGTTGCCCAAAAGAATGCTAAGCTTTTCTCCACGCAATCCCAAGCCTAAGCTAGCTTGGATTCCTCTTAGATCACAAGAAATTCCAAAGGAATTGAGAGAGAGAGGGAGAGAGAGAGAGAGTATGAATGAATGAGAGAGAAAGAGAGAGAGAGAGAGAGAGAGTTGAGAGAGTTTGCAAAGCGTTTTAAGTGTTTTTTGTTTTGTGAGGTTACTTAGAGTTCAAGTAACTCTAAGTAAATCCTGAGGCTTGGGGTACCAAAAATGTCCTCGATGGTAAAATGGTCAAAATCCCTTAATTTCCCTCCTAATCTCACTAACTCTGAATATATCCTCGAATATTTATTCCCATTACCCAATATCCCAATAATGCACTAAATACCCAAAATACCCCTTAACTCACCCTGAGTCAGGTATTTGGTCACGTTGAGACTTTTCCCGCTAACTTGCTCCCTTGGATCACCTCGTGTCAAGTAACCTAAATATATCCACATAATAATGTGGTCTCACATATATATTCCAAATATACCCGTAATGGGCCAAATTACGAAAATTACCCTTCTAATAAGAAACGGGCCCATATGCATATTTAATACACCTAATAATGCATATCTAGCCATATTATAATATAACTCATGCAATCATATAATGATACACATATATATCACATAAACACATATTCCATAAATAAATTACATATATGCAAATAATTTTCCATCCTGGCCCCCTAATCAAGGCTCTAAGCCTTATTAGGTAATTTGGGATGTTACAACTATCCCCTCCTTACAAAAATTTTGTACTCAAAATTTTACCTAAACAGCTTGGAATACTGGTCCCACAAATCTACTTCCAGCTCTCAGGTCGCTTCCTCTACCTTGTTGTTCCTCCATAATACCTTAACCATAGGTATAGTCTTGTTCCTCAAGACCTTGTCCTTCCTGTCTAAAATATGAATTGGTTGCTCCTCATAGGATAAATCTGTCTCCAGTTCCAAATCCTCATAACTTAATACATGAGTCTCATCTGATACATACTTCCTCAACATGGAGATATGAAATACATTGTGCACACTAGACAGTGCCAGGGGTAAGGCCAACCTATAGGCCACCTGACCGATTCGCTCCAGGATCTCAAATGGTCAACCAAACCTAGGGCTCAACTTGCCCTTCTCCCCAAATTTCTTCTGTAGCGTCTTGAAATTTTTCTTAGCTAGATAGTAGTAGTAGCTTGTAGTATTTCAGTTTTCGTGGATATTGGTTCAAGCCGAGATGTAGTTGGAAACTCATAGAATAGTTATGGATTTTATAAGTTTAACCTATAGTTTAGAAATATTAATTTTAACATAAGGTTTGATTAATATAGCTTGTCCTTGAAATATTATTTATTATAACCTAAGGTTTAGATAGAATTATTAAGAGCATGACACTTGTCACATACATGTTTATTTAAAGATTTAAGGATTTTAGATGAATAAATCAATAATGGATGAATCTAGAAGCTCTAGAACCTTCCAGCAGCTGTTAGGATCACGTTTTACTTAGTCAAGGTTGTTTTACCAAACTTCAAATATGTTGAAAGTGTGAAAAAATGTGTTTAATATATCAGCGCATGCCTATATATCGCAGCTATAGGAGCCGATATGTCGCCTATGCAAGATACGAAAAACACGTCGACTTCGTACAAACGAAACCACATAAAATCGGGACATAGGTAAGGGCGATATATCACCTAGGGTAGGCGATATATTAGCTTCTTGATCCATTTTTGAAATTTTGTGGATTTAAATTAGAAACAACCCTCAAACACTTGGACTTGCTCTTGAACGTTTTTGACCGAGTTCTGGGCATTTGTTGAACTGAAAATTCAAATTTATTCAATTTATATTCATTTATTTATTCATTTTAAAAAGGGGTTAGTTTCACTCCTTGAAATCTATAAATAGGACCTAGTACTCAGCAATTTCATTCATCATTCAAGCATTCTTTAGAGCCTCCAAGCTACTAAGAAAATTCTAGAGAGAAAATACTAGGGTTTTGGGATCTAAAAGTTTTTCAATCTAAGCTTTATAAACACTTGGGAAGTAAGATAGAGTGACATTTCAGTATCGAGGTGTAGATCGAAGTTCTAGTCTATCAAGGTATTCGTATCCTCAGATTTAGTTCATCATAGTTCTTTTATTTTCTTTCATATTCTAACTCATCATTATGGCTTTTGGTTTGGTGTTTAAGTTCTTGAAACATAAATTTCTTTGGTAAGTTTCTATCTTGATGGTTTAGATCTCTTTTTCTTTAGAAACTCATGGTTCTTATTGTTGATTTTAGGAGTTTTCAATCCCGTTCTTGTCTCCATTATCCTAGTTTTTGGTAAGGAAAATAGGTTAGATTATATGTGTTATGATATGTTTATATGCCATGATATGATATGTGCTATGTATATATGTATGAATATGTTTTGTAGTCACTTGGGGCTTATAGTTGCTTTGATAGCAAACCCCAATATTTTTATCATTATCGTGGTTTAGAGATATGATTTACCCTACCTCTATTAGTAGACTAAGGACCTAGATGGGTTATCATATACTATTTTTTTATCTAACCTACCTCGATTAGTAGACTGAGGACCTAGATGGTTTTATCATATACTACGGTAATGAGTTAATGGTCATTAATATTGTAGTCCTATATGATATACGCATTTACATCATATGTTTTATAGTATATGTTTTATGATATAGTCTTATGACTTATGATATATGTTTTTAGTAGATTTTCCTTGCTGGGCATTAGGCTCATTCCTTTTATTTTAGATGGTGCAGGAAAATAAACTTGGAAGGCGGGATGGATTCGTGGCAGCTTGGCATGTGTATTGGGGATGGACTGATTGACTGGACTACTGGAAGATTGAAGATGAAGTGGTTTCAAGTCTTTTAATTTATGTTCTTATGTATTTCCGCACTTAGTTTTTAAATAATTAATTAAAGATTATGTTTATGCTTTTATATAAATAACAATGGGATCCCATACCATATTTTGTATTCCGTACACTATTTTGGATTTTTAATAAAGTTCTAGTATTTTATGTATATATGTACTCCAAAATAGTAGCTATGTCTTAGTAGTTTTTAATGGTCTGAGGTCTTGAATTAGTCGAGTCATTACAGCTGGTATTAGAGCCCACAGTTCCTATGCATGATGTTCTCCTTGATACACACGCACAAGCTCCGGATCTAACCACCAATATAAGTGTTTATGTTATGAATAGTATGTTTATTTTAATAGCTAACGTTTTAGTCATTATGTTTTTAGTCAAAATGAATGGAGCTTTGACTTATCAAGATATCTGAGCTGTTAAGGCATTGAAAAGGATTAAAGAACCAAGGAATACAATAGGTGTGCTAGATAGAATCACTAAAAGATTAATCCTATTTCACAAGGAGACACTTTACCTTCAAACTACTAAGAAAATTATGATGAGAGCCACGAAACAATATGTCCAAGTAATTAGGCTTTTTAATGATTTTCCTTCTATAATTTCAACATTAGAAGAATTATGGGAGACTATAGATGATGAAGATGATTTACCGGTAGCCATGAGATATTATTTTCTTATACTAAGGTTCACCTCTAAGTTTGAATTTCAATTCACTGATGAAAAAAAGCATAATATCTTAATGCAAATTCTCCGAGGTAGTTGCGAGGCTCATAGTAATGATGATTATGAAGAAATAGACGATGATATGTTAGATGAAGGGTCAGATGTAGAGGATCCTGATTTTAGATTTACCCTAGTTATTTTTAGTTTAGTTTATTCATTTCTTTATTTATCTTTAAATTTAAGATTGTACTTAGTGAAAATCTTTTTCCAAATGAATAAAGTTGTTATTTTTGAATGACATGTATGAGTTTGATTTTTTCTACAATCATAATAAATTTGGAATAAATAAATAATGATTGAATTCAGTGAGGGTTGATACAAATCAATGGACCGGGTTTTTTATTGAGAGTTTAGGGGGCCATAGTAGTGGGAACGATTTTACTGATCCCAGTCCTCCCTCAATATGGTTAACTTTGGAACATTGAGGAGTTTCGAGCCTGAGAATTAAGTCATATAGAATGGTTAGAAACATACTTAGAAAATAATAAAGATGACTTATTTTTTTCGAAGTATAAAAACACACCCTAATTATAAAGATGGATTATATAAATTTTTCATGAAAAATCATAACTGATAGGTCTGAGTTATGTTTGCTTAGACTAAGTTTTGCCTTAGAGCCTATTAGGGTAAGTTCTATCATGTGTTTCTCAACTGTTAGAACTTTGCTGAAGATGTCACTATGAAGGTCTGCACGAACGAATGGAAATGCCTCTAGCGCCGCCAACGAGACTAACGAAGCCCCTCCAGTCTTAAGAAGGGGAACACGTGCTACTACTACTGCTACTACCAATAGAAATGTACCACCTCCTGTGGACAACACCACTGAAATTATCTGTCTACGTCAACAAGTGGAAGAACTACTGCAGCAACAATGACAACAGACTCAGTCGCAGCCTCAGACTCAGCCACAACTGCAACCTCAGCCGACGATTCAAACACCCCAGCAAGTAGGTCCATATGGGGGATGGACGATGGCAAACTATGCGCCTTATCCAGCTCAGTACATAAAGCCAATCTATGAGCATTTCTATAAGTAGCATGCTCCAAACTTTGAAAGGACAACCGACCCCTTTGAGGCAGAAGAATGGCTCAGGAATGTAGAGCCCATTCTTGCACACATGAACCTCAACAACGCATATCGCATATCCTGCATTTCTTCTTAAAAAGGATGCTAGAATCTGGTGGGACTTAGTACAGCAAATTCATGACGTCACCACCATGACTTGGGCTAGATTTGTGGAGCTGTTTCACAAAAAGTATTAAAACTCGACTGTTATTGCTACAAGGGTAGAAGAGTTTGCCAATCTGAAGAAGGGCAATCTGATAGTAGTCGAGTATGCTCGACAATTCGATCGACTAGCCAAGCTCGCACCAGAATTGGCCCCAACCGATTTCTTGAGGGTTACCAAGTTCACCAAGGGACTCAGACCTAAGATTGAGTTAGGATTCAAGCTTGCAAATCCTAGAACCACTTCTTATGCCGATGCCCTAGAAACAACTATAGAAGTGGAAAGATTCCAAGAAAATGTTAATAAGGAGGAGGCCAACAAGTCTGAACCCAAACAGCAGAATCAGACTCAGAATGGTCGAAACCACAATAACAACCACCAGCACAACAGTAATGGCCAGAAAAGGAAGCATCCTAATAGTAAGCAGGCCGACAATGACGAAAGAGCGTGGACAAATAATGGAAGTAAAAGGTCGGGTTATGTAGAATACCTGCAGTGCTCCAAGTGCCAGAAAAGACATCCTGGGGAGTGTCGTGCAAACACCAAAAGGTTGTTACAACTGTGGCCAGGAAGGTCATCAGAAAAGGAGTGTCTGTAGCTCGAGCAAGAAGAAAAGAGGGACAACAAGATGGTTCTAGCCAAAGTCTTTGCCTTGACCCAGGGAGAAACCGAAGCTAGTAACAAAGTAGTCATAGGTTAGATTCCTATCGTCAATAGTATATGTTCAGTATTGTTTGATTCGAGAGCAACACACTCGTATATCTCGTTAGGGATGATAGAGAAATTAGCCAAACCTTGTAAAATATTTAGAACTAGGTTTGTGATAGAATTTCCTTCGGGAAAAGTAGTTCTATCATCACGAATAGTACGAGGAGTACCGATCGAAATCGAGGAGATGGAACTAGAAGGAGACCTGATAGAGCTAGAAATCAAGGACATCGACGTAATACTGGGTATGGATTGGCTAGCAAGGCATGGGCGCAACCATCGACTGTAGACGTAAGAAAGTGACGTTCAAAACTCCTGATGGTTAGAAACTATGTTATATGGGAAAGGTTTCAGGACTACGGACACCACTTATCTCATCTCTCAAAGCTCATAGAATGATAGAGAAAGGATGACATGCATTTTTAGCAAGTGTCACGGATGTGGCAAAAGAAACACCACTAAAGGTTGGAGACATCTGTGTTATAAAGGAATTTCCAAAGATATTTCCTGACGACTTACCAGGGTTACCGCCTACTCAGGAAATTGACTTCACAATCAAACTAGTACCAGGAACCGAGCCTATCTCCAAGGCACCATACCAAATGGCACCTACTGAACTCAAGGAGTTGATAATGCAGTTGCAGGAACTCTTAGACTTGGGTTTCATCAGACCAAGCCATTCGCCATGGGGAGCACCAGTTCTATTTGTGAAGAAGAAGGATGGAAGCATGTGGATGTGTATCGATTACTACGAACTGAACAAGGTGACAATTAAGAATAAGTACCCGCTACCCCGGATCAACGACTTATTTGATCAACTCCGAGGAGCAACTGTGCTTTCTAAGATTGATCTACGGTCCGGTTATCACCAACTCAAGGTACGGGAAGAGGATATACCAAAGAAAGCTTTTGGAACTCGATATGGACATTACGAGTTTCTAGTAAAGTCTTTTGGTCTTACCAACGCTCCAGCCGCATTTATGGACTTAATGAATTGGGTCTTCAAGGATTACTTGGATAAATTCGTTGTAGTGTTCATTAATGATATTTTGGTGTACTCCAAGGACGAAGTCGAGCACGAGGAACATTTAAGATTGATTATGCTGCGACTGAAGCGGCATCAACTTTACGCCAAGTTCAGGAAGTGCGAATTTTGGCTTTCGCAAGTAGCATTCCTCGGTCATATAGTATCCAAAGACGAAGTCGCAATAGACCCAGCTAAAGTAGAGGTTGTGAAGGATTGGCCAAGACCTAAGAATGCATCAAAAGTTAGAAGTTTTCTCGGGCTAGTAGTTTATTATCAAAGATTTGTAGAAGGTTTTTCTAAGATAGCCACTCCACTTACCAACCTAACCCAGAAACAACAAAAGTTCAATTGGACGAATAGATGTGAAGAGAGCTTCCAGTTGCTCAAGGATAAGTTATGATCATCACCAGTACTTTGTGTACCGACACCCAGCAACAAGTTTGTAGTATGTTGTGATGCATCGAAGCAAGGTTTGGGTTGTGTGCTGATGCAAAATGACAAATTGATAGCCTATGCCTCAAGGCAGCTGAAGGAATACGAGCAATGCTATCCAACACACGATATGGAGTTGGAAGCGGTGGTCTTCGCATTAAAAATCTGGCGCCACTATCTATATGGAGAACAGTGTGAGATTTATACAGACCACAAGAGCTTAAAGTATTTCTTCACACAGAAAGAGCTCAATATGAGCTAGCGCAGGTGGTTAGAACTAGTAAAGGACTATGGCTGCGAGATCCTATACCACCCAGGGAAAGAAAATGTAGTTACAGATGCACTAAGCCGGAAGAGTTATGGAAATCTAGCAGCGTTATCCGGAATAGAAAAGTTGTTTCAACAAGAGCTGATTAATGCCAAAATAGAACTATTCATTGGTCAACTGGCTAACTTGTCGATCTGGTCAAGTTTATTAGAAGATATACGGATCGGGAAAAGGCACGATTACATGTTAGTATCACACATGGTTGCAGTCAAAGAAGGCAAGACTACAGATTTCTCCATATCAGGACAGGGGTTCTTGAGATATAAGGGCTGGGTGTGCATGCCAAATGATTATGGAATTAAGATGAATATTTTAGAAGAGGCACACACTACCTCATACTCAGTTCACCCGGGGTCGACCAAGATGACTCACGACCTTAAGGCACTATATTGGTGGCCGGGAATGAAGAAAGACGTAGCAGAGTATGTGTCCAAATGCCTAGTATGCCAACAAGTAAAAGCAGAACATCAGAGACCTGTAGGCTTATTGCAACCACTTAGTATTCCGGAATGGAAGTGGGATGATATAGCCATGGACTTCGTGACAAGATTGCCACAAACAAATAAGTAGCATGACACGGCTTGGGTTGTGATAGATAGACTCACCAATCATGACTACGTACACTACAGACTAGTATGCAGACATTTATGTTCAAGAGATAGTACGACTGCATGGAATCCCTAAGACCATAGTATCAGATAGAGGATCGGTGTTTACATCGAGATTTTGGGGAAACTTGCAACAAGCCATGGGTACTAAGTTAAGTCTTAGTACGGAATTTCATCCTTAGATCGATAGTCAGTCTGAGCGTACCATACATATATTTAGAAGATATGTTGCACACTTGTGTACTGGAATTCGGAGGCTCGTGTAGTAAGTATTTGCCACTTGTAGAATTCTCCTACAATAATAGCTACCAGGCAATGATCGGTATGGCACCCTGTGAGTTACTTTATGGAAGGAAGTGCCGATCGCCGTTACATTGGGACGAGGTAGGAGAAAGACAACCTCTTGGGCCCGAATCTGTTAGAGAGGCTCAGGACGCAGTGGCACTGATTAGAAAGCGTATGCCAAGCGACGAGATGTAGAATTCAAAGTTAGAGATCAAGTCTTTTTAAGGATGCCTCCTATGAAAGGAGTGAAGCGGTTTGGGAATAAAGACAAACTTAGTCCCCGATTTATAGGTCCTTTTGAGATATTGGACAAGGTGGGAGTAGTGGCATATAGATTAGCCCTACCGCCAGCTCTAGCAGATAGCCACAATGTGTTTCACATCTCGATGTTGCGTAGATATGTGTCAGACCAATCTCACGTCCTCAAGTATGATACGATAGCACACCAAACAGACTTAAGTTACAAGGAATGACTGGTTAGCATCCTAGAGAAGGGGATGAAGGAATTGTAATCTATGAGTATTCCGATAGTCAAGGTCCTATGTAGTAATAGTTCAGAACGGGAGGCAACGTGGGAGGTGGAAGAAGACATCCTAGCATGGTATCCAGAATTTTTTGGTAAGAAAATTTCGAGGATGAAATTCTTTTAATTAGGGGAGAATTGTAGCATCTCAGAATTTTACATAGCTAGATAGTAGTAGTAGCTAGTAGTAGCTTGTAGTATTTTAGTTTTCTTGGATATTGGTTCAAGTCGAGATGTAGTTGGAAACTCATAGAAATAGTTATGGATTTTATAAGTTTACCCTATAGTTTAGAAATATTAATTTTAACATAAGGTTTGATTAATATAGTTGGTCCTAGAAATATTATTTATTATAGCCTAAGGTTTAGATAGAATTATTAAGAGCATGACACTTGTCACATGCAAGTTTATTTAAGGATATAAGGATTTTAGATGAATAAATTAATAATGGATGAATCTAGAAGCTCTAGAACCTTCCAGCAGCAATTAGGATCACATTTTACTTAGTCAAGATTGTTTTAACAAACTTCCAATATGTTGAAAGTGTAACATCTTGGATAACCAAGACTATTACGCTGTGTGTTTAAAATAGTGCTAGACTTGCTAATCAAGTCATTTAAATAAAAATGTGAATCTAAAGTCATAATCAGGTTAGGATTAAAAGATTTTGATCATAAACAGGTCGTTTTCATTCAAATGAATGTTTAGTACATGGGATCCCAAAACAAGATTAAAAGGACATATTTACAAAATTTCCAAAATTTATAAATAATCAAGGCCACTCTAATGGCAAAATACACATTTTAGATTTCCGTCCCTGTACAATCCATCGACCATGGTGGTCGAGCAGCTGACAATGTACACCTCACCCCCAGAGTTCTCCAAGCCATGGTTGATCCATCTTACCCTTGCCTTTTCCTACACCACGTAGCAACCATGAGCCAAGGCCCAGCTAGAAAACCATAACATAATAGCATAATCAATATCGATAACCAAATTATTCATAAAACATTAACCTGATATTCAGCAGTCCATGGCATTCACATAATTAGTGATAACAATTGACAAATCAACAATCTATGATCCAGGTATTCAACATGCCATAGTCATCAGATTAACAATAGTAAACATATCATACAATATTCAGGTTTGATGCCCTTAGGCCGCACCCTCTGTTTAACCCACTATCTATGGCTCACTTAGGCCGAGCCCAGCATTTAACCCACTGACCCTGGCTCACTTAGGCCAAGCTCAGTGATTATTTAATTAACCTCAGCTACCAATGGGCGAGCCACGTCTTGTGCGCAAATATCAATTCTGGCACTCTTAGGCCATATATTTCATGCTCACATGGCATATCATAATCATACAACAATTGTAATCAGATATAGGAAGCTCTTAGTCCCATCACAGCCACACAAAAGGGTACAGTTTTCTTACCTTTACTTTCCGAGCGAAGAAGGTGAAATGGTTCCGAACACGGCCCTTAGCTCCGAGCCTTGGTGATAAACCTAGTCACAAACCACAAATAGAACCTTCATTATAATTCTATTTCGTAAACCAACTTCGGGGCCAATGCCAAGCTCTCGGGGAGTCTAATTCCACCAAATGGGGTGGTGGAATCGACCCCCGAGCCCCTGGACAACAACTCAATGAAGTACCCAAATATCAGGTTCTAGAGGCAGGGTAACGTTACAACGCTACCAAAGGGGCGCTACAGCACTACAGTCAGAAACCTAAGCCTCCTAGAAATGCAGCCTAGCGCTACAGCACTAGCACCAGAAATGAAAATTTCTGGGTTTCTCCCTTCGAACTTTCCCGAGCCAAAGCTCCAAGAACTCACTCCAATCATCAATCAAACACTAAATTGAGTCCATAATTCCCTATATCTCATCCAAAACAACCTAATAACATCACAAACTTGGGTAAAACCCTCACCAAACACAGAAATCAAAACTGAGCTTTGAAGCTCAAGAACCCTAACTAAAAACCAGATAACCCATAACATTCAAGGGCTACAAATCATTACTTCAAAGAGATATTCGACCCTAGGCGGTCCCCAATACCACTCCAAGCTTCAGCACTCAAATTCCCAAGCTCAAGTTCCTCACAACTTCATCACAAACCCAAATTAAGAAATTAAAATCCAAAACTCCCAAGAACAAGTGAAAACCTAAAACCAAAACATGAAACTCTTACCTTCTTCCCCAAATTTTGAAATCCTAGATATGGATGGCTGCAACTCCTTCTTCAAATTGATCCCACTCTTTACTTCCCTCAAAACCATCTCTCAAGACCTATGCTCTATTCTTCAGGAAATTCAAAGCCCCAACACAAGAGGGAGAGAGAAAGAGAGAGAACATGTGAGTGATGAGAGGGAGAGAGAGAGCTGAGAGAGTTTTCTTTCTTTCATCTCTTTCCTTAGATTATTCTATATCTTTCTGTATTGTTCTAACAAAACACGGTATATCCTCCACATCCAAATGACACACTTGCCCCTCTAACCATTTAAATCTCTCAAGGGTGCCCAAAGGGTAATTTGGTCATTTTGCTCCCAGTTCCCGCTAATTCCTCGAGTGTTCCTATTATTTTCCACTTAAATTTTTTCATCCAGTTAATCACCAATTATTTACCCAATGTATAATAATCCCCATTATATTTTCTAAATTTCCTGAAAATACCCCCAGACTCCACCGAGTTGGGTTTAAATCCCTGCCGTGACTATTTCGCCAATCCGCTCACTAGGACCATCTCGAGCCATATGCTGCAAATATATCCACATAATAATGTGGTCTCAACAATTTATCACATATAATTATATTTATGCCATCTACGGGCCAAAATTACAAATATGCCCTTATATGCAAAACAAGGCCCACATGCATATTTAATACTCATAAACATGCACTTAATCATCTCCACATAATCATGCATTTTATCATTAATTCACATAATACCAATTATGCCCTCCCGGGACACTAATCAAGGCCCTTAAGCCTTTTTAGCAAATTTTGGGTCATTACAGAAAGTGTGCAAAAACGTGTTTAAAATATCATGATATGCCGATATATCGCAGCTATAGGAGCCGTTATGTTTCCTACAGAAGATACTTTTAACACCTCAACTTCACACGAACGAAACCACGGAAGCTCGGGACATAGGTAGGGCCGATATATTGCCTAGGGTAGGCGATATATCGATTCCTTGAGCCATTTTTGAATTTTTGTGGTTTTAAATTAGAAACAGCCCTCAAACACTTGGACTTGCTCTTGAACGTTTCAACTGAGTTTGGGCATCTGTTGATTCAAAAATTCAAATTTATTCAATTTATATTCATTTTTAAAAGGGGTTAGTTTCACTCCTTGAACTCTATAATAGGACCTAGTACTCAGCCATTTCATTAATCATTCAAGCATTCTTCAGAGCTTCCAAGATGCTAAGATTATTCTAGATAGAAAACACTAGGGTTTTGGGATTTAAAAGCTTTTCAATCTAAGCTTTATAAACACTTGGGAAGTAAGATAGAGTGACATTTTGGTATCGAGGTGTAGATCGAAGTTCTATTCTATCAAGGTATTCTTATCCTCAGATTTAGTTCATCATAGTTCTTTTATTTTTCTTTCATTTTCTTTTAGATTCTAACTCATCATTATGGCTTTTGGTTTGGTGTTTAAGTTCTTGAAACTTAAGGTTCTTTGGTAAGTTTCTATCTTGATGGTTTAGATCTCTTTTTCATCTCTTTTTCTTTAGAAACTCATGGCTCTTATTGTTTATTTTAGGAATTTTCAATCCCGTTCTTGTCTCCATTATCCCGGTTTTTGGTAAGGAAAATAGGTTAGATTATATGTGTTATGATATGTTTATATGGCATGATATGCTATGTGCTATGTATATATGTATGAATATGTTTTGTAGTCACTTGGGGCTTATAGTTGCTTAGATAGCAAACCCCAAGATTTTTATCATTATCGTGGTTTAGAGTTATGATTTACCCTACCTCAATTAGTAGACTGAGGACCTAGATGGGTTATCATATACTATTTTGTGATCTAACCTACCTCGATTAGTAGACTGAGGACCTAGATGGTTTTATCACATACTACAGTAATGAGTTAATGGCCATTAATATTGTAGTCATATATGATATACGTTTTTACATCATATGTTTTATAGTATATGTTTTATGATATATTCTTATGATTTATGATATATGTTTTTAGTAAATTTTCCTTGGTGGGCATTAGGCTCATTCCTTTTATTTTAGATGGTGTAGGAAAATAAACTTGGAAGGCGGGATGGATTCGTGGTAGCTTGGCATGTGTATTGGGGATGGACTGATTGAATGGACTGTTGGAAGACCGAGGATGAAGTTGTTTCAAGTCTTTTAATTTATGTTCTTATGTATTTCCACACTTAGTTTTTAAACAATTAATTAATGATTATGTTTATGTTCATGTTTTTATAAAAATAACAATGGGATCCCATACCATATTTTTTATTCCATACCATATTTTGGATTTTTAATATAGTATTTTATGTATATATGTACTCCAAAATAGTAGCTATGTCTTAGTAGTTTTAATGGTCTGAGGTCTAGAATTAGTCGGGTCATTACATCTTCACCCCTCTCAATGGTGAAACCCTTTGGAAGACATAGTCTCCCACTTGGAACTCCACGTTCCTTTGCTTTGGGTCTAAATAACTCTTCTGTCTACTCTGAAACGCGAGCATCCGAGCTCTAATCTTTTAAATTTCCTCAGTGGTTCTCTAAACTGCCTCAGGACCCAAATATATCCTCTCACCCATCTCATCCTAGTGAATGGGTGATCTACACTTCCTAGCTTACAACATCTCATAAGGTGCCACTCTAATAGTCGATTGGTAGTTATTATTATAGGAAAATTCTATCAGAGACAAATATTTACTCCAAGAACCTTCAAACTCCAATACACATGCTATTAGCATGTCCTCCAATATCTAGATAGTCCTCTCAGACCAGCCATCAGTCCAAGGATGATAAGTTGTACTTAACTTCAACTTTGTACCCATTGTCTTCTATAAACTTCCCCAAAACTCGGAAGTAAAGATAGGGTTCCAATCTAACATGATAGACCTCGAAGTCCCATGAAGGCGAACTATCTCTCTCACATAGAAATTTGCATACTGATCAACTATGTAGTTCGTCCTCACTGGTAAAAAGTGAGCTGACTTCGTATACTGGTCCACAATGACCCAGACTGAATCGTGTTGGCCCACTTACTTAGGCAACCCCACTAAAAAATCCATCGTGATTTCCTCTCACTTCCACCCTGGGATATCCAAAGGTTGTTGCAGCCCTGTTGGTCTCTGATGCTCTGCCTTAACCTGCTGATAGGTCAGGCACTTTGCCAACCCGCTTCCTTGGTAGAATTGGTAACAGCTGCGGCAACTTCCTCTGCCTGAAGGCACTCCTTGAACAGTAGCCTCATGTTGGTATGCTCAGTGAAGGCAAGGTCCATTTCCTGATTACTCAATTAAGCCACATAAAGGGTGTCTTCGGTGAGTTCATCAGCTTCATTTTTTAGCCCCTCCACCTTTTGTCGAAGGGACTCCGCCTCGAATACAACAACTTGGGCCATGTTAGATGCCTGAGTAGCTTCACCATGAGCCCTGGCAGCATCCTCCATAGCATGAGAAACCTCTCCCAAGGCTTTGGCGGCTTCCTCTTAGGCAACCTTGGCCTCCTCAGTTGCCTTGGCCAAGGCCTCCCCAAGCGCATGAGAGCGAGCCTTTTCCTCCTTGGTTGTTTTGGATATTGTCTCCTCACGCACTCGAGAACGGGTCTTCTCCTCCTCAACTGCCTTCTCTAGTTGTCGAAAGTGGGCCTTCTCATCCTCCATGACTTTCTTGAGCTGCTCCAGCTCCTCAGGAGGGACAGTCAATCTGGACCTCAGCATGGCCAACACATCTTAGGTCTACTTCAGCTCGAAGGACTTCTTAGTCATAACGTCCCCCAGACATTGACATATCACAATAGTATGAAAACAAAAACACAATTAAAACCAAAAACTGGGAGATGTCCTCCAAGACAAAGTAAGAAAGGAAGAGCACTTACCCCAATGGTGGAGTATCGGTAGGTAGCGAGAAGGGCAGCTTTGTTATCGCTCCCAAGCTGCACAAAGTTGGGAGAAGTCATCTAGCACATCGTGGAGCTTATCCCCTGAAGAAGCTCCGTCCTCAATAGAGCAACGAGGTCACCTAGATTCTCGGCGAAGAGACTTTCCAATTCAGCCCTGCCCATTCGAGGCACAAGAGGTCTACCGTTTGGTAGCTTGTACTGGCAGATGTGCTCGACCAGAGCGAGGAAAGTCCCTTTACAAAAATAAAAGGCAAATGTTAGCATTTGTAAAATACAAGGAAAAGACTTAGATAAAACATAAATAACAATAGTGTCGAGAGCACATGGGCTTCTCGGGAAGCCCCACCAGGGACAGAGCCACATATGTGTGGGGAGGGGGGGCTTGGGCCCCCTCAAAATTTTGAAGAAAAAAAAATTATAGAGTATTTTTACACAACAGTCTCTAATTTCTTTAAAAATTATGTAATTGGCCCCTTTTAATTTTTTTTTTTTTCATTTTGGCCCCCCTTAAGGTAAATTTATGCCTCTGTTCCTAAGCCCCACCACTACATGGCTCCTCTAGATGAAGCACTGAATGCGCAAACTCTCATACAAGCCTCCCCATATCCTGGGTGGTGTTAGTATTGTATTGGAAAAACCAATTCTCATGGAAGGACGTCACGTCATCCAAAGGCACGAACCCCCGAGGAGGTAGCCGTCTCTTCGAGTGGTGGAGATAAACGTCAATCATGTATTGGTAATCTGGTACTCTTCCTGACTCCAGGGAAGTCCAAGGTGAGGCCACATCAAAGAAGTGACGGGGAAGCCCACACGTGCTCAGAACTTACCCCATCCCCTACAAACTTAGCATTGTAAACTATAATAGGGGATTTACATTGGTCTTGCGATGATGATTTTATCCCTGCCTGGAGCTCCTCCTCGATATCCTAGTCCAATTGAGTCTCTTGGGCTGCTTGGGCAGCCTAAGCATTCTGCATCCGCTCATCCAACAGCGGTTGGTTATACTGAGAGCGGGCCAGTCCATCGATGTAGAAGATGTGGCGCGAGGCCAATTCATGAGACCTATTGGAGTTCCGGTACTGAGTCAATTCCATGTTGCTGATGCGTTGTCCCCTCTGGAAAATGACCCATGGCAACCAAGTTCTCCTCCATTACCAGCTGGCTTAGCTCTAGCTGAGCATTCATCGCTTGCAAGTGATCTTCGAATGCCTCGACATGGGGACTACAACGGAAGGGACCAAACAAAAGGAAACTACTAAGTAACAAATCTTGACCAAATTTAGAGAGCGAAAACTCAGAAGACGACGAGAGACTTACCAACCTTGGAGAATTCCAGGGTGAGTGTTGGGAAGTCTCTAGTGAAGAAGGAGTGATCCTTGTAATCCCGTGCATGAATCTCGTTGTGATGAGGAGCCTTGTACATCATGAAGGCGTACTTCATCAGCAAATAATACCCATTGAGGTCACTTCCCCTCTTCTTCAGGCAGGCCTGGAAGCTGTAGAGATATAAAATCTTAGCTGGAGAAGGCTCGGGCCAGTTCCTTCTCTAGTACAAGACGTACAGGCCCGCGAGGACCCTGTATCCATTCGACATAGCTGGAATGGAGCACTCCCCACATACTTCAGAAATTATAAAAAAATATTGGCATAGGGGTATTGTTGCTCCCACCTGGAGGTGTGACTGGATCCAGGCTCCGAGATCGTGAACGCTACGGTACGACATCTCCGTCTCCCGGCATAGACGGATGAGGAACTCCTCCCCAATCCCGTAGTGTCTCATGATGTGCTCCAAGGCCCCGGGATGCTTTAACTTTCTGATGATCTACTCTGCCTCAAATCCTGCGGTCGTTTACTATTGAGTGGGGTGAGGGATCATAACTATATTTGATTGCTCCTCCAACATGGAGTTGGATCTCGGTGTTGGCCTCTCCACCACCGGAACAACCTCTCTTACTACCAGCGCGTGTGCTTGTGCCTGAGCCATTTCCCGTCTCTCCTCCGGTTGTCGACCATCTTCTCAAGCCATGGTTTAATGTAATGACCCAAATTTACTAATAAGGATTAAGGGCCTTAATTAGTATGCCGGGAGGGAATAATTGGATTATGTGTGATTTAATTATTAAATCATGTTAAATGATTATTTGAATATCTGTGATGCATGACCATGTGTATTAGTATGCATGTAGGCCCTGATTAGGTTAGAAGGGCACAATCGTAATTTTGGCTCATTGAGGGCATAACTATATATATTTGTGATAAATTTTCGAGAACACATTATTATGTGGATATATCGGTAATCTATGACTCGAGACGATCCTAGTAAGCGGTTTAGCGAAAAAGTCACGGCGGGGATTTATACCCGGCTCGGGGCGAGCCTGGGGGTATTTCTGGGAATTTGGAGAATATATTGGGGTCAATTTTGGTATTGAGGAATATAATTGGTGATTAGATAGGTGTCGGTAAGTAAGTGGTAAATATTAGAGACACTCGAGGAATTAGCGGGAATTGGGTGAAATGACCAAAATGCCCTGGGTGGATTAAAAGGCTTAGGATTTATGGGAGGGTATTGTGGTCATTTGGTTTATAAGAGATAAATGTTATTAGGCTTTATACTTGGTGGATTGTGTAGAAAGGGCTAGAATTCTAAAGGAAAGAAAGGCAAGAAAAGAAAGAAGAGAAGGAAAAAGAGAATTGGAAGTCTTTTTGCTCTCTCTCGGTTTAAGCTCTTCTTCACCATCTCTTGAGGTCTTTTGGGGCAGAAACTTAGGAAGATTTGGGCAAGAGCTTGAGGCTAGGATCCCTGTTCTAGTTTGAGGAATTGGCAGAGAAATCCATCCATTTGAGGTAAGGTTCAGAGTAGTTTTTCAGTTTCTAGTTCTTGGTATTGTTGTGGAATTTAAGTTGAGTTTTGGTGGGGAATTTTAGGGAAGTTGAAGCTGAGCTTTGACAAGGTGAAGGCCAAGACGGTGAGGGGATAACCTAGGCTAAGCTCATCCAGCAAAGGTAAGGAATTCTAGTTTAAGTTCTGTGGTTTCAGTACTGTTTTGTTGAGTTTCTGAACTCTAGGTTCAGCTATGGTGAATTCTTTGTTTAGGGGTGCATGTGATTGGGTTATGTGTGTTTAGGATGCTTGGGATGAGTGCAGGATGTTGGTAGGATTGATTTTATGTTTAGTTGAAGTTTGGAAGAGTTTTGGTGAGGTTTGGCTCGGGGAAAATCGAAGGAGGAAAAATGAGAGTTGCTGTGCTTTGACTAGCGCTACAGCGCTAGCCATTGGGCATTGTAGCGCTAGGCTGAGTGGTTTGGGGTGCTTTAGTCTCTGTTTGTAGTGCTGTAGCGGTCTCCTTAGAGCATTGTAGCGCTACCCTATTTCCAAAAAAGGGTTTTTGGGTTATTTTCAAGGGTTTTTGCCCAAAGATTCGGAGTTTGATTCCACCACCCCGTTTGGTGGAATTAGGACTTCCCGAGGCTAGGTTTTGGACTTGAGGTTTGGTGATGATTCTGATCTATGGTTGTGATTAGGTGTGCGCTAGGGCTCAAGAGGGTTCGTGCTTGAGGATCAAATCGAACAAAGCTAACCAATCTAAAGGTAAGAAAACTGCACCCGATTATGTGTTTGTGATGGGACTAAGTGCTCCTGATAAATTATAATGTCATAGATGGTATTACATCATGGGACATGTGATAAACGGCCTAACACACAGGGCGCGGCTTGGCCATTGGTAGCTGAGGACAGCTTAATATTCACAGAATTCGGTTTAAGCGGGCCGGAGTCAGTGGGATAAATAGAGGTTGCGGCCTAAG
This sequence comes from Humulus lupulus, assembly GCF_963169125.1. Lineage (NCBI taxonomy): Eukaryota > Viridiplantae > Streptophyta > Magnoliopsida > Rosales > Cannabaceae > Humulus > Humulus lupulus. Next base: position 59,605,384 of record NC_084798.1, read on the forward strand.
GGCGTTAACCCTAGTTATCATATGTGGATTGATTGTTGATATGAAATGATATACTTGGCATGCTGAATACTTGATTAACATGAATGCTTAAACTGTTGAGTATATGCTTATATGGTATGAATTACCTGATTGTCTGTTGAATGATTGTGCTCTGTTATTGTGTTTTCTTGATGGGCCTTAGCTCGCGGGTGCTACGTGGTGCAGCTATTCGGCCACCACAGCCGAGGAGTGGAACGGGACGAGAAATTCTTAATTGTATGTTTTGCCTTAGAGTGGCTAATCACTATATTTAAATCTTGAATCTTTTGTAAATAGTCTTTAACTTATTACTTTTGGGATCCCGTGTAGAAAGAAAATGTTTATTTATAAGAAATGCAGCTTTTGAGTCCAAAATCTTTTAAACCTAGTTCAGCTATAGTTTCAGTAACACGTTTTGAACTAAATGACTTGATTAGCAAGTCTTACACCTTTATAACACACAGTGTCACGATCTTGGCTATCCAGGGCGTTACAACTTGGTATCAGAGCGTCCTAGGTTTAAGAGTTCCTGAAGACTGGCTGGATATGTACATTCGCTGCGAAAGCCAAGCTCGACTCAGGGTTTGGTAAATTGTGTATACATGACTATGTGCCAAGATCTGAATGAGATATGACTGTTGATATCTTCTTGATTAATAGGGAGCATGAGATACTGATAGGGCCTGGCCCTTGACTATTGCATGACGATATTGAGGTGTGCTTATCAGCACTGCTATGCATGTGAATGAATATATGGATGAATATTTCGATAAATTGTTATAACTTAATTGTTTGTGAATGATTGGAGTTCCAGTGATGGATAATGAAAGGATTATTACCCTGTCATCATAGTCTGATTGCCAAGTCATTGATTGCAGATTGACTTGGATAATTATGCGTCCAAGAAAATCTACACGACTAGCCGGCAAGTCTGAGACTAGAGATGATGATCAGGGCCAGACCCCCCCGCCAGTCCCTGAGAACTGGCAGCAGCTTATGGCAAACATGCAGGCTCGGCTACAGAGCCAAGATGAACATATCTGAGTTCTGCGGCAGCAGGCTTCATCAGGGAGTGTTTCCCCCATTGTGCCACCTGGAATGGTACCTATTGTACAGCCAGTTGAGGTTGGGAATAGATGGGAGTCGTTGAATGAGCGTTTCAGGAAGCAGCATCCCCCGATCTTTGAGGGAGGACCAGATCCACTGAAGTTTGAACAGTGGATGACCATGATTACTACCATTCTGGACTTTATGAGGGTAGAAGGACATGATAGAGTGGCATGCACCACATATATGTTGATAGAGGATGCTTGAATATGGTGGGAGGTGGCAACACAGACCAGGGATGTTACTGCTTTGACTTGGGAAGGATTTAAGGACCTATTCAGTCAGAAGTATTATAATGTTGCCATCAGGGCAGGGAAGATAAATGAGTTCGTGGGATTGGTTCAGGGCAGTATGACCGTTACAGAATATGCCCTAAAGTTTGACAGATTTGCAAAATTTGCACCAGATCTTGTGCCTACCGACACAGCTAGGCAGGACAGATTCCTTACGGGGCTTAATGCTATGATAGCCCGAGATGTGAGAATTACAACAGTACCTGGAGGGACAACTTATGCCCAAGATGTAGAGAAGGCCCTTATCGCCGAGGAAGCGGAAAATAAGATATGGAGGGAAAGTGCAGTGAGATAGGAGGGCCCCAGGGCGGTGCCTCCATATTCTGGTTCTGGTAGGGTCGGAGGCCCAGTGATTTGAAGAGGAAGACCCTTGATGCTTCGACCGCTCCTGGTCCTGATAGGAGAGGTCGGGGTACTCAGGGTGGCCGTCAGGGAGGCGGTGATACATAGAGGACCTACCCTAAGTGCACGAGGTGCAGAAGACGCCATCCGGGCGAGTGTCGAGCTAAGGCATGTTATGTGTGCAGGGTGGTGGGACACCTCAAGAAAGACTGCCCGACAATGAAGAAGGGAGATGCGGGGAAGGTCAACAGCTTGACTCCAGCTCGTGTGTTCACTTTGACGCTGGCAAAGGCCGAGGCTAGCTCCTTGATAGTGACAGGTCAGATTTCTAGTGTTGGCTCTCCTTTTACTGTATTGATAGACTCTAGTGCAACACATTCGTTTATTTCTAGTAAGTGATTGATAGATTGTGTAGACCTAGTGAGTATTGTACTTCAGGGTTTGAGACTATTTTGCCTACAGGGGAACTGGTAGTATCTAGGAGGTGGATTAGGGCACTGCCAGTGATAGTTGACGGTAGAGAGTTATCAGTAGATTTGATTGAGTTGAGTATGGAGGACTTTGATATGATTTTGGGTATGGATTGGCTGGTTAGATATGGAGCTACCATTGACTGCAGGAAGAAGATGGTGACCTTTGAGCCAGAGGGCGAGGATCCCTTTGTCTTTGTGGGAGCGGTGCATGGAACCCGCGTACCCAGGATATCGGCGCTGAGAGCCAGAGATCTGCTACAAGAAGGATGTATAGGTTTTCTGGCTAGCATGGTGGATACCACCAGGGTTTCGCCAGTAAAACCAGAAAAGACCAGATTGGTTTGCGAGTTCTTGGATGTGTTCCCTGAGGACTTGCCGGGGCTGCCACCGCGTAGAGAGATTCAGTTTGTCATTGAGTTGGCGCCAGGGACAGAGCTAATGTCGAGGGCACCATATAGGATGGCACCAGCGAAACTGAAAGAATTGAAGATACAGTTGCAGGAGCTTCTGGATTTGGGGTTCATCAGACCTAGTTACTCGCCATGGGGTGCTCCAGTTTTGTTTGTGAAGAAGAAGGACGGGACTTTGAGGATGTGTATAAACTACAGGGAATTGAACAAGTTGACCATCAAGAATAAGTACCCGCTACCAAGGATTGACGACTTGTTTGATCAGCTGCAGGGTAAGACGGTGTTCTCAAAGATTGATCTTCGATCTGGTTATCACCAGCTGAGGATCAAGGACAAGGACATACCGAAGACGGCCTTCCAAATGAGGTACGGGCACTATGAGTTTCTGGTCATGTCGTTTGGTTTGACCAATGCCCCAGAAACCTTCATGGACCTAATGAACAGGGTGTTCAAGGACTTTTAGTGTACTCTAGTTCAGAGGTAGAGCACGAGCTTCATCTTCGGCAGGTTCTTCAGAGGTTGAGGGAGCATCAGTTGTACGCCAAGTTTAAGAAATGTCAATTTTGGTTACCAGAAGTGGCATTCCTTGGACATGTTGTGGGCACAGATGGGATTAAGGTGGATCCATCTAAGGTAGAGACAGTTAGGGATTGGCCGAGGCCAAGGAACGCCTTGGAGGTGCGGAGTTTTCTTGGTCTAGCGGGTTATTACAGACGGTTTGTGGAGGGCTTCTCAAAGATAGCGGCCTCGATGACAGAATTGACACGAAAGAATTTTAAGTTTATTTGGTAGGACAAGTGTGAGGACAGTTTTCAAGAGTTGAAGCGGTGACTTATTTCTACGCCTGTGTTGAGTCTTCCCTCGGGGGAAGGGAAGTTTGTGGTCTATTGCAATGCATCAAGGTTGGGTTTAGGCTGTGTGTTGATGCAGAATGAGAAGGTCATAGCTTATGCATCACGACAGCTAAAGGAGTATGAGCAGCGGTATCCTACTCATGATTTGTAGTTAGCAACGGTGGTATTCGCACTAAAAATTTGGCGACATTACTTATATGGGGAGAAGTGCGAGGTTTACACTAACCATAAGAGTTTGAAGTATTTCTTTATGCAGAAGGACCTGAACATGAGACAGAGACGTTGGCTAGAGTTGGTGAAAGACTATGATTCTGATATGCTGTACCATCCGGGGAAAGCCAACGTAGTGGCGGATGCATTGAGCCGGAGGGGCCCAGGTCAGTTATACAGTTCCATCCATATCTCGAAAGAATTAGCTGAAGAGATGGTCAGGGAAAGGATAGAATTGGTGGTAGGCCGGTTGGCCAATATTACTCTGCAGTCGACCCTGCTACAGCGGATCAGAGAAGGGCAATTGGTAGACGCTCAATTATGAGAGGATAGAGAGAATGTCTTTGCGGGAGTAGCTAAGGACTATTCCATTTATGAGATTGGTTTGCTTCGGTATCAGGGACAGATTTGTGTTCCAGCTGAAGAGGGGATCAGATGAGAGATACTGGATGAGTCTTATACGACGCTGTACTCACTTCATCCGGGTACCATGAAGATGTACCAGGATCTACGGACGTTATATTGGTGCCCTAGGATGAAGAAGGATGTGGTGGAGTACGTAGCCAGATGCTTAACCTGTCAGCAGGTGAAAGCTGAGCATCAATGACCAGCAGGGTTGCTTCAGCCTTTGGGCATTCCCGAGTGAAAATGGGAGGACATTACGATGGATTTTGTGGGAGGTTTACCCAGGAAAATAGGGCTTTATGACTCGGTGTGGGTGATAGTGGACAGATGCACCAAGTCAGCCCATTTTCTTCCAGTGAAGTCGACATATGCTGTGGATCAGTATGCTGAGTAGTACGTGAGGGAGATTGTACGTCTCCATGGGGTTCCTAAGTCTATAGTGTCAGATCGGGATCCCATCTTTACCTCTAAGTTTTGGGGTGGTTTGCAGAAGGCTATGGGAACTCAGTTGACGTTCAGCACAGCCTTTCATCCTCAGATTGATGGACAGTCTGAGAGGACGATTCAGATATTGGAGGATATGCTCAGAGCGTGTGTGATTGACTTCGAGGGATCATGGAGTAAGTATCTCCCGTTGATTGAATTTTCGTATAACAATAGTTATCAATCAATAATTGGAGTGGCTCCCTACGAGATGTTATATGGGAGGAAGTGCAGATCACCCATTCACTGGGATGAGATGGGTGAGAGGAAGTATTTGGGGCCAGATATGGTTCAGAGGACAAGTGAAGCTATAGAGAAGATTTGAGCTAGGATGCTCGCCTTGCAGAGCAGACAGAAAAGCTACACTGATCCGAAGCGTAGGAACGTGGAGTTCCAGGTTGGGGACCACATGTTTCTCCGAGTTTCACCGTTGCGAGGGGTGAGGAGGTTTGGAAAGAAGGGCCAGCTAAGCCCTAGGTTCATTGGACATTTTGAGATCATGGAAAGGATTGGTCAGGTGGCTTACAGGTTAGCCTTGCCACCATCGTTGTCAGGAGTCCATGACGTATTCCATGTTTCTATGCTCTGGAAGTATGTCTCAGCTGCGACTCATGTGTTGAGGTATGAAGACTTGGAATTGCAAACAGATTTGGCTTATGAGGAGCAACCAGTTATGATCTTAGATCGGAAAGATAAAGTACTACTGAATAAGACAATTCCTCTTGTTAAAGTGTTGTGGAGGAATAGTAGGGTCGAGGAGGCGACCTGGGAGCTTGAGACAGCGATGCGGGATCAGTATCCCGAGTTATTCAGGTAAATTTCGAGGACGAAATTCTCATTAGGAGGGGATAGTTGTAATGACCCAAATTTACTAATAAGGCTTAAGGGCCTTGATTAGTGTGCCAGGAGGGCATAATTGGATTATGTGTGATTTAATGATTAAAGCATGTTAAATGATTATTTGAATATCTGTGATGCATGACCATGTGTATTAGTATGCATGTAGGCCCTGATTAGGTTAGAAGGGCATAATCGTAATTTTGGCCCGTTGAGGGCATAACTGTATATATTTGTGATAAATTTTCGAGACCACATTATTATGTGGATATATCTGTAATCTATGACTCGAGACGATCCTAGTGAGCAGTTTAGCGAAAAAGTCACAGCGGGGATTTATACTCGGCTCGGGGCGAGCCTGGGAGTATTTCTAGGAATTTGGAGAATATATTGGGGTAAATTTCGGTATTGAGGAATATAATTGGTGATTAGTTAGGTTTCGGGAAGTAAGTGGTAAATATTAGAGACACTCGAGGAATTAGCGGGAATTGGGTGAAATGACCAAAATGCCCTAGGTGGATTAAAAGGCTTAGGAATTATGGGAGGGTATTGTGGTCATTTGCTTTAAAAGAAATAAATATTATTCGGCTTTATACTTGGTGGACTGTGTAGAAAGGGCTGGAATTCTAAAGGAAAGAAAGGAAAGAAAAGAAAGAAGAGAAGGAAAAAGAGAATTGGAAGTCTTTTTGCTCTCTCTAGGTTTAAGCTCTTCTTCACCGTCTCTTGAGGTCTTTTGGGGCAGAAACTCAGGAAGAGTTTGGGAAAGAGCTTGAGGCTAGGATCCCTACTCTGGTTTGAGGAATTGGCAGAGCAATCCATCCATTTGAGGTAAGGTTCAGGGTAGTTTTCAGTTTCTAGTTCTTGGTATTGTTGTGGAATTTGAGCTGAGTTTTGGTGGGGAATTTTCGGGAAGTTGAAGGTGAGATTTGAGGAGGTGAAGGCCAAGCTGGTGAGGAGGATAACCTAGGCTAAGCTCATCCAGCAAAGGTAAGGAATTCTAGTTTAAGTTCTGTGGTTTCAGTGGCTATTTTGTTGAGTTTCTGAACTCTAGGTTCAGCTATGGTGAATTCTTTGTTTAGGGGTGCATGTGATTGGGTTATGTGTGTTTTGGATGCTTGGTATGAGTGGAGGATGTTGGTAGGCTTGCTTTTATGTTTGGTTGAAGTTTGGAAGATTTTTGGTGAGGTTTGGGGAAAATCGAAGGAGGAAAAATGCAGGAGTTGCTGTGCTGTGACTAGCGCTACAGCACTAGCCATTGGGCGTTGCAGCGCTAGGCTGAGTGGTCTGGGGTGCTTTAGTCTCTGTTTGTAGCGCTGTAGCACTCTCCTTAGAGCGCTGTAGCGCTACCCTATTTCCAGAAAAGGGTTTTTGCCCGAAGGTTTGGAGTTTGATTCCACCACCCCGTTTGGTGGAATTAGGACTTCTCGAGGGCTTGGGATTGGTCCCGAGGCTAGGTTTTGGACTTGAGGTTTGGTGATGATTCTGATCTATGGTTGTGATTAGGTGTGCGCTAGGGCTCAAGAGGGATCGTGCTTGAGGATCAAATCGAACAAAGCTAACGAATCTAAAGGTAAGAAAACTGCACACGATTATGTGTTTGTGAAGGGACTAAGTGCTCCCGATAACTGTATAATGTCATAGATGGTATTACGCCATGGGACATGTGATAAACGGCCTAAGAGTGTCGTAAATTTATACTTGCGCACAGGGCGCGGCTTGGCCACTAGTAGCCGAGGACAGCTTAATATTCACTAAGCTCGGTTTAAGCTGGCCGGAGTCAGTGGGATAAATAGAGGTTGCGGCCTAAGGGCGTTAACCCTAGTTATCATATGTGGATTGATTGTTGATATGAAATGATATACTTGGCATGTTGAATACTTGATTAACATGATTGCTTAAACTGTTGAGTATATGCTTATATGGTATGAATTACCTGATTGTCTGTTGAATGATTGTGCTCTGTTATTGTGTTTTCTTGTTGGGCCTTGGCTCGCGGGTGCTACGTGGTGCAGGTAAAGGCAAAGGCAAGTTGGACCAATCCTGAGATGGAGAGTTATGGGTCTGAATGTACATAGTCAGTTGTTCGGCCACCACGGTCGAGGAGTGGAACAGGACGAGAAATGCTTAACTGTCTGTTTTGCCTTAGAGTGGCTAATCACTATATTTAAATCTTGAATCTTTTGTAAACAGTCTTTAACTTATTACTTTTGAGATCCCGTGTAGAAAGAAAATGTTTATTTATAAGAAATGCAGCTTTTGAGACCAAAATCTTTTAACTCTAGTTCAACTATAGTTTCAGTAACACGTTTTGAACTAAATGACTTGATTAACAAATCTTGCACCTTTTATAACACACAGTGTAATGGTCTTGGCTATCCAGGGTGTTACATTTAAGCTCCCCGTAATACTCATGGAAACCATGGTAGTGTAGTTCACGAAGCTCCTCAGACATTTGAAACGAAAACCAAACAATTAGCACTTTGACCCAAAGAGAACGGCCAAAACACGAGAATACCCTATGACAATTGTCGAGGGAGTGGAAATGGGGAATTTTTTCTAAGGAAAAGGGGTGTCCTTAGAACCATAAATTGGCTCTTGGAGACATCACTGGAGATTCAAGAACCTCACCAGAATCTGGAAATTTCCCAGAAACTAGTTGAATGTCAAATAATGCAAGAAAAGTGCCAAAACACACTAATAGCCACATATAGCTGGTTTCGCACCAACAAGGACCCAAAATAAGTCAAAAAGAGGTAAAAGTGACATATAAATCCTAACCATTCCACTAGCCTAAATAGAAACCCATAAAATTACAAGAACAAAAACCCACACAGAAAAGGGTAATGGGAACTTACTCAAGATGTAGTGCCTGTATGTGCTGAGTCAAGTCTGAACCTAAAAATATTTCGTCCAATTAACCCAGAAGCATTGAGATTCCCTCCAACCTTCCAGGATCAATGATGAGAGGTTGTTGGGATTGATGAACAAGTTCTTGGTGATATGGGAGGTTTTCTGAGCTCTAGAAATGAAAGAGATTTGAAGGAAAAAGTGAAACGCAAAGGAGGAAATTTTTTAATATATACTAGAAGGCATAGGCATAAAGCAATTCAACCCCAGTCGTTGATCACTTAGGGAGTAGGTACTCAAGCATTATCCAATGGTCACACTTATCAAGGAACGAATCATGATCAAAAAGGTGAAAGGACATCTCGGATACGAAATAGATGTCTTGGGCACGAAAAGACCCCTCATTAAATGCATCGAGTGATGGACCCAGCAATAGGGAGTCAACATGTGGCATCACCTTTTTAGGGGTGTTAGGCCTCAAGAATGCCCAATTGTCTCAACCCGAGTGCATTCCCCAAAATTACTCTTCTCATTCAAAGTCTCCACTATCCAAGGATAAGTGAAGACTTGGGGGACAAATGTCGTCCGTGTTTTCACCAAGTGACATGTGGCATACATTAAAGAGAAACTAAGCCTTCACAAAAGCTAATTAAGCCCCATGGAGCTTGCTTGGAGCTCCACAAAAGGTAAGCCATGCCTCTAATCATAGTTCACCACCATCGGAGGAGTATGTCCTCATGGAAACACTACTTCCCGAGGACCACGTCCTAGGATAATGCTCCAAGTCTTGTACAAGACGTTTCTTATACTCATGTCCTTCGAGTTTGCGAGAGTCATCATCTGTACTTGAAGTAGGACTGCCAGGTGTCAAGCACAGTGACCATGAACCACAAGCAGCCATCTGACATTCACTGTTACACAATTCATGGTGTTGATTCCATACAAGCAACAAGCAGGATATGTCTCACGATGCCGCCTAAGATGAGAAAACGTGTTGCCCAATAAAGTAGTGGGATGATACCTCGTATTGAGCCCACCAGCACTTTAACTGAAGGAATTTATCATTTATTGTACATTTAAATCCCCATTAAGGGTGGATAATTGTGTTTAGCCCTTATTACGGAACTAATTGCCCTCAGTCATCTGTTAATAGGGTTATGGCACACTTTGTAAAGGATCCTTGATTTATTTCTTGTTTTCAGAGTATTACCAAAACACAACCTAAAAACCTTCATAGAAGTTGGACATTAGCACGTTTTTAACATCCTAAATACAAGTGACTCGTAGACTAAGATTAATTCATAATCTGAATCACGTAAAATCTCATGTCTCAATCTCTATTTCTTTAAGCTTTGATTAATTAGTTGTTAGCGAAATTGCTAGTCAACAATTATTATTATTATTATTATAAAAAGGAATCCTAAAATTTATATGTTGTCTTAGATTTTTCTCAATTATTTATAAAGACTTGTTATGGTTCATTATTTAAGATTTGATGTCTCAATTTAATTATTTAGGATAATACTATTTTATCCTTAAGACCGTGTTAAAGTATTTTCTACTTAAGATTTTATATTTGGATCTAATGCCATAATTTACTTGTGCATTTATTTATTAATTTTAGGCTATTTAGGATTTTTACCCCCCGAACTATTACATGCATATCATGCCCCCCCGAATTTTTCAGGCAGTTAAAAAATCCCCCCGATCTATTCACAGTCATGTAAATTAGGACTTCTGTCCAATTCCGTTCATTTTTTGTAACGGGAGGATGATGTGGCCTGTTTTTTACATAATTTGGGATAACACGTGGGACTCTAAAGTATACAAAAAGAATTAAATAATTAATTAACAATCCCTCTCTACATATAAATTTATATATATATTTATTTATTTATTTATTTTCACTCTTATAACAAAGTTTACATGATTAGTTAACATTACACATGCCCAAACAAAGTTTTCGATCTTGAACATCATCTTCCTGTTACAAAAAATGAACGGAATTGGACGGAAGTCCTAATTTACATGACTGTGAATAGATCGAGAGGATTTTTTAACTGCCTTTCAGGGGGCACGATATGCATATGTAATAATTCGAGTGTAAAAAACCTAAATAGCCTTAATTTTATATATAAATATTTTTTTAATATATAATAATAATTTTAAATGGGAACCTGACGCATCGGGTTAGAGACAAATGGAGGAATTCTGAATTGCAGAATCTCCTTTTTTTTTTTTGGTAACTTGCGAGCATTTTGGTTTAAAATTATATGAAAAATTAACTAAAAATATTACGTCCGTAATAATAAAATATTAATTCTCAACAAAATAAAATTATTTAAATAAAACAAACGAACATTGCTACCCACCTATAGCAAAGTATAAATATACTCACATTATCTCCATCACCATAGAGAACTACTCTTCAATCTTTCGATTTCAATTGCCACACCATGTGGAATGTGACATGGAGACATTGTATTTATGATGGTCAAAGGGACAAAAAAAAATGAAAACTCAACTTGATAAACAAAAGTACCACTTCCCCAAGTTAAATTTTTATGGAAAAAAGATGGTTATGTTTATTATTATTCTCCAAACAAATATACAGATGAGTAAACAAAAGAATGAATATATATCAAACCTTTGTAGAAATAAAATGATATTATCCTACTCCAATAAGTGATGAATATAAAACTAAAATAACAACTCAAAAAAAAAAAGGGAAAAAGAATCCTATATTAGACCATGATTTCCCTGCTGTGGTGCTGTACTTGGAGGTAAGCTGAAAGGGTCTCCAAATGGATTTGAAGATCCTATATGCTGCGGCTGTTGTTGAGAATACTGATTTTGTTGAGGATATTGAGGTGAGTACTGGTGTGGTACCATCATCGTGTTCGCTTGGTATGGTTGTTGTTGCAGCATCATTGGTTGTTGATTTTGCTGCTGTTGTTCCTGATGCTGCTGGGCCATTAGTACCATTTGAACGTTGGTTGGGGGCGCTATGTTGTTTGACATCATGAATGGGTCCTGTTGATCGAAAGGATTTTGGATACTAATTCCACTTTGTCCATATCCGGCATTCTGCAGATGTATTTGTCTTCTGGATGATTCATCTTCATACAAGCTATCAAGTAGTAACTTGTTGAAGCCACCAGCCTATGTGAAAAACAAAACCATGCTCGAATTAGGAGTCTTTACATAATTGACCAAAACCAGCATTGCAAATGTTTTTTCTTCTGGTTACTAGTTTTAGTGTTGTTAGATTTAGGAGTCTTTACATATAGGCCAAACCCCAACAAATAATCCACATTGACTGAGATCAAGCACACAAGAGAAAGAGAAAAAGAGAGCATGTCATAAATATTTCCATAACAATTAATTTGGCAAAGAAAACGAACCAATTTGCTGTCAACAACATGATTAGTATTGCTGCTTGGAGCCATAACCAAGGCTAATTCCCAACCTGGTACCCCAAGAAGATCATCCAAACTCTGGCTTGTAGATTGTGAATCATTCCCTTCAAAATTTTAAATAAAAAGAGAAATAAAGTTACAAGAACTTTACTATATTCAACCATTGATAGAAAAGATTTTGGTTTGTAGTCGAATAGTCTTTGAAATTTTCTGGAACAATAAAAAGAAAATAAGTGAAGGGATAGTGCGAGTGTGTAATAGGTCCACCAATCACCAGAATTTATGCACTTGAGCATTTCTTATATGATTGCTCTTCAAAATACAGTATATTAATTTGTAGTGAAATGGTCAACCGGATTCATCATAAAATAAAAGGATTACGATCTAATTTCATAATTTTCTAGGAAGAGATGTTAAAATTACTAAACTAATAACAAAATATATTGGAGCCTACCAGGTGGGATTATGGCAAGAGCCAAAGCATTGCTTTCTTCAATTTCCAAGGCTTTTGAGTTTACTTCGTGCAGACCCTGAAAGGAGATAAAGGTAGAGAGTGCATATTGGGACAGTAGAAAAACTTCAAAGAAGGCCATAACATGTGACTATAATCTTACCAGGAAATCAGTCTCTTCCATTGATATCAAGGGTAGAGCTTCAGCTTCTTCCTTTGGTTGGGATTCTTCAACTGTTTCAACTATTTCTTCTACTGGTTTTTCCTTATCATCTTGTTTTTCATTTTCTTCAGGATCCTCAAGTTTCTGAGACTGCTGATCAGCCTCAGCCTCTTGATACTCCTGAGAGTCACACAGAACAGATATTGCAGAACCGATCAGTCAATCAGCGCCAACAAATTAAAAGATCATTCTTCAACATAAGAGGTCAGATTCAACAGAGACAACAATTCATTTGGTAGTTTAGCTAGCTCTGCTCATGAAGCACAAAATCATGGACCTATACTAAGTAATTTAGTAGGTAACATGTAGTGGTCACCTGTGTAGTGGTATGATAAACCACTCAGATAAAAATACATAAGCAAAGGCATCCATTTATGATGTGCATACATAAGAACACCCTTAAAAAAAATACATGAATGTAAAGAGACAAATGGAGCAAAGTTTCTATACTTAAAAGAACAAGAGCTCGATGCTGAAATAACTTCAAGTTTTCTTACCAGTCTCTTGTTCACAGAGCCTGATTGAGGTGCTTCTTTAATATATTCCTCCATTGTTGACAGAAACGAGGGAGGAGGCTGATTAGATAATAGAAGAAATTTAGTGAGAGACCATTTGGTGAATGTAGAATCATTAATTTGACAAGATATAAAATACAACTTCAAATATATTGGATAGTTAATGCATGGTTAAGAACAAGACAATATTGTGCCATATACCACATCATGTATATTTTATCAATAATAAAAAACTAAATAAGATTTTAGGCAGTAAAAGGGTTTTTTTTTCATTTAAGTGATATTTGAAATTTCAAATTCTTATTGGTTATACTAATCTAAATCTGTTTTGTAAGTTCTTAGTATTTTCAATATTTTATGCATATTATGTAAAACAATAATAAACATAAACATATTATTTTGAAAGAAAAATAGAACCTGTCTTAGTGTAGGAAATTGGAAATTCCTTGCAAGATCCAGTCCCTTGCAATATTCATAAAAATCAGCAAGATTTTCAGCCTGCACAAAGCAAAATGTTGCATAATATACAGAGTCTCAATGAAGATCAATGTAGATAGCTTATGTAGACTTTGAATCCAGTATCTTCTGGCATATGCTGAATTATTTTTCTAAGAAAAACTTCATATGTTACCTGTTGGCCAGCTCTTTTGTAAATATCCAGAGCTTTAACTGCATCATGTCTTGACATATCAAAGAACTGCAGGAAAAATGTACAATTAAGTTTGATCATTAGAAACAACTGCTTTCACACAAAAAAAATATCGAAATAGATCAACAAGAAAACTGATGTATAACCTTACCATATCTACAAGATTTATAATTCCATCATTGATGGCACAATATATTTTGAAGCTTTCTTTTAGTACCTACATGAAGAAAAGACCATGATGATATATGTTACTAATCATGGATGTTTGTACCAATTACATTCAGGAAAAAGTGAAAAGACATTCTATATTTGTGAAAATTCTTTCCATATCCTAACTAATTTTTAGAATGAATGTCAATACTTTTTTATTCACCAAAGTAGTGAAAAGTAACAAACCCATATGATTTCATGTTAAACATAAGAAAATGGGATCCAATACAATATCTGGATATTAAAAACATACTGGTATGCAAGACAGACACAAGAAGATGTGTGCATATAGTTTCGTAGAGAAACATGGTCGCGATATGCAAATGATAGTTATGTACTTAGTAAAAAATGAAGATAAATTTCATGCATACCAGGGCCAAAGCATATTGTATTAGGTAATTGCTGTAAGCTGCTCCTTCAGGCTGCAAAACTATAACAAATTAGAGAGCCTGCTACTACACTATCGATACTTAAGAGAATAAGATGTCCAAACAAAATTGTGTTAGTATTCTTCAATTGAAAAGGCATTGTTTTGTGTAAGTGAATTCATATCAACCATTACCTGACACCCAATAAGACGGTAAAGAAGCTGCTGCAATGCAGGAAGCTGATCCAACAGCTCGTTACGACTCAACATTCGTGTTCTGCTATGTACCTGTTATCATTAGTACATCCACTTTGTTATTAAAGTAAAAGCACAGCTTTGAATTGAGTTTGTTTTGCTTTTAAAATAATGAAAATCGAAGAACAACGCATAGACCTTGGAAGCTCCTGGGGAGTATTTTGTCAAACGCTCCGTCTCAATGTCATACTTCAAGACTCTAAAACACTCCATTCTTTCCTCTAAAAAGAGTGCATAGGTCCGGACCCAAGCAGAACAGTCCCAAGCTGCAAAAGACATGTTTTTCGGGTCGTCTAAGAAAGGAAGGTTATTATTGGTAACGAAATCAAATAAAGGCGCACCAGTTTGACATGAAGCAATGTACCGAGGGGGCTTGAGTCATCTTTGAAGTTTGATATTTGGAGAACATGTGACTTATGTGAATAGTTCAGAAGTTCCTCTCTGAAGGTTGGATCACCTTCTCTTAATGTCCTATGAATCACAATCAATGCCTTTATGGCCACCTACATTCACATAGTCACATTATATAGTTCAATGAGTTAAAAACATTGATAAGGAAAAATGAAAAGACTAAAAAGAACAAAAGAATCACGTCATTCACGTTCTGCAATGTTGAAACAGAATTTTACTTTCTCTCTTCAAATTTGGTTCTTTTGTCGACAAAATATTTCATTACTATTTCTACAAGAACATCATTATAGAAAGGACATTACAATCCAATTTCTTGTCTTGGACAATCTCTTGGCCAGGGCATGGATGCAATACGCCACATCTGCCCGCGGACGAACCACCGATGTTGCCGAGAAGATTTCTATTAAATTAAGTTAAGAAAGAAAAAGAGAAATTAACAAGGGAAAAAGTCAAACGAACAAATGATGAAAAATATAATGAAGCTTTCAAACTAAACAATTAATGCATGCAAAGTATGATTATCTATATTGAATTGAACATTCAATTAGACGCATACCCATTTGTGCATTTTTTATAAAATCATCAAACCATAACATTTTTTTTCTTCTTTCAAAAAATGTACGACACTCACTTCGAACATGGCGTTCTTTTGGAGGGTATTCAACGTGATTGGTAGCCTTGACAATGGCAATATCCAAATCCTTTTGCAAAAAAAAAAAAAAGACCATTCAAATTAACCCAAAAAAATAAAAAATAAAAACAAAAAGAAGTGAAAGAAGAAATGAATTATTTTGGTTTTATTAATTTAAAATGTTTCAACCTTAAATTCACTATTGACCTTGGCAAGGCCAACCTTGGTGGTGTCCTTGAGAGCTCCATAAGCCTTCCTAAAGCTCTGAAACGTCCCCATAATTAATTGAAATGGACCCTCCACAGAGCTTTCTCTAAGAGAGAGAAAGTTGGGGAGAGTTTAGAGAGAGGAAATGGAGGAAACGACAATTAATTAATTAATTTAAGATTGATTTATCTTCTCAAATTCATATATTCCATTTTGACCGATTCATTTGCTCCCTTGTTTAGCTATATTTGGAAACAATGTGTGCTTTGATAATGCCATGCATATCTTTTCTTGTCACGCTTTAATCATCCTTAGCTTATGGCCTTCTCTTCTGGTACGCGACATGTGAAACATTGCTGGCTCCATAAATATATATATATATATATATACAGGGTAATTCTTTGTTAGGCTTTCAAAAAGAGCCCTACCGTAGGGCTCTTTTGTGTTTTTCAACCCGTGAACAGTTTTTGGCGCGATTTTTTTTTATGATCATGTATATTGTAGTTATTTAGAGCATCCTGCAAATTTTCAGAAAATTCCGAATAATTTACAGTGCCGAAAACAGATTATTGCATGCCGAAACACAAAAGAGTCCTACCGTAGGGCTCTTTTGTGTTTCGGCACTGTAAATTATTAAGAATTTTCTGAAAATTTGCAGGATGCTCTAAATAACTACAATATACACGGTCATAAAAAAAAATCGCGCCGAAAACTGTTCAAAAGTGGAGAAACACAGAAGAGCCCTACGGTAGGGCTCTTTTTGAAAGCCCTACCAAAGAAACCCATATATATATATATATATATATATTGCATAACAAATGCAAATTCATATAATATATGGTTGAAGAAAAACAAACATACTACACAATATAACACATATATATATATATGGTGATGTTTAGCATAAGGTAATGGAACCGAATAAAAATATACTCTTTTCTATCGAGAGATTTCCCCATTTTAATGAATTGTAATTTTGCCCAAAATTGGGTGGAAAAGCAATTCCTTCTTATTGTGATTTATTTATTGTCCAAGCCGCAATCTTGTATCTAGGATTTTAATTACTTTGTCAATGGTATATATTCATTTCAAAATCAAAAGCACACAATAGTTGTCTATCTTTGGCTGGTAGTAGCAATTGGTAATAAAGAAGTTTTGTTCCTTTTTTAAATTTATGATCTCTTATGTGTTGTTATCATTATTTTAGAAGGAAATTTACATAATATACTTAATTTCGCTAGTTATATTTTGTATGGACCGACAAAGCTTTTCAATTTTACTAATTTAAGAAATATTTTACATTTTTTATAGTTTTGTTTATTTTGTCTTTTGTGTTGTTTTTTAGTTGTTTGCCGATATATTTTGCATTTTTTTAAACAAGTTAGTATGCAATATGTTGACTTCTAGTTGTTGTTTTTTAATGTGTTAGTATGCAACGGATAGATGTCTAGTTGTTGCTCAAATGTTGTTTTCCAGTTGTTTTTTTATACCGTATTTTTGTGAATAAAAAACTTTGAAAATTATATTTTTTACAACTTAAGGTAGTATTTTAAAAAAAAAAAAACAGGTAGCGTATGATAATGACGTTGTAGTCCACTCATTTTATGCAATATATTTATATGTGTACTATGTGCAAGCAACATACAATGAACGTTTGATTAATTTTATTTAGAAAATTTACTAATTATTTTTGTTAAGTTTTTATGATTGTTATATAAATTTTAAATAAATAAGCAATATTATATATAAAAGAATGACATAAACATATTAAAAGAAAAATTAAACCAAAACATTGTTTATGATTTTTTTTTAAATAATACGATAACATTTTAGATCACAAACTACCATATTTAAGGTACAAAATATTTATGGTATTCTTCAAATCAAAACTCAACGACTCGAGAAGAAACTTGTTTATTCTTGATAGAAGATAAATGTTATTCTAATTTTTTATTTAGTTACATAGTAATACTATTTGTTTATATAGGACACATATATAATGTATTATATATTATTGTAATAATAATATTTTATAATATGTGAATTTATATTAATATAATTATTAAATATCTAGTTTTTTATTAAATATTATTATAATAATGATATCTTATAATATTTAAATTTTTATTAATATAATTACTAGCAAAATTTTATAAAAATTAGGATTATATATTATTAATATAATTATTGAATTATTAAATATTTAGTCATGTATTATATATTATTATAATAATGATATTTTATAACATTTGAATTTAGTTAATATAATTAATAAATATTTAGTTTTGTATTATATATTATTATAATAATAATAATGATATTATATAACATTTGAATTTATATTAATATAATTAATAAATATCTAGTTATAATAATTATATTTTTTATAATATTTGAATTTATATTAATATAATTAATAAATATTTATTTTTAATTTATTTTAAAAGTATATTACATTAAATATTTAGAATATTCCGTTAAAATTAACAAAAAAAAACTGTTAAAACCAAGAATTTATGTTATCTACACTTTTTATATAAAAGATATATTATTTTTTCCAACTATATATGTATATTGTTTGTGTTTACACATTTATGTATATAATATATTAAAACAACAAAAAAATGTTAAATTATTTTAAAATATGTATTATATTTAAAAAAAATAACTTACAAATATTAAAATTTACGAAGAAAAAAAAAAAGTAAAAAAGTCGACTATAGAGAAACCCTTTGTTGTAGCGTACACCACCTGGATGAACCAGGCTTGGAATTTCTCTCATGGCCAAGGCTTCACCAATCGTGCATTAGATGCATCAAGCATCATCATCTTCACTAAAATTTGATAAAATTATCATAATCCATTGAGATCCATCAAGACGTATCCAGAAAAAAAATGCAGAAAATCGCAAATCCAAACAAACACACACAAAATCATGCATTGATCTATTCTAAGTATGAAAATAAATGTTTAGAAACAACACTCATCACTACATTGAAGCCCTATGTTGTAGGGGATGTAGTGTTAATGGCGAGGGATATAGTTTTAATGGGTGATAGTGGTATGGGTCGGGGTTATTGGTTTCCAAAGAGATTGGTCTTGGTTTTGGCAAAGTGAAGGAGAAAGAGATAGAGGATGAGGAGGAGGATGAGGTGGGAAAGAGAGAGAACGAGAAACAAGAAGGGTCGTTTTGGTAGTTCTGGAATCATTAGCATGATTTTCCAACTTTCAACTAAGGGGTGTATTATTGTATTAGGGTTACGCATGATGCATAGATACTCAAATTTCCTCGAGAATAATGATAGCATTTTAAAAAGAGAGAAAACTCATCAAAAAGATAGTCCAACTTGAAGAGGTTTTGACAGCTCCTTTTAGGAAAGAATAATAAAAATAAGAGAAAACAAGTAAGAGGAAGAAAAATAAGGTATTTAGATTGTGAAATTTTGTTTTTTTCTTATTACCAACTTAATTATTCAATTTAAATAATCAATTGCTGAACCATTACAGAAATATTTAAATAGACACAGAGACTGTTTGAACAGAGACCAAATATGTTTAAACAGTTTATCACCAAAAGATAAAAACGAGCATAAGGTAAAGAACACATGAAATTATACGTGGTATCAGCAATCTTTGCAGATTGTTACTAGTCCATGGGGCCACGCCTAGATAATGTAATTATTAGAAGAATATCTAAATGATTACAAAACCAAATTGACTTATACAAATAAGACTCCCTCTTGAATTTATCGCAACTGTTGTAATCTAAACTCCTAATCAACTTTCTGAAGTGCTAAGATCTTGAACTCCCTTCAAATCATAACGCTTGCACTTTTCCTCTCAAACAGTGGCTCACGAACAAGACTTCTCCCGAAGCTTGATGAACAATGTCCAAGTATGTTCAACATGCACAATTAACACAAAGAAAACAATACAGAAGTACACTGTAATAAATCATTAAGAACTTGTTGGACTCAAGTTTTTCACATAATAAAAAATCTCTCTAAAACTTGAAATATTTGAAAAATAGTACACCAAGAGAGATGATAAAAAAAAACAATGACCCGAGGATGATTATATACCATTTAGAATCCCTTTAGGTCGTGAAAAATAAATCAGAAACCAATCAGCCAATAAATGGAAAATCTTTCCAAAAGGGAATGTCAGAATCTGTTCAAACAGACTAGCAATCCGTTCAAACAGATTCATTGAACCTGGACAGTTTTTAAATCTAATTTCCTTAAATAAATAAGGAAACAATATATACATTATCTCTGCAAGCTGTACATGGTTTCTGGACAACCAAATCAGATCAATAAATAAATACCAAAAATTTTCATATGTACAAAATTTTAAGACAAGATAATCTTTTATAGGCAATTATATATTTATTCAATCAACATATATAGAATAATCTGATTTTAGAAAACACTTCACAACAAAACAGGAAACTACCCATTTCGAAAAATCTTCTTTAATTAATTTTGTCAATTTTGTCAAATAAGCCAATAAAGGATTTTACAATCTCCCCCTTTGGCAATTTGATAGACAAAATTAATTCAAAAACCTGCAACACAAATGTTAGTTACAAGTAAAGAGAAAAAACTCCCCCCTGCAAACATGCATTAACTTATAACAAACATATAAAGAAACTAGACTTAACTCCCCCTCAAAATAAGAAGGTCCAGAGTTAAACAAAAACAACAAACAAAGCAGGTTTTTGGAAGTATCTACTCTCCCCCTTTGTGTCTTTCAAAGAAGCCAAAGAACCATAAAACAAAAACAAAAGAAAGTATCAATGTTCTTAGGACAAAAGACATAAAAATAAGTAAAACTAAACGACTGGACCCTTGGACAGAGTGTGAACAACATCCAACACAGAACGTTGCAGTCCTTCAATCAACATCACTCGAGCAGCCAAAGAATCAACAGAGGCTCGAACAGCAGCTAGTTCTGTAGTAACAAGTCCTGAATCTGTGGGAACAGAGGAGGATTCAAGAGGAATGTCATCTAAGGCAAACGTCAGAGATTGAGTAGCAGTGGTCTTCTTAGAGGAAGCTCCATGAGTTTTCACCATTGTTCCTTCTCTGAAAAGCAGCAAACACTTACAAAAACAATGAGAGAAAAAAAAAATAAGAAGAAGAAGAAGACTTAGAGGGATCGTGGGAAGGTGACAATCTTTCAATGACAAGAACTTTCCATTTAAGACACCCACGACAAAAAGAGGTTTCCCCCTTTTTTTATTTAAAAAATAAAAGGAAACAAACATTAATACACACGATCAAAAAAAAAATAAACTTAACATTTTTTTATTTGTTTTTTTTATTAAATGATAAACAAAGTACAAAACAATAAAGAGACAAATCATGGTATTCCAAATAGAGAAAGTGGACAAAATAAATTCCTTGGAGACAAAGAATATATTAAATCACACAAAATAAATGCATAATTTCACATAATTACCACAAAGATTCGGTCCACCATGAATTTCCTTGTCAATCAAATTATATATATATATAAATGCACAAAAATAAAACCCAACCAAAAATATCTGCTTTGATCAATGAGTGTCATCCTTGAAAAAAAAAATAGAATCAAGCAACTGAAAATAAGTGTTAGTGTATAACATGGATAAGAACACTTGTGAAAATGAAAAATTAGAAAGAATATTCGAGAGAAATAATGCACAATTCAGTCACAAACACATATTCTTAAGTGAATCGATCAACATGTA
The DNA here is from genome assembly GCF_963169125.1 of Humulus lupulus. NCBI lineage: Eukaryota > Viridiplantae > Streptophyta > Magnoliopsida > Rosales > Cannabaceae > Humulus > Humulus lupulus. The sequence goes on from NC_084798.1 coordinate 59,626,735, forward strand.
TGAGTCTTACACACATTTTTTTTTATTATAAACTATGTACAATTTTTCTTGCATAGTTTCAAGCATAAAGTGTGTGACAGTGTATGCAAGGGAACATTGCCCAATGACAAATAAGTCTTTTTCGAAAATGTAAATAATTGTAACCCATGAAGACGCTGTCACACTACACCAGTGGTAGCCATTTTCTATGGTAACGTATCCTCTTCATAACTCTGAATTACAAAGTTCCAACTTACTCAAAAGACGGCTTTCACACACTGATGTAGGTAGCTCTATTCTTGCACGAGAGCTTGAAACAATGCTACACAAAAGGAAGCTCAAACATTAAACATTGATTGATTTACTCGAATATGCCTAGGAGGAATTGATTAATTTTCTCTCAAGAATATACAACCAAAGGCTCATAAACACAAGTCAGATTATCTAGCTTGACACACAACAAAATTTTCAAATTAATTGAAAATTTTCTTAAACTTAAACAACACACATTTGATCAAGAGTGACAACACAATAACAAGAAAATTTAAAGGGAACAAACTCCCAAAGATTTTCGGAGGAAATCAAAATGAACCAAATCAAGAGCTTTAGTGAAAATATCAGCAATCTGTTTATGTGTTTCAATACATTCCAAGATAAGAACTTTATTTTCAAATAATTCTCTTATGAAATGATGACGAATATCAATATGTTTAGTACGAGAATGTTGCACAGGATTTTTTGAAATATTAATTGCACTTGTATTATCACAAAAAATAGTTAAAATGTCAAGATCAAACCCATAATCCATCATCATTTGCTTCATCCACAACAGTTGAGCACAACAACTTCCTGCTGCAATGTATTCGGCCTCAGCTGTTGAAAGAGAAATAGAATTTTGTTTCTTGCTATGCCAAGAGACTAGATTATTTCCCAAGTAGAAACATCCTCCACTAGTGCTTTTTCTGTCATCAGTGTTACCTGCCTAATCAGCACCACTAAAACACACTAGATTAGGGTTAGTTTCTTTTGAATACCAAATACCACAATCAACAGTCCCATGAACATATCGAATGATTCTTTTGACAGCTGCAACATGAGACTCCATGGGATTTCCTTGGTACCTAGCACACACACCAACACTATAACTCAAATCAGGTCTACTAGCAGTGAGATAAAGAAGACTCCCAATCATGCTCCTATACAGTGTAGGATCAACTTTGACACTATTTTCATCTTTGGATAGCTTCACAGTCGTTCCCATTGGTGTTTTGGCAATCTTTGAACTTTCAAGTCCAAACTTTTTCACCAAGTTCTTAGCATATTTGCTTTGAGAAACAAATGTGCCTTCATCTAACCGCTTGACTTGCAAACCTAAGAAATAGGTCAATTGTCCCACCATGCTCATTTCAAATTCCTCTTTCATTTGTTTCAAAATACGTGCACCTCATTGTCAGAAGTAGAACCAAACACAATATCATCAACATAAATCTGAGCAATAATTATGTTAGATTTAGTATTTTTGATAAATAAAGTTTTATCTACTCCACCCCTTTTGTATCCATGAGAAACAAGAAATTGAGTGAGTCTCTCATACTAAGCCCGAGGGGCTTGCTTCAAACCATAAAGAGCTTTCTCCAATTTGGAAACATGATCGGGTGCTTGGGGATCTTCAAACCCTTTGGGTTGTTCAACATATACCTCTTCTTTCAAGATCCCATTGAGAAATGCGGATTTGACATCCATTTGGAACAACGTGAAACTAATCAAGCAAGCAATAGACAATAATAATCTAATTGATTCAAGTCTTGCTACAGGTGCAAATGTTTCATCAAAGTCTATTCCTTCCACTTGTGTGTACCCTTGTGCCACTAATCTTGCTTTATTTCGCACAATTGTACCAAATTCATCAGATTTATTCTTGAAAATCCATTTTGTGCCAATAATATTGGTATGCAACGGTCTTGGCACAAGGATCCACACTTTGTTTCTAAAAAATTGTTCCAATTCCTCCTGCATAGCTTTAATCCAATTTTCATTAGTTAAAGCTTCTTTCACATTTTTAGGCTCAATTAAAGATACGAAACAAACAAATTGAACAACATTACTAAACCTTCTTCTTGTTACCATACTGTCTTTTGGATTTCCAAGTATTAAATCTGCTGGATGATTTAATTTAACTCTAGTTGATGACTCCTTTTGGACTTCATTCGAAATAATATCTGGAAATATCTTTTCTGTCTGTCCAGAATCAGTTTCATCGGATTCGTGATCTGTTGGAACAGATGGACCAGACGTTGCAACAGTAGTATCACTGACACAAGCTTCTTCGTGTTTTTCAGTAGGTTCATCAATAAACCTATCAATTTCTTTCTCAGTAGAAAACTCAAAAAAATCCCTGGCATCATCAATAACAACGTTAGCCGACTCCATTACAATTTGGGTTCTCATGTTATACACACGATAAGCCCTACTGTTAGTGGAGTATCCAATAAAAACACCTTCATCACTCTTAGCATCAAATTTACCAAGATTTTCTCTATCTCTCAAAATGTAACAAACACATCCAAAAACATGAAAGTAAGCCACACTTGGTTTCTTACCTTTCCAAATTTCATAAGATTTTTTAGATGTACCTGGATGGAGAAAAACATGATTTATGATATAGCAAGCAGTGTTAATTGCTTCTGCCCATAACCGTTTGGTCAATTTTTTGCTATTTAGCATCACTCCAGCCATTTCTTGAAGAGTGTGGTTTTTCCTTTCTACAACTCCATTCTGTTGAGGAGTTTTGGGAGCTGAAAACTCATGAGAAATACCTGCAGACTTGCAAAAATCATCATAGATAGAATTCTCAAACTCTTTACCATGATCACTTCTTATACGAACAATTTTTCCAATGTTGCAATCTTTTTCAACTTTTAATTTCAAGCAAAGAGTTTTAAATGCATCAAAAGTATCAGATTTTTCTTTCAAGAAATCCAGCCAAGTATATCTAGAAAAATTACCACACAAACAAAAATATACCTTTTCCCATTTAAACTCTCAATTTGAATTGGACCCATAAGATCCATGTGAAGCAATTCTAAAACTTTCGAAGTATTTATGTCAGAAACACTTTTATGTGTAATTTTTAATTGCTTGCCAAGTTGACAACTCTTGCACTTACCATCAGATTCTTTACCTAGCTTAGGTAAACCATGAACAATCCTTGCATGTGACAATTTTTTCAAGGCTTTGAAATTTATGTGACCAAATTTAGCATGCCACACATCAGTGTTATTTCTCACAACAGATTGACACATAATAGAAGGCAAAAGAGTATAGCAATTGTCATTAGATCTAAAACCTTCAAGAACATTCTCACCATTCTTGTTTAAAACAAAACAATTCTCTTTATCAAAGTTAACAGTATAACCTTGATCACAAATTTGACTTATGCTAAGCAAGTTAGCTTTAAGTCCTTCCACAAGTAACACTCTTTTGATTTTAGGTAACCCTTCAAAGTTAAGAGTACCCATTCCAAGAACATTACCTTCAATTTCATTCCCAAAAGTAACAGATCCACAATGCATAGGTTTTATGTCTGTAAGAATAGACCTGTCACCTATCTTGAACAACCACTGTCAAAATACCAAAAATATGAAGAAGCAGATCTATCATATTTACTAGTAAAACCAGCAAAACAATTATTCTTTTTTATCCATATTTTCCTTGATTGAACATTTTTCTTTTTTACTCTTTTGAAATTATCAAAATAATTGAATTTCTCAAAATATTCATTTTTGGAAAAATTCATAAGAGTAAAACACTTAGGTCGAATATGACCCTTCCTACCACAAAAATGACAGATTGGAATGAATTTTTCAAACATACCATTGGATTTACCTGCTGACTGTGTCCTTTCTGTTGGAACAATCCGAGTACTGGATACAACAGATTTCAGTGAGGATGACATAGGAACATCAGACAATAGCATCCCACCCGAGATAAAGACAGTTTTCTTTGATTTTTGAGAACTTGAAGCACTAAGTCCTACATGACTTCTTTGATCTGCATTCTGTATATTCTTAAAAATAGTTGAACCGGGATTAAGCATTCTAACATTTTTCTCAAGAGTATCCAAATCTTTAGACAACTTATTAATTTCAACATTTTTTGAAATTATTTCTTTTTCAAAATTTTCATTTAAGTCAGTAAGTTGTTTAATTTCAAAGGATAATTCTTTATTTTTGCTTACCAATGACTGATTTTTAGAACACACTTTCACCCATGAACCATACATATTTTTGTAAGATTCACTCAAAGACTCATCATTCAATTCAGATTCATCACTATTAGAATTTTCTTCATCTTTTGACACATTATTCAAGCAAACAATTTTTTTCATTTTCAAATTTAGAAACAGGTAAAATAGAAGTGAAAGCGACATTACCTTCCTCATCTTCACTACTTTCTGAATCATTATCACTCCAAGTAGTAATCATACTTTTTTTGTTCTTTTTCAAGGTATTTGCACATTCAGACTGGATGTGGCCAAATCTGTAACGACTCAAATTTGCTAATAGGGCTTAGGGCTTAGGGCCTTGATTAGTGTGCCTGGAGGGCAATAAATGAATTAATATGTTGATACGTGAATTTATGTGAATATATGATAATGATGCATGTTTAGTTGAGTTAAATATGCATGTGGGCCCTGTATGGATATTAGGGGTATAAATGTGATAAATATGATATGCATGTGATATATGTCTGTGTAGCACGAATTGAGACAGTCCCGGGGAGTGGTTAGCCAGAAAGTCACAACGGGGTTGAGAATCCGACTCAGGGCGAGCCGAGGGGTAATTTGGGCATTAGTGATTATATTGGGTTATCAGGGTATGGAAATAAATATTTGGAGATATAATTGAGGTTAGAATGTCTAGGAGGGAATACTGGGGAAATTTACCATTTTGCCCTTGGGGACGTTTTGGTACCCCGAGCCTTAAGGTAACCCTATAGACTTAAGTTGAATAAAACAAACCTTACAATTACATAGAACACTCAGGAAACCGACTCACTTCTCTTCTCTCTCTTGAAGTGGTTTTCTTTCCTTTGGAGGCTTAAGGGAAAACTTGGTGAAGTTAGCTAGAAGCTAAGGGAATTCAGCTGGGGCTTTAGGGAGAGTGAAGCTTGGAGCATAGGGAGCTGGTTCGGAGGTTCAATCCAGTAGAGGTAAGTTATAATTTTAGAGTTTAAGTTTGGAATTTCTGCTGGTTTTCTTTGAGTATGCATGGTATGGGTTGTAGGACAGTTTTGATTGTTAAGCTAAGTTTTGGGGCTGGTTCCTGATAGGTTTTGATGTTGAAACTGGGCTAGAACCTTTGTGATAATTATCTAGGATTGCTAGTTTGGTTTTGGGTTAATTGGTTTGAAGAAAATGCAGGAAAGGGATGAAGATTTCTGGGTTGGAGGCTAGAGCCGCGGCCCTAGGAGGGGCATGACGTGGCCCGTGTGCGCGCGCGGCCATGGGAGGCCGAGAAGCTTGAGGCGCGCCGCGGTGCCTGGTGATGTGCGCCACAACCCGTGTGTGTTGCAGGGAAGTGCTAACCTCTGTTTCGAGGCTAGCCGCGACGCTTGTGGGTAAGGCCACAACTCTTAGTGCCAGTCTGAGTTTTTAAGTGTGTTTAGGCTTGGGAACTCAATGGTTAAGGCTCGGGATGGATTTTATACCCCGGATTGATAGAATTCAAGGTGCCAGAGGTTAGAGATATGGCTAAAAGTTATTTAATGGATTAGAACTTGATGGATGGATATTGTTAATGTGTTGTGACTAGGGTTTCAGTGAGGCTCAAGTTAGAGGACTGTGCTCGGGATAGCGGTGCTCGGAGAGCTCGGGACTCAGGTAAGAAAACCCTTGTTCCCATAGAGCTTGTATGCAGGGCTGAGCCCAATATTTTTGAATTGCAGGGCGTAGCCCTCTGATTGAATTTGCTAGTATTCTGTACTTCTTTATTATGCTATGAATGCAATTATGTGAATGATCGGTGAGAGCCGAGAATGGTGTAGGCCGAGGTCGGTAGGGACTGGAAACAGCGTTAGGCACGTTGAGTGCAAGGCCGAGTACGGCAAGGGACCGGGAGCTGCGTTGAGCAATGGAGTGCAAGTTTCCAGGGCAAGTCCCTAAAGGATACCTGGGATATCCTCATGGTGTGGACCGCGAACCCAGGGCCTGGTAAAGCGCCTGGGACGGCAAGGTCGTATGTGTTTAGCCTATTGATGGCCAGTTTATATACTTGGTGGATGATTTGCATATGTTATCTGTTTGTGGGTTTTCTTGCTGGGCTTCGACTCACAGATGCTCTGTGGTGCAGGTAAGGGCAAGGAGAAAGCCAACCAACCATGAGTGTAGCAGGCATAAAGCGGCGTGTACATGCTTGGCCTGCCTGGCTGCCACAGCCAGTGGATTTTTGGGAGATGATTGTAAATAAACCTAGATTTTGTCATTTAGTCGACTTGGTTCAATTTATATGTTGTAACTATTTCTAAACTATATTTTGGGATCCCAAGTGTTAAACTTTTATGATTTTCAATGAAATGGAGTTATTTATAAGTTTTTCCTCTGTTTATGGCTTAATTACACTATTTGACTAAAAACCTCGATTAGCGAGTTGAATGCACGTTTTTTAACTCACTTAGTAACGACTCCAAGGAAGTATGGCGTTACAAAATCCCTCACATTCCTTGCACTGAATACCCTTTTTATTAGTTTGAAAATGATTAAGAGAAGAATGATTACCTTTTGATGGCTTGCCATTGAACTTATTATTTCCTATCTTTTTCATATATTTTTGTAAAATCTTTGCAAGCATTGCCATTTCATTATCACCATCTTCATCATCTGACACTTCTTTTTCAGTACTTTTGAAAGCTATGGTTTTCTCTTTCTCTTTGGAAATACTTGGCTTGTCTTTTTGACGAATCTTTTGATTTAACTCAAAGGTATGAAGTGACCCCATCAATTCTTCTACTTTCATAGTACTGAAATTTTTTGTCTCTTCCATAGCAGTGAGCTTAACATTGAACCTGTCAGGAAGAACTCGAACGATTTTTCTAACAAGAACAAAATCATCAAGTTTCTCACCACGTGCAAAATACTCATTAGAAATATCTGATAATCTCCCATAAAATTCAGATAATGTTTCAGAATCAAACATCCTAAGGTCATCAAACCTAGTTTGTAACATAATAAATCTAGACCTTTTGACATCTATAGTTCATTCAAACTGAGTTTGAAGAATTTTCCAAGCATATTTAGCTGAGACACATGTGGAAACAGGTTTTATAAAACTTTCTCCAACACCATTAAATATGGCGTGAAGAGCTTTATTATTATAACTGGATAATTTTTCTTCTTCTGTATCCCAAATAAGTTCAGATTTTACAATTGTGCTTCAATCTTCACCTTTTTCAGTAGAAGGTGACCATCCAGACAAAATTGCTCTCCATGCTTTCTTATCTTGAGCTTTTATGAAAGCTCTCATCCTAACTTTCCAATATGGATAATTTGAGTCATTAAGCAATGGAGGTCGAGACACTGAACTACCTTCTGCAAAGAAAGACATTTCACACAAAACAAATCAAACGGAAAATAACCACAAGATCTCACTAAGAGTTTAGTGAACCGCTCTGATACCAATTGAAATTCTATTTTTTTATGATTACCAACTTAATTATTCAATTTAAATAATTAATTACTAACTGTTACTGAAATGTTTAAATAGACACAGAGACTGTTTGAATAGAAACTAGATATGTTTAAACAGTTTATCACCAGAAGATAAAAATGAACATAAGGTAAAGAACACATGAAATTATACGTGGTATCAGCAATCTTTGCATATTGCTACTAGTCCACGGGGCCACGCCCAGATAATGAAATTTATTAGAAGAATATCTAAACGATTACAAAACCAAATTGACTTATACAAATAAAGACTCCCTCTTGAATTTGTCGCAACTGTTGTAATCTAAACTCCTAATCAAATTTCTGAAGTGCTAAGATCTTGAACTCCCTTCAAATCATAGCACTTGCACTTTTCCTCCCGAAAAGTGACTCACGAGCAAGACTTCTCCCGAAGCTTGATGAACAATATCCAAGTGTGTTCAACCTGCACAATTAACACAAAGAAAACAATACAGAAGTACACTGTAATAAACCACTAAGAACTTGCTGGACTCAAGTTCTTCACATAATAAAAAATCTCTCTAAAACTTGAAATATTTGGAACATAATACACCAAGAGAGATGATCAAAAAACCAATGACCTAAGGATGAATATATACCCTTTAGAATCCCTTTAGGTCATGGAAAACAAATCAGAAACCAATAAGCCAATAAATGGAAAATCTTTCCAAAAAGGAAAGTCAGAATCTGTTCAAACATACTGGCAATCCGTTCAAACAAATTCATTGAACCTGGACAGTTTTTAAACCCAATTTCCTTAAATAAATAAGGAAACAATATATACATTATCTCTGCAAGCTATACACGGTTTCTGGACTACCAAATCCGATCAATAAATAAATACAAAAATATTTCATATGTACAAAATTTTAAGACAAGATAATCTTTTAAATGGAATTATATATTTATTCAATCAACATATATAGAATAAACTGATTTTACAAAACACTTCACAAAAAAACAGGAAACTACCCATTTCGAAAAATCTTCTTTAATTAATTTTGTCAATTTTTTCAAATAAGCCAATAAAGGATTTTACAGATTGTTAAAGGGATTAACGACTCATTCTTTCATGTTAATTGTTAGAGAATTGACATGAAAGAGTCCCTAACAAATTGTGAAGTAATTTATCTCACAACATGTGTTGTCTACATTGATAATTAGTTTGACTTTCCCCTTTTTCTCTTTCTAGTCAAGAAAACCAAAAATCTCTTGTTTCTCTCAGTCGAAGCATCAATAGCATGTGATCGAGCATCTATAAAGCTTTGGTCGAGAGCTTTTTGGTTTGCATTCTCTGGTGGCTCAGGTGTGCGGGGTCTTAGCAATTTGGACATTTTCTCCAATGAATGGATGCTAAAAAGAATCATCAACTATTTTTGGGTTGTGGATTTGATGGGGTTTTCTATGGCCACCAACTATTTTTGGTGGAGTCTAGGTTGGTCTGCCTCATTCTTGAAATTTTAGCATTGGTCATGGATGGAGTTCGGGGCTTTGGAATCTGCCTCCGTGGTGATCTATTGGGGACAACATCTAACAGGAGGGTGGTTGAATGATGTTTCCTAGTTTATTTGCACCTTAGTTGCTCAGCCTACTGACTTTTGGGATGCTTGACTTGCAAATTTGGTTGTTTGGTGTTGTTTTCTTTTCTTAGTGTTAATTTATTTTTTGGTTAATAATGGAGATTTCTACCCATGTCCTTGGTGAGGGTAGTTTGGCTTTCTACCATAGTTTCACTTCCGAAGTTTGAACCCGCTTTTAGATTTATTAAGGTTTTTGGAACTTATTGGGTTGAATTCATTGACCAACCAAAATGTCTTGAGAAATACATACTTGCCAATAAATTGTGTCTAGCTGTAGGGATTTTGATTGACTTCTCATTTTGTTTTATCTCCGTAACACGTTGGTTAGCCATCTTAAGTCATCTCTGTTTGAAATTTGTATTAACTCTATAAGTTTTTATCACTTATGGCATGTTTACTAAAGTTTAATCGAAATTGAAATAAATCGATGAAAAAATGAATAAGAATATATAATATGAAAGAATTGGAATCACTTTTCATATTACGTTGTTTAATAAAATGATTCAGAAAGAGATTCAGAATCATTTTATATTGTTTACATCATCAGGAAACGTAATTGAAATGCTTAAATTGACTAAATTACTATTTTTTATTTAAAAAATATATAATAGTTATTTTGTGAGATACATTTTTAAATAATAAAATTGTTTTTTTAATTTTTTATTTATAAAAATATAATAATCATTAATGTTAATAACATTTCTTAGGTAATTAAGGGAGAAACATTCTCATTCTTTTCTCCTTTATTCTACCAAGTTTTTCATTTCTTATTTTAGTAAATATGTAAATGAGAATCATTATCAAACAAATGATTCATATTCACCCTAAGTAAACATACCATTATATTGATCTATTATTATTGAATTTCCATTCTCTCAATAAAAAAATTGGCTTATCTGCACTATATTGCTAATTATTGTTATCAAATAAAGTGTTATATTATTTTAAATAATATAATGTTAGATCCACTAATATGAAAAAATGTGATTTGTCACAAAATTTGATTTATCACGCCTTGTAACATATTATTGAGAGTTACACAAATGGACACATGTGTGTGCCTAAATGTAACATATTTTGAAGTTACAAAATCAGTTACAAATTTGTAACTCCCAAATATTACCTAATAATGTGTAGATTAAGAGTTACACATTTGTGTTTGAATTTATAGAGTGATTATGTAATATGACCGTTGAAGACATGCTTTTAACTCCCACGAGGTGTATGGAGGTTACAAAATCATATGAGAAGAGATTGGGACGTTTTTTGGAAAAAATTGAAAGCTGAAATTGCACTGTGGTTGCGACCACTGATTATCCCTGGCCGCGAGCTGGGGGACAAAGGCCAGTGGCCGCGACCATTGATACTCCTGGTCGCAGCTTGGGGCGCTGACAGCCTATTTTCCAATTTTGTTTTTTTTTTCCAATTTGAACGGTTTTAACATCCCAAGTAACTCACAAATCTTCATTTTAATTCCATAAACTTCCAATTAAACATTGGTAACAACCATGGGTTGGTGGAATTTGAAATTCAAATAGTATCTCAAACTCTATAAATAGGAGTCTAATGCTCACTTGTAAGACACATTATTTTCCATTCACAAAGCACTTGGCTGAAAAATACAACATAGAGGCTCGATAATTCCAGAGAGCTATTTCCTTGAGAGATCCCTTAGTGCTTAGAGAATAAGAGGAAATAAACTTTTGGACAAAGGTCTTGAACCTTGTTCAAGTTGGTGATCTCACTACTCTACACTTTGGTTGTGTTGGAGTTTGTGTTCTTATTATTGTTCTTTTCATTCTTTTGTTGTTGTTCTTCTTCTACATATTTCTATTTACTTGTATTTTGTGCAATTGAGTTGTAACATTACTTTTATCAAATACCTTGTCTATTGTATTTTTGCATAGAGTTGTATTTTTTTTTTTTTCATATTTCCATTGAATATAATATATTCTCTAACAATCAAAAGTTTATTCTTTCATTTTCAATGGAAGGAGAAACCATAGAGATCTTGTGAGGATCCAACTTTAAAAATGTGGTAAGACAAGGTAATGTTTTTCTTAGAAGATCTAATGGCTTTCATATGGTGATATAAATGAGTATAATTTTTTTTTTATAAATGACGTTCATTGTTTTCTAATCTTTTTTATTTTTGCAAATATAGTGGTTAGATTAGAAGATACTTCAACATCTTGAGTTTTTGCTATATGTGATTAATTAACATATTGTGTAAATAATCTCAAGTGGATTATTGGGTAATGTGCTAACATGTTCTATAATTGTCTTATTGTGTGATAATGGAAATAATTAGAATGATAATTTTATGAGCTTTATATGACATGTATAAATATATTGTTTTTGTGAATCAATATAAATGTGAAATCATATGTATATGTATTTGTGTTTTATGATTACATATTAATAAAGAGCCATGTTAGTATGATATAAGTCATATGTGTTGACAATTATGTGAAATTATATTAAAATATAATTGCGCAAATATTTGTGAGATGTTAATAGGTTTTATCCTATATTATCAATGGTATGTGATTTATAAATAAAAGAATTATTTGACAATTAAAATTCTTCTCATTTAAGAGTTGAGCATCTCATTTTATAAGATAAGAAAAGATAAATCTATGGGGGTTACATCTTTTAGTGGTTGTGTCTTGCTATTGCAAGAAAAATGGATCAAGGTGGATTAAAAAATTATGGGATGACATATTGACCCATAAGGCTTGGAGTCTAAAGTGTGGTCAAATGAAAATATTTGAGAATTATTTTGTGACAATAATTCTTCAATATTCAATGTCTCAATGAGGAGACATTACAAAATTGGAGAAGCAATTTTGAATCTTATTACCAAAAATAGTGAATGAATTGATGAGAATTTTGTTCATTTTGGTTAAAGATAATTGTACGCCCTGATTTTCCCACGGGCTGATTAGAGAGCTGAGCTACGGCCTAATCATGGTTATCTCGTGGACATCCCCAAAACCGGAGCTGCCATCATAAGATCGTACCTCCTTAGCTCGAGGTAACCTAAGGGTTCGCCTCTGGTAGCTTAAGGACAGGGTCCGGGCTCTGAAGGCCGAAGGTCGAGTTAAGTATCCAGCTCGTGGTACGAGCTAGAGTTGGAGGCTATGACCCTTTGTAAAGTCAACACACGCAAGGTAAACATGCATATATCAGATATCACGTGTCTGATATGCCCCTGACTTCTCAGACACGCAGCAGGAACGTGCGTATTCAGACACCCACGACTGGGTTGGGCCGTGCGGCCCATTATCTCCTTACCTATTGATTTGACCACACTTATGTGTCAGGTTTAGGAATTAATCATGATTGTCACAGAATTGACATGATAGGTAAGAAGGTCACGGGATGACCTTCTTACCAACTCCCAGGTGCCTTCTCCTATAAATATGGAGACCTTGGGAGTTAATGGAGGTTGGATTCTCTCTTGTAAGAAATATCTTATAATCAAATATCCAGTATATAGCAATAATACTGACTAGTGGAGTAGAAGGATTTTAACCTTTGAACCACTCAAAAAACGTACTTTGAGTCACCATTTCATTTCCTAAGATCATATATCTATTTCAGTTCAACACAAGCACTAATCCCTTTCTCTTATTTTCTTAATTTCCTGTTGGCGAAGAACCGCGCCAACAGTTTGGTGCTTTCATTGAGAGCAAGTTCGATTAAGTGCTGTCGCAAACATCCAACTATGGTGACTACTCAATCCAGGCACGGTAACGAGGCAGAACAGCATGATGGGCAGGAGGCTCATCATACTGCCATCCCTGGTGAACAAGTTCCTGAAGCCCAGCAGCGGCCAAGAAAGCAGCCGGCGGGCCAAGATGACACCAGAAGTTCGGCGCCCCGGCCACCTAATCCAAACCCGTGTTATTACACGGCGGTGGAGATGTAGAACGCTCAGCTAAGGAGCCAGTTAGCAATAGCTAGCCAACAGATCAAGGATGCGCTGGCCCGACTACCCCCTCTCACAACCGACGCTAACGTCGGAGAGAGGCAAGGCGAGGCTACTAAGTCTTGCCGGGGTAACCGGTCCAGGCGTAGCCGCTCGGACAGATTTCCGACAGCCAACTCCACTCCTTCATCACACCATCGAGAGGCAAACTTTGAAGAAGTGCCTGGAGCCAGGCAGCAGCAATACAGCCGTTCGGTCAGGACGTCGACTCCTAGCTCCCAACCATCCTCGAGAGCGCCCAGGGGAGCTCGAGGAAATTCCTGAAGGAGATCCGGGGAGGCCTCGCAGAATCAGCCCGTCCCCAGCAACCGTCCTGCGCCTCGTCCAGAACGCCAGGCTCGGGACCAGCAGGTTGGCCGGGCCGAAAGGCCCCCACCGAACTTGATCCATCCAGACAGAACCAGGATCGCCTCTCCAGTCAGGCATCCTCCGTCTCCAATCAGATACCCATCTCCTCCTCGGCCCGTCCGAGATATTCCAGCCTACGGAAGTAGCAGGAGAGATCTGCCATCAGCTGGACGTTCCCGGCGTGGCAGGGCGCCAAGGGAAAGCCCAGATCCTCAGCACCAAAGGCGAGCTCCAAGCCTCTCTAGCAGGAGCTACTGGACCGGCAGTCGCCAAAATGACCTGTCTGGCGGAGACCTGCGTCAGCGCTTTAGTTGGGCGCAAAGCCCACAAGCCACTCGGGGAGGCGATCTGCGGGATCTCCTTAACTCCCATAGAGGGGAGCAGGTAGGAGGAGACAGCCATGCTCGCTCAAGGGGGGCCCTGTCCGAAGTACGTAACAGAGGGAATGCCCCAAATAACCTATCTAAAGATAGGAGGGGCAATAACCCACCAAATATGTACAATGGGTTTGGAGCTGTTGAACAACCCCGGAATAACCAAGAACATCAGGACCAAACCCTCGAGCGTTTAGCTCAGATGGAGGAGCTGATGTGGAAGCTCCTGTCAGAAAAAGAAAAAGATGAATATGATTCAGGGGATGAGATGGAGCTCTTCGCCCCCAGCATAGCAGCAACGGCGTACCCACCTGGTTTCCGTATGCCGCACCTGTCTAAGTTCAATGGAGACGGAGACCCGTTGGATCACCTAGGGATGTTTAACACCCTGATGATGGCCCACAACATTGGCCCCGAGCTGAGGTGTCTAATCTTTCCTTCCACGCTGACTGGACCTGCCAGGCAGTGGTTCAAGCAAGGTAAAAGACAGTCAATCAGCTCCTGGAAGACTTTCTCGGCAGATTTCAAAAGGGCATTCCGAGCCTCCCAGGCTGCCCGCGTTCAGGCCGACTCTTTGGCTAATGTGAGGCAGCAGCCCAACGAAACTCTGAAGGCCTACCTAAGAAGATTTGTGAACGTCGCTGCTCGGGCTAGAGACGCAGATGATAGCTCCAAGCTCATGGCCATGAGAATTGGAATCCTCGTCAGAGGGGATCTTTGGAAAGACATACAAAGAAAGGGAGTCAGCTTGGTTAACAAATTCCTTAATAGGGCCCAAGAATGGATAAACTTGGAGGAAGCCGAAGCCTTAGCTGCAGGAACCAGTCAGGTCCCTGATCAGCCCTCTGGAGTGGGGATGGAGGTTGTGGCAGCGACCCAAAACATCACACAGAACAACCAGCTCGGTGGAGGCAAAAGAAAGGGGAATGGTGAAGGCGACCAGCATGGCCAAAAGAAGAATAAGTCCGTAGACAAATTCAAGCCCGTCTACGCGACTTATACAGAGCTCACCCAGTCTAGGGAGAATATCTTCCTAGCTAACTCTGCTCGAGTCCCCTGGAAGAGGCTGGAGCCATTAAAGCACCACAAGGGGAAGAGAGATACCTCCAAGTTTTGCCGCTTTCACAAAGATGTTGGCCATAACACCGATGATTGTAGGCATTTAAAAGATGAGATCGAGACCCTCATCTGAGATGGCCCCTTGGCTCAATACGCACGGAATAGGGTTCCAGCAAGCCGACCTACTCCAGAAGTCCCGGCCAGTCAGCCCGGGCCTCGGGTAGATCAGGACGTCCCTCCTCCCTTGGTTGTAGGGGAGATATCCACCATCTTTGGAGGACCGCATTTGGCTGGCACGAGCAGGGGAGCCTAGAAGAGATACGTGAATGAACTGAAGGCGCATAACGGAGTAGAGTTTGTCTCGGAGCAGCGCCTGCCGAAGCAGCAGCGATTGGAGAAGCAACCGATCATTTTTACGGAGGAAGATGCGGGCCATGTTTAGTTCCCTCACAATGACCCTTTGGTCGTGGCAGTTTAGCTCGCCAATCGGAGAGTGAGGAGGGTGCTGATTGACAATGGGAGCTCGGTGAATCTCCTATTCCGATTCACGCTAGAAAAAATGGGTTTGACCATCGCCGAGTTGAAGGCGACCTCCATGATGTTATATGGTTTTTTGGGAGAAGGATCGATGGCCATAGGGACGATTGAGCTGGTGATCACCCTGGGAGAAGGACCTCGAACAGTCTCGAAACTCCTCGAGTTCGTGGTTATTGACTGCACCGCTGCGTACAACGCAATCTTGGGACGACCTACGCTCATGGAGTTTGAGGCCGTCACTTCCATGCACCACCTCGCGATGAAATTCCCTACTTCCACTGGAATATGCACTGTCCATGGAGATCAGCTCACTGCCAGGGAATGCTACAGCATTCCCATGAAGGGAAAATCTAAACCCGGGCAGTTGGCAATGGCCATCCAAAGTGGTGAAGAGGAATCTCAGGAACCCTTAGCTGATCCTGAGATTGAAAAACCTCAAAGCAACGAAGGGGAAAATGTTGTCTTAAGTGAGGATATTGACCCCCGAATAGGCGAGGACAGATTTGAGCTCCAGGCTATTGAGGAGCTTGAGGAATTGAACATTGATCCGCAGAATCCATCACGGATGGATAAGCTTGGAAAAAACCTCTGCAGTGAGAGGAAGGCGGAGCTGGTCAGATTTCTGCGGGATAACCTGGACGTGTTTGCGTGGTCCCATGAGGACATGGTGGGAATCATCCCGCGTGTCATCATGCATACACTTCATCTGGATAAAAGCATTCCCGCCAAGTCCTAGAAGCAAAGACGCCTAGGAACGACCCGGGTTGAAGCCCTAAAAGAAGAAGTAGCCAGGCTCAAAAAATATGGCTTTATCCGAGAAGCCAAGTTTCCAATATGGGTCGCCAACCCCGTGCTAGTCCCAAAGCCCGACGGAAAGTGGCGGACCTGCATAGACTTCTCCGACCTGAATAAAGCCTGCCCCAAGGATTGTTTTCCACTACCAAGGATTGACCAGTTGGTAGATGCCACGGTGGGGCACGAGCTCATGTCATTTATGGACGCATACTCGGGCTACAATCAGATCGCCATGAATCCGACAGATGCACACCAGCTTCATGACCCCGACTAACGTTTATTGTTACAAGGTCATGCCGTTCGGGCTAAAGAACGCCGGAGCTACCTACCAAAGGTTAGTAAATAGAATGTTCGCGGACCAGATCGGGAAAAACATGGAGGTGTACATTGATGACATGCTAGTCAAGTCAAAGACTGCTGATGACCATGTTTCCGACCTGGAAGAATGTTTTAAGATACTGCGAGAATATGGCATGAGGCTTAATCCGCAGAAGTGCAATTTTGGTGTCGCGTCCGGGAAATTCCTTGGATTCATTGTCAATACCCGAGGAATCGAGGCAAACCCTGACAAGATTAGATCGCTGCTCGAGCTTCCCTCACCCAGGTCACGAAAAGATGTCCAAGGCCTGACAGGAAGAGTGGCGGCCCTCAATCGGTTTATTTCCAAGTCCACCGATAAGTGTTTGCCATTCTACAACCTGCTCTGAGGAAACAAGAAGTTCGAATGGACAGAAGAGTGCGAAAGTGCATTCCTCAACCTGAAGGCACACCTGGTCGAGCCGCCCGTACTATCCAAACCAAAGGCAGGAGAGCCTCTTTTTCTCTACCTAGCTGTCACGGAGGATGCAGCTAGTGCCGTATTGGTATGAGAAGAAGACCGAGTTTAGAGACCAGTCTACTACATCAGCAAGAGACTTCTCGGGGCTGAATCCTGGTACCCGTTGATGGAGAAATTGGCGTTCTGCCTTATCACGGCCTCGCGAAAGCTCAGGCCATACTTCCAGTCCCACTCAATACACGTCATGACCGATCAGCCTTTAAGGTAGGTTTTGCAAAAACCTGAAGCATCGGGACGTTTGTTAAAGTGGGCAATCGAACTCAGTCAGTTCGAGATTCTGTACACTCCTTGATCTGCCATAAAAAGTCAGGCCCTGGCCGATTTTATGGCAGAGTGTACGGGATTCCAGAAGGGTCCCGCAGAAAACTCACCCCAGGTCACCTCGCCCCAAATGTTGTGGAGAATCTTTGTGGATGGCTCATCCAACGAGAACGGCTCCGAAGCTGGAATCATTTTGATATCCCCCGAGGGACATAGATTCCATGCGGCACTGGGATTCGGATTCAAGGCCTCCAACAACGAAGCCGAATACGAAGCTTTGCTGGCCGGGCTGAGGATAGCCCAGGAGTTGAAGGCGAGCTCTGTCCAGTGCTTCAGTAACTCTCAGCTCGTGGTAAATCAGGTTCTGGGCAAATATCAAGCACGGGGACCAAAGATGGCCGCCTATCTGGCAAAGGTAAAAGTTGAGCTGTCCCCATTTGAGCGAGGCTCGATCGAGCAGATACCTCGAGAGCAGAACGCTAATGCAGATGCTCTTGCCAAGCTCGCCACTTCTGGGGAAACGGAGACCTTGGGGTTAGTGCCAATAGAATTCTTGGAGAAACCAAGCATAGAAGATGTCAGGACGGAGGTCGAGATGATCGATGCCAGGCCGACCTAGATGACCCCCATCCTTGAATATCTCGTCGAGGGAAAGCTGCCTGAAGGGCGTAATGATGCACGGCGAGTCCTCTATCAAGGCCCCAGGTATACAGTGGTAGATGGAGTGTTATACTGACGTGGACACTCCCTACCTCTCCTCCGATGTGTTCTTCCAGGCGAAGCAAAGGCCATCATGCAGGAAGTGCACGAGGGTTTTTGTGGAGATCACGCTGGGGGGCAGAGCTTGGCCCTAAAGGTCCTAAGGCAAGGATATTACTGGCCCACTCTATCCAAAGACTCGATCTCATACGTGAAGAAATGCGACAAGTGCCAGTGGTTCGCTGCAGTTGCCCGAGCTCCTCCAGTCGAGCTGAAGATGATCTCGTCCCCATGGCCGTTCGGATTTTGGGGGATCGACTTGGTAGGCACCCTCCCTACTGGAAAGGGCGGAGTCTATTACGCCGTGGTGGGCATCGACTACTTTACGAAGTGGGCTGAAGCAGAACCTCTGGCGACGATCACGTCCAAAAAAGTGCTTGACTTCGTGGTTAAATGCATTGTTTGCCGATTCGGCCTGCCCAAGAAGATCGTTTCTGATAACGGCACTCAGTTCGACAGCGACCTGTTCACCGAGTTTTGTGAAAGGTACGAAATTGTAAAAAGTTTCTCCTCCGTGGCCTATACCCAGGCGAAGGGCCAGGTCGAAGCTGTCAACAAGACTCTAAAGGCGAGAGTCAAGAAGAGATTAGATGAAGCAAAGGGGGTCTGGCCGGAACAGCTCCCCCAGGTCCTATGGGCATACCGGACTTCGCATTGGACTCCTACGGGTCATACTCCTTTTTCCCTATCCTTTGGGAGTGAGGCAGTCCTCCCCGTGGAGGTTAAGGTGCTTTCGCATAGGGTCCAATCTTACGACCAGGACCGTAACCACGAGCTACTCTGCAATTCCCTCGACTTAGTTGATGAAAGGCGGGAGGTTCACAACTCCAGTTCGCCCATTATCAACAGAAGGTCACTCGCTATTTCAACTCCAAAGTCAAAAAACGCGCTTTCAGCGTTGGCGACCTGGTCCTAAGGAGAGTCTTCTTAGCCGGTAAGGACCCCAAAGATGGAGTCTTGGGACCGAACTGGGAAGGACCATATCAAATCATCGAGGTCATTAAGGAGGGAACTTATAAGTTAGCTCGGCTTTATGGAGGGGCAGTCCCGCGGACTTGGAACGCCATCCATTTAAAGAAATACTGTCAATGATTCACTTGTAATGCCTAGAAGGCCGTTTTTTATGTATTAAGCAATGAGAATCAGCTTTTTGTTTATATTTGTACATGTTTTCAATTGTAATCTAAAGTAACCACAAAAGACCCTTTCCCAATTACTTGGGGGGCATACGGTACCTGGATATAACCAGGTCTCCTTAATGACTTAAAAGTTGATTCATATCGATTGACCGTTGTTTTTCTTAAAAAATGCGAGATATTGATAAGGATTAACGCTAACTAAGTCCTATCTTGGATATAACCGGGTCATAAAACTTAGAAGTTGATTTAAATCTATTGATTGTTGTTCTTCTTAAAGAGCTCGAGATATGGATAAAAGTTAACACGAACTAAGTTTTCAAATTAAGTTCCTGGATATAACCGGGTCATAAAACTTAGAAGTTGATTTAAATCTATTGATCGTTGTTCTTCCTAAAGAGCTCGAGATATGGATAAAAGTTAACGCGAACTAAGTTTTTCAAAGATTGTAACCAAAATGCATAGGGGCAAAAAAGAGGATCAATTAAAAGCAAAATTGAGTCAAATTGTCTCGAGGTGGAAACACCTCATGCAAAGGTTACACGAAAAATATTAAAAAATAGTGAAGGAAAGGGCACAAGAGAATAAAGCCCTAAGCTTCGCCAGGTGGCCCCTTGGAGGTCGTCGTCTCTCCTTGCTCAGTTGCGCCAGAGCCTTCCTCGGCCTCGGAGGGTGCTTCTTTATCAAGGCGAGCTTGGAACTTCACCAGCAAGCGCTCCCAAAGGCTCACTGACAGGAAGGAGTAGTCACCGTCCGGGTTGTAGGCCCAGCAATTGTAGAACAGGTCTTCCAAGGCCTTTTCCGACGCTGTCTGCTCGGCCTCCAGGGCGGCCTTGGCCTCAGTCTTCGCGGCATCTAGATCTGTCCGCGAGGTGGCGAGGGCGGTCTCGAGCTCTTGGACCTTCGAGCGGGTTTTTTCCAGCTCGGCCTGCGAGGCTGCCAAGGCATCCCCTGCAGAGAGGTCTGGTGCTCGCTCCTCATATCCTCGAGCTGAGTTTTGGTCCTGGCGATGCTCCGGTAAAGAGCAACGACGCCCTGCGAGAGATGAGGGATAATTGTCTTAGAAAAAGAAAAGGAGAAAGAAAAAATAGGGTAAAGTGTAATAATAAAAACCCATGAAATGGTAAGTCAGATTACCGTTAGGGTCATGCCCATTGAAGATTCCATCACGCCCACCGGGCTCATTGTCTCGATGGCCCGAAGCTCCTTCTCGGTGAACTTGTATATGTGGCTGATGGCGTAGTTCGCCGACTCATACACCGTTCCCCGAAAGGCCTCTGGGATCTTCTCCAGGTCCTGGGGATTGAATGGGATGCGTACCTCGGAGGGCACAATCGCCGAAGCCACGAGCTCCGTTCCTGCGGCCGGAGCTCGCGGAGGGGGTGGGGGCATGTTGCTTCCCCCTGCAGTGGAAGGGACCGCTCCCACGACCTGGGCAGCTGGTGTTTGCTCCTTCTCCTTTGCAGGAGACTTGGTAGAGGTCCCGGCGGTGTGCTTGGACGTCTGGAGCCTTTTCATTCTTGGCCCAGCGGCCCCAGCTGTGGGATTCCCCCCAGCGAATGCACCTCGCAGGCTCTCTTCGGGCTGAGACATCTCTTCTATCAAAGCAAAGACATGATTAGTACAAGTTAGCAATCATACAGAAACAAAAGCAAAGGGGAAAAAGAGAAATTAAAGTATTATGTATACTAAAAGGGATCCTACCCCCCGGGCTAGCAGAACCTATGGTTACGACCATCGGCTCCAGAGCTCCCGCAGGAGAATCTAAGTCGATTATCTCCCGAGCTAGTGAGAGTTCTGGATCTGACTCCGGTTCCGGGCTAGATTCTTCTACATATTGCCTAAGCCCCGGAGCTACAGCACCCCTCCGGAGTGATGGCCATGACCGAAGGTTGGTCCCATATTCCTCAAATAGGATCTACCTAAAGGCTAGGGTGTTATCTACTACTACAGTACCCCTAGGCCGGCTATCTTGGTAGTCTAGCACAAGTCGATCGACACAGTGGAGCAGGGTTGTGTTCAGGTCCGGATCACTTCGGTGACGATGGACGAGCTGCCTGGGATTGAACCTAGCTAGCCAGGGGTTTGCTGTGGCCCTATCTACACTCCTAAACAAGTAAGGGTTACCTTGGCCAGGAGGACCCGCGGCTACTCTGGACTGGATCCTCTCCTCGCTCGTCCTTTGGGCGACCTCCAAAGCCCGCTTCCTGTTCCTCACGAGCGGAACTTCGTCGTTCTCGTCCTCCTCATCTTCATCTCCAGTGACCTCCTCCACGATGATGGGTCTGGTGTCGCGAGCTGGGGGAAGCCCCCGGGGCCTCCTTAGGTTCAAAGTCTAATTTAGGAAAATCAGCTTGCAGGCTACCATCGTCTTGTCTGTTACGAGCACGCGATAATCCTTCTCACTGGGGGGCAAGCCCGCCAGTGTCTCGTATTGGGCGCCGAGGGTCACCGATATCTCTGTCCTTGCGAAGATGGCTGCAGGATTAATTTAAGTCAGAAAGGAATACATGAGGGGCTAAACGATACTTAACTTCCGAGCTAAGGATGAAAAGCACTTACGAGGGCGATTGAAGTAGTGGAGCTCGCAGTTTCTGAACCCCTTCGACATGAAGAATTGATCCTTGAAGTCGTTGGGGTGGCTGGGCAGGTCGATGACCGCAGCTGTGTTGAGGAATCGGGTGAAATAATAAAACCCGTCGCCTCGACCTCGCTGATCCGGGCTGGCCTTGAGGTAGAAGAAGTACAAAATGTCCGCTGGAGTGGGGACCTCCCACTCGTGCTTCAAAAATAAATATCTCAACCCCGCCAATAACTGATAAGAGTTGGGGGGGGGGGGGGGGGGAGCTGAAATGGGGCCAACTTCACATAATTCAGGAAGTCAGCAAAATACTGGTCTAGCGGGAGGAATGCCCCCGCCTTGAAATGCTCGCCGCTCCAAGCCGCGAATTCCTCATCGAGCAGCGCGCAGTTCCGCTCACCTTCCGCGGGAGGTCGAGCAGTCACTGACGCTTTCCCCAGCCTGATGTTGTGGGAGAGGAATAGCTTGTTGATCTTCGTCTGGTCGGTAATCTTTGAGACAATCCTCTCCGCCTCGAAAAATGCATCAGGAGCCACCTCGAGCTCCTGCTCCACTGCCGGGCCAAAGTTGGGGATCGGGGAGTCCGACATCACCGCCTTTCCTTTGTCTTGCTGGGAGGCCGAGCTGCCGATGGTCTTCTTTGGAGCATTCCTCTTCGGTGCCATCTGGTCGCCTAACGAACAAAAGAAAAGATTTGAAAAAAGGCGACCTAAGCATAAGGAAGAGTAAAAAAGGAGTGTTCTTTGCACGAGCTGAGATAAGCCCAGCCCGTGGAGAGTGAGACCACGCGGTTCAATGAACACGCGCCTGTGCTCCCAACAGATCCCCGATTACTCGGAATTCGTGTGTCAGGAGGGTCAGGTTAAAATTTTACCTTGGAGGGAAAGTTCTAATAGGCATGAAAGGCAAAACCGCCTGTGAAGCGTGTCCCCTAAGCTACCCGGTTTTGCATCCAAAATTCCCAAAACTCCTACCCAGAAATTTTCCCCAGAAAATGCATCCTGTAAACCATACTCCTAAAATGATTTCCTACAGCAAAAATTCCCTAACCTAAATGACTTTCACCCTTCATACCCACAAAAACCCACAAATCCTTGCATGTGTCTACAGTAAATATTTACCTAAGCTACAATGAAAAATATTTTCAAAATGTACATGGTCAGGGGACTTACAGAGTGTTTGGTTGGGAGGTGGGTGAAGGTGTTGCCTAGGTAGGAGCTTCGCCGGAGTATGTGTGTCCAAAAATTTGAAGGAGTCCTCACGCCTGAGCTTCTTGAACGCTGAAAATGACAGTCAGCAAGAAGATGGTTTTTCTTCTGAGATGAAGAGAGAAGAAGGAGAGGAGTTCTGAGAAATTTCAAATGAAAGGGTGGCCCGTGCTAGGGTGGCCACCCCTTTTATATACGTGAAGGGTCACGTAAAAAATGGATGTGGGATCCAAGGCCCTCCACTCGAAATACGAAACGACGGCTGGGCATAGGCTAGGTCATTAAATGCGGTTCTCGGAGGACGTACCATCACCAACCACGATGTTCCACGTATCAGGCACCTGCGTAAAGTGTGGAATGTGGAGAGTTCATGGGCAAGCCTAAAAGTC
This sequence comes from Humulus lupulus, assembly GCF_963169125.1. Taxonomy (NCBI): domain Eukaryota; kingdom Viridiplantae; phylum Streptophyta; class Magnoliopsida; order Rosales; family Cannabaceae; genus Humulus; species Humulus lupulus. The sequence goes on from NC_084798.1 coordinate 59,650,296, forward strand.
CCTACTGTGGCCTTGTACGACGTCGTTTGGCACGAGCAGGGGCTTGGGGGGCAAATGTACGCTCTGATTTTCCCACGGGCTGATTAGAGAGCTGAGCTACGGCCTAATCATGGTTATCTCGTGGACATCCCCAAAACCGGAGCTGCCATCATAAGATCGTACCTCCTTAGCTCGAGGTAACCTAAGGGTTCGCCTCTGGTAGCTTAAGGACAGGGTCCGGGCTCTGAAGGCCGAAGGTCGAGTTAAGTATCCAGCTCGTGGTACGAGCTAGAGTTGGAGGCTATGACCCTTTGTAAAGTCAACACACGCAAGGTAAACGTGCATATATCAGATATCACGTGAATGATATGCCCCTGACTTCTCGGACACGCAGCAGGAACGTGCGTATTCAGACACCCACGACTGGGTTGGGCCGTGCGGCCCATTATCTCCTTACCTATTGATTTGACCACACTTATGTGTCAGGTTTAGGAATTAATCATGATTGTCACAGAATTGACATGATAGGTAAGAAGGTCACGGGATGACCTTCTTACCAACTCCCAGGTGCCTTCTCCTATAAATATGGAGACCTTGGGAGTTAATGGAGGTTGGATTCTCTCTTGTAAGAAATATCTTATAATCAAATATCCAGTATATAGCAATAATACTGACTAGTGGAGTAGAAGGATTTTAACCTTTGAACCACTCAAAAAACGTACTTTGAGTCACCATTTCATTTCCTAAGATCATATATCTGTTTCGGTTCAACACAAGCACTAATCCCTTTCTCTTCTTTTCTTAATTTCTTGTTGGCGAAGAACCGCGCCAACAATAATAAAATGGTGATATGATTAATTTAATCTCAATGAGGAGACATTTTTAATTATAAAAGTAATTTTAAAGTATAAGAAATCAAAGTATTTAAATAAATCAATGAGAGTTTATTTTCTTTGATTTAAAGTGTTTAAAAATTACATCTGCAAATTGTTTTTGATGAGAAAATTAATGGATGTCAAAGTGGTGTTTTCAAAAGAATTTCAAAGAGACTCTTGGAAGATGCACAAAAATTGTTAAAGTGATTTTGAGATTATTTATACAACTAAAAGTGAAAATTAGTGATTATTTGTTTGAGAAATTTTCAATGGTATTTGTCTTCGCATATTTCATTTTGTGAAACATAAAAGAAAGCAAATCAAGTGAATGTTACTTTCGAAGGGGTGTATCTTGCTTTTGCAAGTAAATAATTCAAATAAACTAACATTGAAGTTTTGTTTATCTTGATCTATTGAGAGTTTATCACGTGTCTTAAAGGACTCATGATGAACTCTGGGAATTATAAGTCTAGATTTATCTTGGAGGATAAATGACTTAATAGAAATAAAGAGATTTCTATTTAAAAGTGATATTTTCACTTTATATGAGAAATGTGGGGGTGATGCTCTAAAGTTAAATCGATTTATTTGTTGATATAATAATTGATTAATTTGGTCGTCCTATCAAATAGGTAATTTGGAATTCCAAATAGATGACAACCACTAAGAGGTAGTTGTAGTAAAGTCGGGCAGTCGATCCACAAGGAGGTAACCTAAAACCAAAAGATTAGTTGAAAAATAACAGAAAAAAATTAGTAACATGAAAAAAATGAAAATGAAAATAAATTTGAGATTTTCTTATTGTCTTTTTGATGAAATGATAAAATGAGACAAATGAAATGAAAATAAGGTGTAATCAAGAGATGAGAAGTAGAAAGGTTTCAAGAATTATCCATATGCTTATTTAGTTACTTAGTTACCTGATTTACAAAACTACACAAGTAAATAGTTCACATCCCAACATGTGCTTGAAAAATCTAACATTAAAGTCTATATTTTCTTTCTAACCAAAGTCTATTTGAGTTATAAAGTTCTTTACTTTAGGAGCACAATATTAATCTTATGAAAAATCTAAAAATGACAAAATACCCAAGGACAATAATGCAATAAAAGATTAGACATAAAATTATGTATCAATATTAATTTTACTAATTAGAAGCACATAGAAAGAGTATGACTAATCCTATATACTATTAGCACAAGTAAATAAAGATAACAAAATAAAGATGAGAATGAAAGAACATAAACAACTCAAATGCATTATATTAAGAACATAGTAAATAAAAGTAGCAAAATAACATCACTAGCATATGGAATCATCCCTAACCTCCCTAGGAAGATTAAGCCATTATGCTCATGATTCTCACAAAATTCTAAGAAGAAAGTTGTAATGCCCCGAAATCCCTAATGCGGTTTAATGGCTGGATTAGTAGGCCGGGAGGGCCATAATTGTTTAATTATGCCATTAAATGAATATATGCATGTTTATGTGAATTATATTATAATATGATGTTATATGCATGCATGTGGGACCACATTTCATTACAGGGGTATTTTGGTAATTTGGCCCGTTGAGGGTGTAATTGTATATTTGTATGCATGTTGGTGACATATTGTTGAGACCACATTATAATGTGGGTTTGTTCGAGCTATTCGGCATGAGACGATCTTGGAATATTAATCAGCGGTCTAGTCATAACAGGTTTAAGTTCTGGGCTTGGGGTGAGTCTCGGGGTGATTTTAATGATTAGAGCGTTGCCGGGAATTAAAGGGTAACGAGTTATGAATTATTGGTGTTTGAGAATATTGAGAATAGCGGGAATTGGAGAGCGTTAATTATGATTAACGAGATAAGTGGGAAATGCCAATTTTTCCCTTGGGAGCCTTTAGAAACCCTTGTTAGACCTAGGGGTATTTTGGTCTTTTCACCCCTAGGATAGTTATAAGCCATTGAAGGCTGTAGAAAGGTAGTGAAAACAGAGCATAAGTTCAAGTTTCTCCCGTACCTATTTTTGGCCATTTTCTCTTTGGATTTTTGAGCCATTCTTGAGGATTCAAGCTTGGGAAGTAAGTCTTGGGAGTTTGGGAGTGTGTTCCACCATTGAAGAGCATCATAATCTAAGCTTGAGGGAAGTTTCTAGCCATTAAATTCCTTGGTTTGCCTTGTTTTAGTTCTGGTTTTCAGTTGGGATTTCTAGGTTGGATGATTGATTTTGTTGGGAGTTTTGGCTAGGGTTCTTGTGGTTGTGATGGGGTATGTGAGGATGGTTTTTGGGTTCATTTGGCACCAAAAATGAGGTTTGGAAGCATTGGAATTGAGTTAGAATTGAAGGAGTCGAAGAAGGAGGTTTCAGGGGAGATCTGTTATGGGGGTAGCGCTACAGCACCCATCAGAGGGCGCTAAAGCGCTACACAGGATTGCTGATGGGCGGTTTGGGGTTCTGAGTATAGCGCTGGGGTGCTATTGAGCAGCGCTGTAGCGCTACTCTATTCCTCCAGAATCCCGTTTTGAGTGTTTTTAAGGGTTTTTGGCTCGGGGTTTCAATCCTTAAGGCCCGGGATTGAATCAACTCACCATGTGGGCATGTTTCGAGGTCCCGAGAGTGGAGTTTAGGTTAAGACCCTTTTATTGTTGATTTTCATTAATGGAGGTTATGGTTGGTTGTGATTAGGTAACCGCTAAGGAATCAAAAGGTTGATCGTTCTCAGGAGTCGTTCTTGTTTTATTTCTCGCTCGAACCAGAGGTAAGAAAACTGCACTCCATATGTGACATGCATGGTTGTTCATGAGGCATGTTGAATGTGTAAATGCGGACATGGATTGGTTATTGAATGCTTAGCAAATCTTGCTCACTTGTGTATGGCGCTGACTCATTAGTCAGAATTGGCAAAGGTGTTAGTATCAACTGTGAAGCTGTGACTCATTAGTCAGGTTCGGCAGTGGTACTGGGCACTGGTCACACAGTGCTAACTCATAAGTCAGGAACGGCCTTAGCGTGTTCAACGCAAGCCAATAAAGATTAGATCTAATCGACATATGCATTAAATGACTCAACAAGAGCATTAATGCCGGACCGACCTCAAGTTTGATGAAAACTAAAAGCGCTTGTGCGACTTACCCATCAGTCACTTATCTGTTAAGCTAGAGACTTACCTATCAGTCTCTCATCTGTTTAAGCTAGTGACTTACCCAGCAGTCACTCATCTGTTAAGGCTAGTGACTTACCCAGCAGTCACTGATCTACTTAAATTAATGACTTGCTTGTTAGTCACTCAGTATGGTTTACCAGAACCCCAAGTATTAAGTCACTCATCTGATTAGAGCTATAAGCTCTTACATGGTTATTATAGACACAAAGTGATATTCACTCATCTGTTCAGAGCTATATGTTCTATATGATTATTATGATCATCGCTTGATATTATATTCATGCTATATTGTGTTTTCTTGCTGGGCTTTGGCTCATGGGTACTATGTGGTGGAGGTAAAGGGAAAGAAAAGCTCACCCAGCCTTGAGTGGAGAGCTTAGGTGGTGATGTGTACATATGCGGTCGCTTGACCACCACGGCCAAGGAGTTCTCAGAGGAACTAGGGGGTTTACCCTATTTTTGCCGCTTAGGTCGGCGGGTTTGTAAATTTGAAACAGTAATGACCATTTTGAGTTGTAAATAACTTGTAAAAGTTTTTGATGGGCCTATGAACAGTTTTATGTATTAAATAAAATATATCCTTTCTTTTTGAATGATTTTCCACATTAGCCTGTTAATAACACTAGAAGCACGTTTTTAACCAAAGGACTCGGGTAGTGAGTTAAATTTCTGGTTCACCGTAACTGTTCTGGGGTAACCAGGGCATTACAAAAGTGAGTAGAATTTTCACTACAGTTTCTTTACTCTCAAAATTACATACCAAATGTGAAAGAAGAGTCCCCATTTATAGAAGAAGAAAATGACTAAAATGAAATTAAACTACAAATAGGATTTACAAAATAAATCTGAAACATTAATAATAAAATATGATTTTGAAAAATAAAATCTTATTATTAATATTAACCTAGTTATTTTAGTGAATGGTAAAAATGCCCATTTTCCTAAAACAACACAAAATGTGAGCTTCAAGGCTCAAAATGGAATGTCTAAGGCCCAAAGAGCACACAAAATGGGCTGGTGGCAGCTGGTGGTGTTGACCTAGCCGCAACCAATAAGAGGAAGACACATGGCACGTCTGGGCAAGGAGAAAAGGAGGAGGCGTTGGCGGGTTAGGGGCGCGAGTCAGGCAGATGGCTCGCGGGTCACTCGGGTTAGGCGTGGGTCGCTGGGGCTCCATCGGCTGGCTAGGACGCATGGCAAGCGAGGGGCACACCACTTGGCGCTGGGGAAAGAGGAGAAGTTGGCGGGCTTGGGGTCTTTGGACCGAATTCTGGGCCAATTCTCTTAAAAAATGCAACAATTTCAACTTTTTTTTTTTCTTTCAGTTTTACTTATTTCTTTCTCTTTCTTTTTGCTAGTGTCCAAATGCAATTTATTTCATGAAAATTAAACACAAATTAAATTAAAATTAATATTTTCAATTATAAAATATATTACAATAAATTCATGAAAATATTAATTAAAAATTAATTTACTTTACACTTTAAAACTAATAAATTGATATTTTTTAGCACTAATCACAACCCCCAACTATCTTATTGCTAGTCCCTATCAATTCAAGTGAAAAAGAAAATTATCCAGTTGAATAATCAAGTCAAATCAAACAAAACAATCTAAGCATTTTAAAAATATCAACAAGAAATCAGAAATTACTGTCTAAGCTACTTCAACTGCAATTCCAAAGTTGTGTGTGTGTGCACCAAACCACATTCATTTTTATCACAAGTCATAGCACAAATAGTATCGAAAAATGTCAAAAGTATAAAGGTCACAACTCCAAATTCCTCATGGGAAGGATAACACTCTTGAAGTTGTAAATGTAACAGTTTACGCTCAAATGAGAAAAGATAAACTTTTTAGGACAAACAATTTGAACAAGTATTGATCACAAGATAAGCATATCAACTTATTGGAATTCAAATGACAAACAACATTTGAGATTTACATGAGAAAACTCAAAGAATAAAATGACAACTAACTTGAGATGATAAATACAAAAATGAAACTATTAATAATAATTTTTTTGTTTTTTTAATTATTTTTTTAATACAATTACACAAAACAAAAAATAATAATAGAAAGACCAAACTTCAACCAAACCCATAATTGAGTTCTAAACTCATAACAACATATCATAAGCACCATATTAACATCAAGAACCAAGGAAAAACCTCACCACAACTCAAAATCCAATCCTAGAGTTCAAAACTCAAGAACACTAACACCAAACCAGAAATTCACAAAAAATTAGAGTATAGATCCTTACCTCAACTGAAAAATTCGACCCTATGTTACTCCTAACCCAATTGTTGCTGCTCCAAGCTTCAAATTCAAGTAATTCTCCTCAAAAATCAAAGAACTCCAATCCAAACTACAAGAGAGAAAGAAAGAGATAATGAGAGAGAGAGAGATAGAGTTGTTTATTGTAATCTGATTTCTTCTGAAGGCTTCTAATTGACTAAGCTATTCCAAGGCTAGAGAAAAGAGCAAAATACCCTTGCCCAAACCTTAGCTCTTTAATGCCCTCATGGGCAAAATAGTCTTTTGCCGCCATTTCCCACTAATCCTCAATTAACCCAATATTTCCCAATTAATTCCAATTTCCCCAAGTAATCACTAAAAAATTTCCATTACCCAATAAATCCTGATAATGTGCTAAATTACCAAAATACCTCTAGGCTCACCCCGAGACAGGTATTTAACCTCGTTGTGACTTTTCTGCTAATTTGTTCGCTAGGATCATCTCGTGTCGAATAACTCAAATATATTCACATAATAATGTGGTCTAAATCATTGTTAGTGAAACTGAAAGAATATACTCTGAAATGAAAAGAATGATGAAGAAGTGATTCCCATTAATGAAGAGAATGAGATACATAGTTATATATGAAGAACCAGAAGAAACGAACAACATAAAACATATAACAGGCTCAATAGAACCAACAAACTCACAACTAATTACAACTGAAAACAGTTAAGTGATCTAGCCTAACATCCCCCCTCAAACTGAAGTGGGTGAAGCAGCCACTGTAAGTTTGCTTCTGAGGAAGAGAAAACGAGCTGGTGAGAGAGCCTTGGTGAATATATCTATTGTTTGATCTAGTAAAGGGACATTTTTAACTTGCAGAAGCTTGTTTACCACATTTTCTCGGACAAAATGCAAGTCTAATTCAACATGTTTGCTCCTAGCATGTTGAATCAGGTTGGCAGACATAAGGACTATGCTGAGATTATCACACCATAATGTAGGAGGCCGATGAAGTGACATAGCTAACTTAGAGAGCAGAGATTGAAGCCAAGTGATCTCAGCTGTGAGGTTTGCCAAGCTTCAATATTCAGCTTTAGTACTCGATCTCGAAATTGTTTGTTGCTTTTTGGAAGACCATGAAACAGGGTTAGGTCCAAGATAGACACAATAATTAGATGTAGAGTGTCTATCATTTGGATCAGATGCCCAATCTGCATCACATAAGCTAACAAGATTGAACTCAACAAACCTTTGAATTTGTAAGACAAAGTCTAATGTCCCCTTCAAGTATCTCATCAACCTCTTCACAGTTTTCCAATGGGACTGAAGATGGTTATGCATATATTGAGACACTTTATTTACAGCAAAAGAGATATTTGGCCTTGTTATTGTTGCATATTGCAATGCCCCAACTAAACTCTGATATAGAGTTTGGTCTTCCACCGGGTCACTGCCATATGCAGACAATTTTTCACCACTTGTCATTGGAGTAGGACGTGAGTTTTCATACTGCAGTTTTGCATGACATAGAAGATCAATGATATACTTGCACTGTGATAAATGCACCCCAGAATCCGTATAAGTTAGTTCAACTCCAAGGAAGTAGGTGGCATCACCAAGGTCCTTTAAGGAGAAAGAGTTATTGAGCTGCACTATTAACTCTTGGATTTCCAAATTGCTACTGACTGTTAACAAAATGTCATCTACATATATGAGTATGAAAGTAATATGAGATGAGTTTATTCTAACAAACAGAGAGTGGCCAGATTGTGCCCCAACAATGCTAAGTCCCATTAGAGTGCCTTTAAGTCTTTGAAACCAAGCCCTGGGGGCTTGCTTAAGACCATAAAGGGCCTTGTTCAATTTACACACTTTCTGAGGATGAGCTGAATCATGATAACCAGGTGGTTGCCTCATATAAACTTCTTCCTCAAGAAGGCCATTTAAGAAAGCATTATTAACATCTAAATGTTTGAGCAACCAACCTCTAGAGATAGCTATGGAGATGATGACCCTGATTGTAGATGACCTAATGACAGGACTAAAGGTCTCTGTGTAATCCAAACCAAATCTTTGACTGAAACCTTGAGCAACAAGTATAGCCTTGTATTTGAGTATGCTACCATCTGGTTTCTCCTTTATTTTGTACAATCATCTACAACCAATAGGCTTTCGGTCAGGAGGAATATTAACCAAAGTCCACGTACCATTCCTTCAAAGAGTAGTAATCTCTTCATTCATAGCATTTTTCCAGTTAACATCCTGCATAGCATCAGTTAGTGATAGAGGTTCCTTTGAAGCAATAAAGACTTTGGGTTTATATGTGCCCATTTTTGACCGAGTAGTCATGGAGTGTGTATTAACAGGAGCTGGTGGTGGCACTGATGGTAACTCAGGAGAAGAAGATTTAGGTATAATAGAAGCAGATGGACCCAGAGAAGACATAATAGGTGATGTGTTGAGAGAGACAGACTCTTGTTGGTGAGTAGACACAATATGAGACAAAGAAGATGGAATGGACTCTTGTTGAGGTGGAGAAAAAGAAGTGAGACTTCGGGTGGACTGAACAGTGTAGGAATATGATTTGAAGTTTTGGAAGACTGACCAATGGTGGACGAAGTAGAAGAAGACATAGAAGAGAATTTAGTGACATAAGGAAAACTTATCTTATTGAAAATAACATCTCTTCAGATGTAGATTCGACCACTTGGAGAAAGGCATTTATAACCTTTGTGCTTTAAGTTGTAGCAGAGAAAAAGACATTCCATAGAACGAAAATCTAGTTTATGAGCATTGTATGGTCTTGTGTTTGGAAAACAGGAACACCCAAAGACCATAAGCATGTTGTAATCAAGAGGTTTTTGAAACAAAACCTGAAATGGAGTTTGGCCAGAGAGAACTACAGAAGGCAGTCTATTAATTAGATACAGTGCTGTACGAACAGCCTCATCCCAATATTGGAAAGGCATAGAAGCAATAGCAAGTAAGGTTAAGACAGTTTCAATGATGTGACGGTGTTTTCTTTCGGCAACACCATTCTGTTCATGGGTTGTGGGACAAGACAACCTATGTGATATGCCATTAGACAGAAGAACTTGAGAGAAGGCTCTAAACTCACCCCCCCTAATCAAATTGTAAAGCCTTTATTTTGCAGTTAAACTCATTCTCCACTTGAGTTTTAAAATTAAGAAATGTTGGTAAGGCTTCAGATTTTGCTCTTAAAAGATATACCCAAGTGTGTCTAGAATAGGCATCTATGAAATGAATGTAATATTTGTATCCATTTGAAGAGGTACAAGGGGCTGGACCCCACAAATCAGAATGAATTAATTGGAGGGGATATGAATACTCAGTAGTAGATGATGGAAAAGGAAATTTATGTATTTTTCCTTGGCAACATGCATTACAAAAATAAATGACATTTTTATTCACCAAAGGAAGATTACAGGTTTTCCACTCATCTTTTACAACTTTGGCAAAGGGTTGGCCCAATCTGCTATGCCACAAATGAAAGAAAGATGGATTATAACCAACAATGGTGTTATTGGTTCATGGAGTAGAATTACATGATGAATTTGAAACTACAATATTGACAGACTTTGAACTTTATGACTGAGTTGAAGAAGATAGACAAGAAGAGGCAAGAGACTTGATGAGATCGACATCTTTAGAGGGTAGAGCATACAGACCATTAACGAGCTGACCGCGCATCAATACCTCCTTGGTGACCTGATGCTTAACAAGACAGTGAGTAGGAAAAAACTCAAATCAGACATTATTATCTTTTGTAAACTAAGACACACTAAGGAGATTCTTGGTAATAGAGGAAACATGGAGGACATTATTGAGAACAAATAGATTTTGGGACAAGGAATTGTGAAAGAAAGACTTACCAATATTAGAAACAGGGAGTCCTGAACCATCTCCAACGTGAAGTTGATCAATGCCACAATGTTCTTGCTTATGAGATAGGTTGCCACTATCATTTGTACAATGATGTGTTGCTCCTGTATCCAGGTACCAAGAATTATTATTTATCGATGATGTTGTAGCAACCATTATAGACATTGGAGTGGGATTTTTATCCAGAGCAGTGGCTCCATACCCTGGGAATTCTTGGTTGAAGCACTAGTAACACTTTGAAGCAACATGACTAGTGCATAGACAAAGTTGGCATTGGGGCCTACCACCATTCTGAGTAGAATTGGTAGTGGGGGACCAAGTTGGAGATGGACCTCTGGAACTGACATTATATAGTTTTTCACCTCTGCCTTTTGATGTAGTGGCATACGGATTCCAAGGAGGTCTAACAGCAACATGGGTGGTGGTGTTGCGCATGTAAGTCCAGGGACCACTTTTTGTATGCATACCAGAAGAGTGCGCCAAATTAGCCACTGGTATGGTGGAGTCCAAGTCTGTATGATGCTTTTCCAGTCTTGATTATTCAGAAAGAAGAAGGGATTCAATCTCAGCTACAGTGTACGGTTGGGATCGTGAATTCACAGAGATGATAAACACATCATAGTTTGAAGGCAAACCATTGAAGATAGCCGCAACATGTTCCTTTGGTGTTATCGTATGACCCACAAATCCAAGCTTGTCAACAATCGTTTTCAGCCTCAAAAGATAATCATGAATATTGAGGGAGACTTTCTTGAATTTCTTGAGTTGAGCCTGAAATTGATCAACTTTGGCATTAGTATGAACAACAAAGTATTCTTCCAGAATTTTCCATACCTGAGATGAAGTAAGACAGCCAACAACTCGAGTAAGGATGGATTCTGTAATACCCCGAAATGCCTAATGCGGTTTAATGACTTGATTAGTAGGCCGGGAGGGCCATAATTGTTTAATTATGCCATTAAATGATTATATCCATGTGTTATGTGAATTATATTATAATATGATGTTAAATGCATGCATGTGGGTCCACATTTGATTATTAGGGAATTTTGGTAATTTGGCCCGTTGAGGGCATATTTGTGGTAAACTGTTGAGGCCACATTATAATGTGGATTTGTTCGAGCTATTCGGCATAAGACGATCTTTGAATATAAATTGTCGGTTTGGTCATAACAGGTTTAAGTTCGGGGCTCGGGGTGAGTCTCGGGGTGATTTTAATGATTGGAGTGTTGTCGAGAATTAAAGGGTAACGGGATATGAATTATTAGTGTTTGAGTATTTTGAGAATAATGGGAATTAGAGAGCGTTAATTATGATTAACAAAATAAGTGGGTGATATCGATTTGCCCTTGGGAGCCTTTAGAAACTATATTTGACCTAGGGGTATTTTGGTCTTTTCACCCCTAGGATAGAATTAAGCCATTGAAGGATGTAGAAGGAAGGGAGAAACAGAGCATAGAAAGCACCTTCTCCCGTACCTATTTTCTCTCCTTTTCTTCTTGGATTTTTGAGCTTAAGTTGAGGAACCAAGCTTGGGAAATAAGTCTTGAGGGCTTGGGAGTGTGTTCCACCATTGAAGAGCATCATAATCTGAGCTTGAGGTAAGATTCTAGCCATTAAATTCCTGGTTTGCTCTGTTTTTGTTATGGAATTCAGTTGAGATTTCTAGGTTGGTTGATTGGTTTTGTTGGGAGTTTTTGGGTAGGGTTCTTGTGGTTGTGATGCTTAGGACTTGTGGGGATGGTTTTTGGGTTCATTTGGCACTTAATTTGATGTTTGGAAGCATTGGAATCAGGTTGGGAATGGAGAAGTCGAAGGGAGAAGGTTCAGGGGCAAAACTGGCTGGGTGTAGCTCTATAGCGCCCACAAGGGAGTGCTACAGCGCTACCCAGGGATTGTTTTTGGGAGTTTTGGTTTAGATATGAGCGCTGGGGCGCTAGTGAGTAGCATTGGGGCGCTACTCTATTCCTTCAGAATCCCATTTTGAGTATTTTTTAAGGGTTTTTGGCTCGGGGTTTCAATCCTTAAGGCCCGGGATCGAATCTACTCATCGTGTGGGTACGTTTCGGAGTCCCGAGAGTGGGCTTTAGGTCAAGACCCTTTCATTATTGATTTTCATTAATGGAGGTTATATTTGGTTATGACTAGGTGACCGCTAAAGGACTTAAGTCAGATCGTTCTCAAGGGTCGTTCCTTTATTCATTCTCGCTCGAACCAGAGGTAAGAAAACTGCACCTTGCGTATATGACATGTGTGGTTGTTAATGAGGCATGTTGAATGTTTAAATATGGACATGGATTGAATATTGAATTCTTAACAAATCTTGCTTATTTGTGAATAGCACTAATTATTCAGAAATGGCATTGGTCGCGTATTACTGACCTGAGAGTCAGAAACAGCATAAGCGTCGTGAACGCAGAGCCGATAAAAGATTAGATCTAATCGATATCAACATTGAATGACTCTAGGAGCATTAATGCTGGACTGACCCCAAGGTCGATGAAAATTTATAAGCGCTTGACTAGTCTAGGACTAGTTACTCAGAGCCAGGGGCCAAAGGCCTAGGTGACTGCTTGTCACGTGGCTATGGAGCGGAATCCCATGGTTATGACTCTATGGTCATGCGGTAGGTTATATTGGTGACTAGTTCATCGAGCACCTATCTTGATAAGCTAGTGAAAGGATCACTTATTTGTAATGCCCAGGTGACCCTTTCGTCACATGGCTAATGGGAATGGAACCCACTTTAGTGACTTTTACAATTGTCACTCCTCTATTTTGGACTGAAAGTCTTGAATGATTATTATGATTATTGTTGATATTATATTCATGCAATATTGTGTTTTCTTGCTGGGCTTTGGCTCATGGGTGCTATGTGGTGCAGGTAAAGGGAAAGAAAAGCTCACCCAACCTTGAGTGGAGAGCTTAAGTGGTGCTGTGTACATATGCGACCGCTTGACCACCACGGCCAAGAAGTTCTCAGAGGAACTAAGGGGTTTACCCTATTTTTGCCGCTTAGGTCGGTGGGTTGTAAATTTCAATTGTAATGACCATTTTGAGTTGTAAATAACTTGTAAATGTTTTGATGGGCCCATGAACAGTTTTATGTTTTAAATAAAATATATCCTTTCCTTTTGATTGGTTTTCCACCTTACCCTATTAATAACACCTAGAAGCACATTTTTAACCAAATAACTCAGGTAGCGAGTTAAATTCACGGTTCAACATTCACAGTAACTGTCCTGGGGTAACCAGGGCATTACAGATTCAGACATTGAAGACAAGAGCCACGTATAAAGAAGTTGATCTTGTTGCTCCCAATCCATATATAACAGATTTACTGTAGAAGACAACCGATCTGCATCAGAAACAAATTGCAATGGCGGTGTCAAGTCAGGATCGATATACTTCTGAAGCTTGTGACCTTTGATTGCCCCAAGCACTTGTGGCCTCCAAAACAGAAAATTGTTCTAATCTAACTTGACTGAAAGATTGTGTGTAAAGACAATCAGAGAAAAAGAAGGTAGTGTTGCTTCGGTACAGTCGCCGCGGAAGTCGGAGACGAATGAGTAGATAGATTGGACATCCTAGTAGGATCGGAGGTAGCCATGAAAGAAAACAATGAGAAGAACGAAGAAGAAGCAAGAAAACAAGAAACAAATGAGGATCACGATGGTTTTGATACCATGTTAGTGAAACTAAAAGAATATAATCTGAAATGAAAAGAATGATGAAGAAGTGATTCTCATTAATGAAGAGAATGAGATACAGAGTTATATATGAAGAACCAGAAGAAACGAAAAACAGAAAACATATAACAGGCTCAACAGAACCAACAAACTCACAACTAATTACAACTGAAAAAAGTTAAGTGATCTGCCTAACAATCACAAAACACATATATTTACAAATACACCCTCAACGGGTCAAAATTATGAAAATACCCTTCTAATAAGAAACATGCCCACATGCATACTTAATACACCTAACACATGCTACAATAGTCATATCATAATATAACTCACACAATTCATATAATCATAAAATGCACATAATATCTGTTTATGCCCTCTTGGCACACTAATCAAGGCACTAAGCCTGATTAGAAAATTTGAGATGTTACACCAACAGATCACAAATTTGTTAAGTAATGTGTTCATTGTTAACTTAACTAAATCGATCTTAGGTTGCAGGGGTGATCATCATTTCAATGCTTATTATTTCATTTACTAAAAGATTATCCCTGAACAGTGACATAATGCCATCCTAACTAGCGAATATGGTAAATTTATTTCATAATGTTTAACATGGTATTAGGTGTGATCTCATCAATTTTTTGGCGGGAATTTTCTAACTGGACTTGTCTAACTACTACATAGTATATATATACATATGTAAGTTAAGGTCTCTCATTGGTACCTGCCACTACAACCCCCCGATCGAACACTTTACCCCCTCAAAAAAATTTCTCTTTGATCATACCATTACCTTTACCATGTCATCTCCCAAGTTATGCATTATTCTATTCCTTAAGGAATTTGAAGTGAAAAAAGAGGTGGAATCGCCAACAAAAATATTTCCAATTCCCTTCCATGTGGACACCGCCCCAACTCCATCACCACCAAGTAACAACAATCCAAAGACAACCATCACCACTCCTTCCTCAATAACTAGTTCTGTAATGGCCTCCTGCGGTGATAATGGGAAAAAATCTCCAAAAACTAAGCTTGGGTTTTGTGGCAAGGGCAAAAATTGCATGAAAGTTACTGCTAAGAAAACAACGACTTTAAGGATAAATTCAATGGATATTATGTCTTTCCTTTTTGAGCAGCACCAGATTATGGATCATGTAGGGACTATGGTGAAATGGCAGAAGACAATTAGCGGTGAGTTGTGTGCGGAAGCTACGGAGGAAGGACCTACTAAGGTGATCATATTTCTTGACTGATTTTACTCTAGAATTCTCATCTCATGGGTTTCCATTTGAGTTCCTTCTTTAAAGTTGATGTTCCTATGTGCATGTACGCCTATTAGTGGTGTTGTTGTTTACATTAAGTACTTCAGACTAGTAGGTACTAAAGTTACCTTAAACTATAAGTTAAGGGTAATGAATGTACCTATTATTGGTATTTTGGAAGAAATGGTTTGTAGTGGGAGATATATCTCCCTCGACCATATTAAGTGTGTTATGTATTGATGTGATGTTTTGGCTTAATTAATCGTCTTTATGTCGATTGTGTTGGTATTATGTGCCTTGAGAGAATTTGTCAAATAAAATGGGATGCCTGCAAAAACATGATAAACCTATTAGAAAGTACTATATAACTAGCTAAACATATACAAAAAAAAAAAGAATAACTAAAATGCTTTTGAAATCAAGGATTTTACAGTAAGGATAGTCATATGCTTGAAAACTATATGTTGCTGAAGGTGGATGCATGAGCAGTTACCTTAAAATTTGTCAATCCTTCAAAAGAATGACGAGCAGTTCACATTCCATCCCTGTACCAAAATAAAACTCACATTATAAGTAGACACATACATGGAACAAGTATCAACCTCACTTTGAGTACCTTATTAAACTTTGCATATACCTGAACCTAAGCTAAATTCGAAACCCATTGTGAAAAGAAAATGAAGAGCTGGGAAAAATTCATCGCCCAATGGGCTGTAAATGTGTATATATATATGCAGACCGTGTTATTATATATTTTATAGTTCAATTTTTTGTTTTTTAATTCTCTCAGCAAAACAACAAACAAAATTTTGTTTGAGGGAAAAATAACCCATTTGGATTTTTAAAGCAAGACTTTGTCATATATCTCTTCATGTCCTTGCCATTGTTAAATTGGGCCTCACTAAAACGAGGCCCACTGTGTTTGTATTGAATTTTTAATTTAATTATACCAAATTAATTGTGTTTTCTAAAGTTTCTTTTACCTTACCAAAAAAAGTGATTTAACTTAAAAAGGTATTATATTATAAATGCATGTCAACATTGAGTAATATAACTAAATGGTGTGGGTGATGAACAAAGACATTCAAATGTATTTCCAATAAAAATAAGAGTGATTTTGCTCTTTGAGTCATGGCTTAATTCTTAATTATCCAACTAACAAAAAACTAATTACTCAAACAATATGGAGAATGACATGTCGGAAGCACTTGCGCAATTAAAGATTTCGAACAAGCTCCCACAAGAATTAACGAAGGAAGACATGATAAACAAACACCTACCCACGGTTGGCCATGTTAGGAATAATGCCCTAAAAGTATGTAAAAATATTTTATTTATTTAAATAAAAGTACAATTTTATTATATTTGAATGTTATAATTATTGTTTGAATTAATTATATAATAATATCAAGAAAATTCCTTATTCATTTATGAGAATATGATCTTGTATTAGTATGAGAGAATTAAGATCATATATAATGAATAAAATATTCTGTAACATATTAAAGTATGGAATCTTTAATGAATGGATACTAGTGCAGTTTACTAAGAATACATGATGCACGTGATCTAGATTCAAATTATTGATGTGTATAGAAATCTTAGTAAAGGTGTTGTATATAATATATATTATATATGACAAGTCTGATGAGAATTAATTAAATTTATATATTTGTCTTGGACATAAAGATTTAATTCTTATCATAATAGATGATCATATGTAGATCAGTATAAATCTTGAGTATTCATGAACTCTTGTTTGTGTTTATCGAATCTTTTGATTCACTCGTTAAGGTTTTGTAGTATAATGAGGCTAATGACTTTTGTCTTAGAGATTCAATATCATGAATAGTTGGGAACATGATTTACAATAATGAAATCCATATTTTCCTAACGGGTTGAATATTGGTTCCTTTAAGGGTTAATTCTGGAACTTAATTGTTATTGTGCTCAAATCTATAATTTGATTATAGATTAATTAATGGTACTTAAGGATCAAGAGGTGATTAGAAGGGTAAAACAGTAATCTTGATCAATTCTAATTAACGAACCAATAAATGGACGACAGAACTGTTGGGAATAACTTATACAAGATCTTATTTATTTTCATGTAAATCATAGATTAAACAAATTAATATAAGACAACCTAGAACATGTTTCTATAATTGAATTTAAAACAGATATAATGATAAGAACACTTACATTATATGCAGCGGAATGTATTAGTCCTTCCTCCAATTTCTCTAACTCTTATATTCTTTTTATCGCAAGGTATCACCAAGAAACTAAACCGATCTTCAAATTTCTTCACAGTCTTCCAAAGTGTCCTTAGAATCACATAGACTAGAGTGGGAAATTATCAACACATGAGATAGATACAAAGAGAAGAAGAAAAGAGAATTTAGAGGCTTTGAAAATTACTTTTTGCTGTAGAGAGAATCTAAAAAAAACTTAGAGCATCAAAACTAGATGTTTTGTTCTACTATTCATCTGTCAGATCGTCTCAATCATTTATTTTCAAATATAATTTACTTTAATTAAAAACTTAATAAAATAATAGGTAATATCATCCATTAGGTCGAAATTATCATGGACTTTAGGCCCTTGAAATTTTCCATTTAATTATAAGCCCATTGGACTTAAAATCAAGGTGTGAATTATTTTTTATTGATTAATTAATTAAATAATTATTTAAATCTTTTATCAAATTATTTATTTATAATTTGAACTTTGATTTAAACTTATTTAAAAATATAGACACAAATTTATCTTAATTAATAAATCTAGCCTAAAATATATTTTCTTCTCTAAATTGTATAACTTTGTGAAACTATCAAAAATTGATCTGGTCAACTTTAATAATTCTAATTGAGAATTAAATTAATTAATTGAGACTATCTAGATAATTTTATCCAAAGTACAGTGGGGACCTTGGGCCTATGAAATCAAGCTCCAATAAGTTATCATAAATTTACTAACTTATTAATTCCTTGTGACTCGACTAACGACTCAGAATTGCACTATTGAATTCATAGAACACTCTATAACCAATATAGATATGTTATTAATTATCCATTATTACAACCATAACTATCACCAAATCCTCTATAGACGGTCTACAATGAGATGAGACTAAAAATGATGTTTTACCCCTCATTGTATTTTATCCTTAAAACACTTAGTTCCTTGTAAATGATATTTCAGTAAACTAATATTAATTACTGAAATGAGATCTCTATCATTGAGAACCTTGTTGAACCAAACTAAAAGGAAACCGTCATTTTACTTCTTCATTAGAAGTTATAGATGTTCATATCTATGATTAACACTCCCACTCAAGTATACTACTCAGTTCCCAAGATGTAAGTATGGGCTAGTCCATAGGGTAAGCTGGTAAGGAACAAGTCAAAGTACTCAAATAATACAATCAGTTAGAATACTAACCACTCAGGATTGAGAATGAATTGACCTATGGTCAACTATATGATATGACTAGAATAGATAATAACGGTATGTTTACTTATCCTGTCTACTGTCAAAATTAGTCCATTCCGATGTAACAAATACATCCGATCTTATCTACTTTGCTAATGTTCTGGAAAGAACATAATTCTACAATATTGAAGTAGATCATATCGTAGATTGGGAAGTCAATGTAAATCCTGTGCACTGAATAATCTTAGGACTAACTTATGTTTGAACATATAATCATATTTATATTCCACTGTCATTAAGTCACTATAAATACGATTAGCTATATGCTCGGGAATTAATAGAAGTTTATATCAAACAAATAATCATGAAAATAAAATATGTGAGCAAAGTGATTGGCCAAGTCAAAAAAGAATTTCTATTCTTTTATTGATAATAAAATGAGATTACAAAGAAATTGAGTTTTAATTAGGGCATAAAACTCCAACAAGAACTACATTTATTGATTATATCAATGGAATACAAGAGACAACTCTGTAAATATAATTCTATAAATACTTAGAGTGTAATTTCATATTTATAGTAGAGTAATCATAGAATTAATAAATAAGATTATTAGATTAAAGAATTTAATTAATAATTTGGTTTATTGGAGCTTCGTATTATAGGTCTATGGTCCCCGATCACCTCTGTCCTACACTATCAAGGGCAAAAATGTCAAAAAATAGATTTGTAGAGAGAATAACTTAATTGCAAAAGGAATTAATTTTCTTAGGCAAGAAAATAATTATTTAATAATTATGGGCAATTGATTAATTATGAATTAATTAATTATTTAACTATATGGTTTTTATTTTGAAAAACTATAGGTTAAAAGAAATATTACTCATGTTTGGACTAATATAAAAAGAGAGATTAATAATTATCTTATTTAGAATAAGATATTTATTTAAAACTGATATTTGAAGATAAAGTTAATTTTGAATTAGCTGATATTTATTTTGGGATAAATATATTGTCTTAAATATTGATTAAACAAATAAATGAGAAAATTACGGATAACCCTAATATGTGGAGTGGCACACTCACTATACAGTGAGTGTGGCACCACGCATAGTCCTATCCCTGGGATTTGAATTTTGAATTTCAAATAATTTTTTTATTTAATTATTCTTTTTTTAAATATGATCTAAATTAAATAATTAAATAGGTTATAATTGATCAATATTAATTTAAATAAATAAATATTAATTAAATTAGTTAATTATCTTTATAAATCCGAAAAGAAGTGATACTTTTCAAGAAGAAGAAGTTGTTTTCATAGACTGTCAGACTCTCTCAATCAAACCTGAAAAGAAAGCAATAATTTTTCTAAACCTGAAATTCTCTCAATCAAACCTCTCTAGATCTCATGTGTTGAGTACATCTAGAGAGTCCTAAATCAAACTTTTGAATCATACGTGCTCACACACGTCCTTTTGTATTTGAGGATTGGTCAGGAAGATCAAGGTGTGAACTTTTCGAAGCTGGATTGGAAGATCGTTGATTTATACAAAAAGATTTGTGGATACTTGATAGGCTTCAAGAGATAACTCTAATCTATTTGTATGTGATTTAGTATATCTATATATGTATGATCCTCGTTGATATTAATAATTTTTTTAAAAACCCATTTCGCTGCGTATCTCTGATTTACACTCTTAATACCAACATGGCACCAGGAAGATTTTTACTATAAATACTCTTAATGGATGGGGTTTAGTGTTAGAAAAGAAGATGTTCGTCGAGACAATGAAAATGAGGAGTGGCAATGAAAATGGGTTTGCTCCAATTAGGGGTTCAAGCAAGAAATGTGGACAAGCCTAACTAATCGCAAGAAAAAACCTACGGTTGTAACCCGCACAGGGTGCCTAGCACTACTACGGGTTAAGTTGGCCAACTCATATAACAGTTGGGTCATCAAAGACTTTAACCCAATGCATAATCATGACCTTGCTTTGAAGAAAGACATGCAGTTCTTGAGATCTAATCGTATGGTACCTGATTGTATGGGTGCTTAAGAAATGTCAATGAGACTGTCGCGCATACAGACTTGCCACATATTGAATCACCTTACTACAGAAAGAGGAGGACATGAGTATGTTTCATTCCTGAAAAAAAAACCTATACAATTGGATTGGACAACAAAGAGAGTTAGACAAGGAGGAAGAAACGGATGCTGAGGGTGCCCTGGGATACTTGGAATGTCTCTGATTACGTGACCCTAATTTTTTTGAAACACACATGATCAAAGGTGAGTATAGGCTTGCTGACTTGTTTTGGGCCAATGGAATATCGAGAGATGACTATGGACGTTTCGGGGAGATCATTGAATTTGACACAACCTACAAGAGGAATGCGTACAACATACCCTTTCTCATGTTTGTCGGCATGAATCACCACTTCAGAACTGTAGTCTTCACTGTTTCATTGCTTTTCAATGAGAAGGAGGGCACATATATTTGGTTGTTGGAAGAATTCCTTCAGTGCATGAACAACAAGGTACCACAGGTTGTTGTCACTGACGGAGATAAAGCTATGGAAAAGGCAATAAAGAAAGTCATGCATCATGTCATCCATCGTTTGTGTGCGTGGCACCTTCAGAAAAATGTGACCATTAATGCCCCTCACCCTATTTTAAAGACAAGGTTCAGTGAGCTCCTATATCAATACTGTATGGAGGAAGAGTTTGAGGAGACTAGGAGTGGCTTTGTAACATCCCAAAATTCCTAATGAGGCTTAGTGCCTTGATTAGTGTGCCAGGATGACATAATTGGATTAACTTGTGAATTATATGATTTTAATCGAATATATGTGTGATTATGTAAAATTTATGAGTTATTTTATGATATGATTGTTTTTTCATGTATACATGTATTAAATGTGCTTAGAGACCAATTTTTGTTATGAATGGGTGTTTTTGTAATTTTTACCCATTGAGGGTATATTTTTAATTTTGTATGCTATGTAATTGAGACCACATTATTATGTGGATATATTTGTGATATTCGGCATGAGTCGAGCCTTTAGAGAAATTTGGCAGAAATGTCACAACGGGGACTTATACCTGGCTCGGGCTGAGCCAAGGGGTATTTTGCTAATTTTATATAATTTGGGAAAATGCTTGGGTTATGGAATGTTTTGAGACAAATAATGGTGTTTGGAAGATTAGAGAATTCAATTGGGAAAGTAGGGTGTAATTAGATGTTCAATGGAGAATTATGTTAAAATGACCAATTTGCTGAGGTAATAGTGGTCTTTTGCTCTATGTGGTAGAGGAGTTGGATGAGTTAGGCAGCTCACGTTTGGTCACTTAGGCACTCTACTCTTTGGTCATCTTCAAGAGCTCACCCAATGACATCAAGTTCAAGGCATCTAGGCTAAATCAAGAATTTGAAGGATTTCTAGGAGGAATTGAATGGATTCAAGAGACATGTTATTGCCAAGGATCACTTTACTTAACTAAGAACTCAAAATTAAGAGAGAATTCCGCAAGGCTCGAGACAGGGATCACATTTGAGGTCATATCACTATTTGCATAGAACTCGAGGTAAAGGCAAGGGGAAGCTAGACCAGCCATTAATTGGAGGGCTATAGGGGCGACGTGTACATACTCCGCCTGCTTGGCTACCATGGTCGAAGTATTTTTGAGGAAGAAGAGTTTTCAGTCCGGTTTTTCCACTTATGTTGGCCAACTTGTAATTTTGTAAAGAAATTGTATTTTGATTTGTAACCCTTGGGATCCCTTGTAAACACTCAAACTTTTTTAATGAAAGTTAGCTTCTTTGACAAAAAATTTTAATACCAAGACCATTAATTAACTATAGTTACACGTTTAAGTCCAAATGACTTACTTAAAGAGTAAACCAATATTTTTAAACACACAGTGTAACAGACTTGGATTAGTAGGGTCTAACAACTTGGTATCTGAGTCGTTAAGGTTTAATGGTTCCTGAAGATAGGTTGAGTGTGTACACTCGCTGCTAAAGATAAGCTCGACTCATGGTTTGGTAACTAAGGTGTTAAATATATGTTTAACTGCTTAACTGGAATAAATATGTCTTATATGCATGCTAGTATAGGAAGCATTAAATATACTTATAAGGCCTGGCCCTTGACTGCTATGTGAAAATGGAAAGGCATGCTCATTTGCATTGCTACTGTATGTTAGAGCTATTGAAATGCTTTTAGCATTGTGGTTGCATGTGTTTGCCTAATTGTTTGTTCTTGTATGGTGACTTTTAGAACATGTTGTCATTTTCTGATAAGTTGAGTCGTTGATTGCAGATATACTTGGAGAGTTATGCCTCCAAGGCGATCAGGTCGACTAGTCGGCACTGAGATCGAGGCCAAAGATGATAACCAGGGTAAGAACCCTCTGCCAACCCTTGAGAACTGGCAACAAGTGCTTGTTGATATGAAAGCCAAACTTCAAAGTCAGAAAGATGAGATCCAATTACTGAGACATCAGGTTCCGCAATAGAACGCTACACCAGTCATGCCACATCCTGCAGTACTAGTTGAACAGTAGCCAGAGGTTGAAAACAGGTGGGAGTCATCGTACGAAAGATTCAGGAAACAACACCTTCCAACCTTTGAGGAAGGTTCTGATCCACTCAAGGTTGAGCAGTTGATGAGCCTGACTACCTCCATCCTAGATTTTATGAGGGTGGCAGATAATGATGAAGTGGCTTGCGCCAACTTTATGTTTTGGGATGATGCCTGTATTTGGTGGGAAATAGTGTCCCATACACAGAATATTACTACTATGAACTGGGCTGATAGAAGGGAGTTGTCTGTGGATCTTATAGAGTTGGCTATAGAGGACTTTGATATCATTATGGGCATGGATTGGTTAGCCAAGTATGGGGCAACCATAGACTATAAAAGGAGGATTATGAACTTTGAGCCTGAGGGAGAGAACTCGTTCATGTTTGTGGGTGTTATGAACGGGCATCACATTCGTATGATCTCGACATTGAAGGCTAGAGACCTATTGTGAGGAGGTTGCATAGGATCCATAGCTAGTGTGGTGGGTACCACCAAGGATGTACCTGTTGAACCGGGGAAGACCAGATTGGGCTGTGAATTTCTAGATGTATTCCCAGAGGATTTACTAGGGTTATCGCTGCATCGCGAGAACGAGTTTGTCATTGAGTTGGCACTGGGAACAAAACCAGTATCTAGAGCACCATACCAAATGGCTCTGGCAGAGTTTTAAGGAATTTTAGGTTCAATTGCAAGAGTTGGTTGATTTGGGGTTCATTAGACCTAATTTCTCATCGTGGGGTGCCCCAGTGCTCTTTGTGAAAAAAAAAGATGGGACATTGAGGATGTGCATAGACTACTGGGAGTTGAACAAGCTGACTATCAAGAAAAGGTATCCATTGTTGAGGATCGATGATTTATTTGACCAGCTACAGAGTAGGACAGTGTTCTGAAAGATTGATCTTCGATCTGGTTATAACTAGTTGAGGATCAAAGATGAAGATATTCTAAAGACAGCTTTTCACATGAGGTATCGACATTATGAGTTTTTGGTCATGTCCTTCGAATTGACAAATGCCCCGGCAAAGTTCATGGATATGATGAATAGGATGTTCAGGGATTACTTTGACAAGTTTGTGATTGTCTTTATTGATGACATACTGGTATACTCTCAGACAGAGGCAGAGCACGAGCAGCACCTCCGGTTAGTACTATGAGGCTGAGGGGGCACAAGTTGTATGCCAAGTTCAAGAAGAGAAATTTTGGTTACCCCAGGTGATGTTCCTTGCTCACATTGTCAGTAAGGATTGAATCATGTTGGATCCAGCCAAGATCAAGGCAGTGAGAGATTGACCAAGGCCCAAGAGTGCCAAAGAGATTAGGAGTTTCTTGGGTTTGGCAAGATATTATTGGTGCTTTGTGGAAGGATTCTCAAAGATTGCAACGCCATGGACGAAGTTGTCACACAAGAACTTGAAGTTCATTTGGTCTGATAGGTGTGAGAAAAACTTCCAGGAGTTGAAGCGACGATTGATTACTGCTCTGGTATTGAGCCTTCCTTCAGATCAGGAGAAGTTTGTGGTGTACTACGATGCATCAAAACATGGGTTAGGTTGTGTTCTTATACATGCTGGGAGGGTGATTTCCTATGCTTCATGATAGCTAAAGGATTATGAACAGTGATACCCTACTTGTGATTTGGAGTTGGCAGCGGTGGTGTTCGCATTGAAGGTGTGGCAGGACTATTTATACGGGGAGAAGTGTGAGATCTACACCGACCATAAAAATTTGAAGTACTTTTTCACACAGAATGATCTGAATATAAGGCAGATGCATTGATTTGAGTTGGTAAAGGATTATGATTGTGAGATCCTTTATCATCTGGGGAAAGCTAATGTGGGGGAAAATTCTCGGAGTCGGAGAGGTACGGGACAGTTGTTCAGCCTAAAGCAGATATCCAGGGAATTGGTAGAGGATATGGCCAGAGCTGGAATAGAGTTTCTTGTGGGTAGATTGTCCAGCATTACTCTTTATTCTTCACTCCTTGAGAGAGTAATAGAAGCTTAGAGAAATGATCCTCAGTTAGAAAAGCACTGGGAGGACGTCCTAGCTAGAGTGGCTAAGGACTTTACCATTGCAGAAACATGTATGGTGAGACACAAGGAACGGATTTGTGTTCCGATGGATGCTGGTATTAGACGAAAGATTTTGGATGAGTCTCATACCATTCCCTATTCATTATACCTAGGCATGATAAAGATGTATCAGGATCTGAAATCTTTGTATTGATGGCCCGGGATGAAGAGAGATGTAATGGAGTATATGGCAAAGTGCCTAACTTGTTTGCAGGTGAAGGATGAACACCAAAGGCCAGCCTTTAAGTATTCCTAAGTGGAAATGGGAAGACATCACTATGGATTTTGTGGGAGGGCTTTCCTAGAACAGTGGGGTAGCATGACTCGGTGTGGATGATTGTAGACAGATATACCAAGTTAGCTCATTTTCTGTCTGTGAGAACAAACTTTATCATGGAACAATATGCAGAACTAGACGCGAGGGAGATTGTACATCTCCATGGGGTTTAGAAATATAGTGTCAGACCGGGATCCCATCTTTACCTCCATGTTTTGGGGAAGTTTGCAGAAGGCTATGAGAACTCAGTTGAAGTCGAGTACAGCTTACCATCCTCAGACAGATGGACAATTTGAGAGGACAATTCAGATACTGGAAGACATGCTTAAGGAAGTGTGTTAGATTTAGAGGGAAGCATATCCTTTTGATTGAATTTTCATACAACAACAACTATCAGTCAATGATTGGAGTAGCTCCATATGAGATGTTGTATGGCAGGAAATGTAGATCACCCATTCATTGAGATGAAATAGGATAGAGGAAGTGCTTGGGTCCTGAGATGGCTCAGAGAACTAGTGAGGCTATTGAGAAGATCAGAGATCGAATGCTCACCTCATAGAGTAGAAAAAAAGCTACGTTGATCCTAAGCGTAGGAACGTGGATTTCCAAGTTGGGGACCACGTTTTCCTCCGAGTTTCACCATAGTGAAATGATTTGGGAAGAAGGGCA
Organism: Humulus lupulus; assembly: GCF_963169125.1. Lineage (NCBI taxonomy): Eukaryota > Viridiplantae > Streptophyta > Magnoliopsida > Rosales > Cannabaceae > Humulus > Humulus lupulus. The sequence goes on from NC_084798.1 coordinate 59,676,448, forward strand.
AGTTGAGCCCTAGGTTCTTAGGACCTTTTGAGATCCTGGAATGGATTGGACATATAGCATATAGACTAGCTATGCCCCCAACTCTGTTAGGAGTTCACAACGCGTTCCATATATCGATGCTTCGAAAGTATGTGTTGGATACAACACACGTACTGAGTTATGACAATCTAGAGTTGGACCAAGAATTTTCCTATGACAAGAGTCTAGTCCAGATCCTTGATAGAAAGGAAAAAGTTTTGAGGAATAATAACATTGCCTTGGTGAAGGTGTTATGGAAGAACAACAAGGTTGAGGAAGCAACTTGGGAGCTAGAGCCAGATATGTAGGGCCGATATCCCGAGCTATTTAGGTAAATTTTGAGGATGAAATTTTGAGGATTTACTTGTGATTTATATGATTTTAGTTGAATATATGTGTGATTATGTGAAATGTATGAATTATATTATGATATGATTATTTTTTCATGTTTACGTATATTAAATGTGCTTAGAGACTCGTTTATGTTAAGAATAGGTGTTTTGTAATTTTGACCCATTGAGGGTAAATTTGTAATTTTGTATGCTATGTAATTGAGACCACATTATTATGTGGATTGTTATCCAAAAAACTGGCATAGATGACGTGGCAAGTGATTCCTGGACACGTGGCTGACATTTGGAGGAACTCTGCTAGGATATCGACCAGAAGGCACATTATAAGCAGTAGGCGGCCTAGTCTTACCTGCGATCAGTCTGGTCGCAGGTTCCACATTCAACATGATCTTCCAAATAAAGATCTTTGTAAATCTCGAAATTGACTCACACAATCTCCTGAGTATCCGATTATTTAGGAGAGAATATCTGTAACAAACTCATGTAATCCCCCTTGAGCCTATAAATAGAGAAAGATATCTCAAGGAAGGGACTTTTTTTTGGGCTTTCGAATTATTTGAGACTAGAGTAATTCTATCTGAGATATTGTATTGTTCTTCAGAGGTTAGTGAAACTCATTGAACCCTAGTTCTTTGATCACCCCTTTGATTCTCACATCAATAACAATCTAAGTGGACGTAGGTTATTACCAGATCCTGGGGCCGAACCACTATAAAAATATCGTGTTCTTATTATTTTCGTCATCACGTTCTTTTCAACGCATTCATCCACATCAAGCATATTTTGAATCCGTGTCAGTTGACCAAAATCATGGTCAACATTCTGGTGCTTTCATTGAGAGCTTGGTATATCATCGTTGAAAAAACCAATGGCGAAAACTGCAAGGAAAACTGGACAGGCGGCTGCCGCTGCACCGTCAAACCCGCCTCCTCCTCCTCCTGCAAGGGGTAGCTGAGGATGAGCCACATTTGGACTTTGAGGAGGAAGAAATGGATGACGCGACGCAGAAGAGTACTCTGGGGGCATTGCATGAAGAGCTGGCCAATCTGAGGGCCGGCCAAGAAAGTGCTGCCGAAATCATGGCGCGGCAGCAACAGGAGATTGAACGGCAGCGCGTGGAGTTAAGCGAAAGGCAGGCGGAGAAGGACCGCCGCCAGAGCGAAGCCATGGCAGCCCTCGAGGCAGCCTTGCAATTGGCTAGGAATCAGGCTGCACCTGCCTCGCAGCCTGATCAACCAGCAAATGGGCCACCCCAAAGGGGTCCCAATCCAAGTCCACCTATCCAACCCTCGAGCCCACAAAGGCCCGAGCAGCCTCAGGTGCCCCATGACGATGTCCCACTGGACCCTGAGGCACAGCCTCCATCCCAAGTTGGTCGCGACAATCCCCCGCATCAGAGGAAGAATAGGACCGAGCATCAGCCTCACAGTCCTAAACGCTATAGGGGCGACAAGCCAAACCTACCGAACAGAGGTCAGTATCCTCCTGGTAACAGGAGGAACTCAGAGTTAGGCTCTGCGGTCCGGGGTCCCCCACGGCATGATAATGCATGGGGACACAACGACCAGCGCAGGCCACCCTCTAACGCTCAGGACTCTTCAGCCTGGGATGGAAATCGAGGGAACAGTCGATCCCACCATAGCCAATCAAGATTCAGAGATGGCCATGGGTATAATGAAGCCGACTCAGGCAAAGGAAATGCCGGTCGGAGGAATGAAGAAAGAAATGGAGGCAGGAGCCAAGCACCTCAAGATGACCAACCCAATAGACGGGACGCTGGGGGGCAACCCAGGCAAAATAACGTCTTCAACCGGCTCGGAGCTAGCAAGCAGCGGAGAAGAGATGAGAACTTGAGAGATGTACTCAACGATCGCCACGAGCGACATGGCGAGAACATCCCCCCAGCAACAGAGGCCACAGTGATTCCTGTCGCTGTACAAGCCCAGATAGATGCCCTCAACCAGGCGGTGCAACAGCTGGTCGGGGGAAGAACATCTCATATCGACCACGATAGGAGGAAAGGCACTCCTTTCGTCCAGAGGATAGCAATGGCAGAGACTCCTAGCAAGTTTAAAATGCCTACGCTTCCGAACTTTGATGGGTACGGTGAACCAGTATCTCACGTTAATAAGTTTGAGATACAAATGGACATTCAGAAAGTGTCCAAAGACGCTCGGTGCAGGATCTTCCCTGCAACACTTTCTGATGCCGCGCAGGAGTGGTTTTTCAAGTTCCCTCCTGCAAGCATATTTTTCTTGGGAGATGTTCGTAAGGGAGTTTTACAGACAGTTCTATGCAGGTCGTGTGCATCCGACCGAGGCAAATCAGCTGGTTGAAATTCGCCAGCAGGATGGAGAATCATTGAAGGACTACATCCAATGCTTCATGCAAGCAGCAGCTGGAGCTAAAACAGTGGGGGACGAAGGCAAAATGATGGCCATAACCGCAAGAGTTAGGCGTCGCTCCCCCCTCTGGAAGAGCCTCAGCAAAGATGGAGTTAGAACTACCCAGGAATTCTTGGACCAGGCTGATCGATACATCAAGCTCGAAGATGCCATTGCTGACGATGGAAAGCCTTCAGGCAAGGATAAGAAAGCAGCCGAGCCCGCCAAAGCCGCCAATGGGTCTAAATCTAACGGCAAAGGCAACGGGAACGGTAACGGCAATGGGAAGAATGGTGGAAAATGGCCACACAACGAGCCTTCCACCTCCGATAACAACGAGCCTAGGGTAATCGTTATGAACCTCGGTTCACTAACTACACTGCCCTAGTCGAGTCTCGGGGAGAGGTTTATCAGGCCACGAGTTCCAGTGTGCCTTATAAGAAGCCTGCCCCCATTCGAAAGGATATTTCGAAAAGAGACACCACCAAGTTCTGTCGTTATCATAACAACTACGGACATGACACCAACGAATGCAACCAGTTAAAGGATGAAATCGAGTTCCTTATTAGACAAGGACACTTGAGAAGATACATACGGGCCTCGGGAAATTCCCAACGAGAAGCTCCGGGTGGCAACGAGCAAGCGCCCACGCTCCAACGCTCGCCACCTTTGTAGCCTGCCCCTGTGACTGGCACACTGTTAACCATTTGTGGAGGCCTGTACCTTGTAGGAAATAGCAGAAAGGCCAGGGAACAATATGCTCAGACTCTGCGCCATGACCAGGACATCGAGATGATGACTGTGGAGGATCGTGCGCCAAAAAAGGCTCGCTCAGAAGAGGGTGAGATAACCTTCTCTGATAGCGATGCCCATCACGTCCGGTTCCCACATTCCGATCCGCTGGTCGTGGATATCCAAATGGCCAACATGATGGTGAAGAGAGTGCTGGTCGATACAGGAAGTTCACTGAATATCCTGTATAAGTCTTCGCTGGAATGCATGAAACTGTCCATTAAGGACTTGGAGCCTTGCAACCAAACAATATACGGCTTCTCTGGTGAGGGACTCGCCCCCGCCGGATCGATCAGACTGCCAGTGATGACAGGTACAGCGCTTGCTACCAGGACATTACTCGCTACTTTTGTAGTAGTCAATTGTCCTTCGGCGTACAATGCCATCATTAGAAGGCCTATACTGGTTGATCTACACGCCGTCATCTCTATGTGGCACTTAGCCATGAAGTTCCCCACAGACGCAGGGGTAGGACGCGTGTTGGGTAACCAGAGGGAAGCCAGGGAGTGCTATAACTCCTCGGTCACGAAGGCGAAAAAGGGAGCATCAAAGAGCACTACCTCAGATAAGTTGCAGATGGCGATCGATACGCAAGCCCAATCCGGTGATGAGGTCACCAAATAGGGTGTTACCCAAAGTGAGGATAGAGATCTAGATCCTCGCTTTGGGGATTTTGAAGAGAACGTTGGACCCGTTGAGGACCTGGAAGAGGTCAAACTCGACGAAAAAGACCCGACCAAAGTCGTAAAGGTCGGGAGAAACTTAGAACCAACCATGAAGCATGCACTGGTGGAATTTTTGTGGAAGAACCAGGAAGTCTTTGCCTGGTCACACAAAGACATGGCTGGGATAGACCCTGCAGTTATCAGCCATGTCCTGAACATAGACAAGACTTTTTCACCCGTGCAACAAAAAAGAAGGCTGCTCTATAAAGATCGGTCGAGAGCCTTAAAAGAAGAAGTTAAAAGATTAAAGGAGAATGGGTTCATCCGGGTAGCGTATTATCCATCGTGGGTCTCCAATCTAGTGCTGGTTCCCAAGCCTAACGGCAAATGGCGAACATGTGTGGATTTTACAGACCTCAATAAAGCCTGCCCAAAGGATTGCTTCCCACTCCCAAGAATCGACCAGCTGTTCGATGCTACTGCAGGACACGAGGTCCTCTCGTTCATGGATGCATATTCGGGCTACAACCAGATTAGCATGCATCCCCCTGACAAGGGTCACACCAGCTTTCGGACCGATACAGGCTTATACTGTTATAAAGTAATGCCCTTCGGACTGAAAAACGCAAGTGCGACTTACCAGCGGCTAGTCAACCACATGTTTAAAGAGCTTATCGGAGTAAACATGGAGGTATACGTGGACGACATGCTGGTAAAGTCTAAGAAGGCAGAAGGACATGTGGAGGATTTACAAGAGTGCTTTGATGTATTGAACGAATACCAGATGAAGTTAAATCCCCTCAAATGTTCCTTCGGAGTTGGATCAGGGAAGTTTTTGGGGTTCATTGTAAATTCAAGAGGAATCGAGGCCAAACCCGACAAAATAAAAGCCCTGATCGACATAAAATCGCCAGAAAGGATCAAAGATGTACAAAGTTTAACCGAGAGAGGATACTTTCTAAGGTAGTTGGCAAGCATCCGAGGAGTCACTTGGCTGGTCGGGGAGAGATACCACTCGACATCAGGCAGATTCTGATGGCGAGGGCGGGCTCTAGTTTGGATATTAGGGTCAGGAGCAGGATTTTCTTGACCACTGGTCGAGGGAACCCTAGCCTGCGAATCAAGCTGGGCAGGAGAGTTTGGGCTATCTTCGGAGTCGGGTCTTTTCTTGCCTAAGGATTTAGAAAGGGCCATTTGAGGAGGAGATGGGCGAAGTCTAGGAGAAGATCGTGAAAAAGGGATCTCGTGAATTCTGTCGATCGGTTGTTCTTCGCCTTCGAGCAGCTGGGCAAGATGATCGTCATCGATGGGCCGTTCACCTCCCCACAAATCTGGCATTAAAGTCTGCAAACAGAAGAATGGGGAGGTGAGGATGGAGAATTTTTAAGACTTTTTAGAATAACGTTGTTCGAATATAAAAGCTAAGCTTTTATACAATAGCATTCTAGCAAAAGCTAAAAAAATTTCGCATGAACAGTTTGAAAAACGGATCAAAGGGTGAAAGCAAAAAGTTTTTTGTAAAAGCTTTTTCAACTCCCCTTAGGGCGAGAAAAACTTATTTTTCGGCTGGCCTAAAAATCGAATTTTTACTTCGGTTTTACGTCCTAAAAGTATGATCCCAACTATCAAACTAACTCGTAACTTTTTTCACCCACGAGACATTCTATTGACAAGCATCTCAACACAATAGTAGATAAACTCAACAGTAAAACAAACAGGAACATGCATTGCAATAGTACGAAACATAAAGATTCAAAGACTTACCAGAAAGAAGATCAAGGAGATTGGTAAGAGTTTTCGGAGATCGAGGAACTCTCGGGCTGAGTCTTGAAAATATAGAAGAACGGTCTCTGGAAGAAGATGGAAGCTCTGGTTTTAGGGTTTCTTGAAAGGGCAGTGGCGTGTGTAAAAAGAAAAAGGGAACTTCGGAGATGTTATATATAAGTTTGTTTGTGGCATTAAAAGGGAGTAATTATCAGTTTCCCTTTCTTCGAAGTATGGGGAAGCTAGATAGCCGTCGAATTATTACTGGGGAAGCAAAAAGTCATGATTAGACAAGAGTAGGTTGCTTTTTCCAAGGACACACGAAGGGTTCTGACACGTATGGCGGGGTCACCGAACGGTCGTTTCCTCAAAAGCTTATTTATTGCTCGTAATAAATAAACTTGGGGGGAAAATGTTATCCAAAAAACTGGCATAGATGACGTGGCAAGTGATTCCTGGACACGTGGATGACATTTGGAGGAACTTTGCTAGGATATCGACCAGAAGGCACATTATAAGCAGTAGTCGGCCTAGTCTTACCTGCGACCAGTCTGGTTGCAGGTTCCACATGCAACATGATGTTCCAATAAAGATCTTTGTAAATCCTGAAATTGACTCACACAATCTCTTGAGTATCCGATTATTTAGGAGAGAATATCTGTAACAAACTCATGTAATCCCCCTTGAGCCTATAAATAGAGAAAGATAGCTCAAGGAAGGGACTTTTTTTTGGGCTTTCGAATTATTTGAGACTAAAGTTATTCTATCTGAGATATTGTATTGTTCTTCAGAGGTTAGTGAAACTCATTGAACCCTAGTTCTTTGATCACCCCTTTGATTCTCACATCAATAACAATCTAAGTGGACGTAGGTTATTACCAGATCCTGGGGTAGAACCACTATAAAAATATCGTGTTCTTATTATTTTCATCATCACGTTCTTTTGAACGCATTCATCCACATCAAGCATATTTTGACTCTGTGTCAGTTGACCAAAATCAGGGTCAACATGGATATATTTGCGATATTTGGCATGAGTCAACCCTTTAGAGAAATTTGGTGGAAATGTCACAACGAGGACTTATACTCGGATTGGGGTGAGCAAAGGGGTATTTTGGTAATTTTACATAATTTTAAAAAATGCTTGGGTTATGGAATGTTTTGAGTGAAATAATGGTGTTTGGAAGATTAGAGAATTTCATTGGGAATGTTGGGTATAATTAGAGGTTCGATGGAGAATTAGGCTAAAATGAACAATTTTCCCTTAGGGATGCTTTGAAGAGGGATCATGGGGTGAGGGTATAGTGGTCTTTTGCTCTATGTGGTAGAGGAGTTGGCTGGGTTAGGCAGCTCATGCTTGGTCAACTAGGGCTCTCCTCTTTGGTCATCTTCAAAAGCTCATCCAAAGACATCAAGTTCAAGACATCTAGGCTAAATCAAGAATTTGAAGGAGTCCTAGGAGGAATTGAAGGGATTCAAGAGACATAGTACTTCCAAGGATCACTTTACTTAACTAAGAACTTGAAATTCAGAGAGATTTTTGCAAGGCTCGGGATAGGGATCGCACTTGAGGTCGTATCACTATTTACATAGAACTCGAGGTAAGGGCAAAGGGAAGCTGGACCAGGCGTGAGTTGGAGGGCTATAAGGGCAGTGTGTACATACTCAGTCTTCTCTACTACCACGATTGAAGTATTTTTAAGGAATAGGAGTTTTCAGTTTGGTTTTTCCGCTTAGGTCGGCCAACTTGTAATTTTGTAAAGAAATTGTATTTTGATTTGTAACCCTTGGGATCCCTTGTAAACACACAAACCTTTTTAATGAAAAGTTGGCTTCTTTGACTAAAATTTTTAATACCAAGACCATTATTTAACTTTACTTACACGTTTAAGTCCAAATGACTCGCTTAATGAGTTAAGCACTATCTTTAAACACATAGTGTAACAGTCCTGGATTATTAGGGCGTTACAGGCTTGATTTTACTCAATTGATTCAACAAGTGTGGAATTTGGATCCAGGGTTTTTTCCCTAACTTGTTTCCGTAGAGGTCTAGTAAGAAGTACAGCTCGCTACCAAATTGATCATGGGCACTTCTAATGTACATGCATGTTGTTAGAGTTAGACAGAATCCCATGTCGACATATGTTTGCAGTAATGAAGCACTTGAACCTACATTGCATTCTCGAACCTCTGTTTAAGGTGCAGTGGAGGAAAGATGCAAAAATCACAGGTGAGTTGAACACCACTTCCCATTCTTAGGTCCCCCATGATGTGTTATTATGTACATGATGGGGAACGTTGACATCACGCTTCAATGCAATTGGGTACTATGCAACACAACGTGTGGATACATATGAAGAAGCATGGAATGAAATGTCTCGTTTGGAGGAAAATTTTAAAATAATTTGTGTTAAGCCTATTAATGAGTCTAAACCAAGTGGTGTTGTACATGGGGAGAACTGATCACAACAACTGCACAGAGTAATAAGAGATCCGAAAATTGTGAGAATGAAGGGGAGGGAACAAAACAAATCAAAATTCAAAGAGAAGGGCATGGATAATGCGACCCCAAGGAAGAAGTGTCGCAACTGCAACCAATTAGGCCATAACAGGGCAACTTGTGAAGTTGCATCAGGAATGGAGTATCAAGCAATGGAGACAGAAAATCCAAGATCTTCCAATTATCTAATGTATGATATTCCATCATTGGACTGCATCAAACAGAGTCAAAGGAGTGATTTCAGAGGAGACAACCTGACAACTGAGCAATGGTACAATGACCAATCCTAACTATGTCGAAACATATTTCAATTTTTTTTAGCATTATTAAATCCCATAGTTGCGTGACAAGTTGAAGTCTAAGGATTTACGCAGGGTTTAGATTTAGTTTGTCCAAAAATACATGAATTATGTGTAATTATTTGTATGAAAAACTTTTTTCATATTTAATGTTTTTTATATACTCGTTTACTAAATCTGACCATGTGTTCTTCATACCCTAAAAGTAATAGGTTCATTTTGGAATTGAAGTTACTAATTTGGGTAAGAGTGATTTATGGAGGGATCAAAAGGGTAATAAAGCAGGCGATGAGACAGAGCACCAATTCATTGTCTGTCCAAAGGGGCTAAACGATATAGGGTTATGTAGAATGAAGGGAAGCTTTGTCCCTCCAAATTTCAGAAAATTAGTTCCTAAAATAATCCAATAATTGGATGATAATAAAATTAAAATGAATATCCTCCAAAACATTAAAAGGTATATACTATATATTAATAGAGTAGAATAATTTTAATATTACATATTCTATCCATCCTTCCTAATTTTCTCTTAATACTGAACAACATATGTGGGGATAGAAGTCATCCTCTTCATCCATCAAATTGTCTATCATTCTCAAACTCTCCATCGAGGTTTTATTTCCATCCTTCCTACCAAGCATAGTATTAGGATGAAAGATGTTGTGATAGTCAGTATTTCATGATCCGTAGGGGGAAAGACCGGGTAAAGTTGTGCAATCCCACATCACCTGGGGAAGGTCAAGTGTGATGATTCTAAGACTGTGTAGGTATGGGACTACACAGTTGAAGATGGCATAAATGGATTGATGGGTACTACCTATATCAACAAGATGCATCTTCTTTTCGGTAGCCCATCACTTGAGAACTATAAAGTTAAGCGTGCTTTACTTGGAGTAATCTCAAGATGGGTGACCTCATGGGAAGTTTTCCCAGGAAGCGTGCGAGTGAGGACAAAGCACGCTGGAAAGACTCATGTTGGTTTGTAGGGCCAGTCATCATTCCAGGAAGCAGCCATAGTGACGTGGGACATTACAGATGTGGTCGTCCTACCAAGCATAGTTTTACGATGAAAGATGTTGTTATTTCATAAATTTAACCAATATAGAGTTTATTGACAATACCCCTATATATTATTTCTTGTTGTAAAGTGTTTAGGGGACATTGATTATTTTACCATTTCTCATTTAACAGTAATCAAATCTATTTCAATTGAGGCTAAATTCATTGAAATAATACTCTAGTTGAGGTTGTTTAAGATCAATATATATGATGCTCCTCGGTATACTTAGTTGAATGCGTGATGGTAGTTGTACTATTAATAATAATCAGTGGGCCCCACTTGTCCAAGGGTTAGGTTCGTGATATCTTAGACAGTATGGAGCACATTCTTCATGCTTTGGCCAGACTTATATCATAATTTGGAAGCTTAGGGTAGGTAGAGATTGAATCAAACAAGACATTACATGTATTCAGATAAATGAAGTACTCATATATATTTGCACTATTACTCCTAAGTCATAAGGTGTGATTGGATTGAAGAAATCTGAATTGAATAGGTCTATAATTTGACAAACTCGATGTGTTCCTCAATGTAGAATAGTGGGAACAAATATGGTTACTTACATCTTGTAATTAATACGACACGTCATAAAAGTATCTAAAATTTTTGGAAATGATAACCTTAATTTTCGATAAATAGTAGTGCCATAAAATTAGTCTTAAAATAAAGGCATCATTAATTTGTGAGTCGTTATAAACATGCTTAAAACCTTGGTTAAATAAAAAAGACCAACAAATTGCATCATACAACTCATTAATGTGAAGTAAGAACTATCATGTACATGGCGCCATAGACATTGGATCTTCATGTTCTTCTACGTTCAAGTGGGACAACATCACCAACTATATTGTTTATTTTCTTCTGTAGGTAGTCATCATATCTACTCATTGCTTCTACCTTAGGTTCCTCTACTGCTTTCGATACCCTTTCGTAGGCTGCCATCAACGTAGCCTCCCTAAATTCTTCTAATTTCTTACTCTTATGTTCTAGCTCAGTTTCCAACTAGATTATCCTTGCTTTCATGGAGTCATTTTATTTCTCTAGCATGCGGCAATTGAAATTTCTGAAGTTAATTTCTTCCTCCTTCTACTCTAATTTGAACTTGAGATCGTTTATATACTCTATAGGTTCGGAGGGGAGGCTCGTTATGTTGTTGTTGGTGAACTCGTCCCACTCTGGCGGGTCTACCTTACAGTGGCCCCTATTAGGAATTACATCAATGTTGCAAGAGTTCAATGAGGAATTTAAATACATGATGTATAGGTCAAAGGAAAAATGTTTGGGTGGAAGGGATGAAGAGATGGCTGCCAAAACAGTAGGTAGTGGTTTGTGTGATGAAGAAGCATTTTTTACTCATTCAAAATGGGGATTTGTTGGAGGGTGTCTATATATGAAAAGGGTCTCATGTAGACATCACATTTTTGGTGATAATATGACATGCCAAAGGTCAATTTGACAGTGAATGGTTTGACATACCATGAAGATTCCTTATTTTATGCACAAGGCACAATTCCTTGGGTGGTAATGAAATCATGCCAGAAGGTGTAAGAAAGTGAATAACATGAGAATGCTATTTAAATTGAGGGTTGCTTTAAAATAGCAGTGTAGCACACTGTGTAGTGGACCACCCTAAAAAAATTCCAAGATTAATGATGGTTGAGGTAAATGTGTAAAGTGTCTTGTCATCAATAATGGAGGCCCTTCAAACTATTATAAAAGGCCATTTATTAGGAAACCCAATCACTTTATGTTCCATGTCCAAGTATATTATATCCCTTGTGTACGATCGGTTTACCCTACACCTTTTCTCTTGGACAACCCAATGGTAACCTCCACCCAGGTTGAGGTAGGGAAGGGGAAAGACCACAACTTTCCTTTTAGACAACCCATTGCCAACCTCCAACCCAGAAGAGTTAGAGAGGAAGAAAGCCCACAATGTTTCAAAGATAGACCACGATGGCCTAAATGATGTCAATGGAAGGTCAACTTGTAGTAGGAACGTACTTGTATTCGATCTTCCAACTTGGTGTGACGTTTGGGTGGTCAATGTCGCTCTTGTGATCAAATTAACTATGTCTAAAAATGGTTTGTCTTTAAAAGAGTGTTTTTATATATGTCTAAAAATGTTGCAATGGTAGGAAGAATCATCTCACGTAAGGTAGTGCTAGGTCACTTGTTTTGCTTTGGCCTACGTGAGGAAGATATATATGTGTATGTGGCGACCTTTGTGATTTTTCACCTTATGAGGTGATTAATGAATGGATACTCATTTTATTGCCTGTTATGAACATATAAACAACAAGAAGCAGCCGCATAATATGTTCATAGAATCTATGATTATGTGGAAGACATAAAAAAAAGTATGAATACATGTGACCTCACATTTTTGCCTTAAAGCAACTCCAACTATGCTATCAAGTTTTTAGTAAAATTTTACTTGGAACGGATAAAAAGTAATTTTAGGAGTCATTTTTAACTTAACATCTCCAATAGCACTTTCTATTATAGGAAATTATTGAATAATTTAATTTTTTTTGGGTGAAACACAGTTTCGTTACATAAATAAACCTTCAATTACAATAAGAATCAAATAGTAATAATGATGATAAAATAATAATAAAATATAGTTAAGCTATCCTTGGAAGCTGTCTATATTTGGAGAGCTAAACAGGTAAAACTTAAAATAGCCTTTTGTAGTGATAAAAAATAAAAAAATAATAAAAAGTTAATTTTTAGCTATTTTACTTGAAAAAATAGGGTTTAGGTAGTGTGGTTGGAGATGTTCTTACAAATTAACCAAACGAAAGAGAAGTGGGTAGTATGGCCTAGGAATTGCATTAGTTAGGTGATAAAACTTTTAGTTTAAAATTTTAGATGTCCAAGTTGATGAAAAATTAGTTTGACGAGTAATTAACAAAACATAACTACAAGAATGTTAAAGTCTACATTAATTGGTAATTAGTCGCTGAAGCAATTATTTTCATACAATTTAAACATTTAATATAAATAATTGGAAAAAGTAATTGTATTAAATTAAATTAATTGTTTTGGTTTTTAGACAATGAATTTTTTTTTGTTATTTTCGTTCTTTATTTGAGACTAAGTTAGTAATGTTCAAAGAGAGTATAGAATAATATGTAATTGTACAACTCAAATTTTTTTGATACAATTACGTCTTAAATTTCAGTTTAGAATGAAAGGAATGGAGAAGTATCGAATTGATGCGTGTCGTATGCTGTATCAAACTTAATTATTTATTATTTCTTAATTATACCAACTACTTAAGTATAGTGGAAAATAATGGTCAAACCCACGAGGACTATGATTCAATTTATTATTCAAAGTGCAAGCAAGAATTAAAAAGGGATTTTGTTTAAAGATTTAATAACATGAAATAAAGCAATGATCAAAGATCAATGGATAATATGATTTTGGAAATCAGTTAAGAATTATTCTCTAGCTTCAACAATAAGTCTATCAACAATGACAAATAAGTTTCCCCATTCATAACACACATAGGATAGGTTCACGAGTCACTGGTATTAAGAATATATTAGCCTGAATCTCATCCTCTTTAGGGTTTAACACTTCGGCAGAGGAAAGTATTCCTCCAAGGTAAAATGAGAGTCGAACATGTACGGTTTCGAATCCCTACAATTAACCCCTTTATACCCCGTTTATAGCCGGCATCAAGATAGAAAATGGGATGCTAGCCTTAATGAAAATAAAGGTTTACATTGACCTCCAATTTTTTTGGGAATTACTTGTTGTGTCATTAATATCAAGTGTGTGGCACTCGATTATTTGCCTAATTGGGTGATCTCTTAGAGTAAAAAAGGGGTGGTCCCCAAAATAGTAACATAAAGGCGCTTGCGACCACTCCATCGTTCAAAATAATTTGTAATGGAAAATGGGACCTGTTTGCTTTTTATCATTTAGTTCTCATTCAAAATTAATAAATAATTGGTTGGTACTTAGACATTTCAACACTTCCAAAACACATTTATATTAACTATGGAAATGTTAGTGATCCATAACCTATATTTCAAAGTTAGGGTGGAATTAATCATAATAACATTTGTGAAAATTGTGACAAAACTTTTCGACTCATCCAATATTCAATTAACTATTGTAAAGTTTTATTTAAGGGGAATTGATGAAGTAAAATTCACCAAACAATTACAGTCTTGTGCTCATTTTTCTTTAAATTATGCTAATTGTGGTATATTTGTAAAAGTCCACTCTAAATTGACATGATTTTGAAAGAATGATTCACGTGATCTATAAAATCCCAAACAATTTTGATCCAATATACCACTGAAGACATTACAGTCGACCCAATAGAAGAACTTATTCACAGGGAATATACCCTATATTTTTTTAAGAAATATTAATTTTAAAAAAAATTGAAAATGTGTTAGGGAAGATATACACAATCTCGGCCAGGGATTCTCGGCTAGGGACTTGCGTCTGTTAGTATCTCACCGGGTTGAGAACAATACCCATTAGTAACCTATTCTACCAGGCCTATGGGGACTATTGAGTTTCTCTATAGAAAACCATGCCTTCACATTCCATAGAGCATTTATAAATCTACCCCTAATTCATATTCACCTTCACGTCAAAACGCCTTCCATCTTCCAAGAAGATGAGGTACAAAGCCTTGGCTAGCTACCCTCCTCCCAAGATGGCTAGCAACGATGACGAGTCTTAGAAGGTGTCTCGCCCACGAAGGGTTGGTCATCCAAGGAAACACAAGAACGACTCTAATGAAAGGCCACCGAAACAAGTCGTACCTCCACAAACATTACAAGGCGGCGAACTCCAACAACATCATTCAAAGACTTAGCCACTCCGTAAGCGAGGTGATAAATTTATCAAGAAATGGTTCCTCTACTTAAACATTTAATCTCTTTGCATTTTTAAAGAAAATACTGTTTTAACCTTACTTGTCAAATGCTTTCAATTTTTGAGACAATGACGTCTTTATTTTCTTTATAATATGACAAAGGACGACTCCGAAAAAATCCACCGCCTCCCAGTGAAGGACTGACAGCGGGGAAAAACCAGAACTGCAAGCAATGCCCTTCTCTTCTTCCGATTTAGAGATCTCAGACACTGGTATTTACATGAGCAGAAGTATATTGCAAAATTTGGCTTTCAGCATGTTGTTCAACCTGCAAACGGACGTTGACGAAATAAAGAGCAAAGGGTGTTACCATTGTTTCCATGGGGACCAAAAAAAGAGTCATGACGTATTCAAATGGAAGTCTCCAAGTCAAGCCCGTCGTTCCAGCCCTAGCTTGTAAGGCAAGAATATTGAAGGTTCTACTTTGTGTATTGTACTGGTGTCTTTAATGAAGCTCTTTATTATGTTAGTATCTTTTCGTAGAAAACAAACAACGAGGTTTCTAGTTATGTATAAAATTTTATTTGGCATGTCCACATCGGATCCTAATGTTTGCTCTTACTGGAAAGGGCAACATTAGCTCTTGTTCAATTTGAATTACTATATATCATGGTAATGTCTTCCCTTACATACCTGGGTTTTCAATAACTTGGGAACATTTTCAAAACCAAAAGTTAAATTAGTTACAGTATGATTCCCAAGGCTATATATGTGTTCATTATATTAAGTTTACTATAACTTCAAAACAATGACTCGAACCCATCCAAATGGGCTATGTGGAAAATAACACACTATTGAACGAAAGTTTGTAGAAGAAACCGGTAATGATTTCTAGTGAATAACCTTAAATATGATACAATTGCATACCTAATATAATTGGCAATTGATTCACTCATTTTTCTTATTGAAATACAACCTGGCCATTGAAGTGCAATTGAAAATTGTTTCAGGAAAAAAAAAACACAACCAAAAATTCAATTTTTGTTACATCCACCTTGTTTTTTGTTATCCAAATTTTAACAATAATTACGTAGCCTTACTAAAATGTTTACGTGGAGATATTCTTCATTCTTCTAGAAAAGAAAATTTAAAATTCTCCCACATTACCCATACTATGGTTGCATACTTGCACTTCATTTTTTAAATCAACTAATAATTATATGTGTCAAAGTCAACTTATCTTATTCTCTTATTCAAATAAAGAGGGTACAAACCAAAGTATTACTCTTATTCTTCCTACTCCTTGGAACCCAATGGGAAATTAAACCTTCCATAATTTTCCCACACAAGTGAAACTTTGTGGAAATGTAAATTTCCAAATTTGAGTGGATCCAAAAACCATATAAAAAGAACCATCACTATAGCAAATCAACCATATTAGTTGTATCATAGGCCCAAAGCAACCACGGGCCAATACCATGGTTGTACTGTTTGCCCAAGCTATGGCCTCAACTCACCACATTTTCAGTCAAAGAAAATTAATATGCATGTTTTAATACACCAAACAAGAAAAATAAACAAGGAAGTATAACAAACAGTGAAGCAATAAATGTACATTAATATGGCATCACCGATTGTGCTCTACTTTATCAAATATAAAATCATCTCAATTCACTTTTCCACCCACAAAGAGACAAGATCCCAACACACTTGCTACGCCATGTTTCACTTGCAAAGCACCATATAGAACCAACACCTCTCTCATTTCCACAAGGAACACACTCCAATTTTATAAATACAAATAGAAACCTTGCCATGATTGTGTTCGACGAATGATAGTGCGCTGTATACGATATTGTCACAAGATCAATATGTCCTTCAATCTAGAAATCGAGATTCAATTGAATCAACTTTAATATCTATTTTTTTAACTTGCCTATGTACTCGTTTAGACAATGCTCCTAGTAAGTTCATTTATGATTATTTTTCTTCATTATAAATGACTCAGAGGATACTCACTCTTTCATTGTTTTAAAAACAACTTCCAAGAAGGTATTGCAAACCCTTGATTTAGTCGCCTCCAATTTGGAATGGAGTTACAATCACAACCAATGGATGCTCAAATCTGTCTAAAATTTTAACAATGTACGCTAATAGATTCCACAAAACTAAAGGATTTGCGAGCTGGGAATACCACCAGCCGCTCTTGTCTGCATATGTACACTTAAATATTGTGGTGAAATTACAACAAGCCAAGAAAACTTATCATTGCCACGTGCCTAGTAAAAATGTCCTACTCCATGGAAACAACCAAGACAGTTTCATAAAGTTGTTTGATCTTACAGATGGGGCAATTCAAATGGTAGGCCATGTTGGACTTCCCCTAGAACCCCTACTATTTTTCAAAACCAATTGTGTGGCTTAACAATGAAGGAGTAATTCTATATTCAACACACAGATTACAACTATGGGATATAGGCCAGAGTCAGCCATGATAATAAGCAATTTTCCCTTCGTGGGAATGACTATCAAGGCCTTCACAACTGTTAAAGATTTTAATGACAACCAGCTACATCTCTGAAACAGGTAAAAATTATGTCATTCCATAATATTAACTATGAAATGCAAACATTCAATATATCATCATCATAGTTCGTTCGAAAACTACATGTAAATGCTTCCCTAAAAAAGTAGTCTTCAAAATATTGCACACAGCGTAACGATGAATGGTGTCACCGCAACATATTGTACAAAGCTAGGCCTGCACTTGTTAGAATCTAGGAGTCCTACCGTTCAAGTTATTAAATTTACCAAACAAATTTAGGATGTCTTCACCATCAGCCTCAATAGACACTCAATCCTCATCGGAGTAAGGATAGAATCTATCTCAAAATATTATCAGCATGGAAACAATGTTGTGGATATAGACATAAGGGGTGGTAGTACAATGACAACTTACATACTTCCAGAATCCCCAAAAGATTTGCAATTAAATACAAGAATCAGGCAGGTGTGGTTAGATGGTCAAAAAGTTTTAGCGATAAATCAGATGTTTGTCTATGTTTTCAATAACTCTAGCATAGAGTACAAAAGCGTGATTCAGGACGTCCTACTGCACCCAATAAGACATACTCATGCAATCGACACTTCTCAGTTGGTTGACCCCATCTTTAGTGCAATCAATAACAAAGTAATAATTTCCTCCTCAGCTAAGCCGCTAATGTGTTGTGCATTTTAACTCGCATATCTCATTAGACATTTCAGTTGAACCTAAATGAGTGTATTAGTGATTATTTTTACAAACAATATCTCCTTAATGTTATCACTCTTTTTCTTTTTCCCCTAAATTAACTAGAAAAAAACCAAAAAAACACAAGGCAAGTGCAATAGTACCATTAATATTTTCTTGAAATATTGTCACACATAATTAGACGTCGATGATTAAGTCATCCCATATTGCCTATATTTATTTTAATCTAACATTTGGTATCAGTCGCCAGTTTAATCTCTGCCTTGTTATTTTTGTATGCATATATACACATCTATTATATATTCGTGTATATAGTTTCATATATCGTTGAAAATTGGAGATTGTTAATTCATATTGTTTCTCAATTTTAATTGCATTAGAAATCTTTTGGTAAGTGTTTCTAATAATTTGTTATTTGAGAAACTAATTTAAAAACAAAACAATGACCATATACATACACATTCATGGCCTTAAGTTGAAATTTTTATTTATTATTCATTTATTTTTTTTATTCAAATATGTATTTTCGATCTATTTGAGTATTAGGAAATCTTAAGATTATATTTTCTAATGTTTTGATGTATCAAAAACAAGTTTTGAAACTCAAAACAACTTTTGAAACCTTAAGAACCCGGTTATAGTCAAACTCTTTCTTTGATATTAATGTTTGATTTTAAGTTGTTGTTTATGAAAAATAAGGCTATGAATCTTCATATCTATGTATTTACATGAGTTCTGGGCTTTAAAATCTTGAAAATTGACGTCAAAATGGAGTTTTCCAACCGGGTACACAACAGGGTCCGAAGGACCCATTTTTCTGCAACCGGGTCAAATTGACCTGGATAGATGTTGAAGAAGGTGGAAAAACGACATGTCATTTTCCACCATGCAGCGCCAAAAACGACCCTTCGTTTGACGGGTCCTACGATAATTCTAAGGGGAAAACGACATGTTGTTTTCCCCATGGTTATTTAAAAAAATTTAAGAAAAATTCCAAAAAAATTACATTTTTGATTTATTTTGGGATTTTATTATTTTCTTGATTTTAATGCTTATTTAGACAATAAATATCATTTTTAATTTTTTTTCAATTTAACTAAAATATATAATTTTGGTAAATTATATATTTGGAAATTAATTAAAATGTGCAATTACTTGATTTTGATGTATTTATTGCATGGCATATTTCTTTTATTCATGCAATATTAATTAATTGTGCTCTTTTAATAATGTAATTACTTTTTGTTTTACAATTAAGTTTGTGCAATTATTTTATTAATTCACCAAATCAATAAATGATATTATTGTCTTATTTAGCATTAATATTTTCTGCCAAGCATATGTATGAAATTATTGTATTTATTTTCGTACATATAGTTAATTATGCTAATTTGTATGATTATTTTGTTACTATTCATGCAAAATTTATTATTAGTATAATTATCTTTCATTTTATATGTATGGCTTTATAATTTTAAATACATTATATATATTCCAGTATTGTGCTAGATATATTTAGATTATATTCAAACATTAAGATAGGTTGAATAATATTTAGCACATTACTCTTCATAATTTATTCATAAAATATTCATAAAACATTTAGGGTGAATAAAATTATGAATAATTCATAAACAATTTTGTGGTTAACATAAGAATGCATGAAACTGAGATATATGCTCAATCTAGAATGATTTTTAATGATCTTCGGACGACCACACTAGGAGCACTACTCTCTGTGATTGCCTATTATTTTATAACGAAATTGTTCTTAGGTCTTCCTAGAGCCTAAAACATAATGTCTAGTGAACCATATAATTTTACATAATTAGGGAGTAGCCACAACATTTTTAATTATATAAAATTGTATATTAATTTGAAAGGATCACATAATGGACATAAATTGTGATTAATTAAATAGATGTAGTAATTTTACCCCATAGGGATTTTATTATATTTATATAATTAATTAGGATAATATATTAAATTAATTTTCTTAATTTACCCACAGGTGTTATGAAATTAATTTAATAGTTTTATCATAAAGTTTAATATAGATAGAAGTATCAAACCTTAATTTAGCCCAAATAATTCGTTTGAATAATCTATCATTCTTTACATCCAATTTTATTAAATTAAAAATTTAGCCTATTTGCAATTTTTGTTCAATAAAATTCCATCATTCAGCATGTTATACATTGGTAAAACATGACTTCATTAAGCCTCAATCTTCAAAATCTAAGTTTGTAATCATATTCATGCAGCTTCTTCATCATCCTCTAGTTTCACTGAAATCCTTACCGAAATTCCTGAGCTTAGGGGTGATAATTTCAAAATCTGGAAGGAACGAGTTCTTCTTCATTTAGGCTACGCCGACATGGACTACGCAATAAGGAAGGACAAACATGTTGCAATCACTGCGACTAGCACTGCTACTCAGATCGCACTATATGAAAAATTGGAGCGGTCCAATCGCCTCAGCATCATGTTCATCATGTCCAAGATCCCTCTGGGAATGCGTGGATCGGTGGAGCAACCTGAGAAAATCAAAGACTTGATCAAACTGATCGATGAGCAGTTTGACACTTCGGACACACCACTTTACAACAACCTCATCCACCAGTTCTCATCCACAAAACTCACTGGTGTCAAAGGAGTTAGAGAACATATTTCAAGGATGAGGGACATTTCTGCTCAACTGAATAAGCTCGATGTAGTCATTCTTGAAACCTTCCTGGTCCACTACATCTTTAACCATCTTCCACCTCAATACGGGCCTTTCAAAATTTCCTACAACACACATAAGGACAAATGGAGTATCAATGAACTGATAACCATGTGTGCTCAAGAAGAAGCAAGGCTCCTGCAGGAACAAGGTGAAAGTGCTCACATGGCCACCCAAGGCAAGAAACGCAAACCATCCAAGAAGGACAAGGGGAAAAATAAAGTACCTCCCCAAGGCGATATAAAGAAGGATTCCATCAAGTGTTTCTTCTGCAAAAAGAAGGGACATGCGAAAAAGGGATGTGCTAAGTTCAAGAAATGGATGGACGACAAAGGTAATCAAATTTCCTTCGTATGTTATGAATCTAAAATGGCTAATGTTAATATTAACACATGGTGGATTGATTCTGGATCAAAAATTCACATTTCAAATTCCTTGCAGGGTTTACAAAATACAAGAAAAAGAAAATAAAATATTAAGAAGAAGTATAAGAGAATCAAGCCAAAAAAATGTTCCCAAAATGGTCATCCTCTCTTGAATCCTTCTCTTTCTTCTTCTTTTTCTTTTTCTTCATTCTCCACTTTTCCTCTCTAATGGTTGCTGGCTGTGTCCCTCGCTGCTATTGTACGTGTGTTACAAAAATGAGGATAATCATATATGATATTAGGGCTCCCATTTTCTTTCTTTTCCTTAAGGCCACGTGGGCCTTTTTCTTCCCATTTGTTGTCTTTTTGCTAAACATGCACCAACACAATTAAAGGCCAAAATATCTTCATTTAATCTTTAGCCCAAGTCAAGTTAATTTAAAATAATAGATTTATACTGCTGAGGTGACAACTTCTCACGTTGACCCAAGAAATGCTTGCTGCCTGGACAGAATGCTTCAGCGACCTGAGAATTCTTGAACCAAAAATTATCATTTTAAATCACATTAGCTCATTTCCAATTCACTCAACTTCATCCAATTTATCATTTTCTTACTTATTTTCCCTCATAAAACCAAAACTAACTCCTAAACTCAAATAAAAGAAAATGGCTCAATTCTAAAGACAAAGACACAAATCACTCATCTTTTTAATCAAATTATAAGCTAAATGTATTAAAGATAACTCTATATTCTAGAGTTATCAATTAGAGTAATTGTTATTATGTGTAACTATAGTATATATTTATATATTCTTGATGTATTGAATATTTTTCTATAATTATACTGGCTGTATGTGATTATATGTATATTTGATACATGTTTTAATTTTAGGATTGTCCATTTTATAGTCGTTGTGTTGCCCAATTTTCTACAAAATAATAGACACTTAATATATTGTAAAAAGATATTTTATTGATTTTATATAAATATGGAAATTTTTATGAATAGTAAACTTTAATAATTTATTTTTATTATTTTGTTTGGTAAATCAAGAATATAATTTTTATATATGTAAAGTGTGATTTATTGTTAAAAAATTATTTAACAGTAATTATGGTGTATTAATATTTTGGTTAATATTTGAATACTAGGATAATATAAAATATTATTTTCATACAGTATGTGAGATTTTATGGCTGATTAATAGTAATATAAATATTTATATTTATATTTTTATCATTATATTGATCATTACAATTTTATGTTAAAAAATATGATTTCTTTTAATAAAATAATATTTTGAATAAATTATTTCATGTTAAAAATATATACATTTCACAAACATATTGTTATTGAGGTGTTTTTGTTATTAATGTTATAATAGAAATGATGTAGAAAAGTTATTAGTATTAAATGATAATAATTATTATTATCATTTACGTAGTTTCTGGTATTGTTAATATACACTATCAATAGTGTATATTTACGATTTTGATAGAATTTAATAAATGATGTACCTTGAATAGGAATTCTATGGATTAGATTGATTGACTCTTGGTGAGCAGTTTTCAAATAAGCTAAGGACCCAAGGTAAGTATGTTTGATGAGTTAAGTATGGGATAATGATGCATATGATGAGTATATGATGAATGGTTATATGAGTTCTATGTGGTATGAATATCATAATGGATTGTATGATATATATTGTATGATATATATGAGTTAAGGAATATAGTGGAAACCTACTAGTGCGGGCTAGGTCAGAGTTGACCATTCATATATGTTTGCCATGTTCCTGTCTTTCTCCTCCATTTATATGTATAATAAGTGTAACGTCCTCCTAATCCAGGACTGCTACATTGTGTGATTAAATAGTGCTTAACTCGTTAAACGAGTCATTTGGACTTAAACCGTGTAAGTGAAACTAACCACATGTTTAGGCACTAAAAATTTTGGTCAAAAGTCAACCATTTCATTAAAAGCGTTTAATCTCAATACATGGGATTCCAATAGAGTTTAAAATGGTTAAACCAAAACGTATACAAAAGATGACCTAGGTGGCAAAATTAGGTTCCAACCTAGTTCCCACTGATAATCTTGGTCGTGGCGAACGAGCAAGCTGCATATGTACACTCTGCCCCTGAAGCTCTCCAACTCATGACTGGCCCAACTTTTCCTTTCCCTTACCTGCACCATTTAGCACCCGTGAGCCAAGGCTCAGTAAGAAAACATAATCATGCTTATAAGCAGTAAATCATCATATCATAGAATCATAAATAGCATGCCTAGTAGTAATAACCCTACTCATGTACGTTGTCAATACATATAAGTGTCTATAAAGTCACATTAGGGCTTATTGCCTAATTCCCCATATAACCAGCCTTAGAGTTGGCCAAGCGGGTCTGGCGCTTAACATTTGAAATGGCCTTAGGGTTGTTCAAGTGTATATCTCGCTTCCTGGTTAGTTTAACCATATTGGCCAGTGTCCAACACGCTATCGTCGCCCTCAACTCATAAGTCGAGTCTTTTAACCTTCGACTTAGAAGTCAAGTCTTTTAACCATCGACTGATAAGTCGAGTCATTTAACCTTCCACTGATAAGTCGAGTCTTTTAACCTTCGATTAATAAGTTGAGTCTTTTAACCTTCAACTGATAAATCGAGTCCTTTTTAAAACCGGTATATCCTTGACTATTAAGCCAAGCTTTTCACCAGATAACACAGATGAATCCATTACTTATAAGCCGAGATTTACAATTAGATAACTAGATAAGTAGTTATTACTTAACACATCACAATTAACATGTTTAATAAAACATTCTCAGCATAGTACTAATCCTGTACTGTAACTTGGCCAAGCCCTAAACACAGACCGGGTGCAGTTTTCTTACCTCAGGTCTTGAGTAAATAGTGTTTTACGACCCCCGAGTACGGTCCTTTCTTCCCGAGCCTAACAATTCACCCTAGTCACAACCATAACAATGAATAACTATCACAAAATGTACTAATAAAGGCTTCCATACCCAGTCCTAGCCTTCGGGACCATGTATTCTTCTAGCTTGGTAGTAGAACCATTCTCGAGCCTTTAAATTTGGGTTCCTAGCTCCCAAAACCCATATTTTCTCATTTCCCCAATTAGAGTCGCGGCGCCCCCCCACTAAGCACTGCAGCGCAACAAGTTAGAGAGCCCTCAGCCCAAAACCACAAGGCACGCGCTGCAGCGCCAAGGTGGTTCGAGGCACCTTCTTGTCCTTCTAAGTTCAGAAGGGTCGTAGCGCCCAAGAATAAAGTCGCGACGCGACATGGAAAACTCAGAAAACCAGCGATTTTCATAATAAAAAATCCTCCAAAAACCATCCCAAACACATGGTTTTCACCCTTTTCAACCATAAAAATGGTCCCAGCAGCTCAGACATATCAAAACCAAACTTAAAACTCAATTGAACATCAAAATTCACTAAAACTTCAAAAACTAAAAAACTAAACTCAAGAACACGAGTTTATCTCAGTTGAAAATGTTTCCCTTGATGATTACCAAGCTCACAAGATTCCCAAATCTGGTTAGAGCAACTCCATATCCCTAGCTAGCTTGCTTCCAAGCTTTAAGATCTAGAACTTTAATTTCCTTCAAAGTGTAACACTAGTGAGAGAGAGAGAGAGAGAGAGAGAGAGAGAGAGAGAGAGAGAGAGAGGCAGCTTCTGAGTTAGTCCACTCAGCCCACTCAAATATAACTAATGGTCTAAAGACCAAAATGCCCTCAAGGAAACTCTCTCCTCTCAACGTCACTCGAGAGCAAAACTGTCATTTGCACTCCCGTCTCCCATTATATTTAAAATTTCTAGTGAATTCCGCTAAACCCGGAATATCACTAATTCTCCCAAAATATGACTCATACTCTAGTGAGTTCTGGTAACTCACTGAATTACCGAAACACCCTATTGGCTCACCCCGTGCCGAGTATATATACCCCGTTGTGACTAAACCGCTATTGTTATCCCAAAATTTGAAAATGATGATGTGGCAATAAAATTGACAAGTGGCATGGATTAGTTGGGTGATCTGGCTTAGCAGTACCCCAATACATCAATGAAGAGTTTGGACTGCTTGAGAGATGTTATAACCAAGCCAAATACACCCAAGGAGAATACTTGGGCTAAGAAGTCTGGTCGGACCATGATCCGAGGAGAAGCCCCATGAGGTGTGGCTCGGACCTTAGTCTGAGGAGAGCCTAGGGAAAGTGTACAAGAAGTCCGGTCGGACCATGATCCGAGGAGAAGCCCCATGAGGTGTGGCTCGGACCTTGGTCCGAGGAGAGCCTAGGAAAGTGTGGCTTGGACCATGATCCAAGGAGAGCCAATGCATGTGTTCGGACCATGGTTCGAGGAGAGCCAATGCATGTGTTCGGACCTTGATCCGAGGAGAGCCAAGGAGAATGTGGCTCGGACCTTGGTCTAAGAGGAGTCCAAGGGGTATGGTCCATATGCATGTGTCCAGCATGCATATGTCCGACCAACACTTGTATGTATCCAACATACATGTGTTCGACCAGACTACATCAACTTCCCAGAAATGGCTTCAGCAAGAATCGGTCTGGGCATCGCAGGAATCTCTCATTCCTCACTCAAATTGAGGAATCTATTGTATTTTGAATATTTTGTGTAATTTAAACATAATATAAATAATAGAATATCCCGATCCTAGGGGGAGATCAGTTTAGGATCCCAAGCCTATAAATAGAGGGTTAATGGGATCAGAAAAGGACTTTTTGGCAATTTGAGATTTGGTCTGAGTTCTAGAGAGAGAAAGTGCGTTTTCCTTGAGAGAGAACCCTTTTTGTATTTCTGAAAATTTACACTGAAGAAACTCAGTTGACACTGGTTCACCTGATCTTGAGTGTAGAAAAAGTAATAAAATCTCTAAGTGGATTAGGCTATTATCGATTGAACGGGGCTGAACCACTATAAAAATCTTGTGTGTTATTTACCTTTCTTGATAAAACTGTCAGTGTCGTTTAAATTCTCTTGAAGGTTTTTCGTTATTGGCGTTCTCACGTCGTTGGCTAAAAACACAGTCAACATTTTGGTGCTTTCATTGAGAGCCTGAAGAGAAGAACAGACAGTCCCTGAAGCAATATGGCGCCTAAGAACACCACTGCCGCCTCCAAGAAGACGGCCTCCTTTAAGGAGCATGCTAGATTAGAAGGTCCCAACGTTCAAGATCATGAAACTGAGCCTAGAGTCGTGTTCGAGGACGTAGCTCCAGAAGTTGAAGAGCTCCAGGAGGCCATGAGTGCATTCTAGGAGGAGATGGCTCAGTTCAACGCCAGGCAAGAGGCGTTTGCTGAGGAAATGGCTAGGCAGAATGCCGCATTCGAGCAGCAGAAACGAGAGATGGACGCTAAGAGTGAGGAGATCCGTCGACAACAAGAGGAGGCCGACAGGCGACATCGCGAAGCTGCACTCGCTCTGGAGGCAGCTACGCAACTGACCCGAGCCAATGCCCAGGCGACACCCGGAGTGGCAGCCACCCTAGAGGCAAGGACCACAGAAGCTGGTCGTAAGAAAACTGATAGACCAGGCAAGGGTGGTAATAACCCACCTGGTCATGAGGAGGATGGAGTCCGATCGCGCACTGCCTCAACTCAAAGGGGGAACTCCAAAAACCCCTCAAGGAGCCACCGATCAAAGACTTCCAGGTCAGGGAGTCATAAGTCAGGCAGTAAGAAAACACCTTCTGAGAAGGAGCACAATAGAGCTCCTCGTGGCAATGAGACTTCCCACTTCAAAGATGGGCATGGGCGTGATGAAGCTGACAGTCATCACACCTACCGTTCGAAGGAGAAGAATAATAACCAACGAGGAGGAGAGGATCGACCAGCTCAGACAGGAAAGCCACCACGACATCCCAACCAGTGCAATGGAAAGGAGCACGCTCCACCCAGCAGACCATCCGAGAAGACTCGGAGTACGGTGTTTGATCGATTGGGAAAGGACACTGCTAAGAAGGACCTGAGGGACGTCATCGATGATAGAAGGAGGACCGTCCCGGTCGAAGGGCAAAAGCCAATTCGTCCTACCAGTCGAGTAGAAATACTCGATGATGGTTTGCCGGATAGGAGTGCCCGACCAGGTGGTCCCGGGAGTGAGTCCCCAGCAGTGGCCCCAGGCATCCAAGCCCAGCTTGATGCTTTGACAGCAGTAGTCCAGAGTTTGTCAAAACAACCAGCTGCGATTGATCCAGTAGACCACAAAAGTGGCAGCCCTTTTTGTGCTCGAATTAGAGTAGCTCAACCACCAAAGAAATACAAAGCACCGGTACTGCCAGTTTATACAGAAAAGGCAGACCCGGTAAGACACGTTGGGAAGTTTGAAGATCAGATGGAGCTGCTCGGGGTGAGTGATGACTACCGCTGCAGAGTCTTCCCCACCACACTATCAGATAATGCCCAGGAGTGGTACTGAAAATTCAAACTAGAATCCATCACCTCTTGGGAGAGTTTTAGGAAGGAGTTTTGTAGGCAGTTTAGTACTGCCCGAACACTTCCTGTTTATGCCAATCACTTGGTGGATATTAGGCAGGGTAAAGATGAGTCCCTCAAGAACTACATTCAAAGGTTCATGAGAGAAGCTAACCGAGCTACCGCGGTTGGAGACGAGGGGAAGATGGTTGCGATCTCTTGCGGTATTATCTATCGAAGTCCTTTGTGGGACAACATCCATCGTCATCCAATTTCAACTTTACAACAGTTTTTAGACCGGACGGATAAGTATATGAAGTTGGACGATGCAATTGAGAAGGGAGAAAATGGATTGAACAATCCAAGCGGGTTGAGTGATCCCCCCAAGAATGGTGGGAATGATCAGAATGGCGGTAAGAAACGTGGGAATAACGGGTCTGACCGCCACAGTGAGAAGAAGGCTAAGTCGGGACCAAACGATAAGCCAACAAAGTATGAACCTCGATTTACCAACTACACCACTCTATCGGCGAGCCGAGCAGAGATATATTTGGCTAGTCATCAAGAGGTCCCTTACCGGAAACCCCCACCAATCAAGAAGGAGATGAGTAAAAGAGATATGAACAAATTCTGTCGCTTCCATGGAGACTATGGTCATGACACGAATGAGTGTAATAATCTCAAAGATGAGATAAAGTTTCTCCTCCGGTCGGGGAAGCTAAAAAAGTACCGAGCGGAGAAGACCCAAGGAGAGGCGAGCAACAATAATCCTGGGTTCAAGCGGCAACGATCCCCACCTTTGCAACCTGAACCTATGGACTTCACACTAGATACTATATGTGGAGGACCACATCTTGATGGAGACAGCAATAAGGCGAGGGAGAGGTATGCTCGCACCCTTCGTCATGAGTTGGGTGCGGCATCCACCTCCGAAGTTATGACGGTGGAGGAGCGACCGCCAAAGAACCCAAGATATGAAAGTGAGTTCCTCACTTTCACTGAAGAAGATGCTAAACACATGAGGTATCCTCACAATGACCCTCTTGTTGTGACAGTCCAAATTGCTAATATGAAGGTGAAGAGGTGTCTAGTCGATACAGGGAGCTCTGTAAACATTATCTATAAGTCCTCCTTCGAGAAAATGAAGCTATCTGTCAATGACTTGAAGCTGTGCTCTCAAGTCATTTATGGTTTTACTAGAGAAGGATTGTCACCAGTTGGGACAATCAAGTTACCAGTCACGACGGGGGAGACTCCCAAGCATGAAACCTTAATGACTGAGTTTTTGATTGTTGACTGCCCGACCGCCTACAATGTGGTTATTGGTCGACCACTACTCACCAACTTGCATGCGGTAGTTTCAATCTGGCACCTTTCCATGAAATTCACGACCAGTGCTGGCACAGGCTGTGTCCAAGGGGACCAAAGGGAGGCTAGGGAGTGCTAAAGGGGCCAAGGAGAACAACATGATTGTATGTGTTGAGAGAGAGGAGGTGGAAAAGATGGATGTCGACTAGAGTCTTGCAGTTGTAACCGATGAAGAGATGTTAGAGGAGTTTGGCCAGGAGAGCACTCTTGGTTTAGAAGAGCAGAAGACCCCATCCGGTGATGAAGTCACCAAATAGGGCGTTGCCCAAAGCGAGGGAAGGGACTTTGATCCTCACTTTGGGGATTATGAAAGTGATGTAGGACCGTCCGAGGAGTTAGAGGAGGTCCTTATAGATGAAAATGACCCGACGAGAGGGGTCAAAATTGGGAAAAAGTTGAAAGCAAAGGTGAGAGCATAGCTGATAGAATTCTTGCGAAGAAATCAAGATGTCTTCGCCTGGTCTCACAAGGATATGGTGGGTATCTCACCAACTGTGATCAGCCACGTGCTCAGCGTGGATGAAAGCTATCCAGCAGTGCAGCAGAAGAGGAGGTTGCTTGACAAAGATCGAGCAAAGGCTCTTAAAGAGGAGGTAGAGCGATTAAAGGAGAATGGGTTTATCAGAGAGGCATACTACCCTACTTGGGTGTCAAACCCAGTGTTGGTGCCCAAACCCAATGGAAAGTGGAGGACTTGTGTAGATTTTACTGATCTAAACAAAGCATGCTCGAAGGATTGCTTTCCTTTACCGAGAATAGACTAGTTGGTAGATGCAACCTCTGGTCATGAAACCTTGTCCTTTATGGATGCATATTCGAGGTACAACCAGATCAGCATTCATCCTCCTGATGAAGAGCATACCAGCTTCCGAACAGATATAGGGCTATACTGCTATAGGGTCATGCCCTTCGGACTAAAGAATGCAGGGGCTACCTATCAGCGCTTGGTGAATGGTATGTTTCGTGACTTAATCGGAAAGAGCATGGAGGTGTACGTAGACGATATGCTGGTGAAGTCAAAGGAAGCTGAAGGGCACGTGCGAGACTTAGAGGAGTGCTTTGCAATACTGAGGAAGTAAAACATGAAGTTAAACCCCCTCAAGTGTTCATTTGGAGTGGGTTCTGGAAAATTTCTTGGGTTTATTGTGAACTCCCGAGGAATAGAAGCAAACCCAGAGAATATCAAGTCCCTCGTTGAAATGAAGTCTCCAGCTAAAATAAAGGATGTGCAAAGCTTGACTGGGCGGATTGCAGCTCTAAGTAGGTTCGTTTCGAAATCAACAGACAAGTGCGTCCCGTTTTTTAACCTGCTTAGAGGAGGCAAGAAGTTTGAGTGGACCGCAGAGTGTGAACAAGCTTTCCAGGCCATAAAGGAGCATTTGGCCCAACCTCCTGTTCTTTCCAAGCTAGTTGATGGAGAAGACCTATTTCTATACCTAGCAGTTACAGAGCATGTTGTTAGTGCTGCCTTAGTGCGTGAGGAGGATAGAGTGCAGCACCTGGTGTATTATGTTAGCAAGCGATTGATAGGAGCGGAGTCCCGGTATCCCGTGATAAAAAAGTTGGCTTACTGTTTGGTACTTGCATCACAAAAATTGCGGCCATACTTCCAAGCACATCCCATTAAGGTCCTTACTGACCAGCCTCTACGCCAAGTCCTACAGAAGCCGGAGTCGTCTGGTCGGCTACTTAAATGGGCGGTTGAGTTAGGCCAATTTAAAATCAAGTACCAGCCAAGGACTGCTATTAAAGGTCAAGCTTTGGCAGATTTCATCGCTGAGTGTACCGGAATCGCTGATGTTCCCAACCAGCAAGAGAGTGTAACTGGGCAGAAAGAAGAAATCCCTACTTGGAAACTTTTTGTTGATGGGTCGTCGAATGAGCATCATTCAGGAGCTAGGATTATATTAGTCACACCAGAGAAGCACAAAATTCATTGTGCATTGAGATTCAGATTTAATGCTTCTAACAATGAGGCGGAATATGAGGTCCTCCTAGCAGGCTTGCGACTGGCTAGAGATGTACGTGCCCGGTCGGTGGAAATAAATAGCGATTCCCAATTGGTGGTCTACCAAGTATTGGGGGAATACCAGGCAAGGGGCCTACGCATGGTGGCATACTTAAACAAGACCAAAGATCTACTAGCACAGTTCGAGGAGTATACCATCAAGCTAGTACCACGGGAGCAGAACTCTAATGCAGATGCTCTAGCCAAGCTTGCTAGTGCAAAAGATGTCGAAACTCTGAATATAGTACCGGTAGAATACTTGGTGGAGCCAAGCATTGATAAACAAGAGGCCATGCCGATCACGATAGCCGACACCTGGATGACTCCCGTCATTGCTTACCTTGAGCAAGGGACCCTCCCAGAGGACCGTAATAAAGCAAGGAAGGTTATGAGGCAAGCTGCTAGGTACACCATGATGGATGGTGTGTTGTATAGGAGAGGGTATTACTTACCTCTACT
Source organism: Humulus lupulus (assembly GCF_963169125.1). Lineage (NCBI taxonomy): Eukaryota > Viridiplantae > Streptophyta > Magnoliopsida > Rosales > Cannabaceae > Humulus > Humulus lupulus. Next base: position 59,707,766 of record NC_084798.1, read on the forward strand.
CAGGTGCATAACACCTGACCAGTCAAAGAATCTATTAGCTGAGGTGCATGAAGGGTTTTGTGGAGATCATGCTGGGGGGCAGAGTCTATCTAAAAAGATCTTGAGGCAAGGATTTTTCTGGCCTACCATGAACGAGGACTCTATGGAATACGTGAGGAGGTGTGACAAATGCCAAAGATTTTCTAAAGTGCCAAGAGCGCCCCCAAATGTCTTGAAGCAAATGCAAAGTCTATGGCCTTTTGCAATGTGGGGTATTGATCTGATCGGGAAGTTGCCCAAAGGAAAAGGAGGAGTACAGTTTGCGGTAGTTGCAGTAGATTATTTCACTAAGTGGACTGAGGCCGAACCATTAGCCACAATCACTTCGAAGAAAGTATTGGACTTTGTGGTTAAGAACATAATATGTCGCTATGGTCTGCCTAAGAAGATAGTGTCTGACAACGACACCCAATTTGATAGCGACATATTTACCGATTTTTGCACTCGGCATGGCATCACAAAAAGTTTCTCCTCGGTAGCCCATCTGCAAGCCAATGGGCAGGTTGAAGCGGTAAACAAGACATTGAAGGACACTCTGAAAAAGCGCCTGGAGCGAGCTAAGGGTGCTTGGGCGGAAGAATTACCAGAAGTCCTTTGGTCGTACAGGACTACTGCTCGGACAACAACTGGACATACCCCATTTTCTTTGGCATATGGGTATGAGGCCATGATACCTGTGGAGATAGATCCCCCATCTCATAGAAGGACCATGTACAACCAAGATGAGAATCATCAGTTGCTAGCAGAATCCTTGGATTTCCTCGAGGAGAGAAGAGAGGAGGCAAACATGAGAGTTGCTGCTCACCAGCAAAAAGTGGCACGCTACTTCAATTCCAAAGTGCGAGACCGAAAGTTCTAGGTCGGAGATTTGGTCCTCAGAAAGGTGTTTGTTAGAGACCCAGCAGCTGGTGTGCTAGGACCAAACTGGGAAGGACCGTATCAAATTGAGCAAGTCTTGCCACCCGGCACCTACAAGCTTGCTCGGTTAAATGGAGAGCTGATCAGGAACTACTGGAATGGCGAGCACTTGAGGAAATATTATCAATAAATACTACTTGCAGAGTAGTAGCTTTGTATCAAGTGCTTAACTTGTTATTTAAGTTTTTTGTTTGTGAACTGGTTATTTCCTACCCAGTCACATTATTTTGAACAATGTTATTTTGTTTGGAACTCGTTGTTAGACACGTTTTGTCATTTATTATTACGAGTAATAAAAGAGATCACGCGCAGCGTGGCTAAATCTTGCTACAAATTTTTCATATGTGTTGATTATTCTTGCTTGGCAGTGTTCAACTGTCATTATGATTTAAACAAAACAGGTCTTCTAAAAACTAAGTGTAAATATATATCGGACAGTGTTCAACTGGTCGGTATCATGAGATGAATGACCAACGTTTAAATAATGTTTTTGTAGTGGTCAACTACTGAAATATGTTTGTATATTTTATGTGTTTCACGAGTAGTAACTGCTCGGAAAAATTCGGTCAAGTAGCAAGTGATCAAGGATTTTTCCACCCTAAATCACTTGGGGGGCACATAGGGTATACTGGTTAGTACTTCAACACAGGCAATAAGAGCACGAGCAAAGATATCTATTTTTGGGCTGACTTGTAAATTTGGAAGTCTAAAAAGGCCATTAAGCTAACTTGTTTGACAAAGCTTAAGTAACTTAGAATTTTTAAAAATTTTAAGTTAGAAATAGATATTCGTGTAATAATATAAGTTATGCTCATAAAAAGTTAGAGCAATAAGAGCATGAGGAAGTATATTTAGTATGGACTTATGAAATGCTTAGAATTTCTAAGTTAGAAAACTAAATACTCATGTGAAATTTAAGGCATATAGGAATTTTACTATTCACAATAAAGACTTAAAAGTTTATAGCCAGTCAAAAAAGAAAAGTAAAGTGCAAGTGTCAAAATGCTCAATCACACGAGCAAAAGTATACAAAATAAAACAAACTATGATAAAAACTAGTAAGACTACAACTAATCATGCAGGCATGCTTCTCTGGTGGGTTGATCAATCCCCTCCTCAGCCTTAGCTGCTCTTCTTGCTCGGAATGATAATGTAGAGGAGGCTGGTGTAGGGCCAGGAGGATTGGCAGCTTCCTCTGTAGCCCTTGCTTCACATCTAGCAAGCTCCTCTGCCTGAACCTCCTCGGTGAAAAAATCGAGCTTGAGAGGTTTATTCAGTTTCCAAACCTGATAAAAGCAGTCGAAGCTAGCCTCCTCGTAGCGAGTTAAATCAGACTCCTTATCTTGTTTCAACTCTTCATTCTCTCTGATTAGTCCCTCATTATCACAAGCTAACTCCTTATTCTCAAGGGTCAGCTTCTCCAGTTGAGCGGTCAAGGACTGGTTGGTTTGAACTTGCTGCTGATTCTCATCAGATAGTCTCCTAAGAGACTCATCCCATTTAGCCACGGTCTTCTCTGCCTGCACCAACTTGGATTTGGAGTCTTTTTCTGAGGCAGTTAGAGTCTCTACTTTAGCTTGGGCCTCCACCAGTTGATCATTTAGTACCTTGATCAACTCCTTGTAATCAACTGACCACTGCTGGGCGTGACAAAAGGTCATAAGCGTCTGCATGAAAAACAAAAAGTCACTACAAAGCATTAACGTAAGTGAAAATCTATCTTATGGTGGAGTACTTACGTGTGTTAGCTGAGCAATCCCTCTATCTAGGACAGCATCGACACTAAGCCGAGGAAGAGATTCAAAGCTTTGAATCGTTGATGCATTGCGGAGGGTCTGATCAGCTGACCCCCTGAGCTTGGTATCAGCAGCTCGAAGTGCCTCTCTCGGGCCTGACGGGCCTGGGGGAGTTAGGCTCGCTGATGGAGGAAGTGACGAAGGAGTTAACAGTGGGAGTGTAGTCGACCCCTCGGGTTGTCTCCCTTGGCTGGGCGGCACTGCCTTTGGAATCTTCCTCGGGGGCGTGGAGCCACTTCCATTGCCAGCTTTCCTCTTTGGAGCAGAAGCAATGCACTGCCTGAACATAGAGGAAAACACAAAGTTGTTAGAGATATAAACATAATAAAATGTAGATGAGTATATTACTACTACAATTTTGTTAGTCTCGAATCACCTAGTTATCAAACGTATTCAAATGGTTACTAGATCTGAGTTGAGAATCTGTTCAATGGACTCGTCCTCGTTGTCCGAAGATGAGCTGAGTTCTCTCTCAATCTAGATGGCCTTTCCTTTCCCAGACTGAGCAGGAATAGCAGATCTGCGCTGAGGCTGAGACTGAGGCTCCTTAATGACAAGGTCTCCAGGCCTATGAGAAAGCGGAGAGGGTCCAGGAGAAAACTGGTCAGTCACTATCTCTGTGCCCGCATTGGACTGATCAGTTGTGTTGTTCTCCCCAGCGGTACTTTCCACCGCCATATCTTGGTCACATGGTATAAGGCCCACCATCTGTAGGTAGTCAACAGTGACCAATTTTTTCACATCTTTCTCCTCAGGACTCATGCTAGCCAACTTCTCTGCTCGATCAAACATTCCTTCAGTAGGAAAGGGTCGCTGGAATGGACCCGCATGTGTAAAGGCCAAGTTGTTGGCCTTAATGTCCGATGTAAGGAAATATTCCTTGTAATACTTCCCGGGGTTCGATTTGTGAGAGATACCACTAAGGTATGTAGTCCCCCTTTGCCTATGGTAGAGGTGGAAGAAGCCCGTGTTGTTGTGGGTGGGATTGGTCCTGAAGTCAAATAAGTAATGCACCTCGTGAGGGGTAGGCTCATCCCAACCATGCAGGAAGTAGAGAATGTATAATGCAGACAATGCCTGGATCCCATTCGGTGCAATCTGGAATGGGGAGACATTGAAATAGTCCGCTATAGATTGGAAGTAGGGATGTAATGGAAGTGTCGCTCTGGCGTGGACATGATGCCTAGACCAGGCGCAGTATGTTCCACCAGGCCTATTGGCTCTCTGGTGAGAGCCCGGGCATATCACGTTCGCCCCACTCAAACCCAAAGCCTCAATGTGTTTGTGGAATGACCCGGGATTAAGCTTTGAAGCTTGGGCAGTGAACCAGGAAGGTTCTTCTTCTCTCCCCTTTCGTTTCTTTTAAGTGGCCAAGTTCTGAATCACGGTGGCAAACTTCTGAGAGGGTTCTCCTGAAGGAGTTGCAGTGAGGGCATGACTGCGCTCCACCACCTTCTGCACCGCTCTGCGGGCAACTTGAGGATCTTGGTCCTAGGGAAGTCTGTTAGATTTCTTCACCCTCATCATTGACTAGGAAGCTTGTTGAAGAAACTGTTCCTCGTGGAGAAGATACAAGGCTGAGCAGGGAAGGATCCGCTTGAAGCGACGAAGGCGATCCTTGGGAGTTCAACTGGTGGAAGAGTGTGATGAGGAATCGCTGTTTAGAGGAGTCTCGATTGACTGTGGGATAGAAGTGTCGGAGTCTGTATGGTTGTCACCCCCCTATAATCAAAGCGATTCATCTACAAAAATAAATAAAAAATGGGGAGGTGAGTAACCATACAGAAAAAATTCAACAAGAACAAAATTTATTTTTACACTTAGAAAAATTCATCTAAGTGGTAAAAATATAGCACACATGGAAAAAAATAATCTTAGTGCCTAAAGGTGCCTAAAAAGTACTTGAAGTATCTAAGGTCACTAAAATCAACATGAATGGAAAATTTTGGGGTTGTCTGAAGAGGCTAGCACCCATGTGCGTGTGTGCATGCCAAGGAGCTGTGTGTGTCCAAGTGGACACTTGTGTCCGAGGAGTGAGGTTCATCCGAGGAGATGAAGCAAGCCGAGGGGCTGTGCCTAGTGCATCAGCTCGGATGCCTAAACACCCAAGAAGACACGTCCGAGGGAATGTCCATCTGAGCAGCTGCCACGAGGAGTGCCGAAGAGCCTAGCCCCGTGCGGGTCCGAGCCATGCACCTCCGAAGAGCCCAACGCCAAGCAGCCCAAAGAGACCCGATCGGACATGGAGTGTCCAAGGAATGCACATGTGGTCCGATCGGATCACATGTTTGCCCAGAAATTTAAGTGGACGATCGGCCACTTCCCTAAAAATACCCATTTTTCATACCCAACTCTAACCATAAAACCCAATCCGAAAAAGCAAGGCCCTAGATTCCCTAACATAAACACATTTCTTCATCCAAAGATACAAATACAAGATCCAAACATGGAAGTGGAAAAGTTTTTTCATGTTCTTGAAAACCCACTATACTATCAAAAACCCCAAAACCCACAATCATGGTCTATGATAAATTAACCTATTTTTCTTAAAAGTCCTATGAAATTGAGGAAAATGTTGGGTTACCCATAGCGTAAACATCATCAAAACAGCCACCCAACACATCATACAAGCATTCTTATGAGATTCACGAACCAACTCAACAAACAAAGCTATCAATGGGGTTTCGGCCATGGCATGGGTTTTTCATGGAAATTTTTTTTTTTTAAAAAATAACAAGCATGGAGAAGAATACTTACCCAAGATTGGAGACCCTTTGACTTGCTTGGATTTTTCTTGAAGAAATGGAGTGCTTCCCTTGAAACTCCTTGAAGATTCGGCCAAAGGGAAGGAGAAGCTTAGGGGTTCGGCTGTAATGCCCCAAATTTCCTAATAAGGTTTAGGACTTCGATTAGGAGGCCGGGAGGGCCATAATTGATCTATTGTGCTATTTAATAATCATATGCATGTTCATGTGAATTATATTATTATATGATGGTAAATGCATGCATATGGGAGTATTTATAGTTATGATGGCATATTTGTAAATTGGGAGCATATTGTAATTTGTGAATGAGATTTTATTATTATGGAGATATATTCGAGCTATTCGGCATGAGACGATCCTAGATTATGAGTTAGCGGTTTTGTCATAACGGGGTCAATTTTGGGGTAATAGAAATGTCTATTTGGTGATAAATTGGGAATATTTGAGATCAGGATGGAATTTTGGAAGTTTTGACTATAATGTCCCCGGGGGTGTTTTCGGGACCCCGAGCCTTAGGTTTTATTTGAGGTTACTTACGCTTGAAGTAGCTTGTCAGATAAGAACGTACGTTAGAAAATCTCTCTCTTCCTTCCCGATAGCTTATTTTACCGTTCGAAGCCTTTTTGAAGGAATCTCGAGTTCTAGCAGTCAGAATCAAGCGAGGGTCGAGGCATAGCGATCCTAGGAAAGATTAGAAGCTTCTTAACCGAAGGATTTAACGGAAAACAACCCAATCAAAGGTAATCTAAGTTTGAAGTTTTTAGTTTCTAAAGTTTTTAAGCTTAGAATTGGACTTTGTGAATTGTTGAGTTTTTGGTTGGTTTGAGCTTCAGGTTTTGGTGGTTTTGGACCATTGGGAAGTTTGGGAACTTTGATTTGATGATTTGGAGATGTTTGGATGGGTTTTTGGAAGGTTTTAGAAGTGCAAAAACGAAGAAAAATGGCTGGTGCGAAGTTGGGCCGCGACCCTGTTCTTGGGCGCCGCGGCCCTAGCTTGAGGAAGGTAGAGGAGGCTCTGCCAGGAGGGCGGGCCGCGGCATGGTCCATGTAGGGCCGCAGCACTTAAGGGAAAAATTTCCCAAACGTGTGTTTTTGTGATGGAACTTAACTCTAAGGGCCTAGGATCGATCCTACTACTTAGTTGAGTGGGATTCGATGTTCCGGAGGCTTGGGTTGGGTTTGGAAGTATTTAATTACTCATTTTGATGAGGTTTTATATTTGGTTATGACTAGGTGACCGCTAAGGGCTTAAAGGTTGATCGTTCTCAAGGGTCGTTCTTTAAATCGTTCTAGCTCAAATCTGAGGTAAGAAAACTGTACCCTGTGTATACGTGACATGCATGGCTATTATGATGCATGTTGGTTGATTATTGAGTGTGACATGCATGGCTATTATGATGCATGTTGGTTGATTATTGAGTGTGACATGCATGGCTATTATGATGCATGTTGGTTGATTATTGAGTATGACATGCATGGCTATTATGATGCATGTTGGTTGATTATTGAGTATGACATGCATGGCTATTCTTGATGCATGTCGGTTGATTGTTAAACGTGACATGCATGGCTGTTATTGGTGCATGTTGGATTGTTTGATATATTGCATATGATGCATAAGAAACATGTGATTAGGACATGCTTTGTATACTGGGTGCGATATCGTTCAGAGCTTGAGCCTCTGTGTTAATGCATAGTCCTAATTGTACTAATATCTGTTAAGTAAGCATGGTGAATACCTTGTTTATGGATATTGGACATGTGATATATGTTTGGTGGCATGGCTTACCTGTGTATGGCGCTGACTTATTAGTCAGAATCGACAATGGTGTCAGATCCGTCTGTGAAGCTGTGACTTATTAGTTAAGTTCACCACGGGTGAGCACTGGTCGTGTTTTACCGACCCAAGGGTTAGAGGTGGCAGTGCGTTGTGAACGCCGGGCCAAATAAAGATTAGATCTAATCGAGGTCGGCATTGAATGACTCATATGGGGTATTAATGCTGGACTGACCGGAAGGTCAATGAGAACTATAAGCACTTGCTTGATCTAAGGCCAGATGATTTCAGCCAAGGTATATGACCCCGGTGACTGTTTGTCACATGGCTGGGGGACGCTGTCCTTAGTTACGACTCTAGAGTTGAGAGGATGGTTATGTTGGTGACTAATCACCATGCACCTATCCTGATCAAGCTTATGAAGGAACCACTTATCAGTTAAGCCCTGTTGACCCTATTGTCACATGGCTAGAGGAAGCTGTACCCACTTCTGTGACTTTTAGCTATTGTCACCTATCTGTTTTGGACCGTTGGTCCTGAATGGCTGTTATGATTATTGTTGATATTATGTCATGTTATATTGTGTTTTCTTGCTGGGCTTTGGCTCACGGGTGATACGTGGTGCAGGTAAAGGCAAGAGGAAGCTGGACCATCCTTGAGTTGGAGAGCTTAGGTGATGATGTGTACATATGCAGCTGCTCGTCCGCCATGGCCGAGGTTTAAAGTGGAACTAGGGTTGAACCCTGTTTTGCCGCTTAGAACGGCTTGTTGTAAATATTTTCTGTAATAGACTCTGAAATTATATTTTCGGGATCCCAATGTATATGTTAAACGTTCTAGTGAAACGTTACATCTTAACCAAAGTTTTTAATCCCTAAACCGCTAATCATACTTAGTTCACGATTTTGGCCAAATGACTCGATTAGCGAGTTTAGCACTGTTTGCAAGGCACACCGTAACGGTCCCTGGAGTTGGGGCGTTACATCGGCCAAGAGAGAAGAAAGAAAAAGGAGGGTTTTTTAAAAAATGTGAATTTCTTGTGTGAAGAAAAATGTGTAAGAGTAGGGATTATTTAAAGGAAAAAAAGTGGGGGGTAATTATTTATTTTTGGACCCTTGGCATTCCGGGACTATTTTTTCTCCCCACGATCATGGGCAGTTTTTTGCAGTGATGGTGGCCTATAAGTTGTGGTCTGTTGCATGGAGATGAACAGTTATTTTTTATATAATGCCGTCAACTGTGGAGAAAAAGTTTATTATGTTAATGTATCATATAATAAACTTGGGGGGCAAATGTTATCCCAAAATTTGAAAATGATGATGTGGCAATAAAATTGACAAGTGGCATGGATTAGTTTGGTGATCTGGTTTAGCAGTAGCCCAATACATCAGTGAAGAGTTTGGACTGCTTGAGAGATGTTATAACCAAGCCAAATACACCCAAGGAGAATACTTGGGCTAAGAAGTCCGGTCGGACCATGATCCAAGGAGAAGCCCCATGAGGTGTGGCTCGGACCTTAGTCCGAGGAGGGCCTAGGGAAAGTGCACAAGAAGTCCGGTCGGACCATGATCCGAGGAGAAGCCCCATGAGGTGTGGCTCGGACCTTTGTCCGAGGAGAGCCTAGGAAAGTGTGGCTCGGACCATGATCTGAGGAGAGCCAATGCATGTGTTCGGACCATGGTCCAAGGAGAGCCAATGCATGTGTTCGGACCTTGATCCGAGGAGAGCCAAGGAGAATGTGGCTCGGACCTTGGTCTGAGGGGAGTCCAAGGGGTATGGTCCATATGCATGTGTCCAGCATGCATATGTCCGACCAGCACTTGTATGTATCCAACATACATGTGTTCGACCAGACTACGTCAACTTCCCAGAAACGATTTCAGCAAGAATCAGTCTGGGCATCGCAGGAATCTCTCATTCCTCACTCAAATTGAGGAATCTGTTGTATTTTGAATATTTTGTGTAATTTAAATATAATATAAATAATAGAATATCTCGATCCTAGGGGGAGATCATTTTAGGATCCCAAGCCTATAAATAGAGGGTTAATGGGATCAGAAAAGGATTTTTTGGCAATTTGAGATTTGGTCTGAGTTCTAGAGAGAGAAAGTGCATTTTCCTTGAGAGAGAACCCTTTTTGTATTCCTGAAAATTTACACTGAAGAAACTCAGTTGACACTGGTTCACCTGATCTTGAGTGTAGAAAAAGTAATAAAATCTCTTAGTGGATTAGGCTATTACCGACTGAACGGGGCTGAACCACTATAAAAATCTTGTGTGTTATTTACCTTTCTTGATAAAACTGTCAGTGTCGTTTAAATTCTCTTGAAGGTTTGTCGTTATTGGCGTTCTCACATCGTTGGCTAAAAACACAGTCAACAACTATCATGCTTGAAAGGAACAATTCTTGCTGAATATCTTAAATATATCCACATAATCATGTGGTCTCAATCACATAATATCATATAATTATAATTAGACCCTCAACGGGTCATGTTGACACAGTTTTTCGCCTGCAATGTATTACGAAGATTAGCTGGAATAAACTAGTGCTTAAGGGTAAACCGTAAGGAGAATAATCACTCTTCAAGTTACTTATAATGATATAGTAAGATCACTCGTTCCTTTTTATGTGGTTCGGAGGTTAAAATCCCCTACTCCACGAGTCAATATTATTACTGTATGTTTTCCTCTATTTTGACAGAATTTTTGCATTACACAGAGAAAATCCAACCCATTTTCTATACAAGGTCTTGGTATTTGTAGGAGAATGATCCCTGGGTAGGTGTTGGGGTCATCCCTTGATCACTTGATCCCTCACACCATCTCTCTGATACTGATGATTAACATTTACATTTTATATTGAAGTGTGGTCTAATCATTAGGTAAAATGGATCATGGATCGCATGGTATAAAACAGGCGTGTGATGTTTGATCATGCACGTTTATATTGCGTATCCGGGAATTCGGGAGTAAACAGACACGTGATGTCTGTTTATGCACATTTATATTGCGTGGTCAACTTTATAAAGATCCTGGGGTACGTCAGACCTCTGGCGTACCACAAGCTAGCGTAACGTCAGCTCATGCCTTTTGATGCTATACTCCACAAATGATTCCAGGCAGTATGTTGCTTTGAACTTATCAACCCGAGCTATTTGTCTAGGGAATCATGCTAAATTCCCCCGGATGGAAAGTGAACACGTGCAACATCGATTATAGCCTTTTGCCAGCCAGCTGTACCCGAGCTGCCTAAGAAGGTACGTGCTGATCATCAGGGCGTACATTTTCCCCCCAAGTCCCTGCTCGTGTTCTATGACGTCACTTCTGACTTTCACGGTAGGGACTTTTAGACTTCCATTGCGATTATCCAGGCCCTGCTCATCATTTGAGTACTGGACACGTGGAATGCCGTGATTGGCGTCTATTCGGGTTTCGAGGATTGTATTAATTGGCCTGGCCACCTTTTTGCTGTCGTTCCATCTTTCAAATCACGACCCTCGTATCTTGCCTTAGCTTGATCGGACGGTCCTCGTTTCCTTATGCCTTTTACGTATAAATAGGGCTGGCAATTTTCAGTACTCATTACCATTCATTCGAAATTTTTCATCATTTTCTCTCTTCCGAGTTTCAAAAACTCTTCTTATTCTTTTGATTAAAATCCCAAAAATCCCCATAATCTTGCCACAAAAAACCCTCGGAAGCCCAGTCATCAAGGATTTCCCCAGGACTCCTCCTTCTACGCTGCTTGCAACTTTCGTTTGGAGAACATACTGTAAGTTTCCTATTTTTCGTGTGTTTCAATTTTCTTCCTTTTTCTTTGTCATGTGAATCTGCACTTTATAGTCACCAACAGTAGGCTATTCCTAAATAACTTTGGTGCATAGGTTTCAATTTTAGGCGTATTGAGTAGATCCTAAAACATGTATAGGATTGTGATGTTCATAACTAGGTAATTTCTGGGTAAGTTTAGAATATACCCATTCGGGATATGGAAGACGAGAGGTTTTTAGGGTATAAAACTAGGTAGCTTAGGGGTCACGTTTCTTAGGCGATTTTTCTTTTAAACCCTTTCCCCAAGGCAAGTAATGGATTGACTCTGCTTACACATGGATCCCTGAATAACAGAGGTCTGTTGGAAACCTAGGCGCATGGAATAGGCAACGCGCGACATCACATGGGCTGATATTGCATCAGCTCGCGTGTTAGGACCCCTAGCCTTTGTTATTTCTCCTGTTTAAAAAATTCTACGCCGCCCACTAAAAACTCTGTCATTTTTATTCGATAGGCGAGCTGATGGCACCCAAGAAAGGTGCATCCAAGAAGAACGTAGCTGGCTCGTCGTCCCAGCAATCTCATAAGGGAAAGGAGGTTGTCCCTGATTCCCCCTGCCTGAGTTCGGCCTCGTGGTGGAGAAGGAGGTTGTGGTCGCTCCTGACGCCTTTTTCGAGGCCAAAAGGATTGTCTCCAAGACAACGGCCCAATGAAGGGTCAACAAGATACTGCTGTCCCATAACATCGAGGCAGGGACGGGGGATCTCATCGCCCGACCTCCCTACGAGGGGGAGCGGAGCTATGCACCCCTCCGAGACGATTTCGCGGCCTGGAGTGATGAGCACTTAAAGGTCGGGTGTAACGCCCTGGCTACCCCAGAACAGTTACGGTGAACGGTGGACTGGAAATTTGACTCATTGCCTGAGTCCTTTGGTAAAAAATGTTCTCTAAGTGTGATTAACAGGTTAAGGTACAAAACCAATAAAAAGGAAATGGAGATTTTATTACAAACTGCTCTGCAGAGCTAAGCAAAACATTTACAAGTGGTTCTCAGTACAAAATGGTCATTATAGTTGTTGTTGACCGCGTTTTTAGCCAACGACGTGAGCACGTCAATAACGACAAGCCTTCAAGAGAAATCAAAACGACAACAAACGGTATAAACAAGAAAAGTAAAGAACACAGGCGATTTTTATAGTGGTTCAGCCCCGATTGTCGGTAATAGCCTAATCCACTTAGAGTTGTGATTTATAAATCTATACTCAAGATCAGATGGACTATGCCAATGAGTTTCTTCAGTATAAATCGTGAAAATACAAGAATTCTCTCTAATTTCAGCACTTTCTCTCTCTAGAACAGACAGACCCAATTTTATCTCTCTAGAAAGAAGAAGCAGAAGAAAAGCCCCTCTCTCATCTCATAAGCTCTCTATTTATAGAGATGGGATCCTCAACTGATATCCCCTTATAATAGGGATATTTTATTATATTTATTACATTTATATTACAAATAAACATTCAAAATTCAAAATGTAACAAATCCCCATTTGTGGGAAGAATGAGAGATTCCCGCGCATGTTGTTGAAGTTGTGTCTGACTTAGTCTCCTCTAGCTAGTTGGTCCACCTCCTACTCACTACCCATGCAAGTGCTGGTTGAACATGCATGGTGGTAGGATATGCATGGTGGTAGGTTGAACGTGCATGGTGGTAGGAGATGCACTTCTCTCCTCTAACATGCACTCTCCTCTAGCATGTCATGTTCCCCCTTGAACCAATCTCCTTGGCTTCTCCTCGGACCAAGGTGGTCCGAGGCAACCTCCTTGGCACCTCACCTTGAACAACATTGAGGCAACCTCACCTTGGAAAATATTGAGGCAACCTCACCTTGGACAACATTGAGGCAACCTCACCTTGGACAACATTGAGGCAACCTCACCTTGGACAACATTGAGGCAACCTCACCTTGGACAACATTGAGGCAACCTTCTTTAGCATCTCCCAAACATGTCCGATCGAACATTGTATAGACTTTCCTTATGAAAGTCTAAGTCTCCATTCTCTTGCATGAGACTCCTCCTCCTTAGCTATTTACCTTGGACACGTTCGAGCCAACACTTAGAAAACCTTGGGAGGCTTGCCTCCTACACACCCTTGGGGTCTCCTAGGACCACACCCTCCTTGGGGTCTCCTAGGACCACATCCTCCTTGGAGTCTCCTAGGACCACATCCTCCTTGGAGTCTCCTAGGACCACACCCCTTAACTTCTCCTAGGAGGCACTCTTCTAGATGCATTCTCCTTAGCCTCCTAGGATGCATTCTCCAATTTTTGGGTATAACAGTTGTAAAGTTACAGTCCCGCCGACCTAAGCGGCAAAAATAGGGTAAACCCCCTAGTTTCTCTGAGAACACCTTGACCGTGGTGGTCAAGCGGCCGCATATGTACACATCACCACATCAGCTCTCCACTCAAGGCTAGGTGAGCTTCTCTTTCCCTTTACCTGCACCACATAGCACCCATGAGCCAAAGCCCAGCAAGAAAACATAATACTTTTCATAACATCATCAAATGATTATCATTATAATCACACTGAGCATAAAGCTTTCAAACAAATGAATAACACATGATTTTAGTGGGAGAGTGGCTGTTAAGTAAGCCACTAGCCTCCAAGCTCTCTTTTCTAGCGGGAGAGTGGCTGATGGGTAAGCCACTAGCCTTCAAGCTCTGTTTTCTAGCAAGAGAGTGGCTGATAGGTAAGCCACTAGCCTTCAAGCTCTGTTTTGTAGCGGGAGAGTGGCTGATAGGTAAGCCACTAGCCTTCAAGCTCTGTTTGTTCATCGACCCTCAGGGTCGGTCAGGCATTAATGCTCCTTGAGTCATTCAATGCTAATGGTCGATTAGATCTAATCTCTGTTGGCTTGCGTGATTCACGGTAAGGCCGTTCTGACAAGTAAGTCAGCGCTTCCAGACCTGTGTCCAGTAACACTGCCGAGCCTAACAAATAAGTCATAGCCTCACAGCTGATACTAACACTTTTGTCGATTCTGTATTCAATCCATGTCCATATTTATACAATCAACATGCCTCACAAATATCCATGCATGTCACACTTTGGGTGCAGTTTTCTTACCTTTGATTCGAGCTAGAATGAGCAAAAGAACAACCTTTGAGAACAGTTTAGCTTTTAGTCCTTTAGCGGTTACCTTCAATTGGGTTGTTTTCCGTCGAATCCTTCGGTTAAGAAGCTTCTAATCTTCCCTAGGATCGCTATGCCTCGATCCTCACTCGATTCTGACTCCTAGAACTCAAGATTTCGTCAAAAAGGCTTAAACGGTAAAACGAACTTTGAAAAGGGAGAACGGAAGGTTTTCTTATCGTATATTCTATCTGATAAGCTACTTCAACCTTAAGTAACCTCAAATAAAACCTAATGCTCGGGGTCCCGAAAACACCCCCGGGGACATTATAGTCAAAACCTCCAGAATTTCACCCTGATCTCAAATATTCCCAATGTATCATCAAATGAACATTTCTATTACCTCAAAATTGACCCCATTATGGTAAAACCGCTAATCCACTAAAAATAACCGTCTCATGCCAAATAGCTCGAATATATCTCCATAATAATGGAATCTCATTCACAAATCACATCATGCACCCAAATACACAAATTACCCTCAACGGGCCAAATTATCATCATACCCCTGTAATTGTAAATATGGACTCATATGCATGCATTTCACATCATATCATAATATAATCAACATATACATGCATTTAATCAATTAATAACATAATTAAGCAAGTATGGCCCTCCCGGCCTACTATTCACGCCGTTAAACTCATCGGAGAATTCGGGGCATTACAACTATCCCCTCCTTACTGAAATTTCGTCCCCGAAATTTACCTGAACAACTCGGGATACTGACTCTGCATATCTGACTCCAGCTCCCAGGTCGCCTCCTCGACCTTGCTGTTCCTCCATAATACCTTAACCAAAGGTATTGTCTTATTCCTGAGGACCTTGTCCTTTCTATCAAGTATCTGAACTGGCTGCTCCTTAAAGGAGAGATCTGACTCAAGCTCCAGATCTTCATAACTCAGAATATGGCCCACATCAGATACATACTTCCGAAGAGCTGATACATGGAACACATTATGCACGGCAGACAACGCCGGAGGCAAAGCCAATCTGTAAGCCACTTGACCAATCCTCTCCAGGATCTCAAATGGACCTACAAATCTAGGACTCAGCTTGCCTTTCTTCCCAAACCTTCTCACCCCTTTCCACGGTGAGACTCTGAGGAAAACATAGTCTCCTACCTGGAACTCAACGTTCCTACGCTTGGGATCTGCGTAGCTCTTCTGCCTACTCTGAGAAGCAAGCATTCTAGCTCTAATCTTCTCTATAGCCTCACTGGTCCTCTGAACTGCATCAGGACCTAAGTATTTCCTTTCTCCTGTCTCATCCCAATGGATGGGAGATCTGCACTTCCTACCATATAGCATCTCATAAGGTGCTACTCCAATGGTAGATTGGTAACTATTGTTATAGGAGAACTCAATCAAAGGCAGATACTTACTCCAAGAACCACTGAAATCCAGTACACAAGCCCTCAGCATGTCCTCCAAAATCTGGATCGTCCTCTCAGATTGCCCATCTGTCTGAGGATGATAAGCTGTACTGAACTTCAACTTTTTCCCCATGGCTGTCTGTAAACTCTTCCAAAACTTGGAAGTAAAAGTGGGGTCCCGATCTGACACGATCGACCTAGGTGCACCATGGAGCCGCACGATCTCTCTCACATAGAGATCTGAATACTGATCAACTGTATTGTTTACCGAGTTTTTCGGAAACGAATACAAACAAAATAATAAAAAGATAAGAACTGTAGAAGTGCCGAAATATAAATAAACAAACAGGTTTTTTACGTGGTTCAGGCATTAACGAGCCCTAGTCCACGAGTCGATGTTATTATACTTGTCGAGAATTACAGTAAAATGGCTGGTGTATAAGACCCTCACCCACTCACAATGTTTCTCTCGAGTTCTCTTGAAGAAGATGAAGCTAGAGAGATTTTGTTTTGGCAAAGTTCGTGCCCTGTAATTTTCTCTACCCTCCCCTCCTTCAATGAGGAGGTCTTTATAGCTAGGGTTTTTTATTAGGGTTTTTCTCTACCCAAATGAGTCTTAATTACACCAGCCATAAATAAGGAATACAATTACCGTAGTCGCATGGCTATAAGGCTCTACGTGGGTATAATTACATGAAAATATGGGGAATGCCAAAAGGCAGCTGTCTTTTCCAGGCTATCAGCGGAACAGTAGGCGAAAAGGCACTTTTAGGCGTGCTGGGATGTGTGCGGCCTTGACCTGTCAGGCGGGATCTAGTGTCACGTGAATATCATTTCAACTATGCTTCTTCCGTGACTCGACCGCTTGGTCTTCTTCCGTGTGGGGCACGGAACTGTATCCGCGAAGGTAACCTGAAGTGCTTCTCCTGGAAGGACCTTCCCCGAAGGATGTACTTTCGGGAGTCTGGGAGAATTGACGAGCTTCCGGGTCGCGGTTGCTTGAAAGAGTGTGCTAGACACTACGCGGGAGAGGCGAAGCTTTTCTGTTCATCCGCGACCCCTGGTCACCCTTCGTGAAAGATAGTGATAATTATGCTTCCCCGAGGCTATCCATCTAAACGCTATCCGGGAATCTGGATAACATTTACCCCCCAAGGTCACGGAGCTTGAGAGGTCCGGGAGCTTGTACAGTCCTCCGGGTATTCTGGTTTCTAGATTAGGCGTGGGGTCACCTCCTCTGTTCCTGGAAGGGTTCCTTTTTCCCGCCTGAGTGTTAGTATGAAAAAAGGAAATTTCTTCTGTTTGAACTCAAGTACTCGAGTGTGGCAAGGGCCACGCGTCATGCAGGGAATGGCTCTGTGACCAAGACGTGTGCGTGAGGCGACTGGCTGAGTATGAGTGCGTCAGGCGTCTGAGTAGTGATTTGACGGTATTTAATGGTACACCGGCCCCGAGATGGTATAATGATGGGAAATAAATATTTTATTCCCATCCGAGGAGTCATAAATGGGACCGGCGCTTCATCTCCAGCCGTCGGATCTGGTGCATGCGGTATAGGAAGATCGGGACCGTCCCTTTGTGGAATTCGAAAGGACTTCGTTCCTGCTATAAAAACGAGGGAACGAACCCTTCTTCCTGTTTACGCTTTCAAATTCTCGATCTTTCAGATTCTCAGACTCCCAAATCTTCGAACTCTCAAGCTTCCAAGCTTCCTTTCCCTCGAATTCGCCACTTCTTTTGGTAAGGAATCCAAAAACTTTTCTTTCGATTTGGCAGTGGGTTTGCTTGCCGAAGTTATGGGTTTGAATCGTTGCTTGTCTTTGCAGCCTTTACTTCACGTGATCGTGCGGTGCAGTGACCCGGTTACTCCCTCAATCTTCAACTACCCGAACACCAGTAAGTAATTTTACTTTGCTCTTTCCTTCCAAACCTTAGTTTGTTGGTAGTTGTTAGGGTTGGGTTTTCTGCCGGTGTCATCTATATGCATGCGTGAATAGGGCTTTGATAGGCATGTGACTGATGTGAGGCAATAAGTCATTTCTTTGCATGCTTTGACGATTTTCTTTTGGAAGGTTGTTTCTCGTCTGCTTTTGCTGTTCTGGTTTGTTATTTTAGGGCATAAGTGTGAACGCCTTTAGGGTGTCTTCCCCTAGGAAGACACTTCTTTCAGCGGGCTTAGGCCCGAAGTTTGAATCTGGTTCCTTGCTATCCTCCGGGTAGCACGGTGCCAGCCCCTCGGTAAGCTCGGTGGGAGCCTCTCCAAGCAGTTTTCGGGGAGGGTCTCCCCGATGCCTTTAATACCGTTAGTGTATGACAGGGGTGCTGACTGCTTGGAGTGTTTCCTTCTTTGTTTCTTTTGTTCAGTGACGAACACCTCAAAGGAACAAATCGCCGCTGTGGTAGAAGTTGAATCTGCCTAGGAGCAAGGTTCCCCTGTTGCCGGCGCAAAGGGGAAAGCAAAAACTAAGGTGGCCGCGGCTAGCCCACCGGCTATCAACAGTTCCATCTGGGAGATGGACAAGAAGCCGAACCTGCTCAGGAACTATGGCACGCTGGAGCTGTATTCCTCAGAGGCAGGCCTAAAGAACATCCCAGGCCTGATGTGGCACCGTCTGTCGGTGCTGGGTAAGTCTGCCAGCCAGAGTCACGAGGGTTTTGGTGCCTGGAGCTGGGCACACATAGTGTGTGGGGCACACTTGCCCCTAAGAAGTTACTTTGCCCACTTCTGCGTGAAGGCGGGGATTGCCCCCTTCCAGTTGATTCCCCCTAGCTACAAGCTTCTAGCGGGGTGGTATATCTTTTGCAAGTCCCGGGACCTGGAGGCCCCTACCTCGGAGGAGGTGCTATACTTCTATGGGCTGAAGTCTCAACCCATGAGAGGTCATGCAGACAAGGTGGGGTTTTATAGGCTGGAGAGGTATTCGGACATGATGTGTCCCACATGTCATACCGCGAGGGTCCCAGATCTCCGGGAGTACTGGTTTCTG
Organism: Humulus lupulus; assembly: GCF_963169125.1. Classification (NCBI taxonomy): domain Eukaryota; kingdom Viridiplantae; phylum Streptophyta; class Magnoliopsida; order Rosales; family Cannabaceae; genus Humulus; species Humulus lupulus. The sequence continues at coordinate 59,726,394 of NC_084798.1, forward strand.
ATGACTGGCTTCCCGTTGAAGAGGGTGCCAGCTCTATCTTTGGACTTCAAAGTCCCTGGTAAGTGCTCCTTCCTTTCTTTTCTAACTTTGCTTCTTCGCGTTTGGTTTGCCTTCCGGGAGGATCTCTAACACTCGTGTTTGGATTTTGCAGAAGCCGTCCCGCGGACACCTCGCTGTGCGGAGATGATAAGGAGGTCAAACTTCTACGAGGGGCTCTCGGAGGAAGAGCTGAAGGTGGAAGGACTTGTGACCACCGCATCTTTGAGGGAGTATGGGCTACTCGCCTTTTTTCAAAATATTGAGCCAGTGAGTGGCAGGGGGCAAAGTCAGGTGTCAGTTGACGTCCGGGAGCAGATTGCCCTGAAGCTGTCCAAGGTGATCTGCCAGGCGGTCCAGGACGAGAATAATTTATCCCCCAGTTGGGCGGAGAGGTTCCCCGACCCCCAGTCGGAGGAAGAAGAAATCGAGGCTCGCCACGCTGCAGCTTACCCCAATGAAGGGACTCCAGGAGCTGGTACCTCTGGGAAAGGTAAGACTAGCTTTCGATTGATCCACACCCCCAGCCTGTCTAAGGTTTCCTGGACTTCTCAGGGGGGGTTCGATCCCCGCTTCCTTTGGCTAGATCCGCGTAGGGTACCCTTTGACAGATATTGCGATAGGGTAGATGAGCTCCTCGGGTGTTTGAGTGACGGTAGTCTGCCAGAAGGTATCACCATGGTTGACCCTTCTTCCCTCAGCATGTCATTCCCGGACTTCAAGGAGTACGGGAGCTTCCTGGAGCAGGAAGCGGTGTCTTGTTTTGCTCGGGGAAGGCCATCCACGTTTCTCGTGCATGGTCGTCCCTTTCAAACTTTTCTCTTTTCTTTTTGCTTCTTGTTCCCTGCTGGTGGATTTGTTTGTGCTTTTATGTTGTTACTTGTTTTATCCTCTGCTTATCTTTTTCCACATCGCTTGCTGGTTGGTTAACCTTGCTTCGTACATTTCTTGCAGAACATCCCGAAGCAAAGATGTTGGGGAGCGTTACCTCACTTATCAAGAAAGCCGCCACCAGTCAGGACCCGTCCAAGGGAAAAGGACGAAAGACCGGAGCTGGCAGGGGAGGTAAAGCTGCCACACCCAAGAAGACAAGTGGCGAGACGCAAGGGTCTTCGGTGGTGGAGAAGCCTCCTGTCAAGGGGCCTTCCAAGAACACGGTGGTCTCGAGTAGTAGCAGTGATGGGGAAGGTCTTGTGTTCCCCGTGAAGACGACCGGGGTGAGCAAGCGTCCCGGAGGAGATGTTGAGGGCGACAAGAAGAAACGCCTTAGACATTCTTCTCCCGGTCGAAAGCAACAACAACAACAACAACAACAACAAAGACAATCACCACCGCCACAGCAGCAGCAGAAACAACAGCCACATCAGCAGCAACAACAAAGACAATCACCATCGCCTCAGCAGCAAAAACAATAGCAAGATCAGCAGCAACAACAAAGGCAATCACCACCGCCTCAGCAGCAAAAACAACAGCAACACCAGCAGCAACAACAAAGACAATCACCACCGCCTCAGTAGCAAAAACAACAGTAAGATCAGCAGCAACAACAAAGGCAATCACCACCGCTTCAGCAGCAAAAACAACAGCAACACCAGCAGCAACAACAAACCGGGGCGGTAGTGTCTTCTCTACCGTCCCTAATACCCCGTTTACCTCCTCCTCCAGTCCAAAGGGAGTCCACCCTTCCGGGGTCTCCTTCTTCTCCTTCTCTTCCACTTTCTCAACAAACAAGCCTTCCTCAGCCTGGCCTAAAGTTCCAATTCCCTCAGAAACCAACCCGTTTCCCCGCTGCCCTCCTGAAGGGTGTAAGACGGGCTGATAACTTTTTGAAGAGGCGGTTGGAGGCCGAGAAGGCTGCTACTCAGGGAAGGGCAGACAACCTGTCTGCCGTGAAGACAGCTGAGCTGGCAGAAGGGGTGAGATCCCTTCACCCGGCTGGAGCGGTTCTGGATGGCCCAGCCTTGGAGAAGAGGCTGGTGCCTAGGCTCAGGCGTGCTTTGGCGCCGTTCGGGGCGGAGATGATGGAGGACATGGCCTTGAGCTTGTGCGAGCTCAATTCTGAGAAATGGGCCATCAGTACCAGTAAGGACCCGCTGTTGCTGACACATGCCGTAAAGCAGCAACTTACTGGGGTGAGCTATCAGTTGCTGTGTTCTGGGGTCATTGGTCTTAGTACATTTGGTTCTGCTTAACTTATTCTGCTGTTTTTCCTTGCAGGCCTCTCTTATCGCGGAACGCTCGTTCCGGGAGGTGGGTACAGTTCTGGTTCAACTGGAGGAGAGCCAGGTGGGTCGCCAGGCCTTGGAGGTGGAGAAGCAGAAACTGACCCAACAGGTCGAGGGCATGAAGGGGGAGGCTATGGAGAAGATTAACCAGGCCCGGCGCACGGCCGTGGAAGAGGCGGACAAGAAATATCTTGCCAAATATAAAGAGTACCGGGCCAGCGCGGAGAATGAGTTCAAGCTGCGGTCGGACGACTTGAAGGCCAGAAACTCCAAGCTCCAGGAAGAGCTATCCCTGGTCAGGAAGGAGAAGGATACCTTGGATGCCTGCCTGCAATCGAAAAACGATCTTCTCCTTAAGCGAAACAAGGAATATGCCACTCTTCAAACAAGGCTGCACGAGGTGGAGCAAGATCACACGAGGAGCAAGGATCTCGTGTCTATGCAGGAGTTGGGGCTCGCTGAGAAGGATAAACAGATCGGAGCCTTGCAATTCACTGTCAGGGGGCATGTGACCGAGAAGCAATCCGTGCTGAACCAAAATAAGATGCAGCGCAAGGAGATTGATTCTCTTAAGGGAGAGCGGGATGCATCCAAGGCCGAGCTGGAAAAATTGAGGGCTCAATTGGCTGTCGCGGAGGCAAAGCTGGCGGCCTCCGAGGCGGAGCGCTTGAAGGAGAAGGAGGATGCCGAGGTGGTGCTGAACAGGACGATTAATTTATCGCATGTGGTCCTTATGCATCAACTCTGGAAAATAAACCCGGAGGTAGTAGGCTATCTGGGAGAGGATGCCGACGCCATGAGGGAGAAGCTACTCGTGTGGGATCAAGGCCCAGAGGTGTACGTCCAAACTTACAACATTGACGAGCCTGCTGGTGCCCCTGAGGCAGAAGGCCTCGAAGGGGCGGGGACCTCTGATCCAGCCAGTGATGTCGTTCCTCCTTCCAACGAGCCGACTCCGCCGTCCCCAGTTGAAACCGCTGTCCCCGAGGCCTCGGTCGTGGAAGCCGCAGCCACCCCCAATGCTTGAAGGGGTCTTATCTTTTGTAAAAAATATTCTTTAATGATTATTATTTTTCATTTGTATTTTCCTTTGGGGCGAAGCTCCCTGTACTCTTTTCTCATTGCAGACATATTTGCCATAATTATAGCATTTTTCTTTCCTTTTCTGCCGAGTTCTTTGTTTAACTTTGCGTTTAGGGTAGGCTTTTATACGGTAGAAACTGCTGTAGGGGCGCCTGAGGTTTTGGTTCCAACGGCCAGGACCTATGCATTTCCAACTTGAAGCTCCAAAAGCTTATGTCTTTTCCCACGTAGTTTCTAGGTTACGGAGGTTTCTTGGTTCCAATGGCCAGACTCCTTTCACCGTATTTCAGCTTTCCTAAGGCAAATAGCCAATCCCGGGACTTGTAGTTATACTGTTCGCTGGGATTGCTAAGGTGACCCGTTCCATGGTGCCGGAACGGGCGTTCTTTTGGTGAGCGTCGCTAGACTTCGGGCTAGATCTTTGTGAAGCAAAACTAACTGTCATTGCGGACCTCACGGTGGTTGACTTCAGGGACCTGGCATGAAGCCCTGTGAGGCAAGGTTCGTTGCGGTCGGGGAAATCGCCACGCCTACTATGCGCGATCCCGGAGCAGGGGCTTTGCGAAGCAAGGCCTGCTGTAATTGGGGGATCAATCATATCTGCTCCTGGAACTGAAGCTTGCGAAGCGAAGCTTGCAGTGGTCGAGGAGCTCGCCATGTATTATTTGTGAGACCCGGAGCTGAAGCCTGCGAGGCAAAGCTAACAGCGGTCGCGGATCTTACCATCTTTCGCCTTGCGGGACCCGGAGCTTCTGAAGCAAAGCTTTCAGCGGTCGCGGGCCTTGCCATGCATTGCTTTATGAAACCTGGAGCTGAAGCTTGCGAAGCAAAGCTTTACAGCGGTCGCGGAGTATTCTGCGAAGGACTTGTCAGGGTGTTGGGGGTGTTTCGGCGTAGCTCTCTGAATGTGCCTCAACCCCCAGTCCTGTTCATCGCTGGGCTACACAGGAGATAATTTTCATGATGCATAATGGCAGACATTTTCATGGAAATTTTCACATAACCACATAATGCACCTATGAGACGTAATGCAAATATGTTCATGGCAACAAATCAACCTAAGCTTAACAATTTAAAAATTTCAAACACAATGCTAACACATAAGTGGTGTTCTCTGTATGTTTTGTTCAAGGGGCGTATGGCTATGCCTTAGCCATGTATACCCCCCCAAGTGAGCGTGGGGTCCGGACGTCTCCGGACCGCGTGGTCACTTGTTAAAACGCAGCTTGGAACAAAGGGATAAAAAATGCAGTAGAAGCGGAGTGAATCTCTCCATGTTTTATTAAATTAGCCTGGTAGGCATGCGTTTTACAGCTGGGAGGATTATCTCCATATTTTACATTTTGGCTACGTCCACCAAGGACTTTCGACTAGATAGTCCGGGGCCTACTGATAGTAACGGCGGAGGTGCTCCGCGTTCCAGGCGCGCGGGACTTTAGTTCCGTCGAGTCTCTTTAAGTGATACGTCCCACGGCCCACTTTTTCTTGGACTTCATAGGGGCCTTCCCAGTTGGGTCCGAGGACTCCCACTCCCGGATCCTGCGTAGCAGGAAATACTCTCCGTAGGACAAGATCCCCAACTTCGAATGTACGGCTCTTGACTCTTGTGTGAAGTGTCGGGCTATCTTGCCTTGGTACATTTTGAGTTGGACCTGTGACTGCTCCCGAAGCTCTTCGATCATGTCCAGGGACTCCTGGAGAAGGGCGTGGTTCCGGGTAGGGTCGTAGGTGTCCTGCCTGTGAGAGGGGATCATAGTTTCTACTGGGATGATGGCCTCGCAACCGAAGGTCATGGAATAAGGCGTGTGCCCCGTCGAAGTTCTCTCTGTGGTGCGATAGGCCCAAAGTACTCGCGGAAGCTCTTCCGGCCAGTGAGCTTTGCATGCTTGGAGTTTTTTCTTCAACGTGGTCTTTAAGATTTTGTTCACTGCTTCCACTTGCCCATTGGCTTGAGGTCTGGCGACTGCGGAAAAGCTTTTGATGATTCCATGCGAAGCACAGAAGTCCGTGAAATGCTCACTGTCAAATTGCTTTCCGTTGTCGGACACAATTTTTCGTGGAAGCTCGAAACGACACACTATATTTTTTATGACAAAGTCCAGTGCTTTCTTAGAGGTGACCGTGTTCATAGGTTCAGCTTCAGCCCATTTGGTGAAGTAGTCTACCGCGACTATGGCATACTTCACTCCACCCGTCCCAGTTGGGAGGGAACCTACTAGGTCAATGCCCCAAACGGCGAACGGCCAAGGGCTGGTCATTAAGGTAATTTCTGTGGGCGGCGCTCGCGGAACCTTGGCGTACCTCTGGCACTGCTCACATTTTCTGACATAATCCACACAATCTTTCTTCATGGTGGGCCAGAAGTATCCTTGACGAAGGATCTTTTTGGAGAGGCTCAGCCCGGAGGTATGGTCGCCACAGAAACCTCCGTGAATCTCATGGACGATGGCGCTAATTTCGGTTCCGGCAACACACCTAAGGAAGGGGATGGACAACCCCCTGCGGTAAAGCTTTCCATCCATAACCACGTATCGGGGAGCTTTATATTGGAGCTTTCTTGCGTTAGCTTTATCAGTGGGGAGCTCTCCGGTGGTTAGAAATCTGAGGATGGGTCCTATCTAGGAATGGGAATGGTCGATGATGGCATTTACCCTCCGTGTCTCAGTACTAGGTGCTTCTAAGTGCCCGATGGGCACTAGGCCATATTGTTCAATCTCCGGGTCTGTTGCAAGCTTGGCCGGTGTGTCCGCGAGTGAATTTTGGTCCCGGGGGACCTGGCGGATTTGGTAGCCTTTGAAATGCTGCAGGAGGCCGCGGGAGAGAGACACGTAGGCAGCCATTTTTTCGCCTTTCATCTGGTATTCTCCGGATATTTGGTTTACCACAAGTTGGGAGTCGCTGTATACTTCGATCTTTTGGGCTCCGACTTCCCTGGCCAGTTGTAATCCAGCTAGCATGGCTTCGTGTTCTGCCTCGTTGTTGGATGATGGGAATGTGAAACGGATGGTGCTCTGGAGCTGATGTCCTTGGGGAGAAATTAGGATAACCCCTGCTCCAGCTCCTTTTTCATTTGAGGCTCCGTCTACATAGACCTTCCATGTGGGAAGTTCCGGGACAGGATCTTCCGGGAGGTCATTCATTCCTGAGCATTCCACAATAAAGTCCGCGAGTGCTTGGCCTTTTATGGAAACACGTGGCTGGTAGTGGATGTCAAACTGGCTCAGTTCAATGGCCCATTTAAGTAATCTGCCAGAAGACTCGGGCTTCTGCAAGACTTGCCGGAGAGGGTGGTTGGTGAGTACTCTGATGGTGTGCGCCTGGAAATAGGGCCTTAGCTTTCGCGAAGCAATTAGCAAGCAGAGGGAGAGTTTCTCGATCATTGAATATCTGGACTCGGCGTCTAGTAACCTCTTGCTCACGTAATACACAGGGAGCTGGAGACGGCCGTCTTCCCGGACGAGAGCGGCACTTACAGCATGCTTGGTTACAGCTAAGTACAAGAACAACGCCTCTCCTTCGACAGGTTTGGACAGTATGGGAGCTTGAGTTAGATGTTCCTTGAGGTGTTGGAAGGCTGCTTCGCATTCGGGGGTCCACTCGAACCTCTTGTTTCCTCGCAACACATTGAAGAAGGGGACACATTTGTCAGTGGCCTTAGATACGAAGCGGCTGAGGGCAGCTATCCTTCCCGTAACGCTTTGGACATCCTTATGCTTTCGGGGAGAAGGCATATCTATGAACGCCTTAATTTTCTCAGGGTTGGCCTCCACTCCGCGGGAGTTGACAATGATACCGAGGAACTTCCCAGACGAGACCACGAAAGTATATTTCTTAGGATTCAGTTTCATCCCGTACTTTCGGATCATGACGAAAGCTTCCTCAAGGTCGTCACTGTGGTCCTAGGAGGTCTTGGATTTTACCAACATGTCGTCTACATACACCTCCATGTTCCTCCTCAGCTGGTCCTTGAACATCCTGTTTACTAGGCGCTGGTATGTCGCCCCAGCATTCTTCAGACCGAAAGGCATGACTATGTAACAGTAGACACCCTTGTCCGTGAGGAAGCTGGTGTGTTCCCGGTCCGCGACATGCATCTTGATCTGGTTGTACCCGAAGTATGCATCCATGAAGGACAAGAGTTCATACCCGGAAGTAGCGTCTACCATTTGATCGATTCGCGGAAGAGGGAAGCAGTCTTTTGGGCAGGCTTTGTTTAGGTCCGTGAAGTCAATACACATTCTCCAGGACCCATTGGGTTTCGGGACTAGAACCGGGTTGGCCAACCACACGGGATAGTGTGACTCCTGGAGAAAGCCTATGGACATCAGCTTGTCCACTTCAGCTTTGACTGCTTCGGGCCTCACTGGGTCTAATGGCCTCCTCTTTTGGCGAACTGGAGTTGCAGATGGGTCTATGTTGAGTGCGTGGCACGCAACATTAGGATTAATCCCCGTCATATCAGCGTGGCACCATGCCAGGATATCCTGATTATTCTTCACAGTGGCCACGATCTTTTCTCTAATGGCCGATGGAAGGTTTTTCCCCACCTGAATGACTTTGGTGGGATCTCCCGGGTTGAGGATCACCTCTTCGACTTCCTCCATCGACTCTATCGCCCTCTCGACCCCCATTCTAGGATCGAGTTCGTCAACATATGCCCCTTGGGCACCCCCAGTTTCTGGTAGATTCTCCGCCAAAGGAGCGGCAACAGTCGCCTCCTGGACGGTGTAGACGGAACGGACGGAGACGTTATAACAGCTTCGTGCACTTCGTTGGTCTCCTCTGAGGGTGCCGATACGCCCGTTGTCGCATGGAAACTTCAAGCACAAGTGGCGTATCGAGGTTACGGCCCCAAAATCAATTAGGACCGGTCGGCCTAGGATGGCATTATACGCCGTGGGGCAGTCGACCACCACGAACGTGTAGTGCCTGAAGGCACAAGCGTCGCTGTCTCCTCTGAGGGTGACTGGAAGTTGAATTTTGCCTAAGGGCATGAGTGCATCCCCATTGAACCCCTGAAGCTGGATGGGGCATGGGGTCAGATCTGTCTCGGTTAATCCGATCGCGTGGAAGGCAGCTTTGAAGAGGATGTTTACGGAGCTTCCATTATCGACTAGGATCCGTGATACCTGCTTATTGGCAATCTGGGCTTCCACGATGAGGGGATCGTTGTGGGGGAAGTGCACATGTCGGGCGTCATCTTCCGTGAAGGTGATGGGAAGATCCATCATTCGGGGATGCTGAGCAGGTGACTGAACCAAGGCACACATCTCCCCGGTGTGTTCTAACTCCCTCAAGTACCTTTTCTGGGAGTTGCGGGTGCTTCCGGCAAGGTGTGGTCCTCCGGAAATGGTGGCTACGTGTCCGTCAACGGATGGCGGAGCAAGGCCATGCGGATATGGGTTTCCGGGTCCTGGAGCCAACATGGCAATGGGTGCCGGAGAGGTCGGAGCAGGAAGCGCTGGGAACTGAGATCCAGGAGCTTGGGGGTGACCGGCTCCAGGAGCGCTAGCGGTCCCCCTCTGTCCCGGAGAGAACGCAGCTCCGTGAACTACTCCCTGTCCGGGATAGATTATGGGTATCCTCACCCATTGACCAAGGTGTCCAGCTCTTGCCAGGGACTCGATCTCATCCTTCAGTTGAAGGCACTCGTTTGTGGTGTGCCCCACGTCTCCGTGAAACTCACACCTCTTATTGGAGTCTCGCGGACGCCTTCCTCCGTGAGACACTTTCGGGGGCTTCCTGTAGTTGACCATATTACAGGTCGCTCGATAGACATTCTCTCGTGAGTCTATCAAACTGGTGTACTCCATGAACTTGGGCTCATAGTCCTTCCGGGGTTTCTTTGAATGGTCCCCCCGGTTGGAGTTTCTTCCGCCTCGTTTATTCCGCGATTGGCTCAGATTTTGTTCTGGGCCTTCCGCTTGCAGTTGCGACGGGCCGGGAGCGATACTACATCCGGTTTGTACAGCTCCGTACCCAGAGAAATGGGTTTGACTCGGCGTCTGAGCAGACGTGGAAGGCCCATACACGGTTGGAGTGAACTGGGCTCCTGGAAATGTGAGGGCTGGTGCGGGAGCTTGCGAAGCAAAGCTCGGCGCAGTCACGGAGGGCGTCGGAGCTGGGGGAACTCGAAAGGCCTGTTGGTAGGCATCTTCAAGGTTGATGATTCCCTGAGCTTTCGACATGAATTCGGACAGAGTTTCTGCCCGTCTCCTTTGCATTTCCCCCCATAGCAGGGAACCGACGGTAAGCACCGATTGAAGGGCGATCAGCTTCATATCATCGCTGACCTTGGTCTTAGCAGCAGCTTCCATCATTCTTTGAATGAAAGCTTTGAGGCTCTCATTGGGTATCTGCTTGATGTTGGTTAAGGAACCAACCTCCATGTCATGGTCCCGGGCAGCAATGAACTGCCTCCTGAACGCGAACTGTAGCTCCTTCCAACTGTGGATGGATCCGGGAGCTAATCTTTTCCACCAGTCCTCCACGGACTTGGTAAGGGTGAGTGAGAAGCACATGCATTTGGCATCCTCACTGACGCGCGCCACTTGCATCATCTTGTTGTATTTAGCTAGATGGGTGCGCGGGTCTGTCCTCCCCTCATATAATTCTATATGAGGCATTTTGAAGTTCTCCGGGAGGGGCGTTTCCGCGATCCTCCGAATACATGGTTCCGGGTCTTCCTCCTCAGAGTCTGACAGGGCCCCACTTTGCTTCCTGACCAGCTTGGTCAAGGCAGCTATCTGTTCCTCGAGCCTCTTTGTATCACTCTCTGGGAGGTCACGTCCCCGGAGCTTGTCGTTGAGATGATTTCGCAGGTCGTCTCCGCGAGGCCGGGCCGTTTCTCCTTTGGCCTTTTCATACTTGGCCTCTAACCTTCTTCTTAGGTCCACCGTGGACCAGCTGTCCTCGGAGTGCGTGTCCGCAGCTCGACCGTCCTGGTTGACGGAATCACTGGGGCGGTTGTTCCTTCCCCTAGGCCTGGGTGCCTTAGCACCGGGCCCTTCAGGCACAGAGTGCCCCCTTGGGGCTGAAGGACGTCTGGGCTTAGGAGCGCCAGAGACCTTCTGCGCACGGGGGGGACAGTTGGCCTGGTGATTCACGCCTTTAGGAGGTGCAGGGGCGTTAGTGCGCACAGGCTCCCCAACTTTTTCTTTGCCCTTGTTAGGGGCGGCTTTGGATGGTCCAGCAACGGCTGGATCCGGCATGGTGGCATCAGCACCACCTAAAATAGAGGCGTCCTCGTCCGAGTCGCCTAGATCTCCGAGCTTGCCTCGGAGGCGCTCCATCATGCGCTGCATTTTTTCGGAGACGCGCTCCTGCTCAGCAAGCTTGGCCTTAGTGGCCACCAGTTCCTCGGCTACTTGGACCAGTTCTGGATCCTTCTCGTAGTAGTAGCCGTCTTTGTAGTAACCGTCTCGGACATACTCTTCTTCGTTTTCTAAGTGTGTCGTATCATCAGTGCTGACCCGATCCTGGCGGGATTTCGGGTCTTCACCCTGGTAGTCCGAGTCTTGGGTACTTTCTCCTTCGGTCTGGGCTACCGAGGGTTCGTTCTGTACTGCGGATTTTCTCGTAGTCACCATCTCTTCAGTACGGAGTGAATACAAAAACGTACACAGAAAAAGAGCTGACTAACAACTCTCTACAGCTCTCAATGAAAGCACCAAAATGTTTACCGAGTTTTTCGGAAACGAATACAAACAAAATTATAAAAAGATAAGAACTGTAGAAGTGCCGAAATATAAATAAACAAACAGGTTTTTTACGTGGTTCAGGCGTTAACGAGCCCTAGTCCACGAGTCGATGTTATTATACTTTTCGAGAAATACAGTAAAATGGCTGGTGTATAAGACCCTCACCCACTCACAATGTTTCTCTCGGGTTCCCTTGAAGAAGATGAAGCTAGAGAGATTTTGTTTTGGCAAAGTTCTTGCCCTGTAATTCTCTCTACCCTCCCCTCCTTCAATGAGGAGGTCTTTATAGCTAGGGTTTTTTATTAGGGTTTTTCTCTACCCAAATGAGTCTTAATTACACCAGCCATAAATAAGGAATACAATTACCGTAGTCGCATGGCTACAAGGCTCTACGTGGGTATAATTACATGAAAATATGGGGAATGCCAAAAGGCAGCTGTCTTTTCCAGGCTATCAGCGGAACAGTAGGAAAAAAGGCACTTTTAGGCGTGCTGGGATGTGTGCGGCCTCGACCTGTCAGGCGGGATCTAGTGTCACGTGAATATCATTTCAACTATGCTTCTTCCGTGACTCGACCGCTTGGTCTTCTTCCGTGTGGGGCACGGAACTGTATCCGCGAAGGTAACCTGAAGTGCTTCTCCTAGAAGGACCTTCCCCGAAGGATGTACTTTCGAGAGTCCGGGAGAATTGACGAGCTTCCGGGTCGCGGTTGCTTGAAAGAGTGTCCTAGACACTACGCGGGAGAGGCGAAGCTTTTCTGTTCATCCGCGACCCCTGGTCACCCTTCGTGAAAGATAGTGATAATTATGCTTCCCCGAGGCTATCCATCTAAACGCTATCCGGGAATCTGGATAACATGTATATGTAGTCCTCACTGGCAGAAAGTGAGCTGACTTGGTGTAGCGATGCACTATCACCCAAATAGAATCATACTGACTAGTAGTCCTGGGTAAGCCCACCACAAAGTCCATTGTGATGTCTTCCCACTTCCACTCTGGAATATCCAGAGGCTGCAGTGTCCCCGGCGGCCTCTGATGCTTAGCCTTGACCTGTTGACATGTCAAGCACTTAGCCACATATCCTACTACATCTCTCTTCATCCCCGGCCACCAATATAACAATCTTACATCCTGGTACATCTTCGTGGTGCCTGGATGCAAAGAGTAAGGTGTAGTATGAGATTCATCCAGAATCTCTCGTCTCAAGGCAATGTCTAACGGAACACATATCCGCCCCTTGTATCTCAACAAGCCTACCTCAGACACTGTATAATCTCTGGATGCTCCAGCCAGAACATCCTCTCTAATCTTGATCAGATGTGGATCACTCAACTAACCTTCTTTGATCCTCTCTAACAATGTAGACTGTAGCGTACTGTTAGCCAACTGGCCCACCAGCAACTCTATACCAGCCCTGGTCATATCATCTGCTATCTCTCTAGCTATCAGCCTCATACCATGAATCTGCCCCGGACCCTTCCGGCTCAAAGCATCAGCTACCACGTTGGCTTTTCCTGGATGATACAGAATATCACAATCATAATCTTTCACTAACTCCAGCCAACGCCTTTGCCTCATATTCAAGTCTTTCTGGGTGAAGAAATACTTCAGGCTCTTATGGTCTGTATAAATCTCACACTTCTCTCCATAGAGATAATGCCTCCATATCTTCAAAGCAAAAACCACAGCCGCCAACTCTAGATCATGAGTAGGATATCTCCTTTCATACTCCTTCAGCTGCCGAGAAGCATAGGCAATAACTCTCTCTGATTGCATCAAAACACAGCCCAAACCCTGATGAGAAGCATCACAGTAAATCACAAACTTCTCCTGATTTGTCGGAAGACTCAGAATCGGAGTTGTAATCAACCTTTTCTTCAGTTCCTGGAAGCTGTTCTCACACTTATCTGACCACACAAACTTCTGGCTCTTGCGTGTCAGCTCAGTTTAAGCACTAGCAATCTTCGAGAACCCTTCCACGAACCGCCTGTAGTAGCCTGCCAATCCAAGGAAACTTCTAACCTCAGAAGCATTCTTTGGCCTTGGCCAATCTCTGACCGCTTCGATCTTTGCTAGATCTACCTTAATCCCCTCCTTACTGAAAATGTGTCCAAGAAAGGATACCTGAGACAACCAGAACTCACACTTCTTAAACTTAGCAAACAATCTGTGTTCTCTTAGTCTATGTAGAACCAACCTCAGATGCTGCTCATGTTCTAACTCAGTCTGAGATTACACCAGAATATCATCAATAAAGACGATCACAAACTGGTCTAAGTAATCCCTGAACACTCTGTTCATCATATCCATGAAAGCAGCAGGGGCATTAGTCAATCCAAATGACCTAACTAAAAACTTATAATGCCCATACCTGGTACGAAAAGCAGTCTTCAGTATATCTCCCTCCTTGACCCTCAACTGATGATAACCAGAACGAAGGTCGGTCTTAGAGAATACCTTCATACCTTGCAATTGATCGAACAGATCATCTATCCTTGGCAAAGGATACTTATTCTTAATTTTCAACTTATTCAGTTCCCTGTAATCTATACACATTCTCAGAGAACCATCTTTCTTCTTTACAAACAAAACTGGCGCACCCCAGGGTGAGAAACTAGGTCTGATGAAACCCATATCCAGCAGCTCTTGCAACTGCACTTTCAATTCTTTCAATTCAGCTGGGGCCATTCTGTATGGTGCTCTAGACACTGGTTCCGTCCCTGGTGCCAGTTCTATAATGAACTCAATCTCTCTGTGTGGTGGCAACCCTGGCAAATCCTCTGGAAACACATCCGGAAACTCACATACAAGTCTGGTATCCTCTGGTCTCACTGGCACGACTTGAGTGGTATCAACCACACTGGCTAAGAATCCAATGCATCCTCTCTGCAAAAGATCCCTGGCCCTCAACACAGAAATCATAGGAACACGAGGTCCATGCACAGTGCCAACAAACACAAAAGGATCCTCACCTTCAGGCTCAAAGGTGACCATCTTCCTTCTGCAGTCAATAGTTGCCCCATACTTTGCCAACCAATCCATACCCAGTATCATATCAAAGTCAGTCATAACTAACTCTATCAAGTCCACTGACAACTCTCTGCCCTCTACTGTCACTGGCAAAGATCTGACCCACCTTCTGGACACCACTATCTCTCCAGTGGGTAACAAAGTACCAAACCCCACAGCATAGAAATCACAAGGTCTACACAACCTATCAATAACGCTACTAGCAACAAAGGAATGCGGAGCACCAGAATCAATTAACACATGATAAGGGGTTCCTGCACTAAGAAGCTGACCTGTGACAATTGAGGGAGAAGTCTCAGCTTCTGCTTGAGTCAACGTGAACACTCGAGCTGGGGTCGAGCTGTCCACCTTTCTGGGCTCTTCTTTCCCTATCTGAGGGCAATCTTTCCTAAGGTGACCCACTACTCCACACAAAAAGCAGGCCTTTGCTCTACACTCCCCCAAATGGCGCTTCTTGCACTTAGGGCATTCAGGACGAGTCTTCCAGGCTTCACTGCTCCCAGGACAACCCATTGTAATACCACGAGGTCTACTGTCAGAACCTAGAACTGGGAAGGTGTCAGAAACCTTCCTCTTCTGATCACTGGGGCCAACACCCCTACCAGAACCAACAAATGGAGAACCTGGTCTCCTGAAATCCTTTCTGGCTGCATTGTCACGCCAGATCTTAATCTCTGCACTCTCAGCTGTGAGTGCCTTCTCCACCACCTGTGCATAAGTAGTAACTCCTGCCACAGTGGTGATGCGAACGTCACAGGCTAACCTGGGCTGTAGCCCCTGGAGAAATCTCTCTCTCCTGGTCCCATCAGTGGGCACCAGCTCTTTGGCAAACTTTGCCAAACGGTCAAACTTTAAGGCATATTCAGTAACTGATAAGCTTCCCTGCAATAGCCTCATAAACTCATCGGTTTTCGCCGCTCTTATAGCATCATTATAGTATTTCTCATTAAACAAGGCCTGAAACTCCTCCCAACTCAGGAGATTAACATCCTTGGTCTGGCCAACCACTTCCCACCAAATTCGTGCATCTTCCCGAAACATATAGGCAGCACAGGCTACCCTCTCACTACCCACTACTTTTATAAAGTCAAGAATAGTGGTAAGCATGCTCATCCATTGTTCAGCTTTTATAGGATCAGCACTGCCTTCAAAAACTGGAGGTTGTTGCTTCCTGAACCGCTCATAAAGAGGTTCCAATCTATTTTCAACCCCAGGCTGCTGCCCAATAACTGGCACTGACACAGAAGGTGCCTCTGATACATTAACCACTGCAGGCACTTGTTGCTGTCTCAGGAGACGAAGCTCCTCTCCCTGTTTCAACACTATAGCCTGCAAATCATTAAACAACTGCTGCCAGTTTGCAGGTGCTGGCTGTGGAATCTGGGATTGGTCATTCTCTTGACCCTGACTGTTGTCATTATTCTGACCCTGACCACTCTGGCCAGCTGTAGTTTCTGTCTGTTCTGGGTTCATTCTATCACTGATACCTTACTGAAACAACAATCAATACGGCCAGTCAGGTAGTAATAACTAAACCTCTTGCTGCCTCACAGTCCAAGAACAAGCAAACAATTATCATATTCCACAGTCATTCAATATTCACAAACAGATACATGTTTATGGCACTCAGCACTCAGCATGCATCACATAACAGTTCATAATATCTCATGCATACAGGTAAAGCATTTGCACCACATTTAGGCAGTTATGCACATAACTACATAAAGAGTTACCAAACCAAGAGTCGAGCTTGACTTCAGTGATGTGTGTACATGCCCAGCCAGTCTACAAGAACCTTAACCTTGGAATTGCTCTGATACCAAGTTGTAACGCCCTGGCTACCCCAGAACAGTTACGGTGAACGGTGGACCAGAAATTTGACTCATTGCCTGAGTCCTTTGGTCAAAAACGTGCTCTAAGTGTGATTAACAGGTTAAGGTACAAAACCAATAAAAAGGAAATGGAGATTTTATTACAAACTGCTCTGCAGAGCTAAGCAAAACATTTACAAGTGGTTCTCAGTACAAAATGGTCATTATAGTTGTAAAGTTACAGTCCCGCCGACCTAAGCGGCAAAAATAGGGTAAACCCCCTAGTTCCTCTGAGAACACCTTGACCATGGTGGTCAAGCGGCCGCATATGTACACATCACCACATCAGCTCTCCACTCAAGGCTAGGTGAGCTTCTCTTTCCCTTTACCTGCACCACATAGCACCCATGAGCCAAAGCCCAGCAAGAAAACATAATACTTTCCATAACATCATCAAATGATTATCATTATAATCACACTGAGCATAAAGCTTTCAAACAAATGAATAACACATGATTTTAGCGGGAGAGTGGCTGTTAAGTAAGACACTAGCCTCCAAGCTCTCTTTTCTAGCGGGAGAGTGGCTGATGGGTAAGCCACTAGCCTTCAAGCTCTGTTTTCTAGCAAGAGAGTGGCTGATAGGTAAGCCACTAGCCTTCAAGCTCTGTTTTGTAGCGGGAGAGTGGCTGATAGGTAAGCCACTAGCCTCCAGGCTCTGTTTGGTCGATTAGATCTAATCTCTGTTGGCTTGCGTGATTCACGGTAAGGCCGTTCTGACAAGTAAGTCAGCGCTTCCAGACCTGTGTCCAGTAACACTGCCGAGCCTAACAAATAAGTCACAGCCTCACAGCTGATACTAACACTTTTGTCGATTCTGTATTCAATCCATGTCCATATTTATACAATCAACATGCCTCACAAATATCCATGCATGTCACACTTTGGGTGCAGTTTTCTTACCTTTGATTCGAGCTAGAATGAGCAAAAGAACAACCTTTGAGAACAGTTTAGCTTTTAGTCCTTTAGCGGTTACCTTCAATTGGGTTGTTTTCCGTCGAATCCTTTGGTTAAGAAGCTTCTAATCTTCCCTAGGATCGCTATGCCTCGATCCTCACTCGATTCTGACTCCTAGAACTCAAGATTTCGTCAAAAAGGCTTAAACGGTAAAACGAACTTTGAAAAGGGAGAACGGAAGGTTTTCTTATCGTATGTTCTATCTGATAAGCTACTTCAACCTTAAGTAACCTCAAATAAAACCTAATGCTCGGGGTCCCGAAAACACCCCCGGGGACATTATAGTCAAAACCTCCAGAGTTTCACCCTGATCTCAAATATTCCCAATGTATCATCAAATGAACATTTCTATTACCCCAAAATTGACCCCATTATGGTAAAACCGCTAATCCACTAAAAATAACCGTCTCATGCCAAATAGCTCGAATATATCTCCATAATAATGGAATCTCATTCACAAATCACATCATGCACCCAAATACACAAATTACCCTCAACGGGCCAAATTATCATCATACCCCTGTAATTGTAAATATGGACTCATATGCATGCATTTCACATCATATCATAATATAATCAACATATACATGCATTTAATCAATTAATAACATAATTAAGCAAGTATGGCCCTCCCGGCCTACTATTCACGCCGTTAAACTCATCGGAGAATTCGGGGCATTACATCGGGGCCTTTCTCCCCCTCGACCAGTACTTCGTGGACTTCCTCAATTATGTGAGGTTGGCGCCATTTCAACTTCCCCAGAACTCCTATCGTCTACTGGCCAGGCTGAGGTATCTCTTCCTGAAACAGATGTGGGAGGTCCCCACCCCTACGGATATCCTTTATTTCTTCTACCTCAAGGCCATCCCGTGTCAACGGGGACGAGGCGACAGGTTCTACTATCTGACCCGCTTCCCGAATTTACCTGCAGTCATCGAACTGCCCATCCATCACAACGACTTCAAATCAGTTCTTTATGTCGAATGGGATTTGCAATTGCGAATACCATTACCTCACTTGTCCTCGTAAGTTTCCTTTCTATTCTCAGCTTGCGAAATTATTATTTTTTATTCTTGGATTTTTTCCGTGTATACTGATTAGAGCATCATCGTGCAGCCATTTTTGCGAGGACGGACAAATCAGTGACCCTTGGTAGTCAATATGATACCCTAGCGGGGCTTCCGCCCAGTGAGAAGGACTACCGCCAGCTCGTGTCTGATGAGACGGTGTTGGCATGTAAGTTAATCTCCGCATGCCAGAATCTATCCATAAGGAGGACGCAGACTACTCTCACAGTAGCTCGCAAGCTGGCGCCCGTCCCCGAGGGAGGCGCCGCGGTCGACGATGGCGACGAGCAGGAAGAAGAACCTGAGGTGCCGCTTGGGCGAAAGAGGCGAGCTCTTGAGATCGCTTGGGAACCTGATGTGGAACGAGCTCAGTCGGGGGCAGTATCCGGTCCCTCTAGCCAAGGTAACCCATATCCCTTTCGGAACCTAGACAGGGCTGCCGCAGACCTTAGGCTAGTTAGGTTTAACCTAAACCAGCTCATACATCGTCACCAAAACGACCCTAACCGTAATATAACCTTGCTCCAGTGCGTAGATCAATTAGTACTTAGTTATGACATGGGTCGTTCTAGGGGCACCGTAGTAGTAGACAACACCTTGTTTTTTAGGTCGACGTTCTTTGAGGAGTATGGGACCAACCTTAGGTCGTGGCCCTCCCTTCTCGAGGTTATAGTTGCTCCAAGACTTAGACAATACGTAGAGGAGTCAAGTCCTGAGGCAGAGCCTGACCCGGCACCTCCCCTAATCCAAGAATTTGTTGACTTAGACTCTCCTTCCTCTATAGCAGTTCTAAGGCCGGAGGTCGTGGAAATAGACTCCTCCTCTAGCTCGGCGGGTAGGATTTTTTGTTACTTTATACGTATTTTCTTGGTAAACTGATGAACGTATATGCATACTTAGCACATTTCCCATTCTTTTTCAGGTGAGGAGATGGCACAGCGAGGGGAACCTGACATCTGCTTGATGTTCCATGAAGGGAGATCCAGTGAGGGTCCCCTTGTCAAGAAACTTTGGCCCACTTCAATGAAAATGCCCCCCTCGGCCGTGACTGCTTCCAAATCCCCAGCTAAGGGGAAAGGCTCGAGCTCGGGCAAAGGAGTTCTGCCCGCTGATCCCCCAGAGAAGAGGGGTCCGACTGCACCCCCTCCTCGCTTTCCCTTGGCTCTTGCTCGAGACTAAGTAGCACCGATTGGTCCCCCAGCTCCAGTGGTCCTTGCCGCCACTGTTCGCGTCCCCGTCAACGCCCAGGATCTGGAGAAAATTCCAAACATTTTTCGGGGGACCGTCTACGAGATGGAGAACTACATGGTGGAGCATTTTTATAAGGCCAAGCCCAACATCCTGAGGGCGATCGAGGAGAGGAGCCCGGAGAACGTCATGGAATCTGCCTTGTGGATAAACCTCACAGTAAGCCTTCTTCCTAACCTGACTTTTATTATTTTTTTCCTAGTATGTGCCTAACTGTTTCTTTGCTTTTTGCAGGCGGTTCTGGCTCAACATCGTAGCATATCTCAGGCCAGGGCCAGGAATGATGAAATCAAGGCCAAACTCCAGACTGCTCATGCCACCCTGATTGCGGCCCAAGCTGCTCTCGCCGCCTCTCAACAGAGTGAACAAAGTGCCAAGGCTGCCTTGGCAGCGGCCCAAGCGGGTGAACAGGCGGCAAAGGCTGCCTTAACTTTGGCACAACAGGGTGAGCAGGCAGCAAAGGCTGCCTCGGTAGCCCTTCAGGCTGAGCTCGAGGGGGCCAAGGCCAAATAGCTGGAGGTCGAGGCGGCTATTCAGGAGGAGAAGAAGGCATCGACATCTTCCATGGAGAGCATGCTGGGCCTTCAATCAGTAGGGCAACTTCTCCTTCATGGCCTCCGAAGTGTGGGGGAACTACCTCGAGAAGTTCAAGGCTCGGCTACAACAAGAGCTGCAGTCTAAGACCGGGGAGGCCTCTGTCGCTGGCGAGCAGGAGATCGAGGAGGTGACATCCTTAGAGCTGCCTGGAGGGTCTTAGTTTGTATTTGCCTTTTCTTTTATGTTGTATATTTTTCTTTTGTAAACGTTAAGCACGAGGTTATTCTCCTCGAGACAATTTATATATATTATTTATTTATTCATTGATCTCTTTCTCATGCCTTATGATGTGCACGTTTAAAGCCTTAGGAAATGACCCTTAGGTCGAGATCGATATTCCTTGTTGTAACCAAAAAAGATGATTTATATCTTACCTGTTAAGTATCAGGCCCTGGACCCGGTTGTATCCGAGTTTTTTTTAAATAAAAACCCAGTTCGCATTAGTTTTATCGATACTTCACTTTTTCTTTAGAAAAAACATTGTTAATCAATTTAACCAACTTCTAAGTTTCGGAACCTGGTCATGTCCAGGATATTTAATTAAAAACTTAGTTCACGTTAGTTTTATTTACACCTCACACTTTTTTTTTTATAGAAAAACACTGATTAATCAATTTAACCAACTTCTAAGTTTCAGAACCTGGTCGTGTCCAGGATATTTAATTAAAAACTTAGTTCGCGTTAGTTTTATTGACACCTCGCGTTTTTTTAGAAAAACACTAGTTAATCAATTTAACGAACTTCTAAGTTTCAGAACCTGGTCGTGTCCAGGATATTTAATTAAGAATTTAGTTTGCGTTTTTTTTATTGACACCTCGCATTTTTTTAGAAAAACACTAGTTAATCAATTTAACTAACTTCTAAGTTTCGGAACCTGGTCGTGTCGAGGATATTTAATTAAGAACTTAGTTCGCGTTAGTTTTATTGACACCTCGCGTTTTTTAGAAAAATATTGGTTAATCAATTTAACAACCTTCTAAGTTTCAGAACCTGGTCGTGTCCAGGATATTTAATTAAAAACTTAGTTCACGTTAGTTTTATTGACACCTCGTGTTCTTTAGAAAAACACTGGTTAATCAATTTAACCAACTTCTAAATTTCAGAACCTGGTCCTCGGGTTGTCTGCCCCCCAAGTAATCAGGAAGTGGACTTTCTGGGTTACTTTGAACTAACATGCATATGAAACCGTACAAAGATGCAAATATACCATAAACCCCTATTTTTTTACATTTCTAAAATTAAATGGCTTTTATATTCGAGCCTTACATAGACAGGTGGTTTGATCAGTGATAATACTTTTTCAAATGCATAGAATTCTAGGTTCGTGGTACCGTTTCTCCACTAAGTCGGGCCAATTTAAAAGCACCTTCCTGTTTGACTTCCATTATCTGATAGGGCCCTTCTGAGCTCGGGCCTAAGGAACCATCTCTGGGGTCCTTGCCTGCTAAAAATACCCTTTTGAGTACTAGGTCTCCTAAACTAAAGCACGCTTTTTGACCTTTGAATTAAAATAACAAGTGATTTTTTGTTGATAATGCGTGAGCCGCAGCTGTGAATCTTCTCGTTTCTCATCAATTAGATAGAGGGACGCGTTGAGTAGTTCGTCATTCCGCTCCGGGCTAAAGGTCTGGAGCCTATGTGTGGCTACCTTTGTTTCGACAGGGAGGACGACTTCACTTCCGAAAGTTAAGGAGAAAGGGGTATGCCCCATGGAAGTTCGGTGGGAGGTCCGGTAAGCCCACAACACCTGCGGGAGCTGCTCGGGCCACACTCCCTTGGCCTCATCCAACCTCTTCTTAAGGTTTGCTTTGAGGGTTTTATTTACAGCCTCGACCTGTCTGTTGGCCTGCGGGTAGGCCATCGAGGAGAAGCTTTTGATTACACCGTGTCTTTCACAAAATTCAGTGAAGAGATCACTATCAAACTGCGTCCCATTGTCTGACACAATCTTTCTTGGCAATCCGAATCGGCAAAAAATGTTCTTGACCACAAAGTCAAGGACTCTTTTTGCGGTGATTGTAGCCAGGGGCTCCGCCTCCGCCCATTTTGTAAAATAATCTATGGCCACTATTGCATAGTAAACTCCTACCTTCCTCGTGGGCAGGGCTCCAATTAAATCGATTCCCTATACCACGAATGGCCAGGGGGACGGTATCATTTTTAGCTCGACTAGAGGAGCTCGGGCGATGGTGGCAAACCACTGGCACTTATAACACTTTTGGACATAGGAGATGGAGTCCTTTGATAACGTGGGTCAAAAATATACCTGCCGTAATATTTTCAAGGCCAGATTTTGCCCCCCAGCGTGATCCCCACAGAAGCCTTCATGCACCTCCTGTAAAATAGCTTTTGCTTCCTCTGACAGAACACACCGTAGTAAAGGTAAGGAGTGGCCATGTCGGTACAACGTCCCGTCTATAATTGTGTATCTTGGAGCTTGATGGAGTACTCTCCTCGCGTCTTTCTGCTTGCCAGGCAATTTTTCCTGTCGTAAGGTATTCTATTATGGGAGTCATCTAGGTCGGTCTTATATCAATCATCTCGACCTCCATCGCGCTTTCTGCCACGCTCAGACTTTCTAAGAATTCTACTAGTACTATGCTCAGAGTCTCGGCTTCTTTGGAGGTAGCGAGCCTAGCCAGAGCGTCGGCATTGGCGTTCTGCTCGCGAGGGATCTACTTGACTAGGCTATATTCAAACTCTGATAGCTCCTTCTTGACCTTGGCCAGGTAAGCTACCATTTGGGCCCCTCAAGCTTGATATTCCCCAGACACTTGGTTTACCACGAGCTGGGAATCGCTGTAGCAGTGGACGACTCTAGCCTTCAACTCCTTCGCCACTCTAAGCCTGACCAATAGGGCTTCGTATTCGACTTCATTGTTGGATGCCATGAACCCAAACTGCAGTGCGGAGTGAAAATGATGCCCTTCCCGGGATATTAAGATGATCCCAGCTTCGGATTCGTTCTCATTAGATGACCCGTCTACGAAGATTCTCCATAATTCCCACACTGGTTTTCTCAAGGGCTCTTCCTGGAATCCAGTGCATTCAGGTATGAAATCGGGCAAGGCTTGGCTTTTTATCGAAGTTCAGGGTATATACAGTATCTCAAACTAGCTGAGCTCAACCTCCCATTTCAACAAACGTCCCCGTGTCTCAGGTTTCTGCAGCACCTGCCTTAAAGGCTGATCGATTATGACGTGAATTGAATGGGATTGGAAATACGACCTAAGCTTCCGGGAAGCCATAATAAGGCAGAAGGCCATCTTTTCCATTAGAGGATACCGAAATTCTTCTCTGAGAAGTCTCTTTCTTATATAATATACTGGCTTTTGAATTCGGTCCTCCTCCTGGACCAACACGGCGCTGGCCGCATTTTCGGTCACGGCTAAATAGAGGAAAAGGTGCTCTCTTGTCGCTGGTTTAGACAACACTGGTCGCTTGGACAAATGTGTCTTCAGGTCGATGAAAGCCTGCTCACACTCCTCAGTCCACTCAAACTTCTTGTTCCCCCGAAGCAGGTTGTAGACTGGCAAACACTTATCGGTGGATTTAGAAATAAATCGATTGAAGGTCGTCACCCTTCCTGTCAGACTCTGGACATCTTTGTGCGACCTGGGCGAAGGCATCTCTAGCAGCGATTTGATTTTGTCCGGGTTCGCCTCTATCCCCCTGGTGTTGACTATGAATACCAGGAATTTTCCCGACGCCACTCCGAAAGTACATTTATGGGGGTTTAGCCTCATATTATACTTCCTTAGAATTCCAAAACATTCCTTTAGATCGGAGACATGGTTATCGGCAGTCTTTGACTTGACTAGCATATCATCAACATACACTTCCATGTTTTTTCTGATCTGATCGATGAACATTCTATTGATCAACCTCTGGTAGGTCGCCCCAGCGTTTTTCAGCCCGAAGGGCATGACTTTATAGCAATACACGTTGATTGGAGTCATGAAGCTAGTATGTTCCTGGTCCGTAGGGTTCATGGCGATCTGGTTATATCCAGAGTACGCATCCATGAAGGACATGAGCCCATGCCCTGCGGTGGCGTCCACCAACTGGTCAATCCTTGGTAAAGGGTAGCAATCCTTGGGACAGGCTTTATTTAGATCAGAGAAATCGATGCAGGTGCGCCATTTTCCATTTGGCTTTGGGACCAAGACAGGATTGGTGACCCAGATCAGATATTTAGCCTTGCGGATAAAGCCGCACTTGAAAAGCCTAGCTACTTCTTCCTCCAGTGCCTCAGGTCAGATCGTACCTAGACTCCTCTGTTTCTAGGATTTTGCAGGCATGCTTTTGTCCAAATTTAGCGTATGCATGATGACACTCGAGTTGATTCCTATCATGTCTTCATGGGACCAAGCAAAAACATCTAGATTTTCTTATAAAAAAGTTACCAGCTCCGCCTTTCTTTCGGTGTCAAGATTTTTCCCGAGCTTAACGACCCTCGAAGCATCTTTGGGATCAATGTTTACTTCTTTGAGGTCTTCAATAGCCTGAAGCTCGGATCTATTTTCACCCATTCAGGGATTTATATCCTCACTCGGGGTGGCTCCCCTACAACTGACTGGCTGAGGTTCTTCCATCCCAAGATTATCTCTGACTTCCTTGGATTCCTCTCCTCAATCCTGCATGACCATCGTCTGCTGCCCAGGTTGTGATTTTCCCTCCGTGGAAATGCTATAGCATTCTCTAGCAGTGAGTTGGTCGCCTCAGACAGTACATATTCTCGTGGATGAAGGGAATTTTATCAAGAGGTGGCAGATGGAAGTTATAGCTTCGAATGCCATCAGCGTGGGCCTAACCAAGATTGTGTTGTATGCGGTTGGACAATCCACGACCACAAACTCGAGCAGCTTAGAAACAGTTCATGGTCTTTCACCCAAGGTTATCACCAACTCGATCATTCCGATAGCTGTCGAACCCTCTCTAGAAAACCCGTACAACATCATGGAGGTTGCCTTTAGTTCGGCCACTAAAAATCCCATTTTCTCCAATGTGGACCTAAATAGCAGGTTCACAGAGCTCCCGTTGTCGACCAAGGTCCGCCTAACTCTCCGATTGGCGAGCTGGACGGGTTATGACTAGAGGGTCGTTATGCGGGAACTGGACATGCCTAGCGTCTTCTTCAGTAAAACTGACCGGTTGTTTCTCCAATCATTGCTGTTTAGACAAATGCTGCTCCGGGATGAACTCAACTCCATTGTGAGACCTCAGCTCATTGACATACCTATTCTGGGCATTTCTGCTCGTGCCTTCCAGATGAGGGCCTCCAGAGATGGTGGTTATTTCTCCTCCTATTATCAGAGGAGGGGTGTCTTGACTCACCTGGGCTCAGGTCTTATTTTTGGGGGCTTTCGAAGCTGGTTGAATGTGTTGCCCAGCAGGCTGATTAGGAGTGACTCGATTTCGGGCATACTGAGCCAGGGGCCCAACCCTGATGAGCGTCTCGATCTCATCTTTCAAATGCCTGCAGTCATCGGTGTTGTGACTGATGTCATTGTGGAATCAAATTTTTTTTGAAGGGTCTCTCTTCGCCCTTTGATTTTTTAGAGGCTCTCGCTTCTTCCATGGAAGGCGGGCAGAGTTTGCCAAGAAGATGCGCCCGCTGGTATCCGCGAGGTCGGCGTAAGTCGCGTAGATTGGTTTGAATTTCTCCACGGGCTTATTTTTCTTTGAACCATTCTGGCCGCCTTCGCCATTTCCCTTCCTCTTGCTTCCTCCCCCGTGGTTATTCTGGGTAACGGTTTGAGCCGTAGCTGCCACGTCAGTTACCTCTCCAATGGGCTGGGCAGGGATTTGGCTGGTTCCTACGACCAAAGCTCGCACCTCTTCCAGGTTGATCCATCTCTGAGCTTTGTTCAGGAACTCTTCCACTATGTTAACGCCTTTTCTCTGGATCTCTTTCCACAGGTCGCCTCCGACAAGGATTCCCATTCTCATCGCCATAAGCCTAGAAATTTCATCCGCGTCTCTAGCTCGCGCAGTGATGTTGGCAAACCTACTCATGTAAGCTTTTAGAGGCTCTCCGGGCTACTGCTTTACATTTTCCAGGGAATCTGCCTTTATCCAAGTTGCTTGAGAAGCCTAGAATGCCCTCTTAAAGTCAGCGGAGAAGCTCTTCCACGAACTGATAGAATGCTTTTTGTATTGCTTGAACCATTGCTTGGCCAGTCCGACCAGAGTCGAAGGGAATACTAAGCATCTTAACTCGGGTCTGATGTTATGGGCCATCATTAGGGTATTGAACATCCCCAAGTGGTCAGACGAATCTCCATCCCCGTCGAATTTTGATAGATGGGGCATCCTGAAACCTGGTGGGTATGGTGTTGCTGCGATGTTGGGGGCAAAAAGCTCGAGCTCGTCCCCTGAGTCGTACTCATCTTTTTCCTTTTCTGATAGAAGTCTTTTCATCAGTTCCTCCATCTGGGCCAGCCTCTCAAGGGTTGGGTCCTTGGTTCCCTAGGGTTGTTCAACAACTTCCATTTGACCGTATGCATTTGACGAGTTATTGTCCCTCCAAGTTTGAGCTTGGTTTGGTGGGGCGTTCCCGTTGTCGCGTACTTCAGAAGGACTTCCCTCGTGGTGAGTTCCGCTGACTCCATCGCGAGGCAGATTGGTCCTTTCTGAGTTTAGGCGATCTCGTAGATCGGTATGTGGGTCAACCCGAGGGTTTTGAGCTGAACTCAGATGATTCCTTAGATCGGCGCTGGTCCTTCCACTTCGACGATCCTCCATCCAATAACTTCCATTAGAGAAGCTCAGAGCTTGCGGTCGAGGATAAGGATCTGAAGAATTCCCGTGTGCTCGCAGGACATGAGCAGGGGCAGTGGGAGGAGGATTCCTCCTGCTATTTCCGTAGGTAGGGACGTCTCGAGCAGAACAAGGTGGGGATGGATGCCTGATCGGTGACGGAGGGTGTCTGATTGGTGAAGCTATTCTCATTCCATCAGGTCAGATCAAACTAGCCCGCGGTTGCTCTGGTCCACCATTTCTGGTTCCCTGTGCATGGCGATCTAATCTCGATATAGGGAAGTCGGTTGGGACATGCCGTCTTTGTGAGTTTGTCCTTGACCGTCTGCGTGGGTTACCATGGGCATTCAACGGTGGCGTTGAACTTGGAGTCGAGGTTCTGACCTACCTGCTGACTCGTTGGTGATCCCTGGGAAAGCCACCAAACAAGGTTTCTTGGTGATTGGGCGACACGGGAGTAGAACTTGGAGTTAAGGTTCTAACTGATTGACTTGTCCTGGGTCGACTATCTCGATGAGACTTACAAGTCCCGCCTTGCCTCTTTTTGACGTTAACGTCGGTTGCAAGAGGGGGTAGTCGAGCCAAGACTTCCTCGATTTGCTTATTTGCCTTGGCTAGATGGCTCCTCAACTGCATGTTCTCCATCTCTACCTCAAGTAATCTAGGTTCAGATTCGGCGGCAGAGGCAATGAACTTCCGGTGTCGCCGTGGCCCATCGGTTGTTTTCCCGATCGCTGCTGGATCTCCGGGCCTTGTTTGTCAGAAACAGTGGTATGGTGAGCCTCCTGCCCACCATGCTGATCTGTTTCGTTACCGTGCCTTGAACAAGTGACCACCATGATGAAATTTTTCCTGAATCTTTTTCAATGGCACTAATTTGCAGCTCTCAATGAAACCACCAAACTGTTGACACAATTTTTCGCCAGCAGTGTATTACGAAGATTAACTGGAATAAAAGTGCTTAAGGGTAAACCGTAAGGAGAATAATCACTCTTCAAGTTACTTATAATGATATAGTAAGAACACTTGTTCCTTTTTACGTGGTTCGGAGGTTAAAATCCCCCTAGTCCACGAGTCAATATTATTACTGTATGTTTCTCTCTATTTTGACAGAATATTTGCATTACACAGAGAAAATCCAACCCCTTTTCTATCCAAGGTGTAATGCCGGGATTAGTAGGCCGGGAGGGCCATACTTGTTTAATTATGCCATTAAATGATAATATGCATGTTTATGTGAATTATATTACAATATGATGTTAAATGCATCCATGTGGGTCCACATTTTAATTGCAGGGGTGTGATGATAATTTGGCCCGTTGAGGGTATAATTGTATAATTGTGTGCGTGTCAGTGATAAGTTGTTGAGACCACATTATAATGTGGGTTTGTTCAAGCTATCCGGCATGAGACGATCTTGGATTATTGATTAGCAGTCTAGTCATAACGGGTTTAAGTTCGGGGCTCGAGATGAGTCTCGGGGTGATTTTAATGATTAGAGCGTTACCAGGAATTAAAGGGTAACGGGATATAAATTATTGGTATTTGAAATTATCGAGAATAGCAGGAATTGGACAGCGTTAATTATGATTAATGAGATAGGTTGGAAAGGACAAACTAGCAGCAGATAGTGAGTGATCTGCAGGCTACAATACTAAGACACAGAGAGGAGCTTCGTCTCCTGAAACAACAGCAAGCGCCTGCAGTGGCCAGTATATCAGAGGCACCTCCTGTGTTAGTGCCAGCAGCTGGGCAGCTGCCTGAGGTTGGGAATAAATGGGAACCTCTTTATGAAAGGTTCAGGAAGCAACAACCTCCAGTTTTTTAGGGCAGTGCAGATCCTGCCAAGGCTGAACAGTGGATGAGTATGATTACCACTATCCTTAACTTCATGAGGGTAACTTGTAGTGAGAGGGTGGCTTATGCCACCTATATGTTTCAGGAGGATGCCCAGATTTGGTGGGAGGTGATTACCCAGACCAAGAATATAAATGCCCTGAGTTGGGAGGAGTTTCAAACTCTGTTTAATGAGAAATATTATAATGATGTTATCAGGGCAGCTAAAGTTGAGGAGTTCATTAGGCTACTTCAGGGGAATTTATCAGTCACTGAGTATGCCTTAAAGTTTGATCGTTTGGCAAAGTTTGCCATGGAGCTGGTGCCCACTGATGGGACCAGGAGAGAGAGAATTTTGCAGGGGCTACAGCCCAGATTAGCCCGTGATGTACGTATCACCACTGTGGCTGGGGTTACTACCTATGCACAGGTGGTTGAGAAGGCACTCACAGCTGAGAGTCCAAAGAACAGGATCTGGCGTGATAGTGTAGCCAGAAAGAATTTTAGGAGGACAGGTCCTCCATTTGTGGGTTCAGGTAGGGGTGTTGGCCCCAATGATCAGAAGAGGAAGGTTCCTGACACCTTCCCAGTTCCAGGTCTTGATAGGCAGCCCCTGGTATTTCAATGGGTCGTCCAGGTGGTAGTGAAGCCTGGAAGTCTTATCCTGAGTGCCTAAGATGCAAGAGGCATCACTTGGGAGAGTCTAAGGCAAAGGCCTGCTTCTCGTGTGGAGCAGTGGGTCATCTTAAAAAGGATTGCCCTAAGGCAAGAAAAGAAGAACCCATAAAGGTGGATAGCTCAGCCCCAGCTCGAGTGTTCGCATTGACTCAAGCAGAAGCTGAGGCTTCTCCCTCAGTTGTTATAGGTCAGCTTCTTAGTGCTGGAACCCCTTATAATGTTTTGATTGATTCTGGTGCTACACACTCCTTTGTTGCTAGTAGTGTTATTGATAGACTGTGTAGACCCTGTGATTTTTATGCTGTGGGGTTTGGTACTCTGTTACCCACTGGAGAGTTAGTGGTATCCAGAAGATGGGTTAGATCTTTGCCAGTAACTGTGGAGGGCAGAGAGTTGTCAGTGGACTTGATAGAGTTGGTTATCATTGACTTCGACATGATATTAGGTATTGATTGGTTGGCAAAGTATGGGGCAACCATTGATTGCAGAAGGAAGATGGTCACCTTTGAGCCTAAAGGTGAGGATCCTTTTGTGTTTGTTGGTTCTGTGTATGGACTAGTATTCCTATGATTTCTGTATTGAGGGCTAGGGATTTATTGCAAGGAGGTTGCATTGGGTTCTTAGCCAGTGTGGTTGATTCCACTCAGGCCATGCCAGTGAGATCAAAAGATACTAGACTTGTTTGTGAGTTTATGGATGTGTTTCCAGAAGATTTGCCAGGGTTCCCACCACACAGAGAAATTGAGTTCGTGATAGAACTGGCACCAAGGACAGAGCCAGTGTCTAGAGCGCCTTACAGAATGGCCCCAGCTGAGTTGAAAGAATTAAAAGTAGAGTTGCAAGAACTATTAGATTTGGGTTTTATCAGACCTATTTTCTCACCTTGGGGTGCGCCAGTTCTGTTTGCAAAGAAAAATGATGGTTCTCTGAGAATGTGTATTGATTACAGAGAACTGAATAAGCTGACAATTAAGAACAAGTATCCTTTGCCAAGGATAGATGATCTGTTTGATCAGTTGCAAGGTAAGAAGGTATTCTCTAAGATCGACCTTCGTTCTGGTTATCATCAGTTGAGGGTCAAGGAGGGAGACATACCGAAGAGTGCTTTCCGTACTAGGTATGGGCATTATGAGTTTTTAGTCATGTCATTTGGATTGACTAATGCCCCTGCTGCTTTTATGGATCTGATGAACAGAGTGTTCAAGGATTATCTGGAACAGTTTGTGGTCATCTTCATTGATGATATTCTGGTATATTCTCAGACTGAGACATAGCATGAGCAACATCTGAGGTTTGTTTTACAGAGACTGAAGGAACACAGATTGTTTGCTAAATTCAAGAAGTATGAGTTCTGGCTGTCTCAGGTATCCTTTCTTGGAGATATTGTCAGTAAGGAGGGGATTAAGGTAGATCCAGCAAAGATTGAAGCGGTCAGAGATTGGCCAAGGCCAAAGAATGCTTCTGAGGTTAGAAGTTTCCTTGGATTGGTAGGTTATTATAGGCATTTCGTGGAAGGGTTCTCAATGATAGCTAGTGCGTTGACTAAGCTGACACGCAAGAGCTAGAAATTTGTGTGGTCTGGTAAATGTGAGAACAGCTTCCAGGAACTGAAGCAGAGGTTGATTACAGCTTTGATTCTGAGTCTTCAAACAGATCAGGAGAAGTTTGTGATTTACTGTGATGCTTCTCATCAGGGTTTGGGCTGTGTGCTGATGCAATTAGAGAAGGTAATCGCTTATGCTTCTCGTCAATTGAAGGAGTATGAAAAGAGATATCCTACTCATGATTTAGAGTTGGCGGATGTGGTTTTTTGCTTTAAAGATATGGAGGCATTATCTCTATGGAGAGAAGTGCGAGATCTATACAAACCACAAGAGCCTGAAATACTTCTTCAACCAGAAAGATCTTAATATGAGGCAAAGGTGTTGGATGGAGTTAGTAAAAGATTATGATTGTGAGATTCTGTATCATCCAGGAAAAGCCAACGTGGTAGCTGATGCTTTAAGTCAGAAGGGTCCGGAACAGATTCATGGTATGAGGCTGATAGCCAGGGAGTTAGCAGATGATATGACCAGAGCTGGTATAAAGTTGCTGGTGGGCCAGTTGGCTAACATTACACTACAGTCTATGTTGTTGGAGAGAATCAAGGAAGGTCAGCTGAGTGATCCACAGCTGATCAAGATCAGAGAGGATGTTCTGACTTGAGCATCCAGAGATTATGTGTTCCGCTGGAGACTACTTTGAGGCGAGAGATTCTGGATGAATCTCATACTACACCTTACTCTTTCCATCCAGGCACCACGAAGATGTATCAAGATGTGAGATCGTTGTATTGGTGGCCAGGGATGAAGAAAGATGTAGTGGAATATGTGGCTAAGTGCTTGACATGTCAATAGGTCAAGGCTGAGCATCAGAGGCCGGCAGGGTTATTGCAGCCTCTGGATATCCCAGAATGGAAATGGGAAGACATCACAATGGATTTCGTGGTGGGCTTACCTAGGACTGTTGGTCAGCATGATTGTATTTGGATGATAGTGGATCGCTACACCAAGTCAGCTCACTTCTTGCTAGTGAGGACTACTTATACAGTTGACCAGTATGTAGATCTCTATGTGAGAGAGATTGTGTGCCTCCATGGAGCACCTAGGTTGATCGTGTCAGATCGGGACTCTACTTTTACTTCCAAGTTCTGGGGGAGTTTTTAGAAGGCCATGGAGACACAGCTGAAGTTCAGTACAGCTTATCATCCTCAGACAGATGGGCAATCTAAGAGGACGATCCAGATTCTAGAAGACATGCTGAGAGCATGTGTGCTAGACTTTGGTGGATATTGGAGTAAGTATCTGCCTTTGATAGACTTCTCCTACAACAACAATTATCAATCTACCATTAGAGTTGCACCTTATGAGATGATCTATGGTAGGGAGTGCAGATCTCCCATTCATTGGGATGAGACAGGTGAAAGGCGATACTTAGGTCCTGAGGCAGTTTAGAGGACCAATGAGGCCATTGAAAAGATTAGAGCTCGGATGCTTACTTCTCAGAGTAGACTGAAGAGCTATGCAGATCCCAGGTGCAGGAACGTGGAGTTCCAAGTGGGAGACTATGTTTTCCTTAGAGTCTCGCCATGGAAAGGGGTGAGAAGGTTTGGGAAGAAAGGCAAGCTGAGTCCTAGATTTGTAGGTCCATTTGAGATCCTGGAGAGGATTGGTCAGGTGGCTTACAGATTGGCTTTGCCTCCAGCGTTGTCAGTCGTGCATAATGTATTTCATGTTTCAGCTCTTCGGAGGTATGTATCTGATGTGAATCATATTTTGAGCTATGAAGATCTAGAGCTTGAGCCAGATCTCTCCATTGAGGAGCAGCCAGTTCAGATACTTGACAGAAAGGATAAGGTCCTCAGGAATAAGACAATACCTTTGGTTAAGGTATTGTGGAGGAACAGCAAGGTCGAGGAAGCGACCTGGAAGCTGGAGTCAGATATGCAGAGTCAGTATCCCGAGCTGTTCAGGTAAATTTTGAGGACGCAATTTCTGTAAGGAGGGGATAGTTGTAATGCCCCGAATTCTCTGATATGGTTTAATGGCGGGATTAGTAGGCCGGGAGGGCCATACTTGTTTAATTATGCCATAAAATGATAATATGCATGTTTATGTGAATTATATTATAATATGATGTTAAATTCATGCATGTGGATCCACATTTTAATTGTAGGGGTGTGATGATAATTTGGCCCGTTGAGGGTATATAATTGTATAATTGTGTGCGTGTCAGTGATATGTTGTTGAGACCACATTATAATGTGGGTTTGTTTGAGCTATTCGGCATGAGACGATCTTGGATTATTGATTAGCGGTCTAGTCATAATGGGTTTAAGTTCAGGGCTCGGGATGAGTCTCGGGGTGATTTTAATGATTAGAGCGTTACTGGGAATTAAAGGGTAACGAGATATAAATTATTGGTATTTAAGATTATCGAGAATAGCGGGAATTGGAGAGCGTTAATTATGATTAACGAGATAGGTTGGAAAGGAAAAATTTTCCCTTGGAAGCCTTTAGAAACCCTTAATTGACCTAGGGGTATAATGGTCTTTTTACCCCTAGGATAGAAATAAACTCTTTGGCTGTGAAACAGAGGGAAAACAGAGCAAGTCTTGAAGCTTACCCGTACCTTCCTTCTCCTTCATCTTCTTTGTGATTTTTGATCTCTTGTTGAGGATTCAAGTTTGGGAAGTAGACCTTGGGTGTTTGGGAGAGTGTTCTACCATTGAAGAGCATCACAACCTAAGTTTGAGGTAAGTTTCTAGCCACTAGTTTCCTGGTTTGCTCTGTTTTGATGTTTAGTTTCAGCTTGTGATCTTGCTGTGGATAGTTGGAATTAATGGAAGTTTTGGTTGGGGTTTAACTTGGATTTTGATGAGGGAGTGTTATAGATCAAGTTTAGGGGTTGTATTGGATGTTTGAGTGGTGTTTGATCTTGGTTTGAAAGGTTGGTTCCAAGGGAAATCGCAAGGGAAGAAAAATCAGAGTGTTGGCTGAACTGGGGGTTGGGCCACGGCATGGCCAAGGAGGGCCGCGGCCCTTGAGGGGTGCTGAAGGAGGCCGCCTCTATTTGAGGGGCGGGCCGCGAGATGGCCAAGGAGGGTCGCGATCCTTAGTGGCATTTTGGCCAGCAATGGGTTTTTGGCTTAGGGATTCTAGCCTTAGGCCTTGGGATCGATCCTACTACCTGGTTTAGTGGTATTCGATGTCTCGGAGGATAGGTTTTGGTTTGGGAACCCTTTGTTATTCATTTTATTGATGGAATCCCATAATTAGTTATGACCAGGTAACTGCTAAGGGACCAAACGATTGATTGTTCTCAAGGGTCGTTCTTATATTAATTCTCGCTCGAACCTGAGGTAAGAAAACTGCACCATGTGTATATATGACATGCGTGATTATTATTAAGGCATGTTGAATGATAAATGTGGACATGGATTGCCTATTAAATGCTAGCGAATGTTGATTACTTGTATATGGCACTGACTAGTCAGGGACACTGACCTAAGAGTAAGAAATGGCATAGCATCATGAACGGAGAACCAAATGAAGATTAGATCTAATCGATATCAGCGTTGAATGGCTCTAAGGCATTAATGCTGGACCGACCCTAAGGTCGATGAACTTATAAGCGCTTGGTTAGTCTAAGACTAGTTACTAGAGCAAGGGTCAAAGGCCCAGGTGACCGTTTGTCACATGGCTAGGGAACGATGTTCCAAGGTTATGACTCTATGGTCATGAGGAAGGTTATGTTGGTGACTAGTCACCATGCACCTATCCTGTTTGAATTAATAAAAGGTTCACCTATCTATTAAGCCCCGGTGACCCTATCGTCACAAGGCTAAAGGGAGCTAGACCCAACTTAGTGACTTTTGCGACTGTCACCTATTTGTTTGGACTGATAGTCCTGAATGATTATTATGATCATTGATGATATTATACCATGTTATATTGTGTTTTCTTGCTGGGCCTTGGCTCATGGGTGCTATGTGGTGCAGGTAAAGGGAAAGAAAAGCTAACCCAACCTTGAGTGGAGAGCTTAGGTGGTGATGTGTAAATATGCGGCCGCTTGACCATCACGACAAAGGAGTTCTTAGAGGAACTAGGGGGTTTACCCTATTTTTGCCGCTTAGGTCGGCGGGTTTGTAATTTTGAAACTGTAATGACCATTTTGAGTTGTAAATAACTTGTAAATGTTTTTATGGGCCCATGGACAGTTTTATGTATTTAATAAAATATATGCTTTCCTTTTTATTGATTTTCACCTTAGCTTATTCATAACACTTAGAACATGTTTTAAACCAAAGGACTCGGGTATCGGGTCAAATTTCCTGTTCACCGTAACTGTTCTGGGGTAACCAGGGCGTTACACAAGGTCTTGGTATTTATAGGAGAATGATCCTTGGGTAGGTGTTTGGGTCATCCCGTGATCACTTGATCCCTCACACCATCTCTCTGATACTGATGATTAACATTTACATTTTATATTGAAGTGTGGTCTAATCATTAGGTAAAATGGATCATGGATCGCATGGTCTAAATCAGGCATGTGATGTCTGATCATGCACGTTTATATTGCGTATCTGGGAATTCGGGAGTAAACAGACATGTGTTGTCTGTTTACGCATATTTATATTGCGTGGTTAACTTTATAAAGATCCTAGGGTACGTCAGACCTCTGGCGTACCACGAGCTAGTGTAACGTCAGCTCGTGCCTTTTGATGCTATACTCCACAAATGGTTCCAGGTAGTATGTTGCTTTGAACTCATCAGCTCGAGCAATTTGTCTAGGGAATCGTGCTAAATTCCCCCGGATGAAAGTGAACATGTGGAACATCGATTATAGCCTTTTTACAGCCAATTGTACCTGAGCTACCTAAGAAGGTACGTGCTGATCATCAGGGCGTACAGGTCAAAATTACAAATATGCCCTTTTAAATAAAAAGCGGGTATGTTCTCACATTTAATACACCTAAACCTGTGCAATCAACTATATAATAATATAACTCATGTAATTCACATAATCACATCAATATCCAATTAATTCACATAATTTTCCAATATTTCCCTCCCGGGCCCCTAATCAAGGCACTAAGTCTTATTAGGAATTTTGGGACGTTACAACTATCCCCTCCCTATAGAAATTTTGCCCTCGAAATTTTCTTGAACAGCTCCGGATACTGATCCTGCATGTCTGACTCTAATTCCCAGGTCGCTTCCTCGACCTTATTGGTCCTCCATAATTCCTTAAACCAAAGGTATGGTTTTGTTCCTCAATACTTTGTCCTTTCTATGCAAGAGCTGAACTGGTCGCTCCTCATAGAACAAATATGTCTATAGTTTCAAATCCTCATAACTCAATACATGAGTTACATCTGACACTATCTCTGAAATTGGGAATACATTATGAACCACTGCCAGCGATGGGGGTAAAGCCAACCTATCGACTACCTGACCAATCCTTTCTAGGATCTTAAAAGGCCCCACGAACCTCGAGCTCAGCTTGCCCTCCTTGCCAAACCACTTCACCCCTCTCAATGGTTAAACACAGAGGAAAACATAGTCCCTAGCCTGAAACTCTACATCCCTACACTTGGGAAGCGAGCATCCAAGCTGTAATATTCTCAATAGCCTCATTGGTCATCTGAACTGCTTCAAGATCCAAATATTTCCTCTCACCCATTTTCATCCCAATGGATGGGTGATCTGCATTTCCTACCATATAGCATCTCATAAGGAGCCACTCCAATAGTCGACTGGTAGCTGTTGTTGTGGAAAACTTAATCAATGGCAAATATTTAATCTAGGACCCTTCAAAGTCCAACACACATGCTCACAGCATGTCCTCTAGTATTTGTACCATCCTCTTAGATTGTCCATCAGTCAAATAGAATTTCTTAGCTTGCTTCTGGCAACCCTTAATTTCGATGGTGTAGCAGCCATCAATTGATTGATATTGCATCACTTGGTACAAATTAGAAACGACACCTTGCATGCAGTGAATCCACTTCCTTCCCATAATCGCATTGTAACTAGTAGGGGAATCAATGATCAATAAATCAACTTTCAAGCTGCGCTCTGCTGCAAATACGTTCAATTTAACAGCTCCCTTTGGGTAGACCATTAGGCTAATGAACCCCAAAACTAGAATTGTAGAGGGTCTTATGAGACATTCTTCGAGCCCCATCTTTTAGAATGCTTCCCAGAAGAGGATGTCGACGCCTCTGGCACTTAGTTTTCTTCTCATCCTCCAATGAGGGTTCTACAATCCCGTGTATCATGGGAACCTACTTCCAAGGCTCCTACGTGCTTGTGGAAGCCACGACTGCTGTGGTAGGAGTTTTTGTTGCCATTGGGGCAGGTATAATGGTAGGCGGTTGTGCAGGGGAAACTCCTCTAGAGCCTTTAATGTATTGAGTTAGTCTTCCACTCCTCATCAGAGCTTGAATATTATTATAGAGGTTATGGAATTTTGAAATAGTGTTCTGATGGTCTTTGTGGAAGGTGCAGAACCGATTCTTATCTCGACGCTCGGGTGGTTTGGTGATCTTGTATAGATCTCTCCATATTGGTCGATCTTTGTTCTCTTTGTATATGACTTCTTGCGGTACCATAAATTCATAGGAAGAGAATCTTCAGGTATCATTGTGGCCTATCGGTTTCTTATTTCCTCTTTGTGAAGCTTGTTCATTGCCCTTTCGTTTTTTCCTTCTGACTGTTCGATGGGGGATTTTCTGGTGGAGGTTTAGAAATGAATGTTGACCTCTTTTGTGCATGCTCGCAGCATTCTAACACCTGAAAGACACCTTCTACGTGGTGTTGTATCTCTGTCATATCATAAGGAGGAGTCAAAATGAGATCTTCGTGTAGAAGGGTCCCTACTTGCAGACTTTTGACAAACAAGTTGGCCACAATAGTGGGATCCACATCATGAAATTGGTGAACCAAATTAATGAATCTTTGTAAGTATGGTCGTGGATGCTCGCTTTCTGCTTGTTCAATTTGGTAAAGATCTGCCATGGTTCTCAGAGCCTCATGATTTGCATTGTATTGTTGCAAGAAAACATTGTGAAAATCGCTAAAGTCGTTAATCGATCCCGGCTTGAGTTGGCGGAACCATAGAAGGGCTAGCCCATAAAATGCACCAGAAAATACTTTACAGTGTATTGCTTCATTATTGACTTCCAATGCCATCTTCTGTTGGAGCTGAAAAAGGTGACTAAGTGGGTCCCATTTTCCATTAAAGGTTGGCAAAGACAGAATCATAAAGTCTTTGGGCTTGGGCTCGTTCTGGATCCATTTGATAAATGGAAATTTGTCAACTCCTCTTGTAACCAACTTCGCTAAATCCAAGCCATGTTGGGGTCTAACATCTGAAAATTTCTGCATCATTTCGTGCATCATTTCCTCTTTCCAATTCACGAGCAATCTGGTTGTTGGGGCCAGATTCACATTTGTTGTTCCTAATTCAGTTTTATTAGTGGGTTGTTGGCGCTCAGACTCGGCAGCAACGGGGTATGTCCGAGGTCAGTCCGTTTTTGGATCTTTAGGTGTTTCTTGCAGTTCTGCATCATGATTAGTTGTCTTGGGTAGATGGTAAGCTGCTGATGGTGGCCTTGCAGTCTGAGATTTAGAACTATTGCGAGGAATGTCATCATTAGGCGATTCGATCACGACGATGGGAGTTTCGACTCGATCAACATTAGGTTCTTTTTTTTTTTATTCTTCTTAAGTTCGACATTTTCTTTCATTAATTCAACAATATCTACTTCCATCTTATCTTGTGCCTCTTTTAATGTCTTAATGGCTTCGTCATATTGCTGCTGACTAGCTTCCATCAATCGACACATCTTGTCGACTATTTCGCTGATGTCAACAGTAGTTGAGGCTGTTGAGGTTGTGGTTGTTGTTCCGTTAGTTTTTAGCGGCATGGCTTTTTGTCCAATCGATTCTTCATCTCACAAAACTTCATTCTTTGGGGGAGATTGTTCTCTTCGTAGGAGTTAGGCAAAATTAAGAATTAATTCATGTGTTTCTTTTTTCCCACAGACGGTGCCAAATTATTGATGACACAAATTTGCTCTTTCTATTTCTGGAAGTGTTCTCTATCAGTCCATCGACTCACCGATCTTCTTTGACCAAGTTTTGGATCTCCGATGATTGCCGAGTTGCCTGGGTTTTCCTGCAAGAAAGATACTTTGATGCTTAAGTCAGATTGGGCCCTAATGAATCTCCACTCACATTATTTATAGGAAAAATTCAGATGAGTCAACATGAGAAAGACTCTCTGATTGACCATTGCATGACAAAATTTCCCACCTAAAATGCCTTCTTATAGATTTCTTCTGCAGAGGATCTGCCTCTGTTCCGAGGTCTCCATGTGTTTTTCGCTTCTTACAAAATGAAAAGCATTGTTTCACTCTTCTGCAAAAGGAAATGTTTTGGGGCTGAATATTTTGGGCCTAACAATATTTTTATACATTAAATATAAAAGAGTAATTTATATATAGGAGGCGGATGTAGTCCTGCTCTCGAATGAATCTCGACGCATACGACATTAATGTATATAATATCATTAATGTAATTTTCCTTTTTAAATTAATTCAGTAATTCTTAAATTACTTATACTTTGTAACAGGACTAGTCAAGTACATTCAGGCCCCATTTGGAGTTATGGACAAAAAATGAGATTGATTAATTTTGTACAAAATCATCTTTAGCACAATTTAAAAAAAAAATTGATGGATTACCACCACTTGGTTGGTGGAGT
The DNA here is from genome assembly GCF_963169125.1 of Humulus lupulus. Classification (NCBI taxonomy): domain Eukaryota; kingdom Viridiplantae; phylum Streptophyta; class Magnoliopsida; order Rosales; family Cannabaceae; genus Humulus; species Humulus lupulus. The sequence goes on from NC_084798.1 coordinate 59,765,792, forward strand.
GGTGGGGGCATCTCTTCTTTGTCAAATGGGTGTTTGGTTCAAACTCCAGCATATGCATTTGTAAATATGTATATATATGATGGACACAAAACGAGTATATTTTAAAAATTTATAACTCGCAAGCGCACGAATCGTATCTAAAGTATGGTGTTCGTGTAAGCACGAGGTCAAACCCAAATGAGTTATCTAAAATAAAAAAGAAAACTATTTTAAACCAAAATTAATAAATTCTAACCTAACTCCAAAGATTGATGAGATTTTTGTATAATAAAAATAAAATAAAAGATAATAATGACAATATATAAAAATAAATTAATAGTAGAAATTAATCAACTATCACTTATTCAAATTAGATATTCTATTTAAGCACAACTTATCATAGAATTGTAGGATTTATTTTCACTTTTAAAATTATAATTTCAAAGTATTTAATTTAAATCAATATAATGAAATAACAAATAAATCAATGAATATTATTTTTAAGGCAAAACATAATATTTTTGTTCTAAGCATTTGATGTGCACAATTTAATGACACACCTTAATCAAAGAATATTATGATTTTTCACTAATGAAGAACAAAGTGTAAATATGTTCTAACAATAAAAAATACAAGATATTTAAGATGAAAGAAAATATTTGAAGAAGAAAAATCATAAACTTTGTTCTAACAATGAATTCAATACATTTTGTGAAGAAAATGGTATAATTCATGAGTGCATTGCACCTTATACACCACAACACAACGGTGTTGTCGAAAGGAAAAATAGGACTTATCTAGAGATGATAAATTCTATGTTGGTGCTTTCTAAGTTGAACTTCAACTTATGGGGTGAAGAGCTTTTAACCGCTTGTCACATTCTTAATCGAATACCGATGAAGAAAAATGAGATATCTCCATATGAGTTATGGAAAGGAAGAAAACCTAACATAGGGTACTTCAAAGTGTGGGGGTGTCTTGCATATTGCATGAAATATGAACCTAATAGAACAAAGTTAGGTTCAAGAGCCATAAAGTGTGCTCTTGTTGGTTATGCCAACAATAGTAAAGCTTATAGGCTATTAGACTTAGAGTCTAATATTGTGATTGAATCTAGAAAAGTTGAATTTTTTGAGAATATGTTATGTGACAACAATTCTCAAGCTTCAACATCTCTAAAGGAGAATTTGTTATATGAGAACAATTCTCAAGCTTCTACATCCAAAGTTGATTCTCAAGATGAGAATTCTCAAAAGGATGTAAAGCAACCCTTTGAACCTAGAAGAATTCAAAGGCTTAAAAATCATAAAGGTCTAGTAGTGGATGAGATAGATTCTCAACGAATTTCATTCTACATGGTAGAAGGAAATAGAGAAGAAGTCATTAAGAAAATTCCTATTGTACTTCTCATTGAGGATGATCCTGGGACTTATAGAGAAGCTATACAATCAAGTGATAGTGCATTTTGGAAAGAAGCCATCAATGATGAGGTGGATTCCATTCTTTCCAATAACACTTGGGAATTGGTAGACCTCCCACCGGGGTCTAAGCCAATTGGGTGTAAGTGGGTATTTAGGAGAAAATACCAAACTGACGGCACTATCCAAACCTTTAAAGCTAGATTAGTAGTTAAAGGGTTTAGGCAAAAAGAGGGTATCGATTATTTCGATACCTATGCGCCTGTTGCAAGAACAACTTCTATAAGAATTTTTTTCGCTTTAGCTTCTATACACAACTTGTATGTTCATCAAATGGATGTCAAAATGACATTCCTTAATGGTGACCTCAATGAGGAGGTCTATATGGAACAACCCGAAGGTTTTGTCCTACCAAAATATGAACATAAAGTTTGTAGACTTGTAAAATCCTTATATGGATTGAAACAAGCTCCTAAGCAATGGCATGAGAAATTTGATCAAGCCATCATGTCTAATGGGTTTAGACATAACAATGCAGACAAGTGTTTGTATTCCAAAACTTGTAAGGGATATGTGATCATTGTTTGCTTATATGTGGATGACATGCTTATTGTAAGTAAAAGCATGAAAGGGATAGAAGAAATGAAGAGGTTTCTATCATCAACCTTCAAGATGAAAGATCTTGGAAAAGTTGATACCATACTCGGTATCAAAGTAAAGAAACATAGTGGGGGTTTTGTGTTAGGGAAAGCCCACTATGTTGAGAAAGTATTGAACAAATTTAACCATCTCAAAGTTAAAGATGCCAATACTCCATTCGATCATAGTATAAAAATAGAGAAGAATGAAGGAAGAGTGGTGGCTCTATTGGAGTATGCTAGTGCTATAGGAGTCTAATGTACGCTGCCGAGTGTGCTAGACCTGATATAGCATTTGCGGTAAGTAAACTTAGTAGGTTTACAAGTAATCTAAGTGTGGATCACTGGAAGGCAATTGGAAGAGTCCTAGGTTATCTCAAGAAAACCAAAGTACTAAGCCTTCACTACTCCAAATTTCCTTCGATATTAGAAGGATATACAGATGCAAGTTGGATATCAAATCTTGGGGATAACTTGTCCACAACTGGTTGGGTATTTACACTTGGTGGAGGTGCAATTTCTTGGGGTTCCAAGAAACAAACCTGTATATCTCATTCCACTACGGAAGCAGAGTTCATAGCTCTAGCTGCTACCGGCAAAGAGGCCGAATGGTTAAGGGATCTGTTGATAGAGATTCCCCTAATAAAAGATAATGTATCTACTATATCGATACATTGTGATAGCCAAGCGACATTGGCTAGAGCATATAGCGGAGTGTATAATGGGAAGTCTAGACATATTAGTCTAAGACATGGATATGTAAGAGAATTGATTCAAAGAGGAGTCATCTCAATATCCTATGTGAGAACAAGTGAAAATTTGGCGGATCCTTTCACTAAGCCACAAACAAGGGATTTATTAGCTACATCATCTCGAGGGTTGGGACTTAAACTCCCTAAAGAGATTCACGGTTGATGGTAACCTATCTTAACACTAGTTATTCAACTAGTGTTGGGTTCAATAGGTGATAACAAGTCAATCAAGTGAATATTAGTTGTACTCAAAACAAGTCCCATCTGAGATATTGAGTACTTGTGTGTTACCAAGTGGAGGGTTAAAACCGAAAGGTTTTTTAATAGAATTCAGTCTTATAAAGACAAGCATTTTTGGTAACAAAATACTGTAAGAATTCTACCTATATGGACCTAGGGGTGGTGCTGCCTCTCATGAGAATTGGGAGTATTATCAAGAACGCCCATGAATGGAAAGTGCACATGGCCATTAACGGTGCAAAGCGAGACATAGAGGTCTCAAGTGAACATCGCAAAGGTGTGTGTGTTATCACCAATTTGTTATCATGAAAAAATGGTTCAATGCCTAGTGTAACCAAATTTTCGACAAATTTTGTGATAATTACACTATAGTAAAGTTCAAGTTGAAAAACACTTTGCTTTATGCATCAATGCAATGACTCCTATAAGAGAGAGTTCTTATTTAATCAAGTGGGGGATATGTTATATTTTTAAATATAATGATTGATTAAATAAGTGTTACAATAGATGACTATTTAATCTAGTGGGGGAATGTTATATTATTTTATAATATAATGTTTTAGATTAAATAAATGTGACATAGAGTGTCACATATTGTAACATATAATAGAGAGTTACATTATTTGGATATATGTGAAATATCCAAACATGTAACATATTTGGTGTTACAAATTCATCACAAATTTGTAACTCCTAAATATCACCCATTATTGTGTAGATTTGTTGTTACACAATATTGAGATGAATTTCTTAAAGCCATATGAGAAATAGCTGATAGAGATGTGATTTTAACTCCCATATTGTGTATGGAAGTTACAAAATTAAGTGGGAATAAATTGGAACGTTTTGGAAAAAACTAAAAAAATTGGTTGCTGAAAATGACCAAGGGCCGCGGCCCTAATGGCTGACAGCTTCATACAAATTCAGTTTTTATCCAATTTTGAACGCTTCCAATAGCCAAGTAACTCCAAAATCTCTATTTTAATTCCATAAAACATCCAATTAATCATTGGTAACAGCCATGGGGGTTGGTGGAATTTGAAATTCAAAGGGTGTCTCAAAACTCTATAAATAGGAGCCTAATGCTCACTTGTAAGACACAACATTTCTATCCATTAGAGCACTTGGCTAGAAACACCTTGAGGCTCGATAATTCCAGAAAGCATTTCCTATAATCTGTGAGAGATCCCTTAGTGCTTGAGTTAGGAGAAAATAAGCTTTTGGACAAAGGTTTCAAACCTTGTTCAAGTTGGTGATCCCCAACACTCTTCACTATGGTAGTGTGAGTGAGAGTTGTTTCTATTTAGTTTGTTTGTTCTTTATTTCTATTCTATTTCTCTTCATCTTCATATTCTTCTCTTTTGTTTATTTGTATTTCTTGTTTTGAGCTGTAATCTTCTTTTCTTTATTTCAAACACTTTTACTTTACTTGTAATATTTTGCTTTGAGTTGTATTTTCACTATTCTATTCTTCTTCTCTTCTTCTTGTTCTTTAGTTTATTTGTATTTTCAGTTATAGAGTTGTAACTCTTTTTAATCAATCATTATTTATTTGTAATATATTGCATAGAGTTGTAATTTATTATTATTTCCATTGAGGCAAAATACCTATTTTCCTAACAGAAGAGATTTCCTACAAGTGATTAAATTGGACACGATCAACCTGACAAGAACAAAGAAAGAAGCAATAGTTCAATTAGGAGCACATGTGGAATGTTTGCCAAAGGTACTCTGATGCTCAAGTCAGTCAAATTGAAAAAATAAGTAATGGGAATAAAAATAACAAATAGAATGATAAAGGATGAAAGGATGACTGGAAGAAATAAGGATGGCAGTAGGTCGGATGACTGGTTCGACTATTAGAGTAAAAGTAATTAGGTCAAGTGTTGATTATCACACGATCCTTGAGCACTACCTCGACTTCACTTTATAAGGTCCTCCCTCAGTCTGGTTGTCCCGTTTGACTCGTTTAGAGGAATGGTTACGTGAATTTCGCGAGAAGGATAACGTCCTTTTTGACTTAATCCTTGTCTGAATGATTCAAACCATCTGGCTGACAGGTATGATCTAGATGCAAATCCGGGTATGGGTTTTAAACATAATGAGTCATATGGACTGAGTGGACCAAATGGGCTTGTGGGCCGAGTGGGTTGTGTGGACTGGCCGCATGGCCTATCAACGAGTATAGGCCCACTTATTTGTATTAGGGTCGGCTCGGTTGATTCGTCTGATTGTCTGGTTGGGCATTAAGTAGATTATTGTTTTAAGTGGATATTTACCACTATAGTTTTTCCCTCACTCTCTAGTCTAGAATTTATTCTAGCTAGAGAGTTTAAGATGTTTGAATGGTCTAGTCTCTGGATGTTGGTATTAAAAGTGTAAATTAGAGTTACACAATTGAATGAGTCTTTTTAAAAATATATTAATACTAGTCAGGATCATACACATAAAGATATATTAAATCACATACAAATAGATTAGAGATTACCTCTTGTAGCCTATCAAGTGTCATCGAATCTTTTGGTATTAAATCAACGATCTTCCTATCTAGATTCTGAAAGCTCACACCTTGATCTTCCAGACCAATCCTCAAACACACAAGGACATGTGTGGGCACGTAGGATTCAAAATGTTGATTTAGGACTCTCTAGATGTACTCAACACATGAGATCTAGAGAGATTTGATTGAGAGAAAATGTATTGAATAGTTTTTCAGATTTAGGAAAAACTATCGCTTTCTTTTCAGAGAGCGTCACATAAATCAATCTTTTGAATAAGTGTTAGACTCTCTCTGAAAAGAAAGCGATAGTTTTCTTTAAACTTGAAAAGTATTTTAAACCTCTTCTCTCAATCAATCTTCTCTAGATCTCATGTGTTGAGTACATCTAGAGAGTCACATAAATCAATCTTTTGAATCCTACGTACCCATACATGTCCTTGTGTGTTTAAGGAATGGTCTAGAAGATCAAGGTATGAACTTTCAGATTGCTGGATAGAAAGATCATTGATTTTATACAAAAAGATTCAAGGACACTTGATAGGCTACAAGAGGTAATCCCTGATCTGTTTTGTATGTGATTCAATGTTTATATATGTATATGATCATGGCTATTATTAATATTTATTAAAATGGGTCCATATATTCCATTGTGCACCTTTGATTTGATCATTTAATACCAACACTTATTTGTATTAGTGTCGACTCGGTTGATTCGTCTAATTGCCTTATTGGATTTTAAGTACATTATTGTTTTAAGTGGAATTTTACCACTATAATAAGAAAAGAACAAAAGAAAAAGGAGAAAGACAAAAGAATAGATCTGGTGGGATGAAGAAGAGGGGACAAGGACGAAGGGGAAAATTTTAGTTTTACTTTTAAAATCAATTAAAATATTTTTATTTTAAAATTATTTTTTTTTTATTTTAAAATTACTATAAATATTGAAAAATGGTGAAATATAATTTTTTTTAATTATTTAACATGTTTGTACTTTTCATCACAAAAAAAAAAGTTTTAGTATTTGTTGACTAGCTTTTTTGCTAACAACTAATTAAAACAAAGCTTAACGAAATGAAGATTAGACACTGAAATTTTATGTGGTTCAGGTTGTGAATCAAACCTAGTCCACGAGTAACTTGTATAAGGATGATAAGAACTTGCAAAGCTCAATTTCTCACGGGGGTCTCAAGAAGCGTATGGGATCACTCTAAAACTAGAAAAATTGGGATCTTTTACAATGTGTGCCCTAGCCTTATTTATAGGCAGCTGGGGCAATTAAGATCATTAATTGGAGCTGATTACAATTATTCTTCCTTAATGGGGATTTATTACATAATAAATTAACTTTCTTGTAGTAAATATGTTGGTGGGCTCCAGCATATCTTGGTGGGCCCATCTTGGTGAATGTCAGCCCACTATTTTGTTGGCGGAAATGTCTGTGACATTGTCAAAGTGGTAGCTTCACGTTTTCTCATGTCTGGCGGTGTTGTGGTGTATCCATTTTGCTGCTTGCATGGAATCGACATTGCGATCCATGGACAGTGGGTGTTAGAATGTTGCCTATGGTCCATGGTCGCGATGATTGATGCTTGGCTATCCTTCTCCTAGGCTGGAGGAAGGTTCTTCTATACCCGGAGGAAAGGAATAGAGGAGACAGCCTTGTAAGAATTGGAACACTATCTCGGAACATGGTCCTTGGGAGGTGATGCTTCGAGGAGGAAGTACTCCTCCGGTGGTAGTGGACTTAAGTTGAAGGATGGGTTTTACCTCCTGTAGAGCCCAAAGTAGGCTCCGGGAGACTTCACCAGCTTCTGTGGAACCCTAATCCCCTTTAAAGTATGTCATATGTCACTTAATAAAAACACAAACAACAGTATTTGATCGTAAGTAAACACAAATTTTAGGTACTTTCGTTAACACAGTTTTTCGTCAACTTGAGAACATAAGAACATGGATTCAAGAATTGAGAATTGATAAAATAAATAACACGATATTTTATAGTGGTTCGGCCCCAAAAAGATGGCCTACATCCACTTAGTCACATTTATTGATATTTATGCTTGAAGAACTATAGTTTCCGACGAACTTACGTTGCCGGTTATTCTACAGTCCTCCTTCACTTTTTCATTACATAAGGATTGTGTTATACAAGAATGGAGTTTCAGAATTATGAATTGCCTCCCCTGTTTCTATTATATCTCTTATTATTTATAGTGAGGAGTGTAGGGTTACATTTAGATCATGGGCATAAGCTATCGGGCTTGGCCTGTAAATAATTCATTACAGCATTATAATAACAGAAATATAGTTGTATTTTGATAAATGACGATGTTGTATTCCTTTGCTAATTTTGTTAGCGTAGAAAGTGTGTGCTGAATGAACAGGCATAAAACAATCATGATACATGAACACATGTCTCTATTAGTGAATTGCCATATTCTTGAGCGAACAGGAGTTGAATAATAGAGCTAGGCAACTCGACCCCTTCTGTTAGCACTTGGTAGTTTGCTTTGTGATAACAAGAATGTAATTAGTTCTGTTCATCATCCATTTATAATTGCTACTTTTTAAAACATCATAAATGCCCCAAAAAATGGGTATAACAACTTCGATTGCAAAAAAAGTTAGATTTAACGGTTAGTACCTACGAAGTGCAAGAAAAAGTAACATTTTTGTACTTTTACCATAAAAAAAAGTTTTCATATATAACTATAAAAATGTGAAAGTTTTAGTACTTTAGCTGCAAATTTCTCAATAAGTTATTCGCAAATTTTCCTTAAATTTTTTCTCTTAGAATAAAATCACATAATTAATAACATTTTATAATTTATTTAAAATTAATCATTAATATAAAAATTATCACCTTGAGAACTCTTTTTTTATGATAATTTCATCTTTCATCATTTTGGTTAAAAAATTTAATACTAATTAATATTTTATTTAGGTATTCTAATGTTATTGATATACTTAAACCAAGTATAAAAGACTCAACAATAATAATATATACAATAGTAAGAATATACAAACATACAAATATAATATTAATTTCAAAATATAGAGTAAAATAACATTTGCCAAATTATATCAAAACTTTGAGAGCTCAATGTCATGCTCCTAGCCTTTAACTAGTAATCGTGCGGCACTTAGCACAGTGTATTGTACTAAGTCAGCCTTCCCAATCCCAAATGATCCTCAAAGTAGAGACTTAGAGTGATGTAGAACTATAAGAGATGATTATGGAAAACAAAGAGAGTATGAAAGAGTGCTTTATATTACACTTGAGATGTTTTGTACAAGTTGCCCAAGTTGTATAGTTAAGCATCATGTTCATGAGTGGCTAGGATCTTGCCACTTGTCTAGATCCTATATAGTTTCTCGAATGTACATGGAATATTACAAGAATATTATATATCATCTACAAAGGTCTAGTACCTTCTAACCAAGTCTAGTCAACTTCTAGAGTCTTCTAGAGTTGTCTAGTTTCCTCTTGATAGTTCTAAGATGCCCTAGAGTATTCTAAAGGCTTCTACAATCTTCTCAAACCATCTAGCATGTTCTAGAACATTCTATAATCTTCTAGCATCTTCAAGCACATTCTAGTGTACTTTAGAACTTTCTAGAGTCTTCTAGACTTGAGTTGAGTCCATCTAACTCTAGTTTTCTCTAGAACTTTCATATGTAGTAATTTGTAGAAAACTCTAGACTCTTTTGGTAAGCACCATTTCTTTAGATTTCAAGGAGCAAAATGAGCAGGGCGTGACACCCTCCACCACTCAAGTTCGCGACGTCCTCGGTGCGTCTGCAAGCTTGAATCTCTCAATTTGATCCTTAAATTGCCACAAGGAGTCCTCTGGTTCACAAATTGTTTCAACATCTGGAGTATTTTTCCATTTACCAAGTATTCTTGATAGTTTGGCATCCCTCTTCATCGAATTAGTCGATCAGCCAATATTATCTCTACCTCTTTGTCAAAAGAGGTTATTACTGCAGTTGGTGCCCTCTTTGATTCTCCTCGTGACGGATCCTCTTCGTCTCCAAGATATGGCTTTAACATGCTCATATGGAAGACTGGATGAATCTTAAGTTTTGAAGGTAGTGGGAGATTGTAATTTACCTTTCCAATTCATTTAATCACTGGAAAGGGCCCTTCATACTTTCGTATTAACCCCTTACGAACCTTACGAAAAGCTTCAAACTGTTAGGGTAGCAACTTTACAAGTACCAAGTCTCCTTCTTGAAACTCTACTAGCCTTCTCTTTTTGTTGGCCCACTTTTTCATCCTTTTAGATGCCTTATTTAGGTATGCACGAGCCAACTCTATTTGTTCATGCCATGCTTTAGCGAATTTGAAAGCCGCTGGACTCTTTCCTTCGTATCTTGTTACCAAGGCATGAGGCGTCATAGGTTGTTGCCCCATGACAACCTCAAAAGGACTCTTATGTGTAGATTCACTTCTCTACAAGTTATAAGAGAATTGAGCCACATCAAGCAACTTGGCCTAGACTTGTTGATTTGCACTAACAAAGTGCGAAGGTATAATTCCAGTAATGCATTGATACTCTTTGTTTGGCCATCGCTTTGTGGATGAAAACTTGTTGATAAGTTCAAGTCTGATCCTAACAACTTGAACAACTCTGTCCAAAACTTCCCTGTGAACCTTGGATCCCAATCACTCACAATGTGTGATGGACTACCCCAATGCTTCACCACATGTTTGAGGAATAACCATGATGTCTCATCAGCAGTACAATCAGAAGGGGCAGCTATAAATGTGGCATATTTTCTTAACCGATCACCAATAACTATAATGCTACCATATCCCTCTGACTTGGGTAGAGAAGTGATGAAGTCCATTGAGGCACTCTCCCAAGGTCTCCAAAATGGGTAGAGGTTCCAACAACCCTCCTGGTGCATCTTGTTCAGTCTTATCTTGTTGGCATACAAGTCAAGTCCTCACATAAGCCTCTACGTCATCTCTTAAGTGAGGACAATAGTAAACTACCTTAATCAATGCAAGAGTGTGCTTGACACCTGGGTGACCAGCCCATAAGGAATCATGGCACTCCTTGATTAGCTATTTTCTCAGGATACCCAATCTCAACACATAAACTCATTTTTCCTTTGAGTAAAGCAGTCAATCGCTTACCCAAAATCGTCGAGTCTTTCCTTCCTTGATAAGAGTAAGAATATTCTTTGCAAGGGGGTCATGCTCTAACCCTTCCTTGATTCTCTCTATTAAAGGGCTGCAAGGTTGACTTAAGGCTGCCAACTCAGCTTTTCGACTAAGCGCATTTGCAACCACTTTAGTCTTGCTAACCTTGTACTCTAGCATGTAGTTGAATTTTACCAAGAAGTCTTGCCACCATGCTTGCTTAGGGCTCAACTTCTTTTGTGTTTGGAAATAGCTAGTAGCCACGTTATCTGTCTTGATCACAAAATGAGACCCCAACAAGTAATGTCGCCATGTTCTTAAGCAATGGACAATTGTTGTCATCTCCTTCTCTTGCACTATCTAGTGACGCTCAGTGTCGTTGAGCTTCCGAATTTCATATGCTATTGGATGTCCTTCTTGCATTAATACCCCTCCAATGGCAAAGTCTGAAACATCTATGTGAAGCTCAAAGATCTTAGAGTGGTTGGGTAGAAAGAGTACCGGTTCCTCACTGATGGCCTTTTTCAAGTCTTCAAATGAATCTTGGCACTTAGTTGTCCACTCCCATGGTTTGTTCTTCTTGAGTAGATCTGTGAGTGATGTGGCACTTTCTGAATAGGACTTGATGAACCTCCTATAATAGGTCACAAGTCCAAGGAAAGATCTTAATGTTGGAACTTTGGTGGAAGGTTCCCATTCTATAATAGCTTGCACATTTGCATGATCCATTATCAGTTATCCATCCCTGATCTTATGCCCCAAAAACATTACTTCTGCTTGGGAAAAATAACATTTCTCCTTCTTTACGTACAATTTGTGATGCCTTAAGATTTCAAACACCTTTCGCAAGTGCTCAAGATGTTTTTCCATAGTTTGGCTATGTATCACGATTTTGGGTATTAAATGATCAAATCAAAGGTACGCAGCGAAATATATAGACCCATTTTAATAAATATTAATACCAACCAAGATAATATACATATATAAATATTAAACCACATACAAATAAATCATGGATTACCTTTTGTAGCCTATCAAGTGTCCTTGAGTCTTTTTGTATAAATCAGATCTTCCTATTCAGTGTTCTGAGATCTCACACCCTGATCTTCCAGACCAATCCTCAAACACATAATGACTTGTGTGGGCACGTAGGATTCAAAAGTTTGATTTATGTGACTCCCTAGATGTACTCAACACATGAGATCTAGAGAGTTTTGACAGAGAGAAGGTTTAGAATAGTTTTCAGGTTTAGAGATGTTGACCCTCGAATTAGCCAACGACACGGATTCAAGAATACGACACGATATAGAACGACACTTGAAAAGATAATCTAATGGAAAGGGAAAAAACACCAAGGAATTATAGTGGTTCGACCCCAGTGATTGGTAATGACCTACGTCCACTTAGTGATATTGTTAATATTGAATCTAAAAGTCATGATCAAAGAACTAGGGTTCTTGAGTTTCACAAACCTTAGACGTAATACAATAAGATGGTAACCACTCACTTTAGCTCATTTTCTCTTAATCTTAAGCAAAAAAGCTAATGAGTCAAAAACTCCCTTCCTTGAGCTATTTCATGCATATTTATAGGCTCAAGGAGTCCTATCTTTCCTTAATAATCGTGTATCAAGGATAATTATGAAGAAATATTCAAATGCAGTTAATATTAGATTACAACTTAAGAAGGAAATAAATCGGGCTTCACGACCAGCCTAGTCGTACCAAAATTAACACTGACAATGAGGCGCGCTTCTAGTCTATAGTCGAACAGCACCTTTGCCCTTTAATTCCGCCACGTGTCAATCCATGTATAAATAATCTTTGCCACGTCATCAAAAACCATTTTTGGGTAAACATTTGCCCCCCAAGTTTACTTATTGCGACCAGCAATAAGTAAACTTAGGAAACCGACTCTTCGAATACCCCACGAAATCTGTCATAACCGCCCATGCCTTCTCGAAAAAGGTGACCAATCATGTCTAATCAGGTCCTTTCAGTTTCCCGAGAATGTGTTCGACGGCTATCACGCTTCCCCACTCCTTGAAAAATTACCTTTATTGATTATCTTGGTAACCGCTCCTCGGCTAGTATAAATGACCCTTCATAATTATTTTTCACATTTTACATACTTTTGCCTTCCTGAAGAACATTGAAGAACTCGTGTTCCAGAGCCCACATATTTTCAAACATCTACACGCGGACGTTTAAATCTTTCACCTTTGGACTTCACTCTTTACCTGAGTAAGTTTTATGAACTTTCTTGTTTTTTTTTTTAAGTTACCATATTAAACCGCTTCATGCTTGCCTTCATCTCTAAATCCTTTCGTGTTCTTGGCTAAAAATGTATGGGGAATGTTTGCATGTTGACAGATGATTAATAGGGTAGTGAAATATTGATCCGTAGGAGGTAGGAGTCAGTTTGGTAGTCGAGATTGTAGATTTAGGGCGTAAAATCGAAGTAAAAATTCGATTTTTAAGCTAGGTGAAAAACTGGGTTTTTCCCGCCCCTTCGGAGTCGAAAAAACTTTTTTCCAAAATCTTTTTACTTCCGCTTTTCAATTTGCTTTTTAAACTGCTTGTATAGAACTCAATGTTTATGTTAGAATGCTGCTGGTCGTGTACGCGAGCAATGTTATTCCAACTTTCAACACAAGCTTTTAAGCTTGACGTCTTATCTCCCCCTTTCTCTGTTCGTAGCTTTCATGCAAGATTCGTGGGGAGGAGAAAGACCCATCGACGACGACTTATTGGCTCAGCTGCTTGAGGAAGAGGAGCAACCGTCATCGCTAATACCTGACATCCCTTTTTCTCGTGCCACTTCAAACACTCCATCTACCCTTATTCAAAATATGGCTCGAGCAAAAACTACAGCCTAGAAAAAGAAAACTCCCAATCCTTCAAATTAGCCTGCTCGTCGGGTTGAAATTCCCTCGACCAGTGGTCGAGTAGAAAATACTCCTGACCCCAACATCCAAACTCATGCTCAGCCCCGAAATTCCATTCAACCAGATGTTGAATGGTATGTTGTCCCTGAAAGCCGGGTGACAATCAGGATGATCGCCAACTACATTTGGAAATATGGACTCCCGGGGGTGACATGAGTTCGACCCAACCAAGACCAACGAGCAAACTTGCCCGGAGGCGCCTTCAGCGCCTGGTCGAGATACCATATTGAGGCAGGGGCTACCTTGCCTCTTCATCCATTCTTCCAAGGGGTGGTCAACTACTTTGGGGTCACCCCTTTCCAAATAACCCCTAACGGGTATAGAATGCTCGCCGCACTCTATATCCTATATATCCACAAAAAATGGCATGTGCCAACACCCCATGAGGTTAATTCCTTGTTTGACCTCAAGTCTAACCTCAACCAAGAAGGTGCAAGGTTCTTTCATTTCTGTCATCAGGAAACAGGGCGCACCTTCCTGACCGACATCACCCTCATATCGAATGTGGGGAGGTACTACTAGGAGTAATTCCTCATGACTGACATGGTTGCGAACAACCTGGCCTTCACGCAAGGAGGTAATGCCTTTGTACCACTGGTTGTCAGTTTTTCTTTAATTTTTTCTCTACATTTTCTTAGATTTTTAGTACCTTTCAGGCCCGTGGTTGCGACCAGAACCGACTCCAGACATGGAGTTAAGATCAACCCTCTTGGCCAGTATGACTGACATGGAGAAAAGCATCAAGCATCTGGTCACAGAGGCTAACCTTAGGCTGGTCGGCCTTTTGGCCCCTCATCAGGATGTGAGGGAGTCAACAGCGGGGAGTGCTACCGGCAAAGAGGTTCCTGAGTAGCACCCAGCCGTGGAACAACCTCTTCCGAGGAAGGCCACTGGAGTAACAATCAGGGAACCCTCCAGCACTTCGCGGGCTACTGCTCCCCCCTTACCAAATGGAAAAGGAAAAAAAAAAGGCCACTGAACCCCCCGCTCCCATCGACGAGTCTTCAAATGAGAATGGTACTGATCTTTCACTTTTAGATGGTTTGCCAATTCCCTGTCATCTATTTTGATAGGGACAACAACTTTAAGTATACTCCAATCTTAAGTTCAGATTTCTTCCAGGCAGTAAGTAGTTCAGTAAGTAATGTGGTGACCAGTAGTTGTAGCGTGAGTACTTTACTTATAATCTCTTCACTTTCATTTTTAGCCCCGTATAAATATCTTGTCTCACTGCTCGTGTTTTTTCCTTTTGTGTAGATATGGACTCTGAGGACGTGTTCGAGCATTATAAGGCTGCTGTCACATCTTCTAGCAAGAAAAAGGACAACAAGAGGGCTCGAGGGGAGAGCAGTAAAATTGCCTCGAAGAAGGCTCGAACCGATGACCCTCCAGCCATAGTCCCTTCAAAGGAGAACACACCAGCTCCATTGCCACTCGAGCAGCCAGCCTCAACTCCTCTGTTCGATCAACATTCCAATCCTCCAACACCCATCGACCAACAGCCTACTCCTCAGGCCCCTAGCAGCCAAACACAGCGTAATTAGCCCGAAGGATCCCTATCCAGCATCGTGGTCAGCTCAACCAGGGAGAGGATATACAAGCTCTCCAAACATAAATGCAGTCAGGAGGCTATTACTGAAACCATTTCCATGGAGCCTGACCAAATACTCAACCGAGGGATGAACGAGATAGTTAGCGTAAGTCACTTCCTGATGCTGGATAATTTATTTTCAATTCTCTGCCATCACTTTATCCTTTTTTATCTGATTATAGGGACTACTGACCATGACCGCTGCCTGGCGCCGTGCTGGAGCGATGGTGTCTCGGGCCAAAAATTTCTACACCAGGCTCGCCGAGGCTAAGAAAGCACTCGAAGAGAAAAACGCTGAGTTGCTCGAGAAGAACAACGAGCTAATTAAATAGAATGACGAGTTGCTTGAGAAGAATACGGAGCTGTCTAAGCAGAAAGAGGAACTTCTAGAGCAAAAATTCACTCTAACCGAGGAGTTACTGAAGGTTCGGAATGGCTTGAAGAAATCCAATGAAGACAAAGAAAAGTTCAGGGAAAGCGCCAAACTCAACTACCAGCAGTCCGTAAAGCTCGAGCTTGATTTGATTGCGAGCAAGAAGGAGACGGAGAAGCTGGAGAAACGCGTGAAGGAGCTTGAGGAAGCTGAGGCCAAGAACTTGGAGAAGTATAAGGAAGCCACTCATCTTTGCTTCTACGAGTTCTAGAAGCATAACCGGGAGGCTAACTTCAACCATTTGTCAGAACGCCTGAGGCGGACTCTAATGTCTCAGTGGGCCATTCGCCTGGAGGAAGAAGAGAGGGCTAAAGTACATGTTTCCCCAGAGATTTCTCTGGCAACAGGGATAGATGGTGCAGACAATGAAGCTGGCGCAGTTGTCGATCGGGACGTTCCTCAAGACCCTCCAGCCACTTAGTCTTTTTCCTTTTTCTCCTTTGATATTTTAATTACACGACTTACTAGTCGTGATGTAAAGACACTAATTTTTTATTACTGCGCGGGCAACTATTTTCCTTTTAATCAGACAATTACATCCGAGCAATACTGCTCGCGGTGTAAAGTAATTCGTTTTTGATATTATAACATTTTTTTATTTTATTATAATATATGTTCACATGACCGAACTTAGCATAGCACTTTGGTTTGATTTAACAAAATAACAAAATTTTGAAAAGTACTCTAAGTACCCTAGCATGCTTTCACTTATTTTGCTCATTTGCTTACATACCTTTTAACAATATGCTTTGCTTACTTGTACCTTATATGCCCCCCAAGTGATCGAGGAGCTTTAGGTCCTTGGTCACTTGCCTTAACCAGAACTTGTTCGAACATTATTGCTCGTAGTAATATAATTAGAATTATAATACAGCAAAACAACACACGTAATGAGCAAATACTTGTAATAAATACAATAATTGGCAAGAAATGACTGGCTGCGCACAGTCCCTTATATTTCTCGTAATAAATGGACGAAACATGTCTGTATGAGTGATCAATAAGATCTTACACTTATAAGCGATCGGTCACATAAAATGACCAACCCTTTTTTAAAACTTGTAAAAAGTAAAATTAATACAAGTCAATTCTTTAAGAAGAATTGTTTATTGGTAATACTTGCGCAGGTGTTCTCCATTCCAATAGCGAGGAACGAGATCTCCGTTTAAGCGTGCAAGTTTGTAGGTGCCCGGGTGAAGGACTTCTTCAATCTGGTATGGCCCTTCCCAATTAGGTTCAAGTACTCCAGCAGCTTGGTCGCGGGTGTTTAGAAAAACTCTTTCGAGTACAAGATCTCCAACGCTGAACTTTCTTTCTCGCACTTTAGAGTTGAAATACCAGGCGACTTTCTGCTGGTACGTAGCTACTCAGAGTTGGGCTTGTTCATGTTTCTCATTGATTGAGTCAAGGGATTCCATCAATAGCTGGCTGTTCGAATCTTGATCGTACGTTATTTTGCGATGCGAAGGCGGATCTAACTCAACAGGCAACATAGCTTCATATCCATAAGCCAAAGAGAATGGAGTATGACCCGTTGCTGTTCGGTGGGAAGTTCTGTATGGCCAAAGTACTTCAGGCAATTGTTCTGGCCACGCCCCCTTAGCTTCCTCTAGCCTTTTCTTCAGTGTATCCTTCAGCGTTTTGTTGACTTCTTCAACTTGTCCATTCACTTAAGGATGAGCAACTGAAGAGAAGCTCTTGATAATACCATGTCGCTTGCAGAAATTCGTGAATAAATCACTGTCAAACTGGGTGCCATTATCCAAGACGATCTTCCTTGGCAATCCATAGCGACAAATGATGTTTCCTATCACAAAATCCAACACCTTCTTGGTCGTTATGGTTGCAAGTGGTTCATCTTCGACCCATTTGGTGAAGTAGTCGACGGCAACCACAGCATATTTGACATCGCCTTTTCCCGTGGGCAAAGATCCGATTAGGTCGATACCCCAAACTGCAAACGACCATGGGCTATGCATCTGTTTAAGCTCATTAGGGGCTGCTCGTGGGATTTTGGAGAATCTCTGGCATTTATCACACTTTCGCACGAATTCCATCGAGTCTTCATTCATCGTTGGCTAGAAATATCATTGCCTTAGGATCTTTTTTGACAAACTCTTCCCCCTAGTGTGGTCTCCACAAAAACCTTCGTGTACCTCTTTCATCAATTCTTTGGCTTTCTCCTTTGTAATACATCTGAGAAGTGGCATTGAGTATCCCCTTCGGTACAAAATTCCATCAATCAGGATATACCTAGCAGCTTGTCGCTGAAGGGTCCTGGCTTTGTTTCTGTCTGTTGGTAACACGCCTTGCATCAGATACTCTACATATGGCGCCATCCACGTATCTGCCATCTGGATTACTAGAGTGGTATCCTCTGCTTGGATGCTTGGTACAGATAGTCGTTCGACTGGCACTATGTTCAGAGTATCAGCATCTTTCGTACTTCCTAATTTGGCCAAAGCATCGGCGTTGGAATTCTGATCACGAGGTACTTGCTGGAGACTGTATTTGTCGAACTGAGCCAATAGATCCTTTGTTTTGTTCAGATAGGCAACCATCTTTAAACCTCGCGCCTAGTACTCTCCCGTGAATTTATTCACCACCAGTTGAGAATCACTGTAGATGTCCAACACTTTAATATTCATATCCTTAGCTAACCGCAATCCAGCAAGTAGTGATTCATACTCGACCTCATTGTTAGAAGCAGTGAAGTCAAATTTGATTGCGATGTGAAATTGATGCCCCTCCGGCGTTATCAATATCACTTCTGCCC
Organism: Humulus lupulus; assembly: GCF_963169125.1. Lineage (NCBI taxonomy): Eukaryota > Viridiplantae > Streptophyta > Magnoliopsida > Rosales > Cannabaceae > Humulus > Humulus lupulus. Next base: position 59,784,218 of record NC_084798.1, read on the forward strand.
CAGCGTGGCACTCGTTAGAAGAACAGTCTGTAAATAATTTCCACATGGGTGCTTGGATCTGACATTTAGGCTCGTTAGGCTCTTCAGTCTGCTCGCCATTCATAAGTTCAATGAATTCCACAATGAAGTCAGCCAAGGCTTGTCCTTTTATCGCTGCTCGCGGCAAGTAAGATATGTCAAACTGCCTGAGTTCGACTGCCCATTTTAGCAATCTACCTGCAGCCTCTGATTTTTGTAAGACTTGTCAAAGAGGCTGGTCGGTCAAGACCGTAATTAGATGAGCTTGAAAGTAAGGCCGCAGCTTCCTAGAGGCCAAAACTAGGTAATAGGCTAGATTTTCAATGGGCGGGTACCGCTTTTCTGCTCTATTCAGCCTTTTGCTTACGTAGTAGACAACCTTCTACACTCCTTCTTCTTCCCTTACTAAAACGGCACTAGCAGCGTATTCCGTGATTGCCAGGTAGATGAACAAAGTTTCTTTATCGATCGGCTTTGACAGGATGGGTGGTTGCGCCATATGTGTTTTTAGTGCTTGAAAGGCCCATTCGCACTCCTCTGTCCATTCAAACTTCTTATTGCCTCTAAGTATATTGAAGAATGGGACACACTTATCTGTTGACTTTGAAATAAATTTACTAAGAGTGGCAATTCTTCCGGCTAAGCTTTGAACATCCTTGACTTTTGCTGGCGACTTCATATCGATCAGGGCTTTAATTTTTTTGGGATTGGCTTCAATTCCTCTCGAGTTAACTATAATCCTAAGAATATGACAGGATATAGAACGACACTTGAAAAGATAATCTAATGGAAAGGGAAAAAACACCAAGGAATTATAGTGGTTCGGCCCCAGTGATTGGTAATGACCTATGTCCACTTAGTGATGTTGTTAATATTGAATCTAAAAGTCGTGATCAAAGAACTAGGGTTCTTGAGTTTCACAAACCTTAGACGTAATACAATAAGATGGTAACCACTCAGTTTAGCTCTTTTTCTCTTAATCTTAAGCAAAAAAGCTAATGAGTCAAAAAGTCCCTTCCTTGAGCTATTTCATGCATAATTATAGGCTCAAGGAGGGTTACACATGCTAACGTGTCCTATCTTTCCTTAATAATCACGTATCAAGGATAATTATGAAGAAATATTCAAATGCAGTTAATATTAGATTACAACTTAAGAAGGAAATAAATCGGGCTTCACGACCAGCCTGGTCGTACCAAAATTAACACTGACGATGAGGCGCGCTTCTGGTCTATAGTCGAACAGCACCTTTTCCCTTTAATTCCGCCACGTGTCAATCCATGTATAAATAATCTTTGCCACGTCATCAAAAACCATTTTTGGGTAAACAAGAGAAAACTATCGCTTTAGAGAGAGAGTCTGATTATCCATCCATCTTCTGAATATCACGTATATCATATTTATAAAGATATTTAATATAATTAAATAATCTTTATTTAATTAAAATATAATTCAAATTAAAATTGATTAGATATTTTCATTTAATTATCTATTTAAATCATATTAAAAAAGAATAATTAAATAACTGATTAAACAAATTTGTTTGAAATTCAAAATTCAAATCCTAGGGGATAAAATCTCTAATGCTAGGCGCCACACACTACTGTACAGCGTGTGTCGCCCAGCCCTATTAGGGTTGCCCTAATTTTCTCATTTGTTTATTTAATCAACTTTTAAGACAAGATATTTATTCCAACATAAATATCATTTAATTCAATATTAACTTTATCTTAAAATATCAGTTTTAAATTAAATGAATATCATATTATAAATAAGATATTTATTATTTTCACTCTTTATATTAATCCAAACAAGATTAGTATTAATTTTGATATATAGTGTTTCAAAATAAAAACTATATAGTTAAATAATTAATTAATTCATAATTAATCAATTACCCCTAATTATCAAATAATTATTTCCTTGCCCTGAAAAATTAATTCCTTTAAAATTTAGTCATTTCTCTTAACAAATCTTTCTTTTGACATCCTTACCCTTGACAGTATAGGACAGATGTGATCTGGGGACCATGAACCTATAATACGAAGCTCCAATAAACCAGATTATTAATTAAAATCATTAATCTAATAATCTTATTTATTAATTTCATGATTACTCCACTATAAATATGGAATTGCACTCTAAGTATTTATAGAATTATATTTACAAGTTTTCTCTAGTAGTCCATTGATATAATCAATATATGCAGTTCTATCATCCATTATTGGTTCGTTAATTAGAGCTGGTCAAAATTAGCATTTTACCCTTCTAATTACTTCTTGATCCTTAAGTACCATTAATTCACTATGTTATCCAAAGAATAGGCGTGGATGACGTGGCAGACATTTTTAGCACGTGCCTGACACTTGGCAGAAGTTCTGTTCGACCATCGACCCGGGATGTTCCCCTGACGTTACATCTAGGTCTTATATACGACCAGCTTGGTCGTATACTCTGTATGATTTGAGAAGATCTTATGCAATTATAACGATATCTGAGATTATCTCCTACAATTCCTGAGTATCTAATTATTTGGGAAATAATATCTGTAACAAATTCGTGTAACCCTCCTTGAGCCTATAAATAGAGAGAAATAGCTCAAGGAAGGGACTTTTTTGGCTGAGTTAAATTTACGCTTTACAAGAGAATTAGAGCGATTATCTGAAAATTGTATTATTCATCTCTCTCAGGTCTGTGAAACTCAGAGAACCCTAGTTCTTTGATCACTCCTTTGAGAACTGATATCAATAATAGCTTAAGTGGACGTAGGTCATTACCAGTTCTTGGGGCCAAACCACTATAACTTTGTGTGTTGTTTATTGTTTTTTCCATTAGATCTATTTCAACACTTTACATCACATCAAGCATTTGACTCTGTGTCAATTGACCAAAACGAGGGTCAACACACTAGCTAATAATTAATCTATAATCTTAGTATAGATTTGAGCTCAATAACTATTCAGTTCCAAAATCAACTCTTAAGGGAACCAATATTCGATCTGTTAGAAAATAATGGATTCCAATATTGTAATTCATGTTCCCAGCTATCCATGATATTGAATCTCCAAAACAAAAGTCATTAGCCTCATTATTCTAAGAAACCTTAACGAGTGAATCAAAAGATCCAATAAACATAAACATGAGTTCATGAATACTCTGGATTTAGACTGATCTATAAATGATCATCTATTATGACAAGAATTAAATCTTTATGTCAAGTGAAAATTTTATAAATATAATTAATTATCATCAATCCTGTCATATATAATCTCTATTATATTAGCACATTTACTAAGAAGTCTATCCACATCAGTAATCCGAATCTAGATTACTTGCATCTTGTATGCTTAGCAAACCGTACTAGTAACCATTCATTAAAGTTTCCTTACTTTAATATGTTGCTGACTATTTTATTCATTATATATGATCTTAACTCTCTCGTACTAATACAAGATCATATTCTCATGAATGAATAGGGAATTTTCTTGATATTATTATATAATTAATTCAAACAATAATTAGAACATTCAAATATAATAAAATTGTACTTTTATTTAAAACCAATCAAATATCTTTACATGCTTTTAGGCCATTAATCCTAACAATCTCTCACTTGCCCTCAAAGCAAGTGAGGCATATCCCTTAATCCCATATTGGACACGTGACCCATGACCGACTTTGCAGGAAGTTTCTTGGTTAACATTTCAGCCAGGTTCTGTTCCGACACCATCTTCATAACAGTCACATCACCTTGGTGTACAATCTCTCCTTCCAGACGGTATTTCCTTTCTATATGTTTCCCTCTCTTGTGGCTTTTAGGTTCTTTGGAATTAGCTACTACTCCGTCGTTGTCACGGTACATGATTAGTGGCTTATTCATATCTGGAATAACTTCCAAATTAGTGTAGAAATTCCTCAACCAAACCGCTTTCTTAGCTGCTTCACAAGCCGCTATGTACTCGGCTTCCATGGTTGAATTAGCTATGCCAGATTGCTTAATGCTTCTCCAAATCACAACTCCTCCACCAAGAGTGAACACTGACCCAGATGTCAATTTTTTACTGTCTTTGTCTGATTGGAAATCAGAATCAATGTATCTAGGAGTGTTTAGCTCACCCCCTGAATATACCAGCATATAGTCTTTTGTTCTCCTAAGATACTTGAGAATGTATTTTACTGCAATCTTCTAAACTAGGATTTGATTGATAATGACTTACAATCCCAACTGCATAACATATGTCGAGCCTATTACACAACATAACATACATCAGACTCCCAACTTCTGAAGCACAGGGATACTTTCTCATATCCTCTTCCTCCTGAGGTGTCTTGGGACATTGTTCCTTGCAGAGAGCAATTCCATGTTTGGTAGGTAATTGACCTTTCTTGGAATTCTCCATAGAGAATTTTTCAAGCACCTTATCTATATAATTAGCTTGAGAAAGTGCCAAGAGCTTGTTCTTCCTATCCCTTAGGAATTAGATTCCCTGAACGTAGCTCGCCTCACCCAAATCTTTCATTTGGAACTTTTCAGCTAACCATTTCTTTACGTTTGACAATGTCTCTACATTGTTCCCAATGAGAAAAATGTCATCAATGTAAAAAACTAAGAACACCACCACTTTTCCTTTGATGTATTTATACACACATGCTTCGTCGACATTCTGTTCGAAGCCATAGATTTTAATTGTGTCATCAAAAGTGATATTGTAAGATCTAGATGCTTGCTTTAATCCATAAATGGATTTCAGCAACTTGCACACCTTTTGATCTTCCTCTTTCTTTATGAACTCTTCTGGTTGTACCATATAGATACTTTCATCAAGATAGCCATTCAGAAATGTTGTCTTGACGTCCATTTTCCATATCTCATAATCATTGGCAGCCGCTATGAATAAGAGGATACAAATGGATTTGAGCATGGCCACAAGAGAAAATGTTTCTTCCTAATCAACACATTCTCTCTGAGTGTAACCTTCAACTACAAGCCTCGCTTTAAAGTCTCTACTTTCCCATCTACACCTCTTTTCTTCTTGTATATCCACTTACACCCTATGGACCTGACATTTCCAGGTGGATCCACAAGTTCCTAGACAAAATTGGAATACATTGATTCCATTTGTTGGTTCATGGCTTCTTTCCATTTCTCCTTTTCAGGATCATCCATTTCCTTTTTAAAGGTTAATGGATTGTCCTTGTCTATATTAGAAACAAGGACATGTGCCTCATGTTCGTAGCGAACAGGTTGTCTCACAATCCTCCCACTACGGTGTTGCACCAGGGATTATTTTCCACGAATCATGGTTTCCTCGGTTTGTCATTTTATTATTTAATCATGAAGATGACTATGATGGAATCTTATCAGCTGTGAGTTCCTCCAATACTACCTTGCTCCAAGGTTTATAGCTATTCACATAGTCATGTTCAAGGAAGGTTGCATTTGTGGAAACAAATACCTTTTGATCCTTGAGACTATAGAAATAACCACCTCTTGTTTTCAAAGCGTAGCCAACAAAAAAGGCACACTTCCGACCTTGATTCCAGTTTCCCTGATTTAGGTCTAAGAACATGAGCAAGATAGCCCCAAATGCGGAAATGGTGCAAACTAGGTTTGTTTCCATTCCACAGTTCTAGTGGCATTTTGCTAATGGTCTTAGATGGGACTACATTTAAAATGTACATCGCCATTTTAAGTGTATATCCCCAGAATGAGAGAGGAAGTGAAGAGTAGCATAACATAGATATGACCATGTCCAACAAGGTTTTGTTTCTTCTTTCAGAAACACCATTTTGTTGTGGCGTTCCTGGTGCTGTGAGTTGGGATAGAATACCATGCTACAGCAAGAAATATTTGAATTCTAAATCCAAATATTTTCCACCTCGATCACATTGAAGTGTCTTTAGAGTCTTACCTAACTGCTTCTCAGCCTTAGCTTTGAATTCTTGAAACTTACCAAAGGTTTCAGATTTTGTAAGTATTAGGTAAGTATGACAATATCTTGAGTAATCGTCAATAAAAGTGATGAAATACTCATACCCACCTCTTGCTTGTACATTTATTGGACCACAAATATCGTTGTGTAAAAGCTCCAAAGGTTCTTTGGCTCTATTGCCTTTCGCTGAGAAAAGACGTTTTGGTCATTTTTCCTTCTAGACATGATTCACAAACCGGAAGAGTTCCAACTCTTAGTTCTCTCAAAGGTCCATCTTTTGTTAACCGGTTTATCCTATCTAGACCTATATGACCAAGTCTAAGATGTCAAAGATATGTGTCATCCTCGTTTGAAACTTTTTGTCTTTTGTTACCTTGCGGTTTTGCTACTTTAAATAATTCTTAATTATTGAGCGTTTGTTCATTTTGATGAAAGCGATAAAGTCCAAATATCCAATTGCATGTCTAAAGAAAAAATTTAAGAATAATCAAATTATAAATAAAATATTCTAAAGTCATTACATGCAATAAAATTCCAAATGAACTAAACATTGTTCAAACAAAAATAAAATTTTCTTTTAATAAAACTAAAGAATTTTAAATAAATGGACTTTCTTTAATGCTTTCTTGAACTAGATGTTTTTCCTCTTCAACTTTTTGTGTCCATCTGCAAGTTTCTCTTGATCGCTCAATTGTCTGTAAAGAAGAACAAATAACAAAAAAAAATGATTAGTGGTTTCTAAATCAAAGATTTAGAACTTTATATATCATAATCCACTATTAAACCTAAGGCAAAGGTAAATCATATCTACTTTTTTCGTGGTTGTGGTCTTGTTTGTAAATCTCAAATGCAGCATCCCACAAATCACGAGCATATTCAACGTGTTCGAACTTTTTCCTTAGCTTCTCTTCCATGGTACTAAGACAGTAAAATCTCGCCATGTGATTTGATCTCATCCAATCAACATATTTCTCATGTTCCTCTTTGTTTGCATCCCAAGATGGTACAGGGGAAGGCCTCTTATCATTATAGATATGTTTAAGATTTTTGGCCAGAAAAACGAACAAAGTTGAATTTTCCCATCCATCTTCATCCTCTTCAGTCATTTTTACTTTCTTTATATTATCATCAATCTTTTTATGCATTACCAGGCACGTTATAGGAAAATAATTGGGTGGCAACATTTTATGACTGAAAATAAAACACAATAATATTATCATTTGAAAAAAATATCAATGTTTTGGAAAGTAAACATGATGCATGAATGCAACAATTAAAACACATAAATTAACATTTACTTTTCCACGATAAAACTACCCAACAAATAAAGTGTCGCCTTAGGGTCGGTCAAGTAAAATTCAGATAGCTTATAAGACATTTTTATCTTTATAATTTAAAACTTAAAATAACTTTTTATTTTCTCTTTTAAATATAAAGTACGGATTTTTTGGTCAAGATGTAATTATCCACCGCAAAAGCTTAATTGCATCTTTGTAAGTGTAACCCATTATTTCAGATTTCATGACTTAGCTTAGAAAGTGTCGCCTTAGGGTCAGTCAAGCCTAAAATACATCACTGCCTCCTATCTTCGTAAGAAGCCAACCTTGGTATTGATATGCCTAGAAACCTTCCTTAGGGGGACGAAAACAAGGCTGCCTCGAGGCCCTATTCATATCTCACGGTGTTGTACTAATAATGGAGACCATAGGTCACATTGAGTTGTTCACCTTCTCCCATTTACTATTTTAGAATAAATGTGTTTTATTAAACTAATCAATTAATTCCAAATTAATTAATAGAATATTAATAACCCTATGAATGTAATTAATTACAAAAAACATAATTATAAAAGAGCTTGTTTCTATAATTAATGTGATCTAAATAATTACCCATTACATTCATCTAACTTTACTAAAACGCTTTTTACATAAAGTTGGTTATCTTAAAGGCCTAAAAAAAACTATTGCCTTTATTATGGTGTGAGTTACCAAGTTTTAACTAATTTAATACTCAGTAGTTATATGCAATTGATTTTACCAAAAATAATTTATATAAATAAATAGGACAATCCTAGATAATCATGTTTCTAAAAGATGTATGATTAATGAGAAACTGTGTGGGGTTTCATGAATGACATGTAATTGACTAATGCATGATCATGTTATCAATCAAACATCAATGAAAATTTATTTAAATAAATACAATAAATAAATAAATAATAAATGATGAACCCCGTACTAATGGGTATTTCAAAGATTTACAACCCTTTGAAAAAATTAGAAATAAAATTTCAATCTAAGCCTATGTAGCTTTCAAGGCTCTCCAAGAATGTTCCTTCTCTCCTTTAGGATTTCTTGCTAATCTTTAGGAACTTTGTTTGGCCCAACTTATTAATTAGAAACAAATTTTATAATTAATTTATTTAATTAAAAGTTTTAATTAAATAACCATTTTGTCATATTTTTAATTTAGTTGAATTTAAATAATTATTTAAACTTAAGACATTAAAATATCTTAACCAACTAAAAGATATTTAATTTTCTAATAAAATAAAATAAGATAATTAAATGCTTAAATTCAAATAATTTAAAAATTAATTAAATAAAAGATATTTTTATAGCAGCTTAGGAATTAGGGTTTTAGGCACCAAAATGGTGCCCTAGGGCTGGCGGCACAAGGAGCCAAGCTCGAGTGGGTGGCAGGCTGGCATGCAAGGCCTCGGCCAAGGGCCTGGTCCACGGGCTTGGCAGACGAGCATGGCAAATGTAGAGGCAGGCAGGTGCGCGCGCACATGGGCGCTGGGTCATGCTGGGAGCCACAGAGCTGCACGCAGGGAGCCATGGGGCTGCACGCTAGGAGCTGCGGGGCTACACACTGGGAACCGCGGGGCTGGGGTGCGTCTAGCGTGCGGCAACAGATGAAGGCTCACACCTAGGCGTTTGCGAGGGTGAGCAGGGGCTCGGGTCATGTGCCTCTTAGGTGCATGGCTCAGGTTCCTCCTCATCTTTGTGTACAAATTCTTTTAAAATAAATTTACAAAAAACCTATGCCCTTTATGCCTTACATAAGATCTACAGAAAACAATAAAATCCTAACCCAATAGCACCATATAATTAACGATCCATCATTCAACCATACATTCAAAAAACATATACATCCATTCAATATACATATCAACATACATATAACAAATGCAAGAAACCCACATAATATTTAATATATATATGTATAGACTGCTCTCATACCAATTGTTGGTATTAAATGATCAAATCAAAGGTACACAGCGAAATATATGGACCCATTTTAATAAATATTAATACATGCCAGGATCATATACATATATAAATATTAAATCACATAAAATAGACCATGTATTACAACTTTTAGCCTATTGTTATCCAAAAATTTGAAAATGATGACATGGTCAACATTTTGGTGCTTTCATTGAGAGCCTGAAGAGAAGAACAGACGGTCCCTGAAGCAATATGGTGCCTAAGAACACCAATGCAGCCTACAAGAAGACGGGCTCCTTTAAGGAGCATGCTAGATCAGAAGGTCCCAACGTTCAAGATCATGAAACTGAGCCTAGAGTCGTGCTCGAGGACGTAGCTCCAGAAGTTGAAGAGCTCCAGGAAGCCATGAGCGCATTCCAGGAGGAGATGGTTCAGTTCAACGCCAGGCAGGAGGCATTCGCTGAGGAAATGGCTAGGCAGAATGCCGCATTCGAGCAGCAGAAACGGGACATGGACGCTAGGAGTGAGGAGATCCGTCGACAGCAGAAGGAGGCCGACATGCGACATCGCGAAGCTGCACTCACTCTGGAGGCAGCTACGCAACTGACCTGAGCCAGTGCCCAGGCTACACCTGGAGTGGCAGCCACCCCAGAGGCAAGGACCACAGAAGCTGGTCGTAAGAAAACTGATAGACCAGGCAAAGGTGGTAGTAACCCACCTAGTCATGAGGAGGATGGAGTCAGATCGCGCACTGCCTCAACTCAAAGGGGAAACTCCAAAACCCCCTCAAGGAGCCACCGATCAGAGACTTCCAGGTCAGGGAGTCACAAGTCAGGCAGCAAGATAACACCTCCTGAGCAGGAGCACAATAGAGCTCCTCGTGGCAATGAGACTTCCCACTTCAAAGATGGGCATGGGCGTGATGAAGCTAACAGTCATCACACTAACCATTCGAAGGAAAAGAATAATAATAACCATCGAGGAGGAGAGGATCAACCAGCTCAGACAGGAAGGCCACCACGGCATCCCAACCAGCGCAGTGGCAAGGAGCACGTTCCACCCAGTAAACCTTCCGAGAAGACTCAGAGTACGGTGTTCAATCGGTTGGGAAAGCACACTGCTCAAAAGGACCTGAGGGACGTCATCGATGATAGAAGGAGGACCGTCCCGGTCGAAGGGCAAGAGCCAATCCATCCTACCAATCGAGTAGAAATGCTCGATGATGGTTTGCCGGATAGGAGTACCCGACCAGGCGGTCCCAAAAGTGAGTCCCCAGCAGTGGCCCCAGACATCCAAGCCCAGCTTGATGCTTTGACAGCAGCAGTCCAGAGTCTATCAAAACGACCAGCGATTGATCCAGTGGACCACAGGAGTGGTAGCCCTTTTTGTGCTCGGATTAGAGCAGCTCAACCACCAGCAAAATATAAAGCATCGGTACTGCCAGTTTATATAGAAAAGGCAGACCCGATTAGGCATGTTGGAAAGTTCAAAGATCAGATGGAGCTGCTAAGGGTGAGTGATGACTATCGCTGCAGAGTCTTCCCCACCACATTGTCCGACACTGCCCAAGAGTGGTATTGGAAGTCCAAGCCTAACTCCATCACTTCTTGGGAGAGTTTTAGAAAGGAGTTTTGCAGGCAGTTTAGTGCTGCTCAAACCCCTCCTGTTTATGCCAATCACTTGGCAAATATAAAACAAGGGAAAGACGAGTCTCTCAAGAACTACATACAAAGGTTCATGAGAGAAGCTAACCGAGCTAATGCAGTTGGAGATGAAGGGAAGATGGTGGCAATTTCTTCCGGCATTATCTATCGGAGTCCTTTGTGGGACAACATCCATCGCCATCCAATTTCAACTTTACAACAGTTTTTAGACCAGGCGGACAAATACATGAAGTTGGATGATGCAATTGAGAAGGGAGAAAATGGGTTGAACAAACCAGGTGGATCAACCAGGTGGTAGTAAGAAACGTGGGAATAACGGGTCTGACCACCACAATGAGAAGAAGGCTAAGTCGGGACCAAATGACAAGCCAACGAAGTATGAACCTTGATTCACCAACTACACCACTCTTTCGGCGAGCCGAGCGGAGATCTATTTGGCCAGTCATCAAGAGGTCCCTTACCAGAAACCCCCACCAATCAAGAAGGAGATGAGTAAGAGAGATATGAACAAATTTTGTCGCTTCCATGGGGACTATGGTTACGACACGAATGAGTGTAATCATCTCAAGGATGAGATAGAGTTTCTCCTCCAATAGGGGAAGCTTAAAAAGTATCGAGCAGAGAAGACCCAAGGAGAGGAGAGCAACAACAATCTTGGATTCAAGCGGCAACGATCCCCACCTTTGCAACTTGAACCTGTGGACTTCACACTAGATTCTATATGTGGAGGACCACATCTTGCTGGAGATAGCAACAAGGCGAGGGAGAGGTATGCTCGCACCCTTCGTAATGAATTGGATGCGGCATCCACCTCCGAAGTTATGACAGTGGAGGAGCAACCACCAAAGAACCAAAGATATGAAAGTGAGTCCCTCACTTTCACAGAAGAAGATGCTCGACACATGAGGTATCCTCACAATGACCCTCTTGTTGTGACAGTCCAAATAGCTAATATGAAAGTGAAGAGATGTCTAGTCGATATAGGGAGCTTTGTAAACATTATTTATAAGTCATCCTTCGAGAATGTTTACCGAGTTTTTCGGAAACGGATACAAACAGAATAATAAAAAGATAAGGACTGTAGAAATACTAAAATGTAACTAAACAAACAGTGTTTTTACGTGGTTCAGGCGTTAACGAGCCCTAGTCCACGAGTCGATGTTATTATACTTGGAAAGGATTACAGTAAGATGGCTGGTGTACAAGAACTTCACACACTCACAATGTTTCTCTCGAGTTCTCTTGAAGAAGAAGAAGCTAGAGAGATTTTAGCAGAGTTCTTGCTATGTGATTTGTTGGCCGTCCCTCTTCTTGTAAAATGAAGGGGTCTTTATAGCTAGGGTTTCGGATTAGGGTTTTTCTCTACGTCCATGAGTCTTAATTACACCAGCCATAAATAGGGGATACAATTACTGTAGTAGCATGGCTACAAGACTCTATGTGGGTATATTTACGTGAAAGTATGGGGAACACACAAAGTCAGCCGTCTTTTCCAAGTTGTCAGCGGAACAGTAGGCGAAAAGGTACCCTTAGGCGTGCTGGGATGTGTGCGGCTTTGACCTGACGGGCGTGTCAGGCGGGATCCTGTGTCAGGCGGATATCATTCCAAATATGCCTCCTCCAGGACTCGACCGTTTGGTTTTGTTCCGTGCGACGCACGGAACTGTTTCCGCGGAGACCACTCGAAGAGCTTCTCCTGGAAGGGGCTTTCCCGAAGGATACCCCTTCGGGAGTCCGGGAGAGTTGACGAGTTTCCGTGTTGTGTTTGCTTGGGAGAGTAATCCGGACACTAAATGGGAGAGGCGAAGCCTTTCTGTCCATCCGCGAGCTCTGGTCACCTACCGTGAAAGACATCGATAATTCTGCTTCCCCGAGGACATCAATCTAAATGCTATCCGGAAATCTGGATAACATTTACCCCCCAAGGTCACGGAGCTTTGAGAGATCCGGGAGCTTGTACATTCCTCCGGGTATTTCGGTCTCTTAGATTAAGCGAGGGGCCACCTTCTGTGTTCCCGGAAGGGTTCCTTTTTCCTGCCTGAGTGTTAGTATGAAAAAGAAAGGGAATTTCTTCTGTTTGAACTCAAGTATTCAAGTGCGGCAAGGACCACGTGTCATGCTGGGAATGGTTCTGCGACCAAGACGTGTGCGTGAGGCGACTGGTTGAGTATGCGTGCGTCAGTCATCTGAGTAATGATTTGACGGTTTTTAATGGTACTCCGGGCCTGAGGTGGTGTAATGATGGGAAATAAATACTTTATTCCCATCCGAGGAGTCATAAATAGGATCGTCGCTTCATCTCCAGCCATTGGATCTGATGCACACAGAATGGGAAGATCGGGACCGTCCATTTGAGGAATTCGAAACGACTTCTTCCCTGCTATAAAAACGAGGGAAAGGACCTTTCTTCCTCTTTACGCTTTCAAATTCTCTATCTTTCGGATTTTCAGATTTCCAAACCTTTGAACTCTCAGGCTTCCCAGCTTCCGTTCCTCTGAACTTGCCACTTCTTTTGGTAAGGATCTGGAAACTTTTCTTTTGATTTGGCAGTGGGTTTATTCGCCGAAGTTCCTGGTTTGAATCGCCGTTCGTCTTTGCAGCTTTTACTTCTCGCGACCGTGCTGTGCAGTGATCCAGTTACTCCTTCAACCTCCAACCACCCGAATATCAGTAAGTATTTCTACTTTGCTCTTTCCTCCCAAACCTTAGGTTGTTGGTAGTTGTTAGAGTAGAGGTTTCTGCCATTATCGCTTATGTGCATGCGTGAATAGGGCTTTGGTAGGCATGTGATTGATGTGAGTCGACAAGTAGCCTTTTTTGCATGCTTTGGCGATTTGCGTTTGGAAAGTCGTTCCTTGTTTTGCTGTTTTAGGGCATAAGCATGAACGCCTTTAGGGTGTCTTTCTCTGGAAAAACACTTCTTTTGGTGGGCTTAGGCTCGGAGTCTAAGTCTGGTTCCTTGCTGCCCTTCGGGTGGCATGGTGCCAATCCCTCGGTAAGCTCGGTGGGAGCCTCTCCAAGCAGTTTTCGGGGAGGGTCTCCCCGACGCCTTTAATACCACTAGGGTATGACAAGGGTGCTGACTGCTTAGAGTGTTTTCTTCTTTCTTTCTTTTGTCCAGTGACGAACATCTCAAAGGAACAACTCCTTGCTGTGGGGGAGGCTGATTCTGCCCAGGAGAAGGGTTCTCCTGTCGCTGGTGCAAAGGGGAAAGGAAAGGCGAAAGTGGCCGCGGCTAGCCCACCGACTTCCAATAGTTCTATCTGGGAGATGGACCAAAAGCCGAACCTTTTTAGGAATTATGGCATGCTGGAGCTGTATTCCTCCGAGGCAGGCCTGAAGAACATCCCAGGTCTGATGTGGCACCGTCTGTCGGTGCTGGGCGAGTCGGCTAGCCAGAGTCACGAGGGCTTTGGTGCCTGGAGCTGGGCACACATAGTGTGTGGGGCGCACTTGCCCCTAAGGAGTTACTTTGCCAATTTCTGTGTGAAGGCGGGGATTGCCCCCTTCCAGTTGATTCCTCCCAGCTACAAGCTCCTAGCGGGATGGTTCATCTTTTGCAAGTCCCGGAAACTGGAAACTCCTACCCCGGAGGAGGTGCTGTACTTCTACGGGTTGAAGTCTCAGCCTATGAGGGGTCATTCAGACAAGGTGGGGTTTTACAGGCTGGAAAGGCACCCGGACGTGATGTGCCCCACTTGTCATACCGCGAGGGTTCCAGACCTCCGGGAATACTGGTTCCTGACGACTGGCTTCCCGCTGAAGAGGGTGCCAGCCCTATCTTTGGACTTCAAAATCCCTGGTAAGTGCTCCTTCCTCTCCTTTTCAACTTTGTTTCTTTGCGTTTGATTTGCCTTTTGGGAGGATCTCTAATGCTTGTATTTGAATTTTGCAGAAGTCGTTCCGCGGACACCTCGCTGCGCGGAGATGATAAGGAGGTCCAAGTTCTACAAAGGGCTTTCTGAGGAAGAGTTGAAAGTGGAGGGACTTGTGACCTCCGAATCGTTGAGGGAGTATGGGCTACTCGCCTCTTTCCAAAACATCGAGCCAGTGAGTGGCAGGGGGCAAAGTCAGGTGTCAGCTGACATCCGGGAGCAGATTGCCCTGGAGCTGTCCAAGGTGATCACCTAAGCAGCCCGGGACGAAAATACTTTATCTCCTAGTTGGGCGGAGAGGTTCCCTGACCCCCAGCCGGAGGAAGAGGAGATCGAGGCTCGCCATGCCGCGGCTTACCCTAACGAAGGGGCTCCGGGGGCTAGTACCTCCGGGAGAGGTAAGACTAGTTTTCGATTGATCCACACCCCCAGCCTGTCTGAGGTTTCCCGGACCTCTCAGATGGGGTTTGATCCCCGTTTCCTTAGGCTAGATCTGCGTAGGATACCCTTCGACAGATATTGCGATAGGGTAGATGAGCTCCTCGGGTGTCTGAGTGACGGTTGTCTGCCAGAAGGTGTCATCATGGTTGACCCTTCTTCCCTCAGCATGTTATTCCCGGACTTCAAGGAGTACGGGAGCTTCCTGGAGCAGGAAGCGGTGTTTTGTTTTGCTCGGGGAAGGCCATCCACGTTTCTCGTGCATGGTCGTCCCTTTCAAACTTTTCTTTTTCTTGTTTCTTGTTCCCTGCTGGCGGGCTTGCTTGTGCTTTTACGTTGTTGATTGTCTTGTCTTCCGCTTATCTTCTTTCTCATTGCTTGTTGGTTCGTTAACCTTGCTTTGTACGTTTCTTGCAGAGTATCCAGAAGCCAAGATGTTGGGGAGGGTTACTTTGCTCATTAAGAAGGCTGCCACCAGCCAAGACCCGTCCACGGGGAAAGGACGGAAGACTAAGGCTGGTAGGGGAGGTAAAGCTGCCTCCCCCAAGAAGACAAGTGGCGAGGCGCAAGCGTCTCCGGGGGTAGAGAAGTCTCCTGCCGACGGGCCTTCCGAGACTATGACGGTCTCGAGTAGCAGCAGCGACGGGGAAGGACTTGTGTTCCCCGTGAAGACAACTGGGGTGAGCAAGCGTCCCGGAGAAGATGCTGAGGGTGCTAAGAAGAAACGCCTTAGACACTATTCTCCTGGTCGAAGGCAACAACAACAGCAACGACCGCAACCACAACCACAACAACAGCAGCAACAAGAACAACAGAGACAATCACTAACGCCACAGCGGCAGCAACTACATCATCCAAACCAGCAGCTGCAACAAGGGCAATTACTTCCGCTGCCGCAGCAGCAAAAGCAACAGACCGGGGCCTTAATACCCCGTCTTCCTCCTCCTCCAGCCCAAAGGGAGTCCAACCTTTCGGGGTCTCCTTCTTCTCAGCAAACAAACCTTCCTCTGCCTGGCCTGAAGTTCCACTTCCCTCGGAAGCCAACCAGCTTCCCCGCTGCCCTCCTGGAGGGTGTAAGACGGGCCGATAGTTTTTTGAAGAGGCGGTTAGAGGCGGAGAAGGCTGTTACTCAGGGAAGGGCAGATAACTTGTCTGCCGTGAAGAGAGCTGAGCTGGCCGAGGGAGTGAGATCCCTTCACCCGGCCGGAGCGGTTTTGGATGGCCCAGCCTTGGAGAAGAGGCTGGTGCCTAGGCTCGGACGTGCATTGGCGCCGTTCGGAGCTGAGATGATGGAGGACATGGCCCTGAGCTTGTGCGAGCTCAATTCTGAGAAATGGGCCATCAGTAGCAGTAAGGATCCGCTATTGCTGACACACGCTGTGAAGCAGCAACTGTCCGGGGTAGGCTGTCAGTTGCGTTTTGGGATCACTAGTCTTAGCGCATTTGGTTCTGCTTAACTCATTCTGTTTTCTTTCCTTGCAGGCCTCTATGATCGCGGAACGCTCGTTCCGGGAGGTTGGTGCAGTTCTGGTTCAGCTGGAGGAGAGCCAGCTGGCTCGCCAGGCCTTGGAGGCGGAGAAGCAGAAACTGACCCAACAGGCCTTGGAGGCTTCGGAGAAGATTGATTAGGTCCGACGCACGGCTGAGGAAGAGGCGGACAAGAAATATCTTGCCAAATACCAAGAGTACCGGGCCAAGGCAGAGAATGAGTTCAGACAGCGGTCGGATGAGATGAAGGCCGAAAACTCCAAGCTCCGGGAAGAGTTGTCCCAAGCCAGGGTGGAGAAGGATACTTTGGAAGCCCGCTTGCAAGCGAAAAATGATCTCGTCCTTAAGCAGCAAGGGGAATATTCCACTCTTCAGAATAAGCTGCACGAGGAGGAGCAACTTCACAAGAGGAGCAGGGATCTCGTGTCTATGCTGGAGTTAGGGATCGCCGAGAAGGATAAAGAGATCGGAGCCTTGCAATTTACTGCCAGGGGGCATGTGACCGAGAAGCAATCCGTGCTGAACCAAAACAAGGAGCAGCGCAAGGAGATTGATTCTCTTAAGGGAGAGCGGGATGCCTCCAAGGCCGAAATGGAAAAATTGAGGGCTCAACTAACTGTCGCGGAGGCACAGCTGGCAACCTCCAAGGCGGAGCGCTTGAAGGAGAAGGAGGATGCTGAGGTGATACTGAACAGGACGATTAATATATCGCATGTGGTCCTCATGCATCAACTCTGGAAAGTGAACCCGGAGGTATTAGGTTATCTGGGAGATGATGCCGAAGCCATGAGGGAGAAGCTACTCGTGTGGGATCAAGGCCCAGAGGCGTACGTCCAAACTTACAACATTGACGAACGTGCTGGAGCCCCTGAGGCGGGAGATCCCGGAGAGGCGGGGACCTCTGAACCTTCCCGTGACAAAGTTCCGCCTTCCAATGAGCCGACTCCGCCAGCCTCAGTTGAAACCGATGCCCCCGAAGCCGCGGTCGTGGAAGCTGTAGTTACCCCCAATGCTTGAAGGGGTTTTATCTTTAATTATTTTTCATTTTGAGTTTTTCATTGCGGACATATTTGCCATAATTATAGCATTCTCCTTTCTTTTCTGCCGAGTTCTTTATTTATCTTTGCGCTTAGGGTAGACTTTTATACGGTAGAAACTGTTGTAGGGGCGTATGAGGTTTTGGTTCCAACGGCCAAAACCTATGCACTTCCCACTTGAAGCTCTAACGGATGATGTCTGTTCCCACGTAGTTTCTAGGTTACGAAGGTTTCCTGGTTCCAACGGCCAGGCTCCTTTCACCGTATTTTAACTTTCCTAAGGCAAATAGCCAATCCCAGGACTTGTAGTTATACTTTTCGCTGGGATTGCTAAGGTGAGCCGTTCCATGGTTTGGAATGGGAGTTCTTTTGGTGAGCGTCGCTAGACTTAAGGTTAGATCTTTGCGAAGCAAAACTAACTGTTGTTGCAAACCTCATGGTGGCTGACTTCAGGGACCTGGCATGGAGCCCTGCGAGGCAAGGCTCGTTGCTGTCGGGGAAATCGCCATGCCCACCAGGTGTGATCCCGGAGCAGGGGCTTTGCGAAGCAAGGCCTGCTGTGAGTGGGGGATCGACCATGTCTGCTCCTGGAGCTGAAACTTGCAATGGTCGAGGAACTCGCCATGCATTATTTTGTGAGATCCGGAGCTGGAGCCTGCGAAGCAAGGCTTACAACGGTCGCGGATCTTGCCATCTTTCGCCTTGTGGGACCCGGAGCTGGAGCTTGCAAAGCAGAACTCTACAGTGATCACGGATCTTGGCATTTTTCGCCTTGCTGGACCCGGAGCTGGAGCTTGCGAAGCAAAGCTTTACAGCGATCGCGGATCTTGCCATCTTTCGCCTTGCGCGACCCGGAGCTGGAGCTTGCGAAGCAGAGCTCTACAGCGATCGCAGATCATGCCATCTTTCGCCTTGCGGGACCCGGAGCTGGAGCTTGCGAAGCAAAGCTCTACAGCAATCGCGGATCTTGCCATCTTTCGCCTTGTGGGACCCGGAGCTGGAGCTTGCGAAGCAAAGCTCTACAGCGATCACGGAGCTTTCTGCAAAGGACTTGTCAGGGAGTTGGGGGTGTTTTGGCGTAGCTCTATGAACGTGCCTCAACCCCCAGTCCTGTCCATTGTTGGGCTACACAGGAGATAATTTTCATGATACATAATGGCAGGCATTTCCATGGCAATTTTCACATAAGCACATAATGCACATATGACACGTAATGCAAGCATGTTCATGGCAACAAATAAACCTAAGCTTAACAATTTTAAACATTTCAAACAATTTAAAAATTTCAAACACAATGCTAGCACATAAGTGGTGTTCTGGGTACGTTTTGTTCAAGGGGCGTATGGCTATGCCTTAGCCATGTATACCCCCCCAAGTGAGCGTGGGGTCCGGACGTCTCCGGACCGCGTGGTCACTTGTTTAAACGCAGCTTTGAACACAGGGATAAAAAGTGCAGTAAAAGTGGAGTGAATCTCTCCGTGTTTCATTAAATTAGCCTGCTAGGCGTGAGTTTTACAACAGGGAGGATTATTTCCACATTTTTCACTTTTGCTAATTTCACCAAGGACTTCCGACTGGATGGTCCGGGGCCTACTGGTAGTAACGGCGGAGGTGCTCCGCGTTCCAGGCGCGCGGGACTTTAGATCCGTCGAGTCTCTTTAAGTGATACGTCCCATGGCCCACTTTTTCTTGGACTTCGTAGGGGCCTTCCCAGTTGGGTCCGAGGACTCCCACTCCCGGATCCTGCGTAGCAGGAAATACTCTCCGTAGGACAAGATCCCCAACTTCGAATGTACGGCTCTTGACTCTCGTGTTAAAGTGTCGGGCTATCTTGCCTTGGTACATTTTTAGTTGGACCTGCGACTGCTCCCGGAGCTCTTCGATCATGTCCAAGGACTCCTGGAGAAGGGCATGGTTCCGGGTAGGGTCGTAGGTATCTTGCCTGTGAGAGGGGATCATAGTTTCTACTGGGATGACGGCCTCGCAACCGAAGGTCATGGAATAAGGCGTGTGCCCCGTCGAAGTTCTCTCTGTTGTGCGATTGGCCCAAAGTACTCGCGGAAGTTCTTCCGGCCAGTGAGCCTTGCAGGCTTGGAGTTTTTTCTTCAACGTGGTCTTTAATATTTTGTTTACAGCTTCCACTTGCCCATTAGCCTGGGGTCTGGCGACTGCGGAAAAGCTTTTGATAATTCCATGCGAAGCACAGAAGTTCGTGAAGTGTTCACTGTCAAATTGCTTTCCGTTGTCGGACACAATTTTTCGTGGAAGCCCAAAACGACACACTATATTCCTGATGACAAAGTCCAGTGCTTTTTTAGATGTGACCGTGTTCATAGGTTCAGCTTCAGCCCATTTGGTGAAGTAGTCTACCGCGACTATGGCATACTTCACTCCACCCTTTCCAGTTGGGAGGGAACCTACTAGGTCAATGCCCCAAACGGCGAACGGCCAGGGGCTGGTCATTAGGGTAATTTCTGTAGGCGGCGCTCGCGGAACCTTGGCGTACCTCTGGCACTGCTCACATTTCCTGACATAATCCACACAATCCTTCTTCATGGTGGGCCAGAAGTATCCTTGTCGAAGGATCTTTTTGGAGAGGCTCAGCCCGGAGGTATGATCGCCACAGAAGCCTCCGTGAACCTCATGGATGATGGTGCTGACTTCAGTCCCGGCAACACACCTAAGGAAGGGTATGGACAACCCCCTGCGGTAAAGCTTTCCATCCATAACCACGTATCGGGGAGCTTGATATTGGAGCTTCCTTGCGTCAGCTTTATCAGTGGGGAGCTCTCCGGTGGTGAGAAATCTGAGGATGGGTCCTATCCAGGAGTGGGAATGGTCGATGATGGCGTTTATCCTTCGTGTCTCAGTACTGGGGGCTTCTAAGTGCCCGATGGGGACTAAGCCATACTGTTCAATCTCCGGGTCCGTTGCAAGCTTGGCCAGCGTGTCTGCGAGTGAGTTCTGGTCCCGGGGGACCTGGCGGATTTGGTAGCCTTTGAAATGCTGCAGTAGGTCGCGGGAGAGAGACACGTAGGCAGCCATTCTTTCGCCTTTCGTCTGGTATTCCCCGGATATTTGGTTTACCACAAGTAGGGAGTCGCTGTATACTTCGATTTTTTGGGCTCCGACTTCTCTGGCCAGTCGTAATCCAGCTAACATGGCTTCGTGTTCTGCCTCGTTGTTGGATGCTGGGAACGCGAAACGGATGGCGCTCTGGAGCTGATGCCCTTGGGGAGATATTAGGATGACCCCTGCTCCAGCTCCTTTTTCATTTGAGGCTCCGTCTATATAGACCTTCCAGGTGGGAAGTTCCGGGACAGGATCTTCCGGGAGGTCATTCATTCCCGAGCATTCCACAATAAAGTTCGCGAGAGCTTGACCTTTTATGGAAACACGTGGTTGGTAGTGGACGTCGAACTGGCTCAGTTCCATGGCCCACTTAAGCAATCTGCCAGAAGACTCGGGCTTCTGCAAGACTTGCCGGAGAGGGTGGTTGGTGAGTACTTTGATGGTGTGCGCCTGGAAATATGGCCTCAGCTTCCGTGAAGCAATTAGTAAGCAGAGGGAGAGTTTCTCGATCATTGAATATCTGGACTCGGCGTCCAATAACCTCTTGCTTACGTAATACACAGGGAGCTGGATACGGCCATCTTCCCGGACGAGAGCGGCACTCACTGCGTGCTCAGTCACAGCTAAGTATAAGAACAACTCCTCTCCTTCGACAGGTTTGGATAGAATGGGAGCTCGGGTTAAATGTTCTTTGAGGTGTTGGAAGGCTGCTTCGCATTCGGGGGTCCACTCGAACTTCTTGTTTCCTCGCAACACATTGAAGAAGGGGATACACTTGTCAGTGGCCTTGGATACGAAGCGGCTGAGAGCAGCTATCCTTCCGGTAACGCTCTGGACATCCTTATGTTTCCGGGGGGAAGGCATATCTATGAACGCCTTTATTTTCTCAGGGTTGGCTTCCACTCCGCGGGAGCTGACAATGAAACCGAGGAACTTCCCAGACGAGACCCTGAAAGTACATTTCTTTGGATTCAGTTTCATCCCGTACTTTCGGATCACGGCGAAAGCTTCCTCAAGGTCGTCACTGTGGTCCCCGGAGGTCTTGGACTTTACCAACATGTCGTCCACGTACACCTCCATGTTCCTCCCCAGTTGGTCCTTGAACATTCTGTTTACTAGACGCTGGTACGTCGCCCCAGCATTCTTCAAACCGAAAGGCATGACCACGTAACAGTAGACACCCTTGTCCGTGAGGAAGCTGGTGTGTTCCTGGTCCGCGACATGCATCTTGATCTGGTTGTATCCGCAGTACGCATCCATGAAGGATAAGAGTTCGTACCCGGAAGTAGCGTCTACCATCTGATCGATTCGCGGAAGAGGGAAACAATCTTTCGGGTAGGCCTTGTTTAGGTCCGTGAAGTCAATGCACATTCTCCAGGACCCATCGGGTTTCGGGACTAGAACTGGGTTGGCCTACCACACGGGATAGTGCGACTCCTGGAGAAAGCCTATGGACATTAACTTGTCCACTTCAGCTTTGAGGGCTTCGGCCCTCACTGGGTCTAACGGCCTCCTCTTTTGGCGAATTGGAGTTGCAGATGGGTCTATGTTGAGTGCGTGGCACGCAACATTAGGATTAATCCCCGTCATATCAGCGTGGCACCATGCCAGGATATCCTGATTATTCTTCACAGTGGCCACGATTTTATCTCGAATGGCCGACAGCAGGTTTTTCCCCACCTGAATGACTTTGGTGGGTTCTCCCGGGTTGAGGATCACCTCTTCGACTTCCTCCATCGGCTCTATTGCTTTCTCGATTCCCACTCTTGGGTCGAGTTCGTCAAAGTATGCCTCCTGAGCACTCCCAGTTTCTGGTAATTCTTCCGCCAAAGGAACGGCAGCAAACGTCTCCTGGACCGTGTAGACGGATCGGACGGAGACGTTATAACAGCTCCGTGCACTTCGTTGGTCTCCTCGGAGGGTGCCAATACGCCCATCGTCGCATGGAAACTTCAAGCATAAGTGGCGTATCGAGGTTATGGCCCCACAATCGATTAGGACCGGTCGGCCTAAGATGGCATTATACGCCGTGGGGCAGTCGACCACCACGAATGTGCTGTGCTTGAAGGCACAAGCGTCGCTTTCTCCCCTGAGGGTGACTGGAAGTTGAATTTTGCCCAATGGCATGAGTGCATCCCCATTGAACCCTTGAAGCTGGATGGGGCATGGGGCCAGGTCTGTCTCGGTTAATCCGATCGCATGGAAGGCCGCTTTGAAGAGGATGTTTACGGAGCTTCCGTTATCGACCAAGATCCGTGAGACCTTCTTATTGGCAATCTGGGCTTCCACCACGAGGGGATCGTTGTGGGGGAAGTGCACATGCCGAGCGTCGTCCTCCGTGAAGGTGATGGGAAGGTCCATCATTCGGGGACGTTGAGCAGGTGATTGAACCAAGGCGCACATCTCCCCGGTGTGTTCTAACTCCCTCAAGTACCTCTTCTGGGAGTTGCGGGTGCTTCCGGCAAGGTGCGGTCCTCCGGAAATGGTGGCTACGTGTCCGTCAACGGGTGGCGGAGCAAGGCCGGGCGGATATGGGTTGCCCGGTCCTGGAGCCAACAAGGCAATGGGCGCCGGAGCGGGTGGAGCAGGAAGCGCTGGGAACTGAGACCCGGGAGCTTGGGGGTGACCGGCTCCAGGAGCGCTAGAGGTCCCCCTCTGTCCCGGGGAATATGCAGCTCCGTGAACTACCCCCTGTCCGGGATAGATAATGGGTATCCTCACCCACTGACCCGGGAGCTTGGGGGTGACCGGCTTCAGCTGAAGGCACTCATTCGTGGTGTGCCCCACGTCTCCGTGGAACTCACACCTCTTATTGGAGTCTCGCGGACGCCTTCCTCCGTGGGACACTTTCGGGGGCTTCCTATAGTTGACCATATTACAGGTGGCCCGATAGACATTCTCTCGCGAGTCTATCAAACTGGTATATTCCGTGAACTTGGGCTCATAGTCCTTCCGGGGCTTCTTTGAATGGTCTCCCCGGTTGGAGTTTCTTCCGCTTCGTTTGCTCCGCGATTGGCTCAAATTTCGTTCTGGGGATTCCGCTTGCGGCTGCGGCATGCCAGGAGCGATACTACATCCGGTTTGTACAGCTCCGTACCCAGAGAAATGGGTTTGACTCGGCGTCTGAGCAGACGCGGAAGGCCCATACACACTTGGAGTGAATTGGGCTCCTGGAAGCGTGAGGGCTGGTGCGGGAGCTTGCGAAGCAAAGCTCGGCGCAGTCACAGAAGGCGTTGGAGCTGGGGGAACTCCAAAGGCCTGCTGGTAGGCATCCTCATGGTTGATGATTCCCTGAGCCTTTGACATGAATTCGGACAGCGTTTCTGCCCGTCTCCTCTGCATTTCCCCCCATAGCAGGGAGCCGACAGTAAGGCCCGATTGAAGGGCGATCAGCTTCATGTCATCGTTGACCTTGGTCTTTGCAGCAGCTTCCATCATTCTCTGAATGAAAGCTTTGAGGTTCTCAGTGGGTTGCTGCTTGATGTTGGTTAAGGAACCAACCTCCATGTCGTGGTCGCGGGCAGCAATAAACTGCCTCCTGAATGCGGACTGTAGCTCCTTCCAACTGTGGATTGATCCGGGAGCTAATCTTTTCCACCAGTCCTCCGCGGACTTGGTAAGGGTGAGTGAGAAGCACATGCATTTGGCGTCCTCACTGACACGCGCCACTTGCATCATTTTGTTGTATTTAGCTAGGTGGGTACGCGGGTCTGTCCTCCCATCATATAATTCTATGTGGGGCATTTTGAAGTTATCCGGGAGGGACGTTTCCGCGATCCTCCGAATACATGGTTCCGGGTCTTCCTCCTCAGAGTCTGACAGGGCTCCACTTTGCTTCCGGACCAGCTTGGTCAAGGCAGCAATCTGTTCCTCGAGCCTCTTCGTATCACTCTCCGGGAGGACACGTCCCCGGAGCCTGTCATTAATATGATTTCGGAGGTCATCTCCGCGAGGCCGGGCCTTTTCTCCTTTGGCCTTTTCATACTTGGCCTCCAACCTTCTTCTTAGGTCCACCGTGGACCAGCTATCTTTGGAGTGCGAGTTCGCAGCCCGACCGTCCTGGTTGACGGAATCACTGGGGCGGTTGTTCCTTCCCCTAGGCCTGGGTGCCTTAGCACCGGGCCCTTTAGGCACGGAGTGCCCCCTTGGGGCTGAAGGACGTCTGGGCTTAGGAGCACCAGAGACCTTCTGCGCGCGGGGGGGGGGGGGGGGGGGGGGGGCAGTCGGCCTTGTGATTCACGCCTTTAGGAGGTGCAGGGGCGTCAGCGCGTACAGGCTCTCCAACTTTTTCTTTGCCCTTGTTAGGGGTGGCTTTGGATGGTCCAGCAGTGGCTGGATCCGGCATAGCGGCATCAGCACCACCTAAAACAGAGGCGTCTTCGTCTGAGTCGCCTAGGTCTCCGAACTTGCTTTGGAGGCGCTCCATCATGCGCTGCATTTTTTCGGAGAGGCGCTCCTGCTCAGCAAGCTTGGCTTTGGTGACCTCCAGTTCTTCGGCTACTTGGACCAGTTCTGGGTCCTTCTCATAGTAGCAGCCGTCCTTGTAATAACCGTCTTGGACATACTCTTCTTCGTCTTCTAAGTATGTCGTATCTTCGGTACTGACCCGATCCTGGCGGGATGTCGGGTCTTCACCTTGGTAGTCCAAGGGTTCGCTTTGTACCGCATCTTCCATCACGGTATCGGGGTTGACCGTAGCATTTTTGTCAACAGCGGATTTTCTCGTAGTCACCATCTCTTTAGCACGAAGTGAATACAAAAAACGTACACAGAAAAAGAGCTAACTAACAACTTCCTACAGCTCTCAATGAAAGCACCAAAATGTTTACCGAGTTTTTCGGAAACGAATACAAACAGAATAATAAAAAGATAAGGACTATAGAAATACTAAAATGTAACTAAACAAACAGTGTTTTTACGTGGTTCAGGCGTTAACGAGCCCTAGTCCACGAGTCGATGTTATTATACTTGGAAAGGATTACAGTAAGATGGCTGGTGTACAAGAACTTCACACACTCACAATGTTTCTCTCGGGTTCTCTTGAAGAAGAAGAAGCTAGAGAGATTTTAGCAGAGTTCTTGCTATGTGATTTGTTGGCCGTCCCTCTTCTTGTAAAATGAAGGGGTCTTTATAGCTAGGGTTTCGGATTAGGGTTTTTCTCTACGTCCATGAGTCTTAATTACACCAGCCATAAATAGGGGATACAATTACTGTAGTAGCATGGCTACAAGACTCTATGTGGGTATATTTACGTGAAAGTATGGGGAACACACAAAGTCAGCCGTCTTTTCCAAGTTGTCAGCGGAACAGTAGGCGAAAAGGTACCCTTAGGCGTGCTGGGATGTGTGCGGCTTTGACCTGACGGGCGTGTCAGGCGGGATCCTGTGTCAGGCGGATATCATTCCAAATATGCCTCCTCCAGGACTCGACCGTTTGGTTTTGTTCCGTGCGACGCACGGAACTGTTTCCGCGGAGACCACTCGAAGAGCTTCTCCTGGAAGGGGCTTCCCCGAAGGATACCCCTTCGGGAGTCCGGGAGAGTTGACGAGTTTCCGTGTTGTGTTTGCTTGGGAGAGTAATCCGGACACTAAACGGGAGAGGCAAAGCCTTTCTGTCCATCCGCGAGCTCTGGTCACCTACCGTGAAAGACATCGATAATTCTGCTTCCCCGAGGACATCAATCTAAACGCTATCCGGAAATCTGGATAACAGAGAAGATGAAGCTATATGTCAATGACTTGAAGTTGTGCTCTCAAGTCATTTATGGGTTTACTGGAGAAGGATTGTCACCAGCTGGGACAGTCAAGTTTCCAGTCATGACGGGGGAGGCTCCCAAACATGAAACCGTAATGACCGAGTTCTTGATTGTTGACTGCCTGTCTGCCTACAATGTGGTTATTGGTCGACCACTGCTCACAAACTTACATGCAGTAGTTTCAATCTGGCACCTTTCCATGAAGTTCCCGACCAGTACTGGCATAGGCTGTGTCAAAGGAGACCAGAGGGAGGCTAGGGAGTGCTATAATGCCTCGGTAGCTAAGGCAAAGAAGGGGGCCAAGGAGAGTAACAAGATTGTTTGTGTTGAGAGAAAGGAGGTGGACGAGATGGATGTCGACCAGAGTCTTGCAGTGTTATCCGATGAAGAGATGTTAGAAGAGTTTGGCCAAGAGAGCACTCTTGGTTTAAAAGAGCAGAAGACCTCATCCGGTGATGAAGTCACCAAATAGGGCGTTGCCCAAAGCGAGGGAAGAGACTTTGATCCTCGCTTTGGGGGTTATGAAAGTGATGTGGGACCGTCTGAGGAGTTAGAGGAGGTCCTTATAGATGAGAGTGACCCGACGAGAGGGGTCAAAATTGGGAAAAAGTTGAAAGCAGAGATGAGAACACAGCTAATAGAATTCTTGCGAAGGAATCAAGATGTCTTCGCCTAGTCTCACAAAGATATGGTGGGTATCTCACCAACTGTGATCAGCCACGTGCTCAATGTGGATGAAAGCTATCCAGCAGTGCAGCAGAAGAGGAGATTGCTTGACAAGGATCGAGCAAAAGCTCTTAAGGATGAAGTAGAGCGGTTAAAGGAGAATGGGTTTATCAGGGAAGCATACTACCCTGCCTGGGTTTCAAACCCACTGTTGGTGCCCAAACCCAATGGAAAGTGGAGGACTTGTGTAGATTTTACTGATCTGAGCAAAGCATGCCCAAAGGATTGCTTTCCTTTACCAAGAATAGACCAGTTGGTAGATGCAACCTCTGGTCATGAGACATTGTCCTTCATGGAGGCATATTCGAGGTATAACTAGATCAGGATGCATCCTCCTGATGAAGAGCATACCAGTTTCCGAACAGATATAGGGCTATACTGCTATAAGGTCATGCCCTTCGGACTGAAGAATGCAGGGGCTACTTATCAACGTTTAATGAATGGTATGTTTCGTGACTTAATCGGCAAGAGCATGGAGGTGTACATAGACGATATACTGGTGAAGTCAAAGGAAGCTGAAGGGCACGTGCGAGACTTAGAGGAGTGCTTCGCAATACTGAGAGAGTACAACATGAAGTTAAACCCCCTCAAGTGCTCATTTGGAGTGGGTTATGGAAAATTTCTTGGGTTTATTGTGAACTCCCGAGGAATAGAGGCAAACCCAGAAAAGATAAAGGCACTCATAGAAATGAAGTCTCCAGCTAGAATATAGGATGTGCAAAGCTTGAATGGGCGGATTGCATCTCTAAGCAGGTTCGTTTCGAAATCAACGGACAAGTGTGTCCTGTTTTTTAACCTGCTTAGAGGGGGCAAGAAGTTTGAGTGGACTGCAGAATGTGAGCAAGCTTTCCAGGCCATAAAGGAGCATTTGGCCCAA
The DNA here is from genome assembly GCF_963169125.1 of Humulus lupulus. Classification (NCBI taxonomy): domain Eukaryota; kingdom Viridiplantae; phylum Streptophyta; class Magnoliopsida; order Rosales; family Cannabaceae; genus Humulus; species Humulus lupulus. The sequence goes on from NC_084798.1 coordinate 59,812,334, forward strand.
TCTCCTGTCCTTTCTAAGCCAGTTGATGGAGAAGACCTCTTTTTATACCTAGCAGTCACGGAGCATGTTGTTAGTGCTGCCTTAGTACGAGAGGAGGATAGAGTGCAGCACCCGGTGTATTATGTTAGCAAGCGATTGATAGGAGCAGAGTCCTGGTATCCCGTGATCAAGAAGTTGGCTTACTATTTGGTACTCGCATCACGAAAATTGCAGCCATACTTCCAGGCACACCCCATTAAGGTCCTTACTGACCAGCCTCTACGCCAAGTCTTATAGAAGTCGGAGTCATCTGGTTGGCTACTTAAATGGGCAGTTGAGTTAGGCCAATTTGAAATCAAGTACCAGCCGAGAACTGCTATTAAGGGTCAAGCTTTGGCAGATTTCATCGCTGAATGTATCGGAATCGCTGATGTTCCCGACCAGCAAGAGAGTGTTACCGGGCAGAAAAAAGAACTTCCTACTTGGCAAATTTTTGTTGATGGGTCGTCGAATGAGCATCATTCAAGAGCTGGAATTATATTAGTCACACCAAAGAAGCACCGAATTCATTGTGCACTGAGATTCGGATTCAATGCTTCTAACAATGAGACGGAGTATGAAGCCCTCCTAGCAGGCTTGCGACTGGCTAGAGATGTACGTGCCCGGTCAGTGGAAGTAAATAGCGATTCCTAATTGGTGGTCTACCAAGTCTTGGGGGAGTACCAAGCAAGGGGCCTACGCATAGTGGCATACTTAAACAAGACCAAAGATCTGCCAGCACAGTTCGGGGAGTATACCATCAAGCTAGTACCATGAGAGCGGAATTCTAATGTAGATGCTCTAGCAAAGCTAGCTAGTGCAAAAGATGCCGAAACTCTGAATATAGTACCGGTAGAATACTTGGCGAAGCCGAGCATTGATAAACAAGAGGCCATGCCGATCACGATAGCTGACACCTGGATGACTCCCATCATTGCTTATCTTGAGCAAGGGACCCTCTCAGATGATCGCAATAAAGCAAGGAAGATTATGAGGCAAGCTGCTAGGTACACCATGATGGATGGGGTGTTGTATATAAAAGGGTATTCCCTACCTCTACTCAGGTGCATAACACCCGACCAGTCAAAGAATTTATTAGCTGAAGTGCATGAAGGGTTCTGTGGAGATTATGATGGGGGGCAGAGTCTATCTAAAAAGATCTTGCGGCAAGGATTTTTCTAGCCTACCATGAACGAGGACTCTATGGAATACGTGAAAAGGAGTGAAAAATGCCAAAGATTTTCTAAAGTGCCCAAGGCGCCCCCAAATGCTTTGAAACAAATGCAAAGTCCATGGCCTTTTGCAGTGTGGGGTATTGATCTGATCGGGAAATTTCCCAAAGGGAAAGGAGGAGTGCAGTTTGCAGTGCTTGCAGTAGATTATTTCACTAAGTGGACTGAGGCCGAACCATTAGCCACAATCACATCGAAGAAAGTGTTGGACTTTGTGGTTAAGAACATAATATGTCGCTATGGTCTGCCTAAGAAGATAGTGTCTGACAACGGCACCCAATTTGACAGCGACATATTTACCGATTTTTGCACTCGGCATGGCATCACAAAAAGTTTCTCCTCAGTAGCCCATCCACAAGCCAATGGGCAGGTTGAAGCGATAAACAAGACACTGAAGGACACTCTGAAAAAGCGCCTGGAGCAAGCTAAGGGTGCTTGGGCGGAAGAATTACCAGACATCCTTTGGTCATACAGGACTACTGCTCGGACAGCAACTGGACATACCCCATTTTCTTTGGCATATGGGTATGAAGCCATGTTACCTGTGGAGATAGACCCACCATCTCACAGAAGGACCATGTATAACCAGGAGGAGAATCATCAATTGCTAGCAGAATCCTTGGACTTTCTCGAGGAGAGACGAGAGGAGGCAAACCTGATAGTTGCAGCTCACCAGCAAAAAGTGGCGCACTACTTCAATTCCAAAGTCCGAGATCGAAAGTTCCAGGTCGGAGATTTGGTCCTCAGAAAGGTGTTTGTCAGAGACCCAGCAACTGGTGTGCTAGGACCAAACTGGGAAGGACCATATCAAATTGAGCAAGTCTTGCCACCCAGCACCTACAAGCTTGCTCGGTTAAATGGAGAGCTGATCAGGAATTACTGGAATGGCGAGCACTTGAGGAAATATTATCAATAAATACTGCTTGCAGAGTAGTAGCTTTGTATCAAGTGCTTAACTTGTTATTTAAGTTTTTTGTTTGTGAACTAGCTATTTGCTAACCAGTCATGTTATTTTGAACAATGTTATTTTGTTTGAAACTCGTTGTCAGACACGTTTTTTCATTTATTATTACAATAAAAGAGATCACGCGCAGCGTGGTCGAATCTTGCTACAAATCTTGCATATGTGTTGATTATTCTTGCTTGGCAGTGTTCAACTGTCATTATGATTTAAACAAAACAAGTCTTCTAAAACTAAATATACGTATATACCAGATAGTGTTCAACTGGTCGGTATCAAGAGATGAATGACCAATGTTTAAATAATTGCATGTTTTTGTAGTGGTTAACTGCTGAAATATGTTTGTATATTCTATGTGTTTCACGAGTAGTAATTGCTCAAACAAATTCGGTCAAGTAGCAAGTGATCAAGGATTTTTCATCCCTCAATCACTTGGGGGGCACATAGAGTATACTGGTGTGCACTTCAACACAAGCAATAAGAGCACGAGCAAAGATATCTGTTTTTGGGCTGACTTGTAAATTTGGAAGTCTAAAAAGGCCATTAAGCTAACTTGTTTGACAAAGCTTAAGTAACTTGGAATTTTTAAAATTTTAAGTTAGAAACAGATATTCGTGTGATAATAAAAGTTATGCTCATAAAATGTTAGAGCAATAAGAGCATGAGGAAGTATATTTAGTATGGACTTATGAAATGTTTAGAATTTCTAAGTTAGAAAACTAAATACTCATGTGAAAGTTTAAGGCATATAAGAACTTTACTATTCACAATAAACTTGTAATGTCTTAAATGCAAAAAGACTTAAAAGTTTCAAGCTAGCCAAAAAAGAAAAGTAAAGTGCAAGTGTCAAACAGCTCAATCATACGAGCAAAAGTATAAAAAATAAAACAAACTATGATAAAAAGACTGGTAGTGCAGGAGCTCTCTGATAGGATGAGGAGTCACTGGCGTGCTGCACTGGTAGGCTGATCAACCCCCTCCTCGGCATCAGCTGCTCCTCTCGCTTGGAATGATAGTGTAGAGGAGGCAGGTGCAGGGCCGGTGGGATTGGCAGCTTCCTCAGCTGCCCTGGCCTCACATCTGGCGATCTCCTCTGCCTTAATCTCATCGGTGAGAAAGTCGAGCTTGAGGGGTTTATTTAGCTTCCACACCTGGTAGAAGCAGTTGAAGCAAGTCTCCTCATAGCTGGTTAGATCGGCCTCCTTCTCCTACTTCAGCTCTTCATTCTCGCTGATTAGTCCCTCGCTCTCACGTGCTAATCCTTCATTCTCACTAGTCAGTCTGTCTAGCCAAGCAGTCAAGGATTTGTTGGCTTGGGTTAGCTGATCATTCCCATCAGCCAACCCCTTGAGAGACTCCTTTTGCTCAGCTACAGTCTTCTCTGCCTGTCCCAGCTTAGATTGAAGAGCGTCTGTTTTCGCTTGAGCTTCCATGAGTTGATCATTTAGGACCTTGATCAACTCTTTGTAATCGACTGATCGCTGCTGGGCGTGACAGAAGGTCATAAGGGTCTGTATGAAAAACAAAAGGTTACTACAAAGCATTAGCATAAGTAACAATCTATCTTGTGGTAGAGCACTTACATTTGTCAGCTGAGCAATCCCTCTCTCTAGGACAGCATCAACATTGAGTTGAGGAAAAGATTCAAAGCTTTGAATCATTGATGCATCACGAAGGGTATGATCAGCTGCCCCCCTGAGTTTAGTGTCAGCAGCTCGGAGTGCCTCACTCGTGCCGGACAGGCCTAGGGGAGTTAGGCTCGCAGATGGAGGAAGTGAGGAAGGGGTCAACTGCGGGATTGTAACTGACCCCTCATGTTGTCTCCCCTGGCTCGGTGGCGTAGCCCTCGGGACTTTCCTGGGGGGAGTGAGACCACTTCCTTCACCAGATTTCCTCTTTGGAGCAGGAGGAACGATACAATGTCTGAACATCTCTGCGCCTGCAAAAAGGGAAAACATGAGACTCGTTAGAAAAAATACATATATAATAAAATGTAGATTAGCATATCACTACCACCATTTTATTAGTCTCAAATCACCAAGTTATTAAAAATATTCCTATGGCTACTAGACCTGAGTTGAGAATTTGATCGATGAACTCATCCTCGTCGTCCGAAGATGAGCTGAGTTCTCTCTCAATCTGGATGGCCTTTCCTTTCCCGGACCGAGCGGGAATAGCAGATCTGTGCTGAGGCTCAGACTGAGGCTCCCTAATGACAAGGTCACCAGGTCTATGAGAAAGCAGAGATGGCCCAGGAGAAAACTAGTCAGTCACTACCTCCGTGCCCTCATTGGACTGATCAATCATGTTGTTCTCCCCAGTGGTACTTTCCACCGCCATATTTTTGTCACACGGTATTAGGCCCACCATCTGAAGGTAGTCTACAGTGACCAAATTTTTCACGTCTTTCTCATCGGTACTCATGCTAGCCAACGACTCCGCTCGATTGAACATACCTTGAGTAGGTAAGGGTCGCTGGAACGGACCCGCATGTGTAAAGGCCAAGTTGTTGACCTTGATATCTAATGTAAGGAAATATTCTCTGTAATATTTCCCGGGGTTCAACTTGTGTGCGATATCGCCAAGGTATGTAATCCCCTTTTGCCTATGATAGAGGTGAAAGAAGCCTATGTTCATGTGGGTGGGGTTAGTCCTGAAGTCGAACAAATAGTGTACCTCATGAGGGGTGGGCTCATCCCAACCTTGCAGAAAGTAGAGAATATACAGTGCAGACAATGCCTGGATCCCATTCGGTGCGATCTGGAATGGGGAGACATTGACATAATCCGCTAATGACCGGAAGTAGAGGTGAAGTGGGAGTGTCGCTCCTGCGTGGATATGATGCCTGGACCATGCGCAGTATGCTCCGCCAGGCCTATTGGCTCTCTGATGAGGGCCCGGGCATATCACGTTCACCCCACTCAAACCCAAAGCCTCGATGTGTTTGTGGAACGACCCGAGATTAAGTTTTGAAGGTTGGGCAGTGAACCAGGAAGGTTCTTCTTCTCTCCCCTTCCGTGGCTTTTGAATGGCCAAGTTCTGGATCACGGTGGCAAACTCCTGAGAGGGTGATCCTGAAGGAGTTGCAGTGTGGGCGTCACTGCGTTCCACCACCTTCTGCACCGCTCTGCGGGCAACTTGTGGATCTTGGTCCTGGGGAAGTCTGTTAGATTTCTTCACCCTCATCGTCGACTGTGAAGCTTGTTGGAGAAACTGTTCCTCGTGGAGGAAATACAGGGCTGAGCGGGGATGGATCCGCTTGAAGCGACGAAGGCGGTCCTCTGGAGTATGACTGGTGGAAGATTTTGATGAGGAATCATTGTTTAGAGGAGTCTCGATTGACTGCGGGATAGATGTATTGGAGTCCGTATGGTTGTCACCTCCCCTATAATCAGAGCGATTCATCTACAAAAATAAATAAAAAATGGGGAGGTGAGTAACCATACAGATAAAATCCAACAAGAACAAAATTTATTTTTACCACTTAGATAAATTTTTCTAAGTGGTAAAAATATAGCATGCATGGAAAAAAGATTTTTAGTGCTTAAAAGTGCCTAAAAATGTTTAAAATTTCCTAAGTGTTTAAAATTGCCTAGTGCCAAGGAAGGCTTGTGCATCCTACGAGGCGTGTACGAGGGCTAGGAGTGTGTGTTTGGTCGGACACCGTATGCCCGAGGAGAAGCGTGCCCCAGCCGTGTGCATCCAAGCAAGCCAGTCGAATGACAATCAAATGTCCGATCGGACACCTACGTCCGAGGAGAGACGTCCGAGGAGGTTCAGGAGGTGGCGTGCCTTACGTCCGAGGAGAAGCGTGCCACACCTTGCATCCGAGCCGAGTGCGCCCGAGGAGCCCAGTACCAACAGCCCAAGAGGTCCGATCGGACATATGTGTCCAAGGGAGTGGATCCGTATGGTTCGAGGAGTAGATATGTGGTCCGATCGGACCACATTTTTACCCAGAAAAATTGGAGGTCGAATGGCGATATCTCTAAAATTTACCCCATTTTTCATACCCAAACTCTAACCATAAAACCCAATCCGAAAAAGCAAGGCCCTAGATTCCCTAACATAAACATGTTTTTTCATCCAAACATACAAACACAAGATCAAAATAGGGAAGTGGAAAAGTTTTTCATGTTCTTGAAACCCTCTATGCTATCAAAAACCCCAAAACCCACAATCATGGTTTATGCTAAATTAACATATTTTTCTTGAAATTTCTATGAAATTGAGGGTAATGTTTGGTTACCCATAGCACATACATCATCAAAACAGCCACCCAACACATTATACAAACATTCTTATGAGATTCTTGAGCAAATTCAAGAAAAAAGCACTCAATGGGGTTTCGGCCACAACATGGTTTTTCATGAAAATTTTTGAAAAAATAACAGCAATGTAAGAGCATGGAGAAGAAGACTTACCCAACTTTGGAGAACCCTTGACTTGCTTGGAGATTGCTTGAAGAATGAAGAGCTTCCCCTTGAAGTCCCTTGAAGGTTCGGCCAAAGAGAAGGAGAAGCTTTAGGGTTTCAGCCAAGAGAGAAGAAAGAAGGAGAAGGGTTTTTAAAATGTGATTTTCTTGTGTAAAGAAAAATGTGTAAGTGTAGGGGTTATTTAAAGGGAAAAAAATGGGAGTTATTACTTATTTTTGGACCCTTGGCATTCCGGGGCTATTTTTTCTCCCCACTATCATGGACAGTGATTTGCAGTGATCGTGATCTGTAAGTTGTGGTCTGCTGCATGGCGGGAAGATGAATAGTTATTTTTTATAATGCCGTCAACTGTGGAGAAAAAAGTTTATTATGTGAAGTATCATATAATAAACTTGGGGGGAAAATGTAATCCCAAAATTTGAAAATGATGACGTGGTCAACACCTATCAAGTGTCCTTAAGTCTTTTTGTATAAATCAATGCTCTTCCTATCCAGTGTTTTGAGATCACACACCCTGATCATCCAAACTAATCCTCAAACACACAAGGACATGTGTGGGCACGTATGATTCAAAAGGTTGATTTATGTGACTCCCTAGATGTACCCAACACATGAGATCTAGAGAGTTTTGACAGAGAGAAAGTTTCGAATAGTTTTTCAGGTTTAGAGAAAACTATCGCTTTAGAGAGAGAGTCTGATTATCCATCAATCTTTTGAATATCACGTATATTAGATTTATAAAGATATTTACTCTAATTAAATAATCTTTATTTATTTCAAATATAATTCAAATAAAAATTGATTAGATATTTTCATTTAATTATGTACGCCCTGGTTTTCCCACGGGCTGATTAGCAAGCCGAGCTGATGACTAATCGTAGTTATCTCATGAAATCCCCTAAGACCGGAGCTTCTGTCGTTAGCTCGAGGAAGCCCAAAGGGCTTGCCTCCATTGTCCAAGACTGGAGCAGGCCCCCTGAAGGACGAAGGTCAAGTCCAGTATGCAGCTCGCGGTACGAGCTGGATATGGAGCTATGACCCCTTGAGAAGTAAACACACGCAAGGTAAATGTGCATATATCAGGCATCACGTGTCTGATATCCCCCTGACTTCTCGGACACGCAGCAGGAACGTGCGTGTTAAGACACCCACGGTGGGGTTGGGTCGTGCGGCCCATTACTTCCTTACCTATTGATTTGACCACACTTATGTGTCAGGTTTAGGAATTAATCATGAATGTCACAGAATTGATACGACAAGTAAGAAGGTCACGGGATGACCTCCCTACCAACTTCCAGGTGCCTTCTCCTATAAATATGGAGACCCTGTGAGTTGATAGGGGTTGGAAAAATAATCCCTTGTAAGAAATACTTTGTAACCAAATACTCAGTATAGATCAATAATATTGACTAGTGGAGTAGAAGGATTTTAACCTTCGAACCACTTAAAAACCGTGTCTTGAGTCATCCCTTTCGTCCTCTAAGATCATATAACTATTTCGGTTCACATTTAGCACTAATCCTTTTTCTCTCCTTCTCTTAATTACCTGTTGGCGAAGAACCGCGTCAACAAATTATATATTTAAATCACATTTAAAAATAATAATTAAATAACTGATTAAACAAATTTATTTGAAATTCAAAATTCTAATCCCACGGATAAAATCCCTGATGCTAGGCGCCACACACTATACTATACAGTGTGTGTCGCCCAGCCCTATTAGGGTTGCCCTAATTTTCTCATTTGTTTATTTAATCAACTTTTAAGACAAGATATTTATTCCAATATCAGTTAATTCAACATTAACTTTATCTTAAAATATCAGTTTTAAATTAAATAAATAAATATCATATTAAAAATAAGATATTTATTATTTTCTTTCTTTATATTAATCCAAACAAGATTAATATTAATTTTAACCTATAGTTTTTCAAAATAAAAACTATATAGATAAATAATTAATTAATTCACAATTAATCAATTACCCATAATTATCCAATAATTATTTCCTTGCCTTGGAAAATTAATTCCTTTGCAATTTAGTCATTTCTCTTAACAAATCTTTCTTTAGATATCATTACTCTTGACAGTATAGGACAGAGGTGATCTGGGGACCATGGACCTATAATACGAAACTCCAATAAACCAGATTATTAATTAAACTCTTTAATATAATAATGTTATTTATTAATTTCATGGTTACTCCATTATAAATATGGAATTGTACTCTAAGTATTTATAGAATTATATTTACAAGTTTTCTCTAGTAGTCCATTGACATAATCAATATATGTAGTTCTATCCTCCATTATTGGTTCGTTAATTAGAGCTGGTCAAAATTATCGTTTTACCCTTCTAATTACTTCTCGATCCTTAAGTACCATTAATTCACTAGCTAATAATTAATCTATAATATAATTATAGATTTGAGCTCAATAACTATTAAGTTCCAAAATGAACCCTTAAGCGAACCAATAATCGATACGTTGGGAAAACATGGATTCCAATATTGTAATTCATGTTCCCAGCCATCCATGATATTGAATCTCCAAAACAAAAGTCATTAGCCTCATTATTCTAAGAGACATTAACGAGTGAATCAAAAGATCCAATAAACATAAATAGGAGTTCATGAATACTCTGGATTTAGACTGATCTACAAATGATCATCTATTATGACAAGAATTAAATCTTTACGTCAAACAACAAGTTTATAAATATAATTAATTCTCATCAGTCCTGTCATATATAATCTCTATTATATATAGCACATTTACTATGATGTCTATCCACATCATTAATCCGAATCTAGATTACTTGTATATCGTATGCTTAACAAACCGTACTAGTAACCATTCATTAAAGATTCCTTACTTTAATATGTTAATGGCTATTTTATTCATTATATATGATTTTAATTCTCTCGTACTAATACAAGATCATATTCTCATGAATGAATAGAGAAATTTCTTGATATTATTATATAATTAATTCAAACAATTCAAATATAATAAAATTGTACTTTTATTTAAAACCAATAAAATGTCTTTACATACTTTTAGGGCATTAATCCTAACAACGATGTCATCCAAATAAACTACCACGAATTGACCAAGAGAAGGATGGAATATCTTGTTCATGAGGGTGCAGAATGTCGCAGGTGCATTTGTAAGCCAAAAGGTATAACTAGAAACTCGTAAGCACCATACCTAGTCATGCACGTGGTCTTGGGCTCGTCTCCTTCAGCTATACCCACTTGGTAGTACCCTGAGTGCAAGTCTAACTTGGAGAATTATCTAGCATTCCCCAACTGATCGAACTAATCAGAGATAAGCAGTATGGTGTACTTGTTCTTTACCGTGATCTTGTTTAGTGCTTGATAATCGATGCACATTCTCAAGGAACTATCCTTCTTCTTTTGGAAGAGCATCGGTGCACCATATGGGGCTTTTGAAGGTCGAATAAATCCAGCATGCAACAACTATTTTAATTGTTTCTGAAGTCCCTCCAACTCTGGTGGTGACATCATGTATGGACTCTTTGCATGTTGTTTTGTGCCTGGCTCTAACTCAATCTTGTGATCTACCTTTCTTCTTGGTGCCAGATGCTTAAGCAGTGCCTCAGGCATAATGTCTTGGAACTCATCCAAGATGCCTTGCACTTCTGTTGGCAAGTTGGCTTGTAATGTCAACTCCTCATCATCATGTTCTCTCAAGATGGCCAAGTAACTTTCCTCCTCTTTCTTTAAGGCTTTCTTGAATTGTAAGGTTGAAAGAGCTTGCTTCTCTAGCTTGTTGGTCCTTTCCATTGGTACCACACATGCCTTAACATCGTCCATTATACACATAGAATTTGAAAATGGAACTAGGAAAACTCTTACTTGGTCGAAAAATTCCATAATGAAGACGAGTGAGAAGTCATCCATGAGCACCACCGAGAAGTCAACTATTCCAGTCCATGTACCATGACTAACTTTCCCTCCTCGAACAACACCTTGGATTGGTCGTGTTGCTGAGTTTACTGCCATAATGGATCCTCTACCATCAATAACTTTGAGACCAAGTCGTTTTGCTTCATTTATTGAGACAAAGTTATGGGTCGCACCTGTGTCGATTAAGGATTTGGTTAATTTCCCATCAATTGCTGCTTCCACGAACATCAACCCTTTGACAGGTACCTTGGGTGTTGATTGCAAAGATGTAATATTCTACATCTAACCCATATGTCCGCTAGTGTCATCTTTGCCTCCCGCTTGGTCCTCACTATTGGAAACTAAGGCATTTAATGCTTTTATTTTTGGACATTCACATGCCCAATGTGGTCCATCACATATGAAGCACTTCAATTGAGACTTTCATTTGAATTTTTTCCTCTTCTTCATTTCTGAATCCCTCTTCTTCCTCAGAAATCTCCAAAAATCATTCACAATATCCCGTCGCTCAAGAGTTTTCCAAGAAATTTCCTGTGCAAAATCTTACATCTTACCGCCGAAGAACATACTGTAAGTACCTCTGATATCTTGGTTTGAATTTTTATTTTACTGGTCTTTTTTATTCTTCACTATGCTCATCCGCACTATTCATTGTAGTCAATATTAGGCTATTTCCTGAATGTTTTTAACGAATAGGCCTTGACTTAGGTTCAATGGGTAGGTCCTAAAATATCTTTAGAACTAAAACATTCATAAAACTGGGTAATTTCTAGGTAAACTTGGTTAATCTCCATGGTGAATTTAGAAAATACCCATTCAGGATATAGGAGATGAAAATTTTTTAGGGTTCAACCCAGGTTGCTTAGGGGTCACGCTTCTTGGGTGGTTTTGCATTAAACCGCCTCCCAAGGAAAGTAATGGTCTGATTTTCTGACACATGGACCCCTAAATATCTGGGGTCTGTTAGGAAACCGAGGCGCGTAACTTAGGGTAGCTTGTGGCATCACGCGATGGGGTCGAGGCTAACTCAGCTCATACATCAAAAGTAAACCATTGCCCATCCGTAATTTTGCGTTGTAACCTTTAAATCCTCTTAGATCACCTACTAATTAGGTCGTTCTGTTCGTTAGGTGATCTGATGGCTCCCAAGAAGAAGGCATCCAGCTCATCTACTCAGCAAAAGAAAAAGGGGAAGGAGGATGCCCCTGAGTCTCTCATTCCCCACTTCAGTCCGATGGTGGAAAAGGAGGTGGTGGTTGACCCCAACGCCTTCTTCGAGGCTAAACATATCATATCCAAGATCACGACCCAAGGGAGGGTGAACAAGATCATGCTGAGCCACAATATTGAGGTCGGGATCGAAGTTCTCATTGCCCGACCTGCTTTTGAAGGGGAACGATGCTGCTCCCCTCTCCAAGACGACTTCGCGGCCTGGAGTGATGAACACCTAAAGGCAGGAGCCTTTCTCCCCTTGGACCAATACTTCGCGGACTTTTTGAACTTCGTGAAGTTGGCTCCATTTCAGCTCCCCCCAAATTTTTATAGGCTTTTGGCGGGGCTGAAATTCTTATTTTTGAAGCATAAGTAGGAGGTCCCCACTCCGGCAGACATCCTTTATTTTTTCTGCCTCAAGGCTAGCCCGGAACAAAGAGGTCAAGGTGATGGGTTCTACTGTCTCACCAGATTCCCCAACTCTTCTCCCATCATCGAGCTTCCCAGCCACCCCAATGACTACAAAGACTTGTTCTTTTATGTCGAATGGGTTCTGGAATTACAAACACAAATACTTCAACCATCCTTGTAAGTTCTTTATTCTCTGACCTTAGCTCGTGAAATTTTATTCTTTCCAAGATATTTCCCTTGTACATGTATTCACTGAGTTTATTTCTTCTGCAGCCATATTTGCGAGGACGGCGAAGTCTGTGATCCTCAAGGGTCAATACAAGACGTTGTCTGGGCTTCCACCCAGCGAGAAGGACTACCGCTAGGTCATGAATGATGTCATGATGCTGGCATGTCAGTTGATTGGCGAAGGCCAGACGTTGGCCTTAAGGACCCGGGCTATCCTCCCGGTAATCCACGAGCTCCCATCCTCTCAAGAGGAGGCCTTGCCAGCCACTGAAGACGAGGATGAGGAAGAGGATGAGGTGCCTCTTGTGCACAAAAAGGCGGGTTCCCGAGGCTATTCGGGAACCTGATTTAGATTATGTTCCATCAGGGGCAACAGTCGGCCCCTCCGGCCAAGGTAACCCATACCCTTATAAGGAACTAGATAGGGTTTTTGCCGATTTTAGGTTAGTTAGGTTTAACCCAAATCAGCTCGTCCGTCGTCATCCTTATAACCCAGATCATAATGCACCCCTGCTCCAATGCGTAGACCACCTAGTGGTGTGCCATGACAGTAGTTACCCAAAGGGGACAATTGTTGTCGACAATACCTTCAATTTTAGGTCCGCCATTTTTTAGGAGTATGGGACCAACCGTAGGTCCTAGTCTTCCCTGCTCCAGGGTGCCTTTGCCCCTGGATTTAGACAATATGTAGAGGAATCTAGTCCTGAGGAGGAACCTGAACCTAAACCTCATAGGATCCCAAAAATTCCAGTCGTAGACTCTCCCTCTCCTCCAGTAGTCCCAAGGCCGATGGTCATGATTATAGACTCCTCCCCCAGCCCAGAGGGTAGGATCTTTATTGATTTTCTCCTTGTATATGTTTGTCTTTATTTGTGAAGTAATCCCCTTTTATTATTTTCAGGCAAAGAGATGGAACAAACCGGAGCTCCTGACCTCCGCAATGCCTTCCAGGCCGAGAAAACTAGCTCGGGCCCCGTTGTGAAGAGGCCCAGATTTACGAAGAAGGCCCCTCCGACAACAGGGAAATGCCTCAAAATCCCCTGCTAAGGGGGAAGGCACAAGCTCGATAGCTCCGGTGTCTTCTGTTGTTGATAGGAGGGTTCTTCCTCCTCCTCCGCCCTAATTTGTGCCTCCTCAAGCCCAAGTGATACAAGGTGACTCCCCAGCTCCCCCTGTCCCAGCTGATCCCCAGGATCTAGAGAAAATCCCTAAAGCCTTTCGGGGGGTCATTTATGAGACGACGGGCCATATGGTGGGGCACGCCTATAAGGCCAGCTTGAGAGACTTGAGGACAATTGAGGAGCAGAGCCCGGAGAACATCCCGGAGTCAGCCATGAGGATGAACCTTACTGTAAGTTATCCTTTTTTGGTGACATCTTTATTATTATTGCGTCTAAGGATATATCTTACTTTCCTTGTTATTTTGCAGTCTGTCTTGGCTAAAAATCGTAGTATAGCCCGTGCTAGGGCTAGAAATGATGAGCTCCGGGCCAAATTAAATGTCGCCAATACTGTATTGGCAGCCGCCCAAGAAGCCGAGAAGGTGCCAAAACTGCCTTGGTGGCTGCTCATAAAAATGAACATGAGGCCAAGGCTGCTCTAGCCTCGTCCCAACAAAGTGAGCTGGTTACAAAGACCGCCTTAACTACCCTCCAGGCTTAAAATGCACAACTTCAGGGCGAGGTTGATGGAGCCAAAGCTAAACTACTCGAGATTGAAGCCATAGTCAAAGATGAGAAGGCGACCTCATTTTCGTCCATGGAGGATATGTTGTACCATTGTTGGGCCTTTAACAAGGATGGGAACTTTTCTTTCATGGCTCTTGAGCTGTGGGATCCGTACCTTGAAAAATTCAAGGCTCAGATTTTGCTAGAACCGTTAGAAACGGGGGAGGCTGCTGCTGAAGGCGAGCAGGATGGCGAGGAGGTTATATCCTCATAACGACCTGGAGGAGCTCGGTGACATCCTTTTTCCTTTTGGTTTTTTTATTTGTTTGTAAACAATTGCCCTTGGGCTCAATTCGAGGTTTTTCTCCTTAGGATAATTTTATTTTCAATATATATATCTAAATTTTTATCTATTTATCTTTCATTTATTATCTCTCATGTTTATGACTCCTTAGACTTGTACATTTGAGATTTTAGGAATCAATTTTTAGTTCGGGATAGATATTTTGAGCTCATTTATATCCAAACTTTATGTATTGATTTATATCATACCTGTTAAGAATCAGGCCTTGAACCCGGTTATGTCTTGGATTTTAAATAATTTAAACTTAGTTTGTGTTAGGTTTATTGATAATTTGAGCTTTAAGAAGCCCTTGATTTTAAAAAAATTTCCTAACTTTCCAAGTTTTGGACCTAGTTGTATCCAGGGTTTTAAGTGATTTAAACTTAGTTCGTGCTAGGTTTATTGACATCTCGAGCTCTTAAAAATCCGTCAAATAATCAATTTTCCAAGCTTCTAACTTTCGGACCTGGTTGTATCCAGCAATCTTACTATGACCCATCTTGGGTTATATGCCCCCCAAGTAACCAGAATGTAGAAACTTTCTCTGTTGCTTTTACAAACATTAAATACGCGAGCTGATACAACCTTAACAAGAAAAATTATTTAAAAATCCATCTATTATTTAATCAAATGGCTTTTATACTTAATCCTTACATGGATGATGGTACTACTGATAATACTTTCTTAAATGTATGGTGTTCCATGTCCGTGGGACTATCTCCTCATTCAGCCGAGCTATCTTGAAGGTTCCTTCACGCAGAATCTCCATGATCTAATACGGCCCCTCCTAGTTTGGGCCCAAGACACCGTCCTTGGGATCCTTATTCGCCAAAAAGACCCTTCGGAGAACCAGGTCGCCCAATCCGAAACTATGCCTCTTAACTTTAGAATTAAAGTAACGAGTAATTTTTTGTTGATAATGGGTGAGCTGTAACTGCGAATCCTCTCGTTTCTCATCAATTAGGTCAAGAGATGTGTTAAGTAATTCATCATTCCATTCCTGGCTAAATGCCCTTTGCCTATGAGTGGTTACCATGGCTTTGACTGGAAGGACGGCCTCGCTTCCAAAAGTTAAGGAGAAAGGAGTGTGTCCCGTGGAGGTTTTTTGAGAAGTTTGGTATGCCCAAAGTACTTGCGAGAGCTGTTCGAGCCATACTCCTTTGGCCTCATCTAACCTCTTCTTAAGGCTCACCTTTAGGGTTTTGTTCACAGCCTCAACCTATCCATTGGCCTATGGATACGCTACTAAGGAGAAACTCTTAATAACGCCGTATTTTTCACATAAGTTAGTGAAAAGATCACTGTCGAACTGTGTCCCATTGTCTGACACGATCTTTTTAGGAAGCCCAAACTGACATACAATATTCTTCACCACAAAGTCCAAGACTCTCTTTGAAGTGATGGTTGCCAAAGGCTCGGCTTCTACCCACTTTGTGAAATAGTGCGATTGCCACCACCGCGTAACGAACTCCTCCCTTGACCATAGGTAAGGATCCTATTAGGTCGATTCCCCACACCGCAAATGGCCACGAGGATGAGATCATCGTTAGCTTGACTGGAGCAGCTCGGACAATTATGGCAAAGCACTGGTCTCATTTTTGAACATACAAGATGGAGTCTTTTGTTAAAGTGGGCCAAAAATAGCCTTGCCTCAATATTTTTAGTGCTAGGTTTTGCCCCCCCCCCCCCCCCCCCCACCATGATCTCCACAAAAGCCTTCAAGCACTTCCTGCAAAATGGTTTTAGCCTCCTCGAGCAGAACACACCGTAGGAGAGCCAATGAATGACCACGTCTAAACAATGTCCCATCCACTATCACATACCTCGAAGCTTGATATAGTATTTTTCTTGCATCATTTCTATCCTCAAGTATCCTTCCTGTTGTGAGGTATTCCATTATGGGGGTCATCCAGGTCGGTCTTGTGTCGATCATCTTGACCTCTACCGTTTTTTCTGTCACACTCGGACTCTCCAAAAACTCTACTGGCACTACATTCAAGGTCCCAGCCTCTTTGGTGGTGGCAAGCCTTGCCAAAGCGTCTGCATTAGAATTATGATCGTGAGGTATCTGTTCAACAGTACTGTACTCGAATTTGGATAGCTCCCCCCTTCACCTTAGTTAGGTAAGCCGCCATTTTGGTGCCTCGAGCTTGATACTCCCCCAACACCTGATTAACCACGAGCTGAGAATCGCTATAACACTGGACGGCCTTTGATTTGAGCTCCTTCGCCACTCTCAGTCCAGCTAGTAAGGCCTCATATTCGGCTTCATTGTTAGATGCTTCGAATCCAAATCTCAGAGCTATATGGAATCGATGCCCTTCTGGGGAGATTAATATGATCCCAGCTCTTGATCCATTCTCGTTTGATGATCCATCTACAAATATTTTCCACAACTCTTGCACCGGTTCTTTCAAAAACTCCTCTTGAAATTCGGTGCATTCAGCCACAAAATCAGCAAGGGCTTGACTTTTGATTGAGGTCCATGGAACGTACAATATCTCGAACTGGCTGAGTTCAACCACCCATTTTAAAAGACCTCCCAACGTTTCAGGTTTCCGCAACACCTGCCTTAAAGGTTGGTCAGTCATGACGTTGATTAAATGGGACTAGAAATATGGCCAGAGCTTCCTAGAAGCCAATATCAGACAGAATGCCATCTTTTCTATCAGTGGATACTGTGATTCAGCTCTGAGAAGTCTCTTGCTCATATAATACACCAGTTTTTGAACACGATCTTCTTCTTGAACTAACACAGCACTGATTGCATTTTCTGTCACGGCCAAATAAAGGAATAGAGGTTCTCTAGACGTAGGCTTAGACAATAGTGGGGGCTCGGCCAATTGCATTTTTAGGTCGAGGAATGCCTGCTCGCACTCCTCAGTCCATTCAAATTTCTTGTTTCCTCTGAGCAAGTTGTAGAATGGCAAGCACTTGTAGAGCTGTCACCTTTCCAGTCAGGCTTTGAACTTATTTACGCGACCTGGGCGAGGGCATTTCTAACAATGATCTAATTTTATCAGGATTCGCCTCTATCCCCCTCGTATTGACTATGAATCCCATAAATTTTCCCGATGCCACTCTGAAGGTACACTTCTGAGGATTCAGCCTCATATCATACCTCCTTAAGATCTCAAAACATTCTTTCAGATCGGATAAATGGTTATTGGCAGTCTTGGATTTGGCAAGCATATCATCGACATACACTTCCATATTTCTCCCAATCTGATCAGCAAAAATTTTGTTGACTAATCGCTGATATGAGCTCCGGCATTCTTCAGTCCGAAGGGCATGACTTTATAATAGTATACGTTAGTTGGGGTCATGAAGCTAGTATGCTCTTGGTCTGTAGGATTCATCGCGATCTGGTTATATCTAGAATACGCATCCATGAAGGACATGACCTCGTGACCTGCCATGGCATCTACCAACTGATCAATCCTTGGCAGTGGAAAGCAATCCTTGGGGCAAGCTTTGTTCAGGTCAGAGAAATTGATGCAGGTCCTCCATTTCCCATTTTTCTTTGGGACCAGCACTGGATTGCAACCCAGATCGGGTATTTTGCTTCACGAATAAACTCGCACTTTAACAGTCGAGCTACTTCTCCCTCAAGTGCTTCAACTCATACTGTTCCTAAACGCCTCTGTTTTTGGGATTTTGTAAGCACATTCTTGTCCAAGTTTAGATTGTGCATAATCATACTCGAGATTATTCACATCATGTCCTCATGTGACCAGGTGAAGACGTCCAGATTCTCTTGTAAGAAATTGATCAACTCTTTCTTCCTTTCATCATCAAGATTTTTCCTAATCTTAACAACTCTTAAAGCTTCTTTGGGATCTATACTTACTTCCTTGAGCTCCTCAATGGCTTGGAGCTCTGATGTAACGCCCTGAATAGCCAAGACCGCTACACTGTGTACTTATAAAGGTGCCAGACTTGCTAATCAAGTCATCATTTTAAAAACGTGCAAGAGTTAGGGTTAAAAAGGTTTTGGTCTCAAAAGACTCATTTCATATATTTAAACTATAATAAACACGGATCCCATAAGAAAACAGAGTTAAAATAAGTTTACAGACTCCCAAAAGTACATGTGTATTCACTAGCCATACTAAGGCAAAACAGACAGTCTTCAAGTCTCACGTCCCTGCCTAAACCTCAACCGTGGCGGCCGAGCACCTGGCTATGTACATTCAGCTCGCTGAGCTCTCCAGTCAAGGCTGGTATAATTTTCCCTTGCCTTTACCTGCACCATGTAGCACCCGTGAGCCAAGGCCCAGCAAGAAAACATCTTAAACAACTTAATCAATGAAAACAGACAATTAACTCATTATGCATGTATTCCCATCAGATAATCCCCAACAGATATTCAGCGTATATAATCAGATTCAAGATACATTCTATCACATATAACACTCATATCACATAATATTCAGGGCCGACGACTTAGGCCGCACCCTCTGTTTAACCCACTGACTCCGACCCGCTTAAACTGAGCTCAGTGCATAATAAGCTGTCCTCGGCTACCAGTGGCCGAGCCACACCCTGTGCGCTAGTGAAACCCTTGGCACCCTTAGGTCGTTGGTTCACTAAATGGCTTGCATGGAATAATACCATATTTTCAAGCATTTACAATAGGGAGCCCTTAGTCCCGTCACATATATTCCACCAGGTGCAGTTTTCTTACCTTTAGTCTGTGCAATTATTGAATTACGAGCAACGCCTCTCAAGCATGATCCGTTCCCGAGCCTAAGCCTTTATCACCTAGTCACAACCAAAGTATAGGGTTCCATTAATACTCCGATATAGGTTTCCAGTTACAAAACTAACCCCTGGGAATTCAAATTCCACCAAGCACGGTGGTGAAACCAAACCCGAGCACACTAGACAACTTTCCCGTGCCTAAAACCCTCAAAAACTCATGTGTGCAACCAAGGGTTGCGGCCCTTGAAGCTTAGCCGCAGCCCTAGCCTCAAAAAAGAACCAAGCCTACCCTGAACAAGACACGCGCCGCGGCCCTTGCCTTGGGCGCCGCAGCGCTCTCCCATGGTCGAGCCTCCTTGGCCCTTTTTCATCCTAGGGTCGCAGCGCTCTAGAACAGAGCCGCGGCCCTCCCCTTAGTGCCCAGAAAACCCATCATTTCTAAGCTTGAAACCTCACCTTACACCATCACAAAGCTCCCCAACTCCTAACCAATTAATCCCAACTCCTTTAACATGATCTAAACAACATAATTCCATAGAAAACACAGCCTAGCACACACTAATCTTCTCTTTTCAATTTCTGAAACTCAAGAGCTATAAACACTCAAACCAGCCATTCAAACCCAATTTAAAACCTCTAAACCATGAGTTGAAACTTACCTTTTCTGCTGAATCACTTCTTCAAGCCAAAGCCAAGCTAAGTCCCCAAGTTTCCTCCTTAATTCTGCCTTAAAACATCAAAACTATATTTGCTTCAACACTTAACCAAAACCCAGAATTCTAACCACAAAGAAGAAAAT